>NC_140586.1:815937846-816537846 GCF_964204655.1 Triturus cristatus
CTATTTCTACTTTATTTTCCCTAGGACCCGTGTCCGATTGATAACATGATGGCCACAACTTTTTTCTCAGGTCGTTGCCAGTCAATCACAGCAACTGCTTTTGGTGCGTGGTTCTGCAGTGGATCCACATTTCTCTAAATCTACATAAATCTTTTTGCTTCAATAACTCCCAAACTACTGAACAGATTTACACCAAATTACAAAAAGCACTCTTTCTGGACTAAGGGATTATGGACGAACACATTTTCCCATAAACACAGAATGGGTAAAACCCTTTGATACATCTGGCCCATAGATCCAGCTTTCTGCCAAATTTGGTGTAATTCCGTTCAGCGGTTCAGGCTGTAGTCGTGATGAAAATTACCAATGGCAAACTGAAAGTGGGAAAATGCGTTTTGGCACCCCCTTCCCATTTTTCTCGCCCAGGTACTTTAATCACCCTGACACTTTCCATACAGCAGCTGAAGTAAGTGGCAATCTAGTTTTGAACATTTCCTGAAGATTTGTCAAAAGTTATTGGCAAAACAAAAAACGCATTTCCTTTTCATTTATTTAATTTTTTATTTAGTCAACTGTTGAAAATCCATAATTTACAAGGATTACATTATACCATCACCCTCAGCTCTGGGTTTTCAAAACAATTCTAAACGTTAAGTTCGAAATACATTTCACATAATAACATTACTGGAATGACAAGAAGCCATTCCAGACACACTGTGACTTCAAACAGTCCAAGTTCAGAAGCCGTTATGAAACCGGCGACCAAGCAGGGTATGTGACAAGCAGGCTTGGAATGAGAACACGAGGAGGCCTGGCTGGCCTCCTCAATCAGAGAACTCTCGATTAATAATGGCTTCTTTGGTTGGTGAAGGGGTAATTCCGAGGCAGGGAAGTGAGACCACGCATGCACCACGAAATCGTTGAACCCCCTTTTTAACAAGCACAAAAACCTGGCAAATAACGCAGAAAAAGTAAATTGAATGTATTGTATCCATTGACAGTATTATTTCCAAAGACATGTGATTACAAAAGAGCGTCGCTCTGCGAGCCTGGCTGCATGGCACGGGGGCAGTGCAGCTGCGCGCCTCTTAACCAGATATGAAAGTTATGCCTTTAATTATAGTCATTCCGAGAGGGAAGCGATTTGTAAGCGGTAATACGGGGCTATGGCGAGGAGGAATAATTAGCTCCTCAAAGAGGAAAGAAAAAAAAACTGGCGCATCTGGTTCAACGCGAGCACAGAAGGGCGTTTGTGGAGCCTGTACAGACAGTTTACTCCAGACATCTTCCGGCGTCTGCCGAGGAAAATCCATATCCAAAAAACTCTTCTGACACAACAAGGAGCACGTCGCGTAATCACTATGTAGATACATCTATTGCAACCCTTTTATGACTTCTGTAATTATTTTCCAACTTTCATTGATTTTTTTTTTCTCTGAAAAACACAACTTCCTAAGCCACGATGCTTCTTGGGAGCATGGAGCGCTTTGTCCTGTTGCTGCTAGTGCACACCAGCTACTGCTGACCCCAGCCGCCTCCTACATCAAGATTGCAGGTACACTATGGTGTAGTGAGAAGCAGTAGGAAATGCATAGTAGGGTTACAGGCAAGTCACAACATTTACAAGGACACCTGCAGCCCTGGCGAGATTAAACTGAAGCAGAGGGGTAGGCCTCGGTGCAGAGACATTTACAGGGACGCTGAGCAGTCCTAAGCTTGAGTGGAACAAAAATGAGGACATTTTAAGTGAAGAGGGGCTGTAGGAAAGTCTGGGGTGCAGGCTGTGGTCATGCTATAGTCTTGGGGACCGAAGCAGAAAAGGGCTCTTTCGGTTGCCTCCTTCATGGGGCTTTGGAATTTTAAGTAGGGTGCTATGGAGGAGCTTTAAGATGTAGGACTGTCTTACTCGAGTTTAGTGTCAAAATAGTCCTGTTTATTTGAATAGAAATCCTTGTAGATGACACAGCGGGCCCTTAGCAGGTTTGCAGGTGAAGTATGAGCCAGTGTAGTTTGAAAAAGATCTGGGAGCGATGTGTGAACTTCCATCTATCCGTGGTTAGTCGTGCTACTCTGTGGAGTCGCTGTGAGTGTGCTTTGAGCAAAATCTACGAGAGGACCGGAAAGGGGGGTAGCACCCAAGCAATTTTGTGACAACCCTGGGCTGCAAGCTTTTTAGATGGAGGAAGATGTGAGTTTGCATGGCAACCGGAGCTGGAAAGATGTGATTTTGCAAGGCAACCAGAGCTGAAATGTCACCCTGTCTTTTCTCTGGATCCTTGGGCCGCAAGTGGTTACCGGGTAGCAGAGGTGGAGCGTACTACCATTTGCCTTTGGTGTCCAATGAACTCAGATCGGATTCTACTACCCTCCAATTGAAAACTCGTTTTGTAGAATTCCCTCTCCAAGGGCAGCTTAGCCAAAGAGTAATGGGCTATTCCAGGAGGTGGCATACGAATTGAAGCTTAAATACGGAAAATAAAGTGGTAAAATAAACTCAACATCCAGGGTGAGCTACAACTTTAAAAAATAAAACATCTTTCTAGGTCAAGCCAGCAATAGCGCAAGCGCTTTTGCTTGAGAGACACTATTGTTTACAATAAAGTGCTTAGAGCCTGCCCATTGATTACCATTTGTTGGCGCCACTCTTCCTTGCAGCCTCCCAATTGGCCAGCGTAGACCAAACATTACTACCGTTCCTTTCAATGGAACATGGACCAAGCACAGATTGATTCAACTTCATTATCACCAGTCTGCTACTTGCGCTGTGACTGTGGTAGTATTTCTTCTCCCCTCCCATCACTCCCCATTCCCCTATCTGGTACCCCTTTCCTCCCCTGCCCCCGCAACGCCCTCATTTTGTCTTAACCATAACCCCCCTCCTGCCTTCTTTTATGGCGGCTTTCTCCCCTCCCCCCGTGTTGCCTAGCCCCTCTCTTTTTATTTTTTTAAAAAACATATTGCACAGCAGCACGGCCTGCTGGGCAATATGGCCTAAAAAAGCACAATGATGCTGTCATCACTTGCCACATCATAGCACTTTTTTTCTAGACAATAAAGCCATGTTGCACAGCACATTGTGCTGCTGTGCAACATGTCTTAAAAATATTGACAAAGCCAATAGATCACGCATAGGCGAGGCCTATTGGTTTTGCCAATGCTTGTTTCCCATATGTAGGACAAGTGGGGTAGTTAATATAGTTAACAACCAAAGAAACCGGACAGTTCTAACACCTTTTGGGTTTGAGATATAATCTCAAACAGGATGCGGACAATGCTATCCTCTGGGAGGCGGATCAAAAAATGTCAACTTTAATCTTTGCGTCTCGTTACTCCTAGACAATAGAACAAAGGTGCCAGAAATAATGTTAAAAAGGATGGCGTGCAAAGGTTGCCCCTTCACTTAATTCCAGGGAGGACCTTTGCTCAGTGGGAGACAATTTACTGAACCTGTGCGCATGCAGATGAGAAGCTGCCAATAATATCACAAAGTAGATACATGTTTTACCACCACAAACCTCACCATTTAAATGTGAAAGTGATTTTGACAAAAAAAATGATGTTTTTGGGCTGCGAAAGAACTGGTCAAAAAAAACCTAAACACTATTTAAAAAGGACACTTCTTGACGTGTGGATTAGTGATCTAATTGCAGGCTATGGTATCAAAAAGCCCCTCCATACAATCAAGGCTTCCCCACAGTCCTAAAACATATGATCCTTTGCAAACTACTTCATGTCACATTGCTGCTCGTCACATACCCATGAAAATTGACAATGCTTAAAAATAAACCACCCACAAAAGCGATGCTCAAAGCAACACATTTGTCCAGAATTAATAAGTCATGCTATCCCCTATAAAGATCTGTGCAATGGGTTAGCTGAAGATACACATTAGAAAACAAACCTATTCATTTCATTGGGACAGTTACATTATCAAATTAATGGAGGGAAAAAAATATATATATGATTTTATGTTTCCAATAAAGAAAAGATTAAGAGGATGGCCGAACAACCAGCAGTAACAACACTAACTCCACGGGGCTCCATGGCAGCCTCAGCAACCTCGGACTCTCTCAGCTCATCCAAGGACCAACCAACACAGCAGGCTACACCCTCAACCCTATTTTCTCCTCCAACAACAGGATCACCACCACCCACACTACCCTGCTCACATGGTCCGACCACTACATCATCATTTTCAAGATACCTACCCACCAAGCCACCCCACCAGAACAAAAAAAAAGCACCATCAAGACATTGGGACAAAATAGCTAATGAAAGCTGGACAAGACCCTACAGTAGCACCCACCAAACCACACCAAGAACCTTGATGTCGACAACAAGCTTTTCAACAAATGACTCACCGACTGCGCCAACTGCACCGCTCCCACCAGAAACAAGACCTACAAAAACACTAAACATCCCAGCTGGTACACGAAGGACCCCAGGGAGTCCAAGCACCACTGCAAACAATTTGAGAAAATGGAGACTCGACAAAAACACCACTGCGAGATCCACATATATAGCCATCCTCAACCTCTACCACCAATAACTACAACAGGCAAAGAACAAACATTGTAAACAGAAAGGGTACAAAGTTCCTCCAATACGAAGAAGAGATATCGAGGGAGCCAATAACGAGTGAGGGAAAGTTGATCCTCCACTGACTCCCGAGTGTAGCTAAGGGAAAAACGGAGGGGAATTCCCTTAGCTTTTGTAGCCCGGGGTGTGCCGCTCCCGTCCCACACAGCACAATTGGACAGGTTTGTGGCAGTGATGCGGCGCTGGGTGAGAGTGGGTGTGGCTGGAGTACTGCTTGCACCACATTATGCATCCCCTCGGCTGGCACTGGTGCGCACTGCCTGCCAGCTGCCTGCGTGGCGAGTACATGGTGCCAGCGATGGCTCGCGAGTTGCATCCTAGGTTGAGGAGGTTTTCATGGTTCTGTCATGATGTGTGCTCTTGTAACGCACTGCACGTTTTCGTGGCCATGGCTGTTATCAGCACTGTCCTATTTTCCAAGTATGTGGCCTGTCTGTGCTTTGTCGGACGTGTGTGCAGTGTTGTGCCTGATGCATGCCCTTGAGGTAATGCGTGTGGTGTGCAGTAGGCAATGCATACATGCCTCTGTGCTGGGCATGTGTGCGATTAGCATAACCATTTACGCAGTGCTCGCCACAAACTACATTTTCTGTTGCCGTTCTTTTAATAAGTGCATTTATCGCCCACTCAATGGCATTCATGTTATAACTCTGAGAAGGATGAAAGGCTGCGCTGGCCTCGTATTATCGGAACCTTTGAGCTGGATGTCACACACACAGTGCCCCACAGCAGATGCTCAACCTACTGCGCTGCATCGCTGTAAGCACTGTGCAGAAGAGAGAGGCTCCTCTCGAGTCAACTTTTATGTAGTATCACAAAATCAATCGTCGGAAATATAAACATACATCTTTTTATAAGCACACCAGGCCTCGAACTGATAAGCACGTTCCAAGTGGCCCCAATGTTTACAGCTAAAAGAGGGGAATCACAGAGGGAGTTAACCCGTTCAAGATCAGAGAGTTTGGTGAAGGGCGGAATCCATGATTAATGTCTCGAGTTCTTGTCTCAAAGGCTTGAATAGTAGAGCGCGCCTCCCCCACAGCATTTTATCCAGTTCAAATCACCACATTTCATTAAAGTTCTAGTAGTAATAAGCATGCAAGTGGTGCGCGCGCGCCACAGCGAGACATCTGTTTTGCATTATCGCGCACGCATCTGTGCACGATAATGGAAAACAGATGTGGCCCATGCGGGTAACCGCAAGCAATAGGCCGTCAGCGGAACAAAGGCGGGACATGCACCCGCCTTTGCCCAATTGCGGGCTGTCTTTCTTAGAAAGACGCACGCAAAGCCCAATAGCCTATGAAAAACGAAAACACACGCACGAGCGTGTGGTGAGCTTTCGGAAGCCCCTTACAAGAAGTCTCGCCAGAGCAGCGCATGCACACTGCTACAGGCTCAACCTAAAAAGGCCTTAACTCTCAGACTCGAAGCCAGCTCCAACAACGGCAAAGAACTCTTCACCATCATCAAGGAGTTCTCCAAACCCGCAGCTACCAACGACATTATCCCATCCCAAGCACTCTAGAACACCCTCTCAAACTGCTTCCAACAATAGATTGCCAAGGTTTACATTCATTTGACCCAAAGCATACCGATATGAACTCCCCCGACAAGCCAGACAACTCCATCGCCAAACAGCAGCTAAGCAACTGGAAGCCCCTCCTGAACGTAGAAACCACCGCCGACATAAATAACATCCACTCAGGAACCCCCTCAGACCCATGTCCCCACTTCATATACAACCTTGGAAGAACCATCACCTCCCCCACGCTCACCGATATTATAAACACCCCCATAATCACCACCACCTTTCAATTTTGCACGAAAAATGCAGAAGTCAACACTCTATTAAAGAAACCAACAGCGGACCCCAACACCCTCAGCAGCTACAGACACATCGCGCTCCAGCCTTTTCCAGCTAAAGTCATCAATATCCAACTCGCAGACCACCTATAACTCCTAGACTCGTAGACAGCTCTCACTCAGGCTTTTGCACCAACGACAGCATAGTCTTCACTGTGGCCACAGAGGACATTAAAAGCATCTTCTATAAAGGAGAAATGTCCGCACTCATCCTCCTCGACCTATATGCAGGTTTCGAAACAGTCTCCCACAAGTCACTCATCAGAAAGCTTTAGCACATGGGTGTCTGCAAACCGGGACAGAACTCAACGAGTTAGACTTCCAACCTACACCTCAGAACACAAGAAACTCATCTGTGGAGTCCCTCAAGGACTTTCGCTCAAGCCAGCACTCTAACATTTACATGACTCCCCTTGTGGACATCGTCAAAGACCAAAGCATCAACATGGCATCCTATGTCGATGACATACAGCTCATCCTCTCCGTTACCGGCACAACCAGCACAGCAAAAACAAACTATGCCAACTGCATGAGAAACATCGCTGCTTGGATGAAAAACAACTCCCTCCAGCTCAACACAGACAAAACCGAAGACCTAAATTCATGAATACCCACTTCCCTTGGGACTCCTAATAGTGGTCTTCTGAACTTGGCCCTCCACCCGCCCCTGTAGACCATGCCAAGATCCTCAGGATCAACTTGAAAACCAACCTCTTCATTTGCGGACAGACCATCTACTCATCATGCTTACACGTCCTGCAAATGCTCTGCAAGGTTTTCAAGTGGATCTCAATTCAAACCAGAAGAACCGTCACTCAGGCTCTTATCACAAAATGGAGCAAATTGGCCACCGGATGATGAGCTCCGGCCGGGAGCTCCCTGACTAGGGACTGCCTTGCTGGCATTAATTCCGGGAAATATCCCCCTTCTACCACCCACACCTCCTGGGATCTGTGGACTGCATACCGGCGTATCCTCCCACCCAGAATGAATTTTGTGGTCTGGCTACAACTCCCGCCGAGTATCCGGATAGACACTAGTGGATCCCTATCAACATGGCCGATACTTCGGTTGAGCTGCCTACGTAGCTGAGAGGAGATGGGCTGGGGATCACCCCTCGGCCGTCACCTACCTTCCTGGCATGACCACGGTTACTCGGCACCCCGCTACGCCTTTTCGGGACTACAGCTGGGATGCAGGAGTCGTGTTCGCCTGACAAAGCAGCAACGAGGATGCCGCAACGCCGCTGCCCTGTGTCCCCGAGCTTGCTTCCTCTACGAATCCATAGTGAGTGCGCCCTCCTGACCCCGTAGCTGCCTTCCCCTTCAGGGGCTGCTGCCTGGGCGCTCGAGTCTATTTCCCTTTGATGATGCAGCATGTTAAATCAAGACGCTTCTGCCTCTGTGGCCGAGTTTTTTTCGTGTCAACCAGAGTGAGATCGACGATTTCCAGTCTTCCGCCCTCCCGATCCTGTGGCTGCTTCCCCATCCAGTCCTCTTCAGACAGCTGACACGTGTTTCGTCGCATACATGGGAATTCGTCCCGTGACTTTGTCAAAGCTATATCTTCTGAGATAATTCCGACCCACAAAGGGATTCTGTATCTTATGAACGCTGCTGTGTATCTATTGGGGGGATTCCAATATGTCCCCACAGTCTCCAACGTGATTCTAAGTCCAGAATATCTCAAAGCCGTTCTCCAGTGTGCTCCGAGTGCGGGAGCCCCTTTGTGGGTCGGAATTATCACCACAAATAAACTATTACATCTCAGACAATATAGTCTTGACAAAGTCACGGGATGAATTTGCATGTATGCGACGAAACACGTGTCGGCTGTCTGAAGACCCTGCGATTAAAAGAAACGAGAAAAGGATTCACCGACTTGTATATTATTTGTGCTTAGACTGCATTACTTTAATAACATTTGAGACACCCTCGACGTGCGCTGAGGATTTCTACGTATATGCATTTAGCTGGCTTTTGCCACAAGTTTTTGGGGAGGTCAGTGGTTCTCCTTACCTTGCAGCACCGTCACTGAAGATTAGTAGGCTATACAAATACTTGTGCTACCCTCCTGTGTGGCGCCATCAAACCTAAAAGTATACCACAGACCATTATACCTTTCTTATGAGAGGGTGGCACGCTGCTCACTGATTTTTTTAAACTAAGTAGTTACACACTTAAATATTCTTTGTAGGTGACAAAAGGAATGTGCCCACACTTAACCTGCCTAACCTCCGCCCTTGGCGCACAGACTCCAGAAACGTGGTTTGCAGGTTTACGGCACATGGGACAACATGGTCACCCTAACAAGGGGAGACGGGTTGGCTGGCCCCCGCGACACAGCCATGTTCATTGTTCACACTGCAGACAAGGCAAGCGCACAATTTCTCTTCAGCACCGATCCTTTCACCTTAAGTAAGATTATACAGCTGGCCAGTAACCGCGGGGCAGTGCCCTCCCCTGAAGTCCAGTTTGACTCCTTGCTGCCAGGACAAGTCCTCCTGTAGAAACACCCTGGGGGTGCCAACACACATATCTGGTGTCCTCGCAATGGTAGACAAAGTGCCGTACTGCCCTGCATGTAAATTCAGTACAAGGTCTGGGAAAGTGCACAGGTTACTTTACTGCCAGCAGGAGCACCTATGGGATACTTTCAGGTCCGACTTAAGGGCGCGCTATGCTTTCATAAGCAGACCTTTCGGTAATCAGCATAATATGTAAGGACTGCAGGGGACCCTGACAAAGCCAGGCGCGTTCCATCTGCATTCAAGAGACGGAAAAACAACAGGAGAAAGGAACTAAGAGCACTAGGCTGCTCCAGGGGAGAGCAGAGTTGTTGCCCCCGGCTCTTCTTTTTGCTCTTATCAGTAAATATGATATTTCTATACTGAAGCCGGGAAAAGACGAACAGAACTCAAAATAATATCACCCTCTATCCACCCTAAATATGGATAAACTATTGGCCCGAATAATATCGAATGGATCAAACCCGATCAAGCGCGCCCTGGTGCTGCCGATCAGGGTTCAAAGTTCATACCAGGCAGGAAGGCCTTTTACTCCGCGAGTCATCAGATGAGACCGGAAGCGACGCTGCCCCGGCCTTTCACGAGGCAGAGCGCGCATGGGATTCTCTGGAGTGCCACCTTCTGTTAACGATAGTACTCTGTTTAGGTTTAAGCGGTAACATAATACATGAAATTACACACCGAACCAACTGCCAGTGTCTGTTAGTGGCAACACATCTGAACCCTTTGCCGCCCGAGAGAGGCACTAGAGGCACTGGGCGTGGCTGCCCCCTCCCCCCTCTTCTCTTTACCCGGTCTACGGAGCGTTTGGTGGTTTGGCTACAGACAGAGCATTCTCACAGAGGCACAGAATTCCCACGGAAACTAGCGCTATTATCCATGTATGCGGACGACATTATGCTTTTTGTTAGGGAGCCAGAGGTAAATCTTGCTCCTGCCCTCAGAGAAACATGATGTGGGGGCTCTCTGGCATAGCAAGCACTTGCAGGAAGTTGGATACGTTGCTGCTCACAGGCGTCACCAAGAGGCCCGGCATGGAATATGCGCTTAACTGGGGTGAGGGCCAGTTAGACATTAGAGTATACTTCTATCAACAGACAACCAGGCGGTCATCTAAGATAACGGTGGCCCTTCAGTGGCTAAGATCACTGACCCGGCTGAGGGATCGATAATGCTCCTGCTCTCAAAGGCAGGATGAGCTGCCCTCATGATATCCCCTCCCCAATTTCTGCATTTGTTTTACAACATCCCAACTACGCTCCATCAAACGTTCTCCGCCACCCTGTGAAAACTGCTGACAAAATTAATACGGGAGGTGGAAACCTAGATTGTAGTGGGTCACGACCATCTTGTCATTTGAGAACAGGGGCTTTGTGATACCGACTTTGGAGCGCCATCTCGCAGCACATTCCCATTATGAGGCCTAATGGTATTAACCATGACAGTAAAGACCCTGACCTTCTCACAGAAAAGAGATCAAGCAGAGACTGGAGATCTAGACTCAGGGATTGCCTGTAACCCAATCAGACCCTTGCAACTAAGAGAGTGAAATACATGTGTTGGTTGATTTGGACCAAGGCCAGAAAGTGAGGACTAAATTGCCTATACTCACCAGCCCTGAAGATTGCTAATAACCCCACCATCAAGACCACTCTGGAAACAGGAATTATAAATAGTATGTGTGAACTAAGACTAATGCAGACTAGAAACGTATTGAAAGACGAGAAATTCTCCCCATCAAGCAGTTTAAGAGACTAGCTAAAGTTTTATACATTGTTGCCTACTATAGGGTTAGGCCAGGGATCTTTATGCTGTGGTCTACATTCCCTGCAGAACCTCCTGAATTTCTCCCACAAACACAGCTCCTTACGACACCAACCCTGCAAAAGCGGGTCTCCAAATGTTATAAACTATACACACAGAATATCTCGAAAAGTAATAGGACAGCGCTGGGCATATGAGAACAAGATATTAACGAAGACATAGGAGATGCTCCAAGGACAAACTGCTGCATCTAAACCAGACTTATTTACATAAACTACAGAAACATCCTATTGAACTTTAAATTCAGAAAGAGCCTATCAAGCACTCCTGAACTCCTACAGAACATTGGTGCCGGTGCTCCAGCACGGTGCCCACACTGTTCCACTGCTCCAGCCGGTGCGTTTCATCTGCCACGGGAGTGCACACCAGTGAGATCATAAAGGCCAGTTATCGCTAAAACCACAAGCAGGAGATGACTGAAGCACAGATGGACTGCTCTCCCAGACTGATGCCGCTAGGGCATGTAAAGCCACTCCCAAAATCAACAAGGAGAGCAAACTGCTGGGTTGTTACTACTAGCAAACAAGCATTGACATAGCCTATTGGATCTTATAAGTCTTCAGCCATGCAGCACATTATCCTGGGCGCTGTGCCGCCAGGGATTGAAGAGCTATACAAATACTACACACTGGGTCATGCAGTCTGATTCAGGAATACATCTTGCCCCAGGAAACATTTATGGACACATTGCAAGGCTTTTTAACGCACAGACAGAAAGACAAGCTCCTCAATGCGAGTCAGCAGCAATATAACATTCTGGGAGAGACTGCATCACTAGCGTATTAAAGAGCCTGAAGAATCAGTCATGGGAAGTTACGCTTAACACAATAAGATGACGGATTTAATACCTCCCACTGTAAACTATGCACTGAATTTATAAAAGCCTTTTTTTTTGAGAAGTGCATGAACCTTGCTATATGTGCATTCAGGCTGTTTCCGAGGCACCAGACCAGTAGCGATCTGTTCATTGACTGCCACCCTTCATTGCATTGTACTGCAATCTCAAAATAATTTGAGTGCATTATCCTGTCTCCACTTTAAATGAGGACATGTGATGTATGACTAAACCGTGACTTCCAGGGCTTCCTCCCCACCCATCTCACAAATCTCCTCGCTTTCTACACCTGGACGATATGAGGAATGCAGATCACGGGTAGATTGGCAGGTAGAGGATGTGGCCTTACAGGCAGGGTTTCTGACTTTTGAACTGGCGATCCGTGTTTGATTCCCTCCGATTCTCAGCGCAACACTTAATCTACCCATGCCTTAAAAATGAATGTAACCATGTATAGAATAACAGGGGCTCAATCTAAAGCACTCCCTGGGGCCTGAATTCCCTCTATATAAACAAGTCTTCTGACTAAAAACCAACATTGACTGATGTATCACACATGACATGGGCTATGAGCATTTTGTGTGTTCGGTTTTGCAATGCAGCGATGGGTCCAGCTGTAAAGCATAATAAACTAAGAGAAATTATGTATAGCACCAAGTATGCGTCCATACGCACAAAGGTGGTTCATGAACTGATACTTTAAAAAAAAATTCTCTTATGGACAAGCGACTCAAAGCAGCCTCAAAACATGCACGTGCAAATGAGGCAAACTAAAACCATTCTAATAGATTCTGCTTTCACACCACGTAAGGATGACCAAACAAATAGATTACAAAATGCGGCCCAACTGAATCGCGAGGAGGGTATCATGTAAAAATATCAGAAACGCGTGTAATATAAGGCACCTCA
Source organism: Triturus cristatus (assembly GCF_964204655.1). Lineage (NCBI taxonomy): Eukaryota > Metazoa > Chordata > Amphibia > Caudata > Salamandridae > Triturus > Triturus cristatus. The sequence goes on from NC_140586.1 coordinate 815,950,407, forward strand.
TGCTCGGTTTCACAAGATAACAATTTATTCAAGGGATTTTGAGGAGCCCGATAGCGACTACACGTTACCTTTCTACTCAGTGGTCATCAGCGGCCATGTGAACCCTCAGCAATGGAAGACTATGACACAGAGAAGCTTTCATCTCCCTCACAGAGTCTAACTGCACCACGTCAATTTGAGTGAACCACTGAGAAAAGAAGGGGGTGGTGTGAAACTCTCGAGTCAGATACAGAAGCAGTCGCCGCGGGAACGCCCCAAAACTAGGCTTTGTATATTGAGAGACGTTTTGCAAGTATTAATGTTTGCGGATTGTAAACCAGCGTTCAGTTCCTGTGAGTGGGATAGCCCACTCAAAACTGTTTTGCCAAAGCAACTTCTTTTTACAAACAACTTTACTGAGGAATGTACTGCGGTATCCAAGAAACAGACTGGGGCATAGGTTTACAACAAAAAGCAGCACCTACGGATAAGGGAAATGGACTGAAAGATAATGCCTTACAGAGAACTCAAAAAAGGGACGTTTCAACAAACAAGCAGGAATAAAATAGAGCCCAAAAATTAACAGACAAGCATCAAAGCCTAAAGATACCAATAATTAGGTGATGCTCTGTGGGAAGAAATAAAACACAAAAAGAAGGGACAAAGAGCAAAGATTAACCACTAGCAAGCAAGCCTTTTTAAAGGACAACTGAGGTAACAAATAAAAAGGCAATGGGTAGGCTGTAAAGCTCACAAAGTATATACAACATGTCTCGAAGAGACATCACAAGCGCTGCCCAATCTCAACCTAAAAAAAGCGACTACTATTATGGATGAAGAGTCCATCTCCCACGGTGCAGTAGTGGGTTAAAGACACAGCAGAATCATACACTGAACTTCAAGTGCCAAAGGCACGGCCGAAGGACATATGGCCGCCTTTGAGACAGCATCTGCACACTGCCCTGGCATAGCTATGCCATGACCGGATAAAGTATTGACATTTGGTGTGTAGGAGAGGCCCTCCTGCAATGTACCTCCTTAAAAGGAAGAAACGGGACAGACACAGCATTTGGTATTGTCATATGAGACTGAAAACATTAATCTAGCTGAGTAATTGGTATTATTGCTGCATTTTATTGTATCCAGTGTATTTGATGTTTACTTTTATTTAAAAAAAAAGTGTAAACAAAAATGCTAATTATATTTACATTTCAAGAATAGTTATAATTTTTTTTAAAGTATGTCGGAACAACTTAAAAAGACGAGTGTTCATGCCACTTCGAAGACGCAAACATAAAACCCCTTTGAGGCGAAAAAATAACTTTAAAAAAATCGATAACCCAACCCATTTTTCATAATTTATGGTTGTGTCCATTGTAGACAGAAACTCAGTCTAGGAGACCGGGGATCAAGATTAAGTCTAGCATCTCCACTTCTATACATTGGAAAGTTTCAATTTACCACTAAATCGTCTACCAAGCCACCAATCGCTCCTCTGAGCCAAATACCATATTTAAAATCCCTACTGAATCACCTCACTGTATTTACTGAATGTTCTCCTGTGTTGTGACATTCTATCTAATCAACATATGGATCGATATTTCTTTTGCCTCACCCCCAGACTGGATAGATGTCAGTATCAGCTGCACAGGCTCTTGCACTAAAAGTCTCATTGATGCTTTGACATCACCCCTGACACTTCCATTAATCTTCTTTCTCCTTCTCCCTGCCTCCCACTTTCTTCATCAGTGTAATTGTGACTTATATACAGCGCACAGTGATTCAAAAAAGGGCTGCTGGGCAATAGAGCAAGTGATGAAAAATCCACCTGTACATGATTTTAGGAAGTTTTTAGCAGGGGAAGCTCAGATGGTAGATGAATATGTACTGGGAGAGAGTTCCAGATCGGGCATAAGACTGAAATGGCCCTCTAGTTCTTTCTTCTTGAAATATGAATTTTTAAATAGGCCGAGAATAGCAGAAATCAAGGCCTTGACCAAGTACAGCAAATCAGCTGTTTATTGTGAAAGGAGAGTATAAGAGTGGATCATTCTTTGTATTATGCAAAGACGGTTTAACCCCTTCAGTGCCACGCCCTTTCCCCGCCCTGTGCCGGGCGTTACATTAGCGGGCGGGGTTCATGACGAGATAGTCTCGTCATGGGCACAGCGCAACCGTGCTCCATGACGAGACTATCTCGTCATGGGCACTGAAGAGGTTAAAAGTTGTGTGAATCCAGATAGGAATCCTTCTATTTATGATGTTTGAAACTGCTGGCTATCCCTCTCCTCCTTTTGGAGCACATTCACTGTATCCACTGTTCACTCGTAAATCGTAATCTTTTTAATAAATGTAGGCTTTTCTTCGCCGCGCCTGCACTTCCTCCAGCTTCCAAATATCTAACCTCACTGTGTATACCTACAGACACAAAGCAAAGAGCTGCTAATTGAAATGACTATTTTCATTATTGAAACAATTGTTCCAGGAGGTGGGAAAGGCGTTTTTTTATTACTTTGCACTACTTTTTGGTTGATTGCTGCACATTTTGCCCTTTTTTTAACCGTGGGCAATGAACTCCGCTCTGCCAACGGAGGTTGCGGAGATTTGTTAACTACGCATTACATTGAAAACACGGAATTCATGCAATTATGCTGACTTTTCCACGTAGCAGAGTTAGCTACTGCACTCTCAACACTTTCATCAAACAACTTTACCTTTAAATACTAAAAAGCATATAACCAATTCTCAAAAATAGACCAGGCAATGAAAGAGGTGATGATTTTGGGGTCACCTCTAACCTAGGGGGGAGGACAAGCAGATGCCTTGAACACAGAGAGAATATCATGCTGAACGATTCGGTGGTGGTCCCATCCTCCTAGGACCACCCCAAGCAAAGTTATGGGCAAAAGTACAATGCCAACCAAAGCCCAAAGCATTCTGGGGCGAGATTCTAGAATGCAGTGATTATTATGGTATTAGCGCTCAGCTGAGCCGGACAGCCTGCCCCTGGAGGAATGTTTTGATATTGGATATTATAATATTCACTGCACTCTAGAATCTCGTCCCATAATGCTTTGCTGGGCCATTGGTTGGGATTGTATTTTTGCCCATAACTGTGCTTAGGGTGGTCCTAGGAGGATGGGACCACCACTGATTCGTTCAGCACGATGTGCTCTTTGTCTGCCAAGGCATTGTTCCAAAATCATCACCTCTCTCAGTGCTTGCTGTATTTTAATTTTTACTTTTGTGAGATGACTATATATGCATTTCTGCATGTAAAGATAGAGTTACTTGTTGTTTTATCAAGGGTATGTGAGGTTTCTGTTTTATTAATTGGGATGAGAGAGAACGGAGTTGCGGAGCGGAGTTCACAGAATTTTTGTTCAATTAAGCAGATTTCCACATAGTGGTATTCTGCCAATTACGCCCACCCTTACCTTTTTTACGTCTAGCACAGTTGACAGTTTTAACCATCTCATTAGCCTCATGTAATCAACAAAATATATAAATAAATAAAATACTCATGTACCTACAACAAGGGGGGCTCTGGGTCAGCTCTCTTCAGTGTTTGGACTGTTCAACTCTCATTGGCCCTTTGCCTTTCCACACCACAACACAAAGCCCACCTCAGCCATGAGTCTCTGGCTCTGCGAGTGTGCAAATTCTCCTAAACAGAAGTGCACTTCAGCAGTAGGGCTGTTGGGTCATTAATTTACTTCATTAATGTTTGGTTATTTTTATCTCATTTTTCAATAATCTTGTATAAACTGTCTTCAGGTAACAGGAATTCTAAGAGAATATGAATGATATTTTCCTGCATTTGCATTAAAACTAAAAAACGGTTTCTACACGTGTTCCAAGTACATCAGCCTGATACGAAGCACTTTTACTATTCTATTAAAATTGCATATAATTGGTACGTTTTTCATTTATATTTTTTATTACAAGCATATGCATATCACAGTACATCTTTTTTCCATTTTATTTTTGGGGCATATGCTTGCAATGATTTTTGTTTAATTAATTATCACATCAGTTTGCCAAGCTGGACCTATTGGCTAGGTCAATGCTTGCTAAAAATGGTATTCTACGCTGAATTTCGATGTAAAGACGTCGCAGAAATGTTTTTAGATGCAGTCGTCTGAGGTTGCGTGTGCACCTGGAAGGGGGTGTGGGGGGGGTTGATGGGGCTGGACTCCAGGCTCAGTTAACCGAACTTCTTGTAGCCAGGGGTTGTCCCTTCATATTTGTTCTGCCAATGTTCGACTGAGATAAAAGTGCAATAAATGTGCAATCCACCCATCTGAGAAACTAAGTGCTGATGTTCAGGTTGACTTCACCTGTTAAGGTTTCAAGAAAGTCCCTCCCACTCCTTTTAATCCTTGTGAAGGTCATAAGTAAAGGAATCAAGAGTCTACAACAGGGATACTCATAGTACGGCCCGCGGGCCGCCAGCGGCCCGGCAAGCCTTCCTTGGCGGCCCGCGGAACTTGCAGACATCGTACCTGTGCAAGCACCGCCGGTTGCAGCAGCTTGGAGCTATGGGGGCCGGGCGATTCTTTTAAAAGCCATTCACTTGTTAATAAGGCTTTGTTGTATTTCACCTCTTCTTAGCGCCCCTGCATCTCCACTCAATCAGAGGGAAGATGCAGGGGCGCTAAGAAGAGATGAAATACAACAAAGCCTCATTAACAAGTGAATGGTCTTTAAAAGACCTGTGAAGTACTTGGGTGCGGCGGCTGTGTGCGTTCCAGGGAAGCTGACTCAGCGCGGGGTGAGGTGACGGACAGGGGGGGGTTTACAACTTTGGGCTGGCTGGCTGGCGCACACATGGAGTCTGCTCAAAAGATCCGGGCACTACTATGTGTATGCATGTGGGTGCAGAGCGCTCGCCTGCCGTACCACAGCTCGCTGACTATTCACCTGTCAAAAGAGGAAACTGCACACCTAGTCCATCAAGGCGCTGCTGTCCAGGTCGCCTAAACCCTTCTCAGCCCCCACCCTGAGCTCAGCACTCTGAATGTGGAATCTGTCGTGGCACACCCACGCAACACACCGCACATGCGTTCGTCTGTGAAGCACCTATGATAGGAAACAGGGTTTCAACATCAGAGGCAATTTTGATGCAACAGCTGAAGACAGTTACATTTTTTTATTGACAGGAAAGTGAAATATAAATGTTATCTTTAAAAAGGGAAAGAAAGAAAGAATATAAATGAAAGGGAAAGTCTTTGGACCTGCATTTAACAAACCGTGCAAAAAAAATAACACCAGGAGCCATATTTATAAAACCTCAGGCTCTCATTTGGGTGGGCCTGGTGCAGACAGCATCTGTGTGCAATATCGCAAAAATATGCCTTCTCTCCAGGGCAGGTGCACCTCTGCTGAGGACAGCACAGCAGCAACAGACTGTAGTTGCTGGTCTCGCCGTCAATGCAGAGGTCCAGGCAGCACATTGGGAAGGCGAGAGGGATTCCTGAGTACAAAAGCATTAGCCTGCAGAGTGATGCCTGCAGGTCCCGGGGAACGTTGTGTCCTACTCCTGAAGGTGCACACACTCAGGGTGCGCACTGGCTGTACACTACTTCATATGCCGTGTAGCATTAGTGCACCAATCGACAGCCGGCTTCTGAAAGATATGACGGACATGACAAAGTCTTCCAGGGCTTAATTTGTGCAGGTGTATGCCAGTGCTTTTAATGCCCTTTATCTATAAACATCGGCATGTATTAACTAGAATCCACCTCGGCTGCCCACCTTGTCCTGTTGCTTTCTTGCCATCCTGCTGTTCCTGCGGCTGGGCTCACTTTTGTCCCCTTGACAGGGAGAGGGAGGGAGACAGAGAGGGAGGTAGACAAACGCAGTGAGTGAGGCAGAGGGAGAGAGAGAGAGAGATAGGGGAAGAGAGAGTGATAGAGGGAGAGTGATAGAGGGAGGGAGACAGAGCTAGATAGATCGATCGATCGATCGATCGATAGATAGATAGATAGATAGGTGTGAAAGCCGGGTCTGGTGGCTCAGTGGACGAAGGCGTCTGCAGCAGGGGCCTGTGTTCAACCTCATGGTCACAGGTTTTTTTTTTGCTCTAGCCCCGCCCCCTGCCCCACTGACCCCGCCCCCACCCCCACCGGTGCGGCCCTCGGCCACAAACCACACTGTAAATTTGGCCCCCGAGAGAAGGTTTGTGAGTACCCCTGGTCTACAATAAAACCTACATTTAAATGCAGTACATCTCTAGGGACCTGTACTTGGACATGTTCAACCAGAGCTCATGCGGTAATTTTGTACAAACATTTGGGGTGATGGCAGAGGAAAATATTGGCCTGTTTTTGAAAAATACCTCTCTTACCAAGAGACTGGAATTAAGCTTGAGATTGGGCATATTTCAATTGCCGGATGTATTTTACGTATCACCCTTCAGTGCGAAGTCTTTGCAGGAACCTGAAGGGTTGTGAGGCTAGACCCAATATGTATTTAGCAGGGTGGGGGTGCTGAATGGACCAAAATCACAGAACCATCCATTCAATTAATTATTTTCCAATGTAACGTCGGTCACTTTTTTGGCAAGTTAACAACTGAAAGTTAACACACAGCAGCTGCAATCTTTCCCCCTTTTTGATATTTTCAGACACATTTCACCTTGGAAAGGGGCAAACTTCATGGAGATACATCAGCATCAAAATGCGACAAATAAAACAAAGCAACATGGGCCTATTATTTCCCCTCGTTTGAGAATAACATGGAGGGAGAAAAATGGACTTTACACTGGAAAAACTAAAATGACTAAACAATTCTAGGTTTGGAATTGTAGGCCATTCAATGGCTAACAATCACTGGCTATGCCAATAGGTCTGGCTTTAATGAGTTGCATCCTGCACACTCACAGGCACACTCACTCACGCTCCACTAACGGGCAGAGTTTTACCTTTTGTATACTGCGAATAGGAGTGAGAACTAACGAAAGAACACCTGCATGTTCTGGTGCGATGGAACCAGAGCACAACAAAGGCTTCCTGAGAAGCAGAACGATGCATCTGATAGGGCACACACAGGACGGAAGCTGAGATAATCAGGACAAGTGCCATTTGCACCATGCAAAGCATCTGAAATGCAATCCTTTCTTCACTGGTAACCTGCGGAGGAAGTCCAACTGGGACTTAACAGAAGCACACTAAGGTAAATTACATAACAGACAAGGCAGCTGCATTTTGCACAATCTGGAGGCAACAGATTAGACATTTAGGTAAACCCACCAAGACTGCAACCCTTTATTCCAAACAGAATGAGATAGCTGCTTAAGTCACCAACCTTCCCTGCTCTCTTGGAGACAAGGGAAAATTATCCTTAAACTCTTCAAAAGGAAATAACGTGCCAGAGATCTTGCTGACATGTGGGAAGAAAGTAAAATCAGTATTGTTACTAACACCATCATATCTGGGCATAGTCACAGTGGCTGGGAGCGAGCCACATGTAGGCGTCTGTCAAATAGAGGTCCAGGTCTATGGACAATTCCCTAGAACCAACACCTCTTTTTTATGTGCATTCAATTTTAAAAGGTTAATGCATTTGTCAGAGATTTCACAATGTAAAACCCTTTCTACTGCGTTTGTCAGATAGTTAAAAATATATAGTCCCTCCCTGTGGTGTTTACTATGGAGTTCAGCGGGTGAAACGCCTTCCTATGATATCTGCCAGAGTACATCATGTGTAACCACTTTCGGTTGTACTTGTCAATAACAATTGACATTTATTTACAGTTGCATTTGTCCGGCGTTCACATAGTATAAGCCCTTACAGTTGCATCTGTCTGGTGTTCACATTCTATAAACCCTTATAATTGCATTTGTCCGGTGTTCACATTCTATAACCCCATACAATTGCATTTGTGGAGAGTTCATACGGAATAACCCCTTACAGTTGCATTTGTCCGGTGTTCACATTGTACAACAGCTTCCAGTTGCATTTGTCCTGTGTTCACATTGTATAACTCCTTCCAGTTGCATTTGTCAAGGTGTTCACATTGTATAACTCCTTCCAGTTGCATTTGTCCGGTGTTCACATTGTACAACAGCTTCCAGTTGCATTTGTCCTGTGTTCACATTGTATAACTCCTTCCAGTTGCATTTGTCAAGGTGTTCACATTGTATAACTCCTTACAGTTGCATTTGTCCGGTGTTCACATTGTATTACTCCTTCCAGTTGCATTTGTCCGGTGTTCATTGTATAACTCCTTACAGTTGCATTTGTCAAGGTGTTCACATTGTATAACTCCTTCCAGTTGCATTTGTCCGGTGTTCACATTGTACCACTCCTCACAGTTGCATTTGTCAGGTGTTCACATTGTATAACTCCTTACAGTTGCATTTGTCAAGGTGTTCACATTGTATAACTCCTTCCAGTTGCATTTGTCCGGTGTTCACATTGTACCACTCCTCACAGTTGCATTTGTCAGGTGTTCACATTGTATAACTCCTTACAGTTGCATTTGTCCGGTGTTCACATTGTATAACGCCTTACAGTTGCATTTGTCCGGTGTTCACATTGTAGAACTACTTACAGTTGCATTTGTCAGGTGTTCACATTGTATAACTCCTTACAGTTGCATTTGTCCGGTGTTCATTGTATAACTCCTTACAGTTGCATTTGTCCGGTGTTCACATTGTATAACTCCTTACAGTTGCATTTGTCCGGTGTTCACATTGTATAACTCCTTACAGTTGCATTTGTCCGGTGTTCACATTGTATAACCCCTTACAGGTGCATTTGTCCGGTGTTCATTGTATAACTCCTAACAGTTGCATTTGTCCGGTGTTCACATTGGGTAACCCCTTACAGTTGCATTTGTCCGGTGTTCATTGTATAACTCCTTACAGTTGCATTTGTCAGGTTTTCACATTGTATAACTCCTTACAGTTGCATTTGTCAGGTGTTCACATTGTATAACTCCTTACAGTTGCATTTGTCCGGTGTTCACATTGTATAACTCCTTACAGTTGCATGTGTCAGGTGTTCACATTGTATAAGCCCTTAGAGTTGCATTTGTGGAGTGTTCATACTGAATAACCCCTTACAGTTGATTTGTTGAGAGTTTACAATGTTCACCCCGTTTCTATTGTACTTGTCATAGACATCACAATACAAAACGCTTTCCTATGGTGTCTGGCAGTAGTTCACAATGTAAAACCTCTTTCTATTGTATTCGTCAGAGGGTTCAAAATATAAAGATGCTCCCTATGGTGTCTGGCAAGGAGATTGCATTTTAAAATCCGTCCTTGTTATTTGTGAGAGGGTTAACAATATAAAACTTCCTTTCTGTTTTCCAGAAATCCAGGTCCGGAAGTCCCAGAGGAGTCGGCCACTACTAGCCCCAATTTTGTCTTTGGGGGGTCTTTCAATGCTGGTGTTCTGGGGTCTCTAGATCTCATACTCTCAAACTAGGGACTGCGCACATCTTTTAACACTTGCATCTAACTCGGCAAAGCAGCCTTTGGGAGGTGCTGTGTGACAAAAACTCAGAACAATGCAACGCACAACATTTATACTCATTATATGAATGTCCACCTAGTTCTTATTAGAACCACTGCTACTGACGCCTTGCAAGCTAACCATGGTGCAAAAATCACATACCATAACGAAATATTGCAGGACACAACCAACCCTGTAAATATAGTCTGCTACCATATCTGTGTGTTGCCAAGTTACAATGTGTGCATTAGCAGGCCCTAATCATAAACCAGCAATGCGTATGTAATTGGCCTACTGGAAAATTAGGCTTTTCACAATCCAAAATGTGAAGTCTACAGATTTTGTCAAGGCATTCACTACGTAAAATGAGAGTCCTATTGTGTTTCACACCACATTTAATAATCAATAAAGCAAGCCTGTTGACTTTAACTTGAACATAAAAATTACTATGGTATCTATTCTATGCTGAGAGATAATCATTCAATAATTTAGGCAGATCCAAAGTATATGTTGAAATGAACATTAAGTTATCCTTGAAAACACCAAACATATTCTTTGGCCAGACCTTAAAAGGGATTGGTGTAATAAACCCCTCTCTACTGCATTTGTCAGAGAGTTCATAATGTAAAACCAATTCCAATTGTAAACAGTGCAAAATGTAAAACCTTTTCCTGGGGTGTTTGTCATGGAGTTCACAATGTAAAATCCCATCCCACTGCAGTTCTCATGGGGGCCACACTACCCCTACCTATTGCATTTGTCTGAGATTTCACTATGTAAAGTCACTTCATATGGTTCATGTGAAACCTTCTCTATAACCACAGCAACTGAAATTATGGCATTGGGCGGTTGCAGCTTTTTTTGGCATATTTATGGCTTGGCCATATAATCTATCATCTACTGCATATTCTGCAGATTTTTGTTTTTAGCTTAAACGGTTCAAAAGATACTAAAAATGCAGTGGCACGTGCTGCTGCCCAGCGGAAGACCCTGCGCAAAGATTGACTACTCACTTTTCTGTTGCTTATTGCTAAACTGGAGTGATAAACTGCTACTAATGATGTACAACGTATGCCCAGACAGGATAAACCAGTGCGAAAAGTGATAAAATAATGAAGTAATGCCGCATTACGCCACACAATCTGCCTTTTCGTGCTGCATAATTTATTCAACCTATAGCATCATTTGTCCCTCCCCTGAGGCATAATTCCGATGGCCCTCCCTATAATACTTGTCAGAGTTTTCACAATGTGATACCTCTTTCTGCTGTATTTGTGACAGGGTTACACTATGCAAAGCCCTTTCCTATAGTCTTGCACTTGAGGTCTGCATTAACATTGAACGATTTCTTCCGCAGACTAACATGTCTACGTTTCAATCGAATGCTTGCATTGAAGATCAACATGTGGGCGGAGCCACGGTCTCTCTCATCACCCTCCGCTTACAGCCCAATGCCTAGTGATTACATAAACTCTCGCACAGAGCTGTTCTATCAATCCAGGTCCTAAAAACAAGGAAATTAGAAAAAACATTGTCCGTCAGACCCTTGCATACTAAGATAATCTGTGGAAATCGGTGCTAGAAAATTCCTGACTACAGGCTTAAACTCAATATAAGGACAATACATCCGAAAAGCTCTACTGGCTTTAACAAATGCTTTCCACTGTAAATAATGCACGCCTAATACCTTTGTCATACCAGATCAGAGCTATTGGATCTGGCATAAAGTCCCAATGAATCAATCAGTCTTACAGCCTTGATTCATTGGCTTGTCACCATAACCAACTCAGGCCTGCTGTGGCATACAAGCACTCTTTCAGCGGAAGCACACTCATTCTGCTCAAAAACAGTAAGAGGGGAGTAGAACATGTGGGTAGAGCCAATGGTAGTCTGTGCAGTGCTTCTTGAAGTTCTTTTTATCACATCAGGTACAGCAACACCTGTCAAGCCAGACCTAAAACGCATGTGGGGTGGCACTTCCCCTATAAAGACTTGCACCCCAAAACAGCCTCTGCTGCCCAGTCATGTGGCTGTGAATTGCTTTAATTGCTGCCTCGAGGTGTTTTCCCATTTTCAGATTCCCCTGTGCCCAAGGCAGACACTGCAGCTGCCGGTAGACGGAAAAGCTCAGTCCCTTGACCTGCTACCAGTGACCTCATTGCTGACCTCTGCCTTTTAACGTTCTGCGGTTCAGAGGTCATACAGCTGGCCTGCTGGGCAAGCAGCTAAGCAGGCTTCTGCCTGTGCCACATACCTGTGCACCGTCTGACAAGCCTGCTCCCAGGATACCTCTGCATTGCATCCCATGATGGGCATATCAACAATGACAAACGGCACCTTGTGGGTTCTACTGGGGCCCTACAAACTGCTTTATTGCTTTCCCCGTCGGCTAATAAACTCCTAAACAAGGGCACAAGTCCTGGGAAATATAGTGGGGGGAGGGTGATTAGTGTTTTTAATTTACAATGACGCCACAGCCTGTGACGTCACAATAAGTAATGTTAAACCCTTATAATTGTCCCCATTTAAAATTGAACCGGACCATTTCACAAAAACAACGATTGTGCAAACTCAAAGAAATTAGGAAATTACACATTTCGTTTGCGTTATTTTGTTGTAACTCACAGGTAGGTGACGCATCAGTTTGTGATGCGGCTCAGGAATAGCGCAAAGAGGCCCTGTTGTGGAGAGACACAAGGAACTTGGAATTAGATCCTCAAACTGCGTGAGGAGAGTAAACAAGGCGTTCAAAGGGGTTCCGCGGCGCTCCCCTCCCCCACAAACCCCGGGCCGCTCTCGCACGTAAAGGGAATGCTACAGGTGGGAGGGGGATATAAAACCAGAGGCCTCGGTTCACAATGTTTGTAAACGCAATGCAGGCATCTGCAGTGCCGGGCGACCCCTCTCGGCTTCGTTCTGCCTGGTAGAGAGAACGGAGCCCCCTCTGTGAAGGGGGTGGGTGGGAACGGGCCCCATCCACCCGTGTTGGCCTGCCATTGGCACAGATGACAAATAAAACTCGGAGGCTTTCTCCGAGGGCTGCTGCGGGCCGTTTCTAGGTGTTTTGCCGCCCTAGGCGAAAATTGAAAAATGCTGCCCCCTCCGTTTTACTAGCATTACTCTCTCCCCCTGTCATCCATTTCGCTTTTTGGTTTCAAATTTTTAAAGAATCCCCTTTTTGCCGCCCTAGGCGGTCGCCTAGTCTTGCCTAATGGTAGAAACGGCCCTAGGCCTGCAGCGCTGCAATGGGACACCTCTGGGCGAGTTTGTCGGAATGCAGGAGCTAAGAAAAGAGAAGTCTTTCATAATCAAAGGATGGCTAGAAGCTGGGACCGGCACATGACGTTTAGGTGAGACAGAGGATGTGCGGATGCTGGCGGCTAGATGAAAGGGATCAGCGGTCTCACTCCTCGCGCAAAGGACAGCGGTCTCACTCCTCGCGCAATGGACAGCGGTCTCACTCCTCCCGAGACAGCGGTCTCACTCCTCGCGCCATGGACAGCAGTTTCACTCCTCACGCCGAGACAGCAGTTTCACTCGTCGCGCCATGGACAGCGGTCTCACTCCTCGCGCCATGGACAGCGGTCTCACTCCTCGCGCCATGGACAGCGGTCTCACTCATGGGATGGTTTCACTGACCTTAATATAATAACAGCTAGAAATCACCAGGGTTGTGTTAAAACATGTCCCTAGGGATCCCAAAACCCCACTCCCCACTCTCTTAAGACGCGCAATCGCAGCGCTGTGGAACAAGGCTTCCACCTCCAGGGTCACAGGTCCGACCCTGACCCCCGCCACCGACCCTTCCTTGGCACAGATAACGATACGGCTATACTGCAGGGGGGTGTCACGGCTCACATCCCGCCCCTCTTCTCCATATCCCGCTAGCGCTCTGGGGTGACCACATGTGAACATGTTGGTGCTTCATAAAAAACCCCGAATAAATATGTTGGCTTGACACAAGTCCGGTGGTCTCAGCCCGACCCCGGTGGGTGCGCAGTGCCCGACGGGTATGAGAGGGCTGCCCTTTAACCCGTTGTACATATGTTAAGAAATAGCTGGCTTGAGCACAACTGAAAGGGCTGGCCGTGCAGCGGTCTGTCTCTTCCATGTAAACAGGCCGTTCCCTTCAGGCCGTGGTAGAGAGGGCCGTGGTAGAGCGGAAAATGTCAATAGCACCAAGAATGAATGTGCACAGCCCTGATGGGGGTAAGTATTAATAAGCTCATTTTTGGAAAGCAGAGACCTCAGAATGTTTCTCACTCCTCTCGGTTTGTTATCCAAGGGAACTGAGAGACAGAGAGATGAAGTCCTTACCAGACAAGGATCACACAATGCGTTCACACAGGTGAGCAGAGATCTCACTTTGTCCCATGTCAGAGCTAATTAGCTTGTTTAGCCCTTGTGAGTGCGTTTTAAGACTGGTTGCTCTGCACTTATTAAGAAAGAACACTGCAAATACCACAATGCAAAGGGGAAGAACAGGACAGACATTCCGATCCAACATGAGGAGATACGCGGGGATCTGGGGAATGGAAAAAGTCTAAAAAACAAATACAAATCCCTATGCGACAAGAAAAAATTAAAACACAGCAATAGATACAGTTTGATAACATTGCGGCTCTCAGAATGCACGTGCAAACAAAGTTCCCAAAAGTGGCCCAGCATGTAAACTTGTAATATCCGCCCCACCACCAGGCTACCCTTGCCACGTGCAAGACCCGCGTGGAGGCAAACGCACATGTAAACAAGCAGCGGCGCTGCAAGTGAACCCCATAAACAAAGGGGCGAGTGCCCCACACCCGCTCCTCGGATGTTACTCACCATGGCGGGAAGTCGTCAGCAGGCATGAAGACGTGGGCTCTGTGCGGCTGCTGCTGCCCGCCCTCCATGACAAAGGGGGTTTAAAAGCCACTTCTCCGCGAGGAAGCAGGCACACACGAGCCCGCCTGCAGCCCCGTGATGATGCTGTGTGTGTGCGCGCAGGGAGGGACGGGCTCCCAGCCTGCCCCGGGGCAGAGGGGTAGCACCGCCGCCCCAGGGGCGCCTGGGCAAACAAAACCTGCTCCAAACGGGTTGCCACGCAGTACGGCGCCGAGCTCACTGCTGCAGCAGTGCACATGTGCGAGGCAGAGAACCAAACCTCTGCAGGAAAAACAACTTTAAACCGGGCAGCTGATCCTGACGGATACTCGGAATGGTCTCTAAATCTGAGCAGTCTGATAATGGCACTCAGACTCGGCGAAACGACGTGCTGGGCCAGGATCACACACGGATGAAACTGGAGAGGCCGGGATTAGAATTCAGGATCAAAGAGGTCAACTCAGCCACAAGGCGGCACCTCCCCCACCGATGCAAGGAGAGCCTTTAGGAACTAGAATTAATGGATTAACCATGCATTTATTCTAGGGCGTCACTGACACTGGGCGGGATCCCCTGTGGAGAACAAGGAGCAGTTTAAACATTATCGTAATAACAGACACCACAACTCTGGCAAAATGAAGTCAGAGCCACGAGTCATCAAGGGTTTGCACACAATTTACATATTTATATTTATTTAATGCAATTTTATATAGCGCGGACTTAAACCAAAGGTGTCAGAGTGCTTCACAAAAGAACCAAGCACGTTACATGAGGAATTTTACATACTTACACGTTACAGATACAAACGAGATAGATGAAAAAGTAAAATAAACAATAGATGATAGTCACACAAAAATCAAAAACACAATAGGATTAGGATCGTACATGCATAGATTACATATATACAACTTTGTGAGACCTTCCTTGAAGGACATGAAAAGGGATGTATATAATGCTATATAATGTCATACTACAATGCATCTCCACTTCGCAGCGCTATGTCCACTTCAGGGAGCTTGTTCTAGGTATCCCTAACCCAGGCGCTGGCGCAATTCTTCCTTCCCAACGGATGGTCTTGCATAACTTACACATGCCCATGTTCAACTTTCTCCTCAACTTCTTGGTTGGGCTGTGTGTTCTAGCTCCCCTTCAGTCAAACATAGCTACCAATTTAAGGTACATTATTGCTGAGGTACCTGGGATCCTGGTCGCCAACATCATATCCTCCTTCATGTCAGACAGCAGATGCCCACTGCCCAGTGCAAAAAAAGTTGTTGCTCCCCAGATGTGACACCAAGATGGTTAGCATTACATGTTTTGTTAGTATGGAGGCCACCGCTGGCACCAGCTGTGTCCATTTCATCCGTGGCCTTCTGAACAACATCATCTCGGTGCCAGCCAGCCATGGCCCTTTGAACTAGTATCTTGTCCACATATCGCTGCGCCCTATGAACCCGACTGTCCGCCTCCATCTGCGTAAGTTGTTGGGATGCAATTGTCGAGTGAGGAAGTCTGCTGATTCAGAATCCATTGGTCTAATGGAAGCCCTCAAACATTAGATTCCCCCGGACACCCTTCAAATACAGTCACCTTGCATGCCGAACCTGTGCTGCCGTAGTAGCTACCTGTATTGTGAACATAAAAGGTACCAAAGTGCGACGATGGGAGCCATGCTC
This sequence comes from Triturus cristatus, assembly GCF_964204655.1. NCBI lineage: Eukaryota > Metazoa > Chordata > Amphibia > Caudata > Salamandridae > Triturus > Triturus cristatus. The sequence goes on from NC_140586.1 coordinate 815,966,390, forward strand.
TGCGTATGAAACTGAGATTGACTTCGTTGAATTGGTACATAACCAAACAAGCCATCATGTGGTAGGTCTGCGATGGGGTGCCTCAACATCGTGTGTCTGTCCTGGAGCGGAGTGTTCTCGTGCTGAAGGTACGGGTCACATGGTTTTCCATTTAGAGGCGCCACATGCTCGCTCACCCTGTGTGGCCAAGGAATGCCAATGCTGCATTGATTATTACCGCTTTGGAAGTGAATGGCATTCCAGCGGTAGCACTCAACCAACCTTGTGAAGTCAAGGAGGGTGCGTGTGGCACCGCACCATCACTGCCCTTGGGTACGAAGTCCTCTGCGATCCGTGCCTCTCCGGTTTGGCGAAATGAACAACGGCTGCCAGTTGAGCCTGTGCCCAGGACTCTTCACCGTTATTGGTTTCCGCCTATCAGCCCAAACCCCGCCATTCTCGAGACTCGCCTCACCATTGCCAAGTTGGCTGCTCTTTTGGGAGCCAATGCAAATTCGGCTAGGATGCTCTGCTCAGTTCTACCAAGGAAAAGTGTCATCTGTCGAGCAGCACGTGGTACTAGGGGCCTGTACGTGTCCCACTGCAACTGAGAAAGAGACTTAGCAGCTATGTTTACAGTCCTGGATATATACCTTATCCTTAGGTCAACATTTGACGATGGATGGCAACTTACCAGCTGCCTCAACTTATGTTTAGGGCACTCTGTAGTCCAAGGTGCCTGGGTAATGAAGCCATATAGCATACAGTTCCATAAGGAATCATTCAAACTAATATAATTAGAACACATTTTGTAATATTTAGCAGGGGGTATTTTTCTTTATCTCCCCTTTCTTTATAATCCCTGCCTAAGGGATGATAACGAAAATATCCCCTGGTGCATCACAGAATGATTTGATTGAATGGTTCTTTACGGAAATGTGCTTTCCATACAGCGGCCTCAAGAGGCAGAGCGCCTTAGGGTGCTTCCGTGTCCCGTTGTTGATCATGTGTGTGCAACAGAGGTTCACTAAGGTCTCATTTAACAGGCACGTATCAAACTTATGAGCAAGACAGATTTGGCTCAACACAACCAAAGTGATTTAAGCAGAGTACACCAATCCCCACTAATAATGCGCAGTAGAAAAGCACAGATCCATTGTGTAATCCACACGGGAGCCACAGGAAGAGACAACAAAGGTGCTCACTGTCCCAAGTGAGACAACCAACAGAGAAAGTTGCAGTGTATGTGTAGGAATAAACAATCTTCTTTAAAGATTAAACAGCACATCAGTATTACTTGGCTCTTAGGCTGCCACAATCCTCAGCCAATGCGCCTGAATACAGTCTGTTTTATTGTTAACAACGTTTCGACCCTAGTAATACATTTCAAGGTAATAATCAGGACAGAATTATTTAGGGACACCTGAAAAAATGAATAGGAATGGTGTAAGTATATGGGAACGGGGAGCGGGCTCATTGTAGGAGGGAATAAGGAACAGTAAAGTTACAACTTGTCTAAAGAATCATTACCCGGGTGGATAAGTCACATTCATAATCGCTGATCTGAGAATTTTTTTTTTTATATTGTTCCCTCTTTTATGAGTTCCAATTAACCCTAAGGGTGTGGAGGCATGCAGACACAGTGTGGAGGCATGCAGACCCAGTGTGGAGGCATGCAGACCCAGTGTGGAGGCATGCAGACCCAGTGTGGTGGCATGCAGACCCAGTGTGGAGGCATGCAGACCCAGTGTGGAGGCATGCAGACCCAGTGTGGAGGCATGCAGACCCAGTGTGGAGGCATGCAGACCCAGTGTGGAGGCATGCAGACCCAGTGTGGAGGCATGCAGACCCAGTGTGGAGGCATGCAGACCCGGTGTGGAGGCATGCAGACCCGGTGTGGAGGCATGCAGACCCGGTGTGGAGGCATGCAGACCCGGTGTGGAGGCATGCAGACCCGGTGTGGAGGCATGCAGACCCGGTGTGGAGGCATGCAGACCCGGTGTGGAGGCATGCAGACCCGGTGTGGAGGCATGCAGACCCGGTGTGGAGGCATGCAGACCCGGTGTGGAGGCATGCAGACCCAGTGTGGAGGCATGCAGACCCAGTGTGGAGGCATGCAGACCCAGTGTGACGAAAAGCAGTATAATGACCTCACTGCACAATGCTTCCAAGAATCAAGGAATAGAATGAATACTGAATGAATCCGGATTTAATTGTAAAAAACGAGGGGACAGTTAATGCAAATGCATCATCTCCCACGTTTAAAAAGGTTATTACAACAGTGACTACGAATCAAACTCAAACATTTTATTTAACTTGCTTATTGCTGGGGAAATTGGCCCAATGAATCTGCTAAGTGCGCCCTCCCTCGGAGACCTCACAGGCGTTGACCAGCTGCCCCATAGCCACCAAAGGGTAGTTGTTGGAACACAGCAAAATATTTTTGTTCTGGAATCTGTTCTTCCAGATGTGAAAGGCGACCAGTCGGGGAATCTGCTAAAGAAACGAGAGGAAGTGTTCGCCTAGGATCACACAATGATGTCAAGCTGGGATTAGCATCAAGGGCCACAGTGGTCAATTCAGCCATTAGACTACATCTGCTCCCATCGAGGCCAGGCCTTCCATTAAGAACTCAGATGAATAATTTAACCATGCATATGTTCTATTTCGCTATTAACAGCGAGTGCTGTGTCTGTGCTGTGCAATTAATAGAGTGTGCTTTTCACTAAACCAGACAGCACAACTCTGGCTAAATGAATCCAGGAATACAAGAAAATCAGAGTCTGCGCACACCGTGCATATTATGCATGCATCCTACACTGGATCTCTCCTTCGCAGAGCTATATCCACTCCAGGCGCACTTGGGTAATGGCGGGAAGTAACAACTTTAAGATGGGACCATTCAGGAGCTCGGAAGCTACGGCAGAGTCCAGGAGTGGGAGCAGCAGGCAGGGTACCAGCGCCCTTGAAGGCTCTGGAGATGGATCTCAATGCTTCGTTTATCCATCAATAACGCAGAAGAGTGACAGGACTTTTCTTGTCTTGGGAAGGTAGGCAGGAGTAAATCAAGCATATTCATTTTGCAAGCGGTCGTACATGGAAAAGACAGGCCGGCTGCTTTTGAGTATGCCTTAGAGAAAGAAGTCCTTTTGGAGAAAACAGAACCTGCTTCAGGAGGTCAAAGAATAATAAAGGAACAATAGCCCAAGTTGCAAAAATACGGGAGAGGCTAGATGGACTCCTGTGCCAGTGGCTTTAGGATTACCGAAGTAGCACTAACAGGCACAAAGCAGTCAACGGTGATAACACAGGTGGAACAAAACCCAGCAACTGGATAGCAAATAAAAAATCGCTAGCCGTGTAATTTGCATCTTTCAATGCCATGGGTTTCTACATGCTAACCTTGACCTAAGGTAAGGAGGGGTTCTCGCCCTCAGATTACCAGTCTTTAAACCAAATACCAAAATGAAACATACAGTGCAGGATAATCAAACATGCGGGTTGTACTCTCCTTCAAAATGCATAAGTGCTCAATGATTCTTGGTGGAGCCATCTATTCATAGAGAATTCATGAAGGCGTTTAGATGGAACACTGCAGAAGAGACATGTCCTGGACGCGCACAGAGGTGTAAATAACAACAGCTAATGATTTGTTAGGAATACCTGCCCAAGATCGTGCATTATTCATGAAGGGGAAATGAATGAGAGCCTCTAGGAGTATAAAAGTTTATTGTGTTTTCTTTATAGCCCCAAGAGTTATATCCGAGACCTTATTTTTGGGAACCCTTAATACATGGTGAATGGTAGGAAGGCAGACACCAGTCATTGGATCTGGGCATGTGTAACGGTGGGCCTATCCTTAGCCCTCCACCATACTCGTGTGATTTTTCTACTCAAATGGGACCATTCGCTTCAGGTGCTGGTAAGAACTCTGCATCTTTTACCCTATTACCAACCAGTCGAGGTGTCATCCACCAAAACAGATCCGCATCGCTTATTTCAGATCTTCCGGCTTGGCAGGATTCTATTCTCATAAACAGAATGCTGTGCTCACGGCTTGAAGCCCTGGTTCACGTTCACATGAGCTAGGTGAATGCTCTCTATGCTGGTGTGCCAGGGCACCTGCTACATCTATTACAAATTAGTTGCAAGTTAATTTCCAGGAGGTTAAATTATCTTTAAAGATGGAAAAAATGATTTCCTGTTTCTATGCCAAATAGTTACTACAAAGCATTTCTCCACAATCATCACTAGCTTTTCCCACCAGATTTATGGCAGCGCCAAGAGACCCTCACCACTGTGGTGCATTCATGTACAATACTAAGGAGCGAGAAGGATGGCACAAGACCATTCATTTCTCCTGATAAGTCCACTTGATGGCATGGTATGTGGGAGCTGAAGAATACCAATGTTCAAAATGGCACTGAGCCCCCCACTCGTTTCACAAAATGGCATACACGAACCACATTCGGAGGGCAAGAACAAACCTGTGCGCTTAGAGAAGAAAGCTTTGAAGCAAGGCACTAACTCATGCTCAGCCGCTTTGGTTTCTTCTCAGTTTGGTCTGGAATTACCCCACAAAGTATAACTGGAAGACAGTGTTTGGTCAATGCAGCATGGTCACCTTCTGCACAGAGTGGCCAAGAACCCTGGCAGTCCTGCCCACTATGAGTCCCCACACCACACACTAACATAACAGGAGCACAAAAAGCAGACGTCACAGGCATCAAACACAACAGCGATACGTCCAACAGCCAAAGTTACATTGCTCCAAACATCACTAGCCATCTATATATGGCGCACAGGTCGTGAGAGACCCGTGAGACAAAACATCTCACAGCACAGATAAGCAATGCAGCTAGCTATGGAACTGACCCGTCATCTTTCGTAAACAGGAGGCGCCTCACAAAAACAAAGTGGAATGAACCACTTGAATCAAACAAAGTGGAATATATACTCAGCACCTCAATCTCGTTGCTCCCAAAATAGTAACCACCAGGTATGATGCACAGAAACACTTCCTAAAGTCTCCCTTGCTTACTACAGCTTGGGATCTGACGGACCATCTCACATATGTCAGCACCAAATCGATGCGCTGCATATTGTTCCCAGGAGTATTATCCACAAAGGCACACCCCACGATACCACTTTAGAACACAGGAGCCAGAACAGGCTGCTTGTACCCAACTAGGCACTCACCAACAGAGACACCCAGACCACGAACACAAGAGAAGATATTACGCCCAACTCAATAGCTTCGACATGTCACATAGTCCGTAACCTCATGCATAAAAAACTAATTGAGGGTCAATGAGCAACTTGGCCTGTGCAGTTAATTTCATTTTTTTTTTTTTTTTTTTTTTTTTTTTAACACACCAACATAATTGTGTAATTTTCTGTAATTCCCTAATTTCAGAGTAATCCAAATATGTAAAATTTTCATGAGTGATCGTGCACTCAACAAATACACATAACAAATGGAAAATTTCATATGATTCTGCCAAAGCTACATTGGTCTGAGTAGATACACCCTTACATACATAGGAAATGTCATATGATTCTGCCCACGCTACATTCACATAAATGGGAAATTTTATTTGATTTTGCCCACACTAGATTGGTCTTAGTAGATATTTTTCGCATCAAAAAAGTCTCCTGCTGGTATTTCGGATTACTTTTCTGTGCGAGGTATCCCTCACAGAGAAAAGGTGTTTGAGATACCAGAGAAACATCTTCTATTTCGTGAAAAAATTGCTATTTTATAAAACCCCTAAATTGAGCTTAATGCTAACCTAGACTCTTCATAAGCAAATCTCAAAGATCTCTGGCATACGTAAATCATGTGCAGCCGGTTGAAAGAATGAGACATGGATGCCAAGCCATCTGACAGGCCACTTATGGAACTCAAGCGACTGAATCCTAAGCGCATTCTTCGCATCACACCATGGACTATCATTGTTTGACCAGAACCCCGGAAACACATCAACATACCTGGCGAAGAAACCCCAGATCCATGTCCCATCAAACACCCCTTGAATGGATCCAAACCTGCACACGCTCTTCAAAAACCTCAACACCACCACTGTCAGACCCTTCAAGCACTGCACGTTTCTCCTTGAGATAGCATCTTCAAGAGTCAAACATGGTCAGCGGACGCCTCAATACTGGCAGCTGCGCCCGCACCCTCCCAGCTCTCTGATCCGCCGTCCAGACCTACTAAATTATTACAGACCTGCTGAATTATTAACTCTCCGCGCCAACCCACACACAAGACTTTACTTGGAATCGCAAGGAGGTGCAATGGCCGCCGTGGCTTGAATCTAGGTGTGCTCAACGCCTTTTGACCTCCCTCCCCCCCAAAACCAGACCCGCTCCTTCGGCTTTTCGTTTGAGATGAGACTCCATAGGACACAATGACTTTTCAAAAGGTCGCGTCCAGGCCCCAAAGGGTAACTACAGAATAAAAGTGAGCTCAGGGAGGAGGGTGATATGGCTGCTCTCTCAGTATCTCTATTTATTTAAAAAGACACAATACGGTGAGATTTTAAAGGGCGCCACCCATTTGTCGGCATTTTTTAAAGTATTGTACCTTGATAGCTAATTCTGGTAAGTATTATATGGTGAAATTAAAGGAATAGCTCAGGAAATGCGTGCCAAATAGTGTTTAAAAACACTTAACCGTAAAATTGAGGAGAATCGAATAGAACACAAATGCAATTATCCAAGGTTTGTGTATAGTCCATCAAGGAATCTTAGGAGAAATGCAAGGCAAACGCTACGTTTCTAGACACATTTGGATGACCGATAATAAATGGGCTTTAAAGACCGTTCTAAAGACATTGGCACAGTTTTGAGTCCACAGACATGGTGCATGCAAAGATATAGCCCTATTGTCAGTGAGCACGGTGCTGGCTGTAGCCGGACACTCTGGGAGGGGCCTTGATGGAACCGTCACCAGTAGAGAAACACAAGGTAGGCACAGATTGTTGGGTGAACATGGGCACAGCTCATGCACAGAGTGTGCCAACTTCCACTAGTCAAAAGGATCTACAATTAGCCAGAGAGCCGCCCAGCCATTGTTCCAGAGCCTTGGTGGCAGACACCAGCACTCATTTTTGGGGACCCAGACTTAATTTTCACTAACAGGCTTTGACCCAGACCAGAATAGAGGAAGCGATGACAGATCACAGAGAAAGCTATAGAGAAACAGTAATAAAGCGAGGATAATGGGGATCAAAATAAACCTTCAAGAGTAAGAAAAAGATGCAGGAAGTGGCAGGTGGTGGAAGAAACAGGCACCAAGTATTGGGCAGGCCTGGCACTAAGTGATGCAGCGGCGGCCTTCTAATAAACACCTCCCGCCCCTGCACTAATCCTTTATACAGCGTAAGCAGCACTTGGACCCGAAGCCACTGGCGGGGAAGAGCAGTGATGCGCTTGGTGCAGATCCTCACTCTGGCGCTGGAGGCTGATCTCCTTCTCTTTAGGTGCTTCCATTTTAAATGATGGAGGCTCAACCAACAAGGGAGGGAAGAGACTCTCTCCTGCTTTGAATGCAGCATGCTTAGCCTGAATTAAGCTCCCATCTTTAATATGACAACAGAAAGCATATGGCCTTATCGCAGTGTTGGAAACTGAAAAGGGTGCATTCTGGGAAGGAATAGTGACAGACAGGGTTCAGGTAATTTTGGGCAGGGCTGAGGAGTCATTGTGTTTAAAAGTGGACAGGCTGCCTTATTGTCTCAAGAATAGAGCTTAGGGAGTATAGCTAATGAGCAGCGTTTGTCAACATTGTGCCATGGGTTGTTAAAAACAATGCTGTTTAGTAAGGTACATGAAGCTGTTTGCTCGTATGCCATGGTTCAAGTTTCCATGGCCTCCCAATCTATTTCACAGGCTTAGCGCCAGAGTCTAGTGCCTCTTCCTCCAGCCCAAGACCCCGGATTAGGTCCCTGTGGTCACCCGGGTGCTTCCTCCACCCTGGGTAACTTATGTGTGCTTTGTCTTTCTGCACTCCTTTGTCCTTTCTATATAGTGCATTACTGCCCTCCTGGCATCCAGTGTGTGTAACGCCCTTTCTGTGCTTGTGGATGGTTTTTGGAAAAAACTTGGTATTTGAATTGTCTGATTGATGTGGAACCGTGACACCACTTTTGGCATGACATGTGGGTCTGTTCTCATCACAATCCTATCATTGTGTATTTGTAGGTAGGGCACTTGAAGTGTTAGCGCTTGTAACTCACTCTTCGAAGCGGTGAGATAGCTATTAAGAAAGCTGTCTTTAGCATGAGCATGTGCATTGTAGCTTTGTGAATAGGCTCACTTCTGACTGACACCGGCTGGGCACTCATTTTACAGAGGATTCTCATTGTGGCTGCTGCTGCTGACGACGCCTCACTGCTCCTGGGGGTAACACGGAAGAAACGAAGGCTGAATCCTAAGCCTATCAACATCGGGACTGCGAGGACCAGGGTGCCTTTGTGATACTAACCTGCCGCACCTGGTTCCTCTTCCCGGCTCCACCTCCGTTAGCTTCTTCACGCCTTGCGGCCCCCGCTTCGCGGGAGCCGCTTGTAGGCTCGCTTCTGACTGACACCGGCTGGGCATTCATTTTACAGAGGATTCTCATTGTGGCTGCTGCTGCTGACGACGCCTCACTGCTCCTGGGGGTAACACGGAGGAAACGAAGGCTGAATCCTAAGCCTATCAACATCGGGACTGCGAGGACCAGGGTGCCTTTGTGATACTAACCTGCCGCACCTGGTTCCTCTTCCCGGTTCCTCCCCCTGTCTATTTAACTCACACGTAGTATCGCGTAAGCGGGACGCGTGCGGGGCGTAGACCGGGGCGAAGCCCGGGCAAAGGGCGGGCCCGTCTGAGCCCGTCCGAGCACGGCAGAGGACGTGACGGGGCACTACTCTCGGCTGTTTGGGTTTGTGGGACCTTTTCCGGTGAACTCTGTTATTGAAGGTTTGTCTCATATTGTATACCTTTAGCAACTGTTTGTAAGGCCGCTAGAAATCCTGTGTGTCTGTTTGCCCACACCATAGGAACAGTGGTTATGGCTGCTGCAGGTTTGGGGAAGGGGAGGAAGTCTCTTACTGGGTCAGGAGTTGTTGGTACATTGGATAACTTCATCACCAGGGCTTCCTCTGTTTTACAAAGGGAAATTGAGCTAACGGAAAAAGGCTCTCGCTTGACCAAGATTTTACAAAACGGTCTTCATTGGGCAACATTGCTTTAGCGAAGTCACCTATAAATCACTGCATTACCAGTCAAGCCCTAGTCTCTAATTCCGAAAGCAGCCTACCCATAGCTGTAAATTCCATTTCCCGCAGTTCAATCGGGCATGGTGACCTTAATGGCCAAGATCCCTCCATATCCGTAACTAATGTATGAACAACTAGATCTGGCTTGCCAATACGCATAGAGGAACCTATCGTTAAAACGACAGAGCAGGTTGTTAGACGCAAGCGGAGAGGCACAGTCTTGCCCAACAAAAGATCGAAAATATCAAAACGAACAAAACCAGGAAGCTCAGATTTTGCAGCTAATACAGATTCTGTCCACCTGGTGACACAAAGTACTGAGTGTGCATTGGGTTTGGAAATTGGAGGAGAAATCTGGACCAAAATGGAACAGTTACTTACTGCGACTTGCCTTCCTTTGCGCAGCAGACTTGATTCAATTGAAAAAAAACTTTCTAAATTTGAATTATTGTTTGCTGCTCTTCCGGGGGTCAATGAGTTAAGTAAAGGGGAGGGTCCTAATACTGACTCGGTCTTATTTATCGAAGATACAGTAGGGTCAAATGGCATTGCCCCTAAATCAATTAACACACGGTTAGATTTATTAGACCAATCCACCCTGCAGTACGATAGACCGGGAACCACTGCCCAAATAGCACCGCACAGCCCAACTCCACGGGCCCCACCAGAGAACACAATGAGTAAGAAGAAACATGTAATTGCTAATCCTCCAGTAGATTCGAGGAAGCTTGACACCCCCCAAAACATACCCAGGCATCCAAACTCAGAAACTTTAGTTACATCTAAGTTACCTTGTTTGGACCTGCCTCCTGAATCAGCTCCATATGTGGTGGTCCTAACGGGGGTTCCGACTCTAACTCACGGTACAAGGGAGGACTTTAGTAAACTTAAAAATAAGTGTATATATTGGCTGAACTGCCACAAACCCCTTCCCAACCAGTGCAGGAGTGAAATACTCTTTGCAAGATGGTTAGATTGGGTAGGACCTAGAACCAAAGACATACAGGGTGACTGCGTTGTAATCAATTTTAGAGATTCTAGAACAGCCAGATATATTTGCAACATGAAGTCACGCAGTTTTGGTAGTTCTGAATCAACTATAAAAGCCCTCCCACTTACTTATTTTTACCCGGGTCCCTCTTTCCCTGGGTGTGAAGCTCCCTGGGGGGGTTGGGCGGATGGCTTGGGAAAGACACAGGTTGGTTTTCCTCTCCAGCCAACCATTGGAACTCAAATCTATAATCAATTTTGCCCACCTAATCTTGAATTATTCCATCACAGCAATAGATACAGTGTTCTGGATCAGGTGGATTGACGTTTGGGCCCCAGTGTTGTTACCATCTTGGCCGGAGACCAGAAAGCGCAACATAATATCAAGGTTGGCCCTAAGGATAGGGGGAATAATCTTTCACAGTCCGTGTCATCTGATCTATTGTCTGGTCCAAATGTCAAAGAAGATCTACCTTCGGAATATCATACTGTACCACTAGAAGAGCCATCTGCATCGATATTGCTGAGTGGGCCGGAGTCTGAACATGACCAGGAAAGTTTGGGCGGGGAAATTACTCCCCCAAGTGACCTGACCACTAAAGGAGAGCCCAAGTTTGATATCAATCTCATTTCTTGGAATGTAGCGCGTTTAAAGAATAAATTGATTTGTGAAGAGTGGGGCAATTTCATAGATACCTTCGATATCTGTCTATTGCAGGAGACATGGGCTCTTGAAAATTATCAACGGGCGGGTTTTGTTTCTTATGACATTTTTGCACTTTCAACTGGTAGGGGGAGACCTTCTGGAGGCCTTAGCACCTGGGTCGCAATTCACCTGGGTGTAATAGCAAGGCAGCTCCAAACGGGCTCAGATGATATCCAATGTGTTTTATTAGATCTGCCCGGAAACAAACATCTAGCTCTTCTGAATGTCTATTCTAGACCCTCTCCGGGTGGACGGGAATCCAAGGTCATATTACATTTGAATGATTTTATTTTGACTTTGGATTCTGAATATTCTGTGATAGTGGGTGGCGATTTTAACTGCCAATATGAGCCACTAAGCCTGCTGGATCTAGATGACCCAGCGGCGGAAGACACACACTGGAATATCCCTGAGCCTTTGATTCCTATGGTTAAAGTTTGGACCCCACTAGTGTTACAAATCCTTGCTCTTACCTTTTCTCTATCCCTGAGGGCCTGCAACGGCAGATTTAAATCTGACCGCCCCGGACTAACCACCTTTAACAGAGCGGGGCAAACGTCGATTTTAGACTATATCCTCATTGAAATAAAATCCTGGGACAAGGTGCTTGATTTTAGGGTGATAGTTCGAGATGATAGTGACCATAATGCTCTCACTATGAAACTAAAATCAGGAAGCTGGGGACTCACAAGCTACGATACTGTGGCGTCTATACCTTCTCAACCCCTAATTCTGCATAATAACAGACGCAGAGTCAGATGGCCTAGTATCCTTGCCTGCCCGATCAAACTGGCGGAAACTTATAGACTGGCATTGTCCTGTCTTAATGACATGGCCGAAGCAGTGTCAAACTGCACTCCTATTGAGAGTGCATCTAGACCTGTTAAAATCCATAGCCAGTTAGTAACCCAACTCCTGGATGTTTTCTCTCGGGTTGAGACCTCGAGGCCCTATGTGGCTAACAAACAAATGTGGTATACTCCCGAGTGTAGGAAACTAAAGGGTGAGCTGATCCTGGCAATTAAAGCCAAGGATAAAACTAGGATCAAATTAGTTCGGGCACAATATAAGCTAACGATCCAAAGGGCGAAGAAGTCATGGGAAGATGATAAGTGGGAGGAGTTAAAACTAGCTCTGCAGAATAAAGATTTTAAAACCTTTTGGGCTATTGTTAGCAATGGTAAGAAAGACCCTGATACTATTGCGTGTTCCAACATAGCCCCTGCAGTTTGGGAAGAACATTTTGGGGGTTTATATTCAGACAATCTGTAATATACCCTCTCTAACTGTTCCCCCCCCCCCCCCCAATATAGCTTCCGGAGCCGAGGATATCCCGATAATCACGATTAAGGAGGTTGAAAACGCCATTCATTTGCTCATACCAAATAAAGCGCCGGGTCTGGACAAAATTCCAGGAGACCTTTTCAGGTCAGAACCCAAGGTATGGGCACCGTATTTGTGTGTATTGTTTAAATCCATCTTGTTTGGCGCAGAACCACCAGAAACCTGGCGAGGTGCCGAGATTGTGCCAATTCACAAAAAAGGCTGCCCACTCCAGCCTTCGAATTACAGGCCGATTAGTCTAATCGACACGACCCAAAAGTTATTCGGGCGCATAGTCCTGGATAGATTACAGGCGTGGGAAGCAGAAAACAATATCTTAAGTACCCTACAGGCGGGCTTCAGAAAGGGTATTTCAACCCTTGACCAGATCTTTCGCCTCCAGGTCATATACTGGAAGACTGAGTGTGGAGGCTGGCAGCCTCTACCTCATTTTTGTCGACCTAAGATCAGCATTTGATCTGGTCCCGCGCGAAAACCTGTGGAGAGTTCTCCAAACACTCAATGTTCCCACCTACCTTCTGGATGTTTTGAAGAGCCTCCACATGGGTAATTTCGCACAGGTCAGATGCGGGAAATATGGTGAATTATCTGAACGTTTTCCTGTTAATAGAGGAGTCCGTCAAGAATGCGTGCTAGCGCCCACGTTGTTCTGCTTATATATTAATGGGCTCATAAAACACCTCGAAGGCATAAAGGACACTGATATTCCTAGATTAGCCACGGGTAAGGTACCAGCTCTAATGTTCGCTGACGATACCTTGTTGTTGTCACGCACCCCTATGGGAATCCAGCGTATCCTAGATGGCTTTGTAGACTTCTGTGGGGAAAGGGGAAAGGGGCCTTGAGATCAATCTAGCAAAAACGAAATTTATGATTCTTAATCCTCCCAAACACACTCGCCCCAACCCAGCACTGAACGGTATCCTCCTTGAACGGGTAAGGACGTTTGGATACTTGGGGATTACACTTCAAGAAGATCTGGGATGGGGGGGTCAAATTGCCAATGCTGCTCTAAAGTTGACCCAAACTACTGGAGGTATGGCTAGATTGTTTAAAGGTTCGGCTTTCAAACCAGCTGCACCAGTGGTAGAATTTTTTAAATCACAGGCAAGAGCTGCTACTGCCTATGGAGCGGAACTTTGGGGCCGTTCCAAAACCGACAGTTTATCAAGGATTGAAAATTCCTTTATGAGGAACTTGTTGAGTCTACCATCTAGTTCCCCGCTGGTCCCTATTAGGTTTGACTTGGGTCTGCTCCCCATGGAAGAGGTGGTGGCCGTGCGTCCTGTCTACTACTGGAAGAGACTCTGGTCTAACCCGGACTTGGAATCCTTTAAAAATGAATTTATGGGGGTCTGGCCTACAATTAACGACAAGAACATTCCTTGGTTAATGTATGTGAGGGACACTTGTGTCAGGATTGGCTTCCCTGCACTATGGGGCACCCCGGAAAGCTTGTGCCTGGCTGTCTCCAAAACCAACTTGGCTGAACAGTTGAGATACTTCTATTTATTGCGCCTACACACGAACCCAAATGTTGGTAGGCTGACTGCCCAGTTTCTCCAGATCAAACCGAACTACGGGAGGGAGTTATTTTTAGATCTGATCTTCCACCCTGTTGCTAGGAAGCTGATTTTCAGCTGAGAATGGGCACTCTACCGCTTAGGTCCTTTACTTCAAGATGGGATTCTAACAAAAATACTTCATGCCCCGCATGTGGTTATAAACTGGAGGATGAAAATCATGTGTTCTTTTTTTGCCCAACGTACTATCTGCAAAGAAAACGCTGGGTAAAACCTATCTGCAGAAACCTTGGTTTTAGAGAATGCGAAAAAGCCCTGCGAGTTTTGAAATATGACACCCATCCCCCAATTGTTTTTGCAGTTTCACGTTTTTTAAATTCTATGTGGTTGCAACGTAGGAAATTCTGCACTAACTATCAATTAATTGACTAAAGCTCAATTGTATTTATTTATTTTTTTATTTGATTTTGGTGGTTTTATATTGTAATCTGATTTTGATATGACCTTTTTCATTATTAACATTGTTTGTAAAATGTTGTTGCTTTTATGGCCCTAGTGGCCGAAATAAAGTTTATAATGAATGAATAGGCTCAAATGGTGCCTTCATCAATTGAGTTAGCACTACGTTAAGGTTCCATGCTGGTGCCGGCATTCTGTTTGGAGGTGCGATTCTCTTTGCCCCTTCCAGAAATCTCTTTACTACTTGGGAGGTGAAGAAACTCTTCACTGTTTCTCCTCTTGTGTAAGCCACTATTGCCGCTAAGTGCACCCTTAGGGATGTGTAGCTTAGTTTACTTTGTAGTAGATGCGTTAAGTATTTTAGTACTGTTGATTCTTTTGTAATTTTCCTTTGTAGTTTCTCCTTAATGCACCATTCGGAGAATCTTTTCCACTTTGCTACATAGCACTTTCTTGTGGTAGGTCTTCTTGCCTCTCTTAGTACCGCCACTGTGCTTACCTGTAGTTTGAGGTGTGCAAACTCTAGGTCTTCAGGAGCCATGCTGCTAGGCGGAGGCTCTCTGGCTCTGGGTGTAGTACTCTTCCGTTTTGCATTGTTAAAAGGTCCTTTCTGGTGGGGAACCTGTGTGTGGGCGCTTGTGCCATCTCCATGATCTGTGAGAACCAGGTTTGTCTGGCCCACTGAGGTGCTATTAGTATTAATGTCATGTTGCTGAATCTTCATTTGTTTAGTACCCTGTGTAGCAGCGTTATCGGTGGAAAAGCCTATCCCTGTGTCACTGACCCACCCGCTCCCCAATCAGTAGTCATGTGCATGTGTTGGTGTCCCAATGCGTTTCCCCACTGGTAAGGTTTGGAGTAACCCAGTGCCAGTGCTTCCATGCTGGTGCCCAGCGTGTACCACTTTCTAGTGTTAGTATACAGGTGTTGTAGCATTCTGCATCAGTGTCCCAGTGCTGTGCCCTTGTGGACTTACTTGTGTTGCTAGGTCAGAGTTCCCATGTGGACACCATGAGTGTCAGTGTCCCTCTCTTTGTTTCTCCGTCAGTTCCGGTATCAAAGTCAGTGCCCCTATTTCTCTATCTACCCAGTGCCAGCGTACCAATGTGAATATCCCTATGTCACTTGTTTTGTGTCACTGTCCAAGTGCCAATGGCAGCATCCCATTAGTGTCTCATGTCCCAGTGTCTGTGTTTCCAGGCAGTGTCACTGTGGCAGCAGCTTTCGGCATTGTTGCACTGCTCAGTGTCAATGTTAGTTTCCATGTAGCAGTAGCCTGTGTCCCTATGGCAGTGTCCTTGAGTTAGCAGCCCAGTGTCAGGGACCCATGTTAGCAATCACTGGTGGGTACTCTAGTGTCGTGTCCCTCCATTCAGTCCCTTAGTGTTAGTGTCTCAGTACCACTGCACTGTTCTGGTGTTGTGCATAAGCGCTAGTATTTAAGTGTGAGTATCCAAGTCTTTGCTTTTCAATATCCCAGTATAACTGCCCCTGCCCCGCATCAATGTTTGTCCTCTGTCAGCGGACCAGTGTCACCGTTTACAAGACTACACCCCATGGAAGAATTGGTGCTCTTGTGTCTGTGTCCTGGTATCAGTTTTGTTGCTGGTGCTCTAGTGTCTGTGTCACAGTGACTGTGTCCCGGTATCAGTTTTGTTGCTGGTGCTCTTGTGTCTGTGTCCCAGTGACTGTGTCCTGGTATCAGTTTTGTTGCTGGTGCTCATGTGTCTGTCACAGTGACTGTGTTCTAGTATCTGTGTTGTTGCTGACGAACTTGTGTCTGAGTCCCAATGACTGTTCCCTTGTATCAGTGTTGTTGCTGGTGCTCTTGTGTCTGTGTCCCAGTGGCTGTGCACCAGTCCTACCTGCTCAGAAATAAGTTACTCCCCAGCCTGGAGCTTACAAACATTTCTGATCTAGGTACTAAGAAATCATCAGAGTTAAATTAAGCATTAAAGTGTGGCTTAGGTAAAGCGTGGATATATGTAGAACCGATTCAAGTATATCCAGTCTGTGTGGAGGATGGAGACATTCACAGGAGCCAGGCTATTCAAGAGGTGAAAGGTAAAAAGGGTACCTCAGGATGTGTATGCATTGTGGTAGTCCAACCCCTTTCCCTTCCGTGGGTGGAGCTGTTCTGAGGGAGGAGGTATGCAGCGCGGCGCAATGGCAGCTGTGGATAAGCAAGCAGCGCGAGGGTAATGTTGCGGGGACTCTGAAATCGCACTTGGGGTGTAGACAATTCACATTTCTTGGGGTATTGGAGGTTTGCAAAGGTATGTTAACAGGGCAACAGAGAATCTAGGTAGCTTTGGGAAAGTAGCTGGGGGCTATGTGAGTCCGTTGTGATCCAAGGAAGAGCTTCTGGAGGCCAAGTTAATGTATGAGGAAGGATAGGAGCAAGCCAGCCCGGTACAATGTGAGGGTCTATCAGGGGCTAGGCTACAGTCGCGAGTTAGGAGAGGGTTTATTTGATGTGTGAGTCTGATATGAACTGTAAAAGTTGAGGACTATAAGAAGGGAGGTTGAGGCAATTTTCTCTTGAGGTAAGAGTCCGTAATGCATGAATTGCTCTAGGTGCAGCGCAATAGGGAAAGCAATAAGTGTGAGCTCAACACTGGGCAGTGGCAGCTAGTGTTACTGAGCCCACTAATAGAGGTATGCACTTGTAAAGACAAAATAACACATTGAAAATGTAAAACAACTACAAGAACAGCCGTACTGAGGCAAAGATACCCCCGGATAGTTGTGTGTTCTGCAAACATCTACTGCACTTCCATTTAAGAGCTTAAAGCTGCACAAGAACTACAGAAGCTTGTGGTGCTGGGTTGTGATGTGTGTGGAGCTTGCACTGCTGCCACGCTTACTGTAGCCGTCTTGTGTATGTTGGTGAAGCTTGGTAACATCCTTTCAGTACACAAGAGACAAAATGACTGGTTTTGACAATTCTTGTTCATTTTCATCCCCACTTCACAGTTCCTCCCTTTTTTTCCCCACTACTTTCCTATGTGCTGTATATTTCGTTGGCACCCTGCTAACTCAACACATGGAGAACACAAATGTGTGTCAAATCATCTGTGCATAAAAAGTGGATTTATGTAATGCAAGACTTATAATACCGTATCATCATATTTTATGCTATTAGACAAAGTGACACTTTTTAAAAAGCATCCTTATTCAGATATAAGTACTAGATGAAACCGCTTGCATCTGTTTGCAGGCTTGAGTACCACTGTATTTTTTAAAGACTACCAAGAGAGGGGCATGAAGTCATCAGTTTGAACTATTCAACCCACAGTTAATCTCCACCAAAAGCAGAAGGACCAGGCCTTTGCACATACACGTGCATGTCTTGCATCAATGGGCCACCGCCTGAGATTCAGCTTGTTACAATTTGTCTTTTCGTTTGCCTGAAGCTAGCCAGACTGAAATGAATATCACCAAGCGAACACCCTCTTCAGAAGAAGGTTATGGTTATTAGGAAGTTGGTTATGCAATTAAATCCAAGCAGCGCTCGCCGAACAAGGCTGCAGGCCAAGAGAGCTGCAAATGTCTGACCCGGCCGTTGCAAGCATTGAACACTCGCAATAAATTGCGTAAATGCCAAGGATTTATTCAACACCCATGGAGGTGGCAAGTCACGCCTGTAACTAAAAATGTGCTAACTTACACCATGATTTGCAATGCGGCTGCTTGGCAAATCTCATTCCCTGTTCGACGCTAGAGGGTCCTGGTCCTAAGATGAGCATTCAATATACCGTGCTTCTAAAACACAAGGCCCTATAACCCAGTCCACCACATACAGCCCTGTTTCCTTCGTAATGACGTTGATTAGAACTCTTGATGCACAGTTGCATAACCCAGAATATTTACATTGCCCATCTAGAGCCCTGTATCGAATTTTTCGAAGCTCGAGTCTCTGTTGAGTTGACCTCCAGTTAATGAGAAATCCCAGTTTGCGCCCCGAGACCGGGTCACCAAAGACTACAAGTCATCTGTGGCACCTTGTCCTAGTTGTGGCTTTGGTTTAGCAAACCTCTGTACTGCAGGGTTTTTGTTCCATTGATTCTAATGAACTGAACAAATGCTAACTCACTGTCACAAAAAGGTATTGAGGACAGATGGGCAAGAACCAGCTGCAGAAAGACAGATGAGATAAAGGTACAATGACTTAACGGAATGGAAAAACACGGAAACCTAAGAGGGCGATCAGTACCTTGCAAGACTGGTCATGAGCTAGACCACCTCTGCCCTGGACTCCAAGCTTTCAGAGACACCAGCTGATGGGCAGTGTCGGCAGAGGGGGCTGTGACGGGAAGAGGGAGTGAAATCCGCAGTGTGGTGCAATGACAGTGGGCACCGGCAGGTGTGAGGGTTACAATGGGGAGGTGAGCTGTGATAACAGACACACAAGAGGTGAGAGGGCTCTACTGCCAACGACAGGAGGAAAAGAGAAACGATGGGGCAAAAGAGGTGGGCTGTGACAAGAGCCGCTAGCAATGACACGAGGACGTGGCCAGAAGAGATGGACATTGATAGGATACATGGGCCCTGACGGACTAGGTGAGCAGCGATAGAGGGGGGTGGAGAGTGATGGCAAATGTGGGCACTGATGGACAGGACAGGCAGGGATTGTGGCGGTGGGCAGTGACAGGTGGGCACTGATAAGAGACCTACACAGATGAAAGAAGTGGAAACTGTTCAAAAAGGGGACTGTGAAAAGCCTATACAGGTGCGCTTCCGTGCATCATCCCTGCATCCTTGAAGCAATAGCAGCGCCCCGAGGCTGCACAAAGCGCCACACTGCATCTTCATGAAAACCTGAATGTAGTCTTCACTCTGAGATGAATACATCTGAATGCATGCATGCACTTGGAGGAAACCTGACAGCTGGATCGGCCCAGGAGGAGGAACAGGTGGCTACACAATGAATATGTTTCACTACTCAGATAAGGTCATTGGGTGGACGCTGCGACCATATGATGGCTAAAGACCCCATCAGATGGAGGGCCCTGAAGGTAAATGCAGTGATGAAGGACAGGTCGCGTGTGAGGTCCAAGTACAGGCACTGTCCAAAGGAAGGAAAGTGCCCGCTGCTGCTCCACCGAGCTGTCCCAGCCTACTGCTCCAGTGACAAGTTAGCTTGACTTTACACTTCTTACAAGCCCCCCTCAAACACGCGGACACGGGTTCCTGATATAATCACACACTCCTGCGCTCCAGCCCATGAACTCCAATCTCTGGCAGCCCCCATTCTGGTCACAGCCACTGCCCCGCCCCCCTTCAGCTGCAGCTCCTACCCTCTTTCAGTCCCTACTAATTCGCTCCTGGAAGGCGTCCACGCCCTCTCTTGCCCGCCCTGCCCCAGCCAGGCAGAGACCCATGGGTGGTACCCAGGATACTGCTCCGCTGTCCCCCCCCCCCCCTTCCCTCTGTCTCCTCTTCCCACCACTGTCCCAGCCCAGGCCCCGGACTCTGCGCCGCCTCTGGGCTTCCACCGCACGTGGACTGAGGCTCGACGGATGAGAGCGTGTGGTCGTGACGTGCTTTCATCTTTCCTTGGACTGTCTGGGTTTATTTTCGCCCGTCTTCCCCGCGTTAAAAACACTCCTGCCACTTAGCTGCTGCTGTTCTGTGTGAACTCGGGAGCCCTTGCTGAACATCGGTTTCTGACGCGATTTATTATTTATGATGCCCTCCAAATGAACTCACGCGCCACCTCTCAAGGCAAGTACGTCATGACAAGATATTGGTGCTCTGGAAGGTGGGGGCGGGGGGCAGGCAGCAGTAATTGAAGAATAATTGACGCCCAAGGCTAGGCGGGCTACGGTCTCCATTATACGAGTTGTGAAAGATACACCCAGGATGTGAGCATCGCCTGACTCGCTCCTGTATTGAGTTTCTATGAAGGAACCGAGCAGTCGTGTACATCCTGCTCGGATCCCGATCCTGAATACAAGAGTAATCAATTAAAACACACCAGCACCCGCCCCCTGTACGTCTCCAGGCAGATGTGCGAGGGGAACACGCAGCCCCCCACACCCCGGGCAGGCGAGGCTGCAGCACTTAATGGCGTCTTAGGTTACACACAGCAGAAACATGGTACATGTCACAGTGTCGGCCCCTTACGCTTGCTTCACGACAACATAACTGCTGGATGAGGACAGCTATCTCTAACATTCATATTAACAAGGTAGACAAATCTATTTAATAGCGAACACCTTTTAATTTAACACGTAGCAAGCTCCTTGGCTGAGGAGCGCACTTCCTGGGATAGAGTCACTCCTGGCAAACAGGTGTAGCGTGCTAAACACCAGGAAAAAAAAAAACGAAATGACATCACTCGCGAATACATGAGGCAAAAATACTTCTTACAACGTGTTTAGTGGGGCAGTCGTCCACTGTACTGTATTGCAAGAGTTTACTATCTCAATGCCATTATGGGGCTCGAATCTAAGACTGCATTGTTGGGGCTACTGGTGTCACAAGTGGGGGGGGGGGGGGGGAGGGATTTGGGTGCAATGTGATACAAGCGCTCTGGGCTCTTTCAGCCCGTTGAGGGCACGAAGCGCTGTAAGTACGTGTCCCACCGTGAAAGCAAACGCCCGCTGTGTTCGCCGGGATTTTTTGTATCCATCAAACTGTCGTGGCCCGTTTAGAACACAAATACAACACCCGGCATGCGTGATCCGGGAAACACCGTAAAATGATGGGGTGGCAGGTGCACTGGGCAGCTACAGCGAAAAGCAAAGGCGAGAGCGCCGTCCGACCCCCTCCCCTTTTGGAGTTCAAGCACACTGACCGCAAACCCTCACTTCATTGACATTTAATTTAAACGCACCTATAACGCTCTGAACAGTTCACAACATCAACTCTGGGAAAGGATGGTGTTATGTTCTTATCTTTAGTTAGTGATGTAATAGAATGTGGAATGCAGTTAGACATGTAATCTGTATTCTACGCTTGTTCCAGGGGTGGGGGTAGATGGTGCTTCTATTTCTGCATTCTTTTTTTTGTTTGCATTATAAAGAGGGGGATGTGTTATGTTCTTATTTTTAGTTAGTGATGTAATAGAATGTAGTTAGACATGTATTCTGTATTCTATGCTTGTTCCAGTCAGTGCTGTTGAGCTGCTGGAGATACACACCTGTTTCCTGTGTGTGAGGAATAAAGAAGATATTCTACTTACACAAGGTTTCCTGTGGATTATACCACAGGTGGCTTGGTTGGTACTCGGGATCACGAAAACATGCCACTAGATCAAGAAGCAGCGGCCATGATGCCACTTTCGTTTCCATGGGGTCACCTTTGCTTCCGGGTGAAGCACGTAGGCCATGTTCTTCAACGACCCGGAAGCACGGCTGATACTCGTTTGCTTGCAGGTCAGGAGCAAGGGAGGCAGCAAGGGAGGCAGAAAGGGACGGCTAAGCACATTCAGGGGCAGCAGTGAGCAAACACAGGGGGTAGGGTGACAGCTAGATATCACGTGAGCTGGGTCTTCCAAATATTCATGTGCCAGTCTTTAGTACACTCCTACTCAGTTTTACTGTAGAAGAGGCGGCGAGCAACGCATGCTGGCGTCTGATTTGTAAATAGGCTTGTTAGTCTCTCCTTAGTACCTTATGTAACCTCCCGTGAGGACACCCCCTTTTACATGTGTTGTTGCTCGGTAGGCTTTAATTACAGACTCCGAGCACTATTTAGTTTAATGGTTTTCGCATGCCAGGCATGACACGCTTGCTTGCAACAGCTTTATTATTTTTTTTAGGCCTCGCTGAGTCAGCGTGCATGCGCTGCTCAGAGAGACATTTAGTAGGTGAGTTTTCAAAGTGCTGCTGGCTGGCGACAAGCTTGCGTTGACGCGAGCGTGCACGTGCGCAGACGGCAGCTTTGCAATATGTACAGCCGCGATCACTATCACTTTCGCGCACGCAGCCTACTTTCACTTTTCGTGCGTGCACACCACTCGCGTTTCTTGTTAACTTCAGGTCTAGGGGTTTATTGCGAAAGCGTGAATAACAGAAAACATTCTGACTTTTCATCCAAAGTCAATAACGTGCAGCACACGGAGCCCGTCTCCTGAGACACTAATAAAGTCCTTCCCGCGCTCGATATGAATTCTCAAGCACGGCCATCTTGCCCGCCTTCTGCAACTCATTACCGGCCTTTACCCCGCTGTTAATTTACTTCCTCAAAACCACTTCTGTGAACAAGGGGTCACGCAGCGGGACAGGAGGGCGGGACGGTAAGGTTCTGACCAGGAGCAAAAACCGCCATACTCCCCCCACCCACACTAGCATATCCTGCTGAGAAACATTAGCTCTTTTGTTTTGTGCTACGGTTTTGCAGGTTCTTATATCGCTCCGCTGTGGAGCACGGGTGTGATCACAACGACAATGTACATATTGCATAGTTTCTAAACTCAGTAAAGTGCTCTTGAAACTGTAATTTAATGCGTAGTACCAATTTAGGAATGTGGGTTTTAAAATAAATAATCTTATCTGTGACCCTGACTTCCTTATAGTTTATCTGTGTTTTTTGTGAGTGCAGTATTTACATAGCACGACCTCGGCCCAAAGGCACTGGGGCGCTTTACATGAGCACGACAATACATTACACAGATTTATTAGCTTAAAGCCGGCCAGCCCAGCTGTCAGGGTGCAAAGACATATTGGGGACATTCGGAAAGCTTCCTTGGGAATGCATCCCTCCCATTGCTTACCCCTGGCTTTTTGTTTTGTCACACACAGTTGCTTTCTTTATATTAGCTGGCTCTATTGTTTTATCTCGCCCAGCATCTCTTTGTCCCTCCCATAAAGTGTAACCTCTTTACCGCCTCTCTGATTGACTTCTTTGTTTCTTCCTTGAGTGCTTTGCTTTTCAGGAACTCTTTTTTTCTTTTGCCTGAAGCACTCTAGGAGAGTGTATGTTTTATTGAGCTGTCTCCCTTAGATGCTTCTACGCAGCTTCACCCTGCTCCGTGTCACTCCCAAACACAGTGGGATGTGCTTCCCCCATGCTTCAAACCAAGGGAGTAGCAGGAAAATGTAAATACCCCCACTTAAAACCAAAGCTCTGATGTCACCAAGCGAGCGATGAAAGTGAGCCCAAACTTCCATAGAAGAGCTCTCTCGTCACTTCTATTCAATCATCTAGCAGTCATCATTTTACCCTTCATCTACTTGCTGAATTCCACCATTCTATCATCCATTCATGCTTTTATCCTTCATTCAGTCTTTCAGTCTTTCACCATTCCATCCATCCATAAGCAATTCCATCCATCTATCCATCTGTTCATACATCCACCATCTATGCATGCAACTATCCATCCATCCATTATATGACATACTCATCCATCAATAATGCCTTTCAGCCATCAAGTGTTCCTTTTATCCATCCATTTACCCATCCATCATCCACTATCCGTTCAGATTTCTATTTAGTTTGCCATCCATCCATCCACTGCCATCCTTTCATCCACCTATCTACACATCCTTTCACTCACTCATCCACCCACCCCTACACCCACTCATCCACACGTTTCACCCACTCATCCACCCATCCGTTCACCCACTCATCCATCCATCGTTTCACACATCTATCCTTTCACACACCCATCCATCCATCCTTGCACCCATTCATCCACCCTTTCACACTACCATCCTTTTCACCTATTCATCCAATCATCCATCCATCTTTTCACCCTGCATCCACTGTACACCTTTCTCTCCCTTTCTCAGCAACCCAGCTTTTTTTCTTCCTTTTAGTTAATTATGATCTCATATCTGCCAAGTTGCAGATAAGAGGCCAATAAAACCCCCCTCCACCCCTGCTATAGCTGCTGAAGGGGGGGTGGAGTCACTACGCCCCTACTTCAAACATATCTGCATACCCACAGTTTTATGGTGGAAAGCAGCCCTGCAAGGAGGGCACAAGCTCAGGCTGAGGAGCTGGCATTGCTCTATTGCTTGTTGCCCACGTCTATTGCTTTTTTTGTAAATCCTTTTAAGTCAAGACAATTCACTTCTTCTTTACGTTTTTAGGTCGAGTATTCAAGACCTCTTGTATATACTTTAGTATATACTTATATATACTTATATGTATATGTTCTTTGTGGGCTCTGGATATCAGCCCTAGGACTTGTCTGCTTCCTCTTAGGGCCTTTTTATCTATTCAAATGCCTCTATTTAACTGTCTTGATAGAAAACGACCAACAGAGGTCAGTAAAATACCAGAATCACTTTAGCATTCTCTAGATCCCGGTCCACAGAAATTGTCTTCCACAAGCACCCGTAGACAATAATATTTTTTTCAAATCTTGTATTTTCAGTGATATGACCACCGAAAGCCCAGATTTTATATTAAAAACAGAGCTTTGAACTATACCATTTCCCGCTGAAAGGCAATATTTCTCTCCATGTGTTCCCATACCTGGCGTGTCACACAGTTTGGTGCTTACTTTCCCTCCATATTAAAGAACAGTAGATGTTTCAGCACCCAGGCTTATGTGCTGCATAGCTAAATACATATAAGGTCCCAAAGCGAGACCGATTGCATTGCAAATGCTTGTTTTACATAGCACGGCAGCCGCGCTTTACGTGCGGCGCCAAACGCGGCCACATGTTTATTTTTTTAACTATTTATTTAAAAAAAATAATTAATTGCCCTATGCCGCACTTACACTTTAATGTCGGCCACGCCCCTTTCCTTAAACAAGCAAAGTCTAAAGAAAGGTGCGTGGCTGCCATTAAAGTGAAAGCGCGATATGGGGCTGTGGCGGGGTAACAGTTACAGAGTCGGAAACCAGGCTAGAGTGGTGTAACGAGGGCTTTATTTTTTAGAACACTTTCTTTTGACGAGCTGTCAGTCGGAAGCTAGCAAAAGAGGAAGAGTCCGGCTTGCTCCGTCTTGGGGACTACAGAGTGAAACAGTTCGTGTTCCATCGTCTGGATCTACTCTTGTCGTGTCCTCAGGGTCTCGACGGTGGCCAGGATCCACAGACCATTGAACCATACGAGAGAAACAAGAGAAAACCAAGGGTTAGGACGGTCGTCCTATGCTGTATTTAAAGGGGCCAGGAGTGAGGGAAACCGGGTGCTCTGGTGTTTCTGCTACCTCCGTACGGAAATGTGCTCCAGTGCTCAGTGAGGGGTGGGGGTAGAGGATTATGCGATATTTACAAGCGCGATGCGGGTACGTGCTCTCACAGGGACTGGTGGCTCCTCCTTCCCACCCAGCCCGCTACTCTGCCTCGTACCTGTTCGAGCCACGCTCCTCCCCTGGGAACGTGGCAGGGCGGCTCGAGGAATCGTTTGCCCCCTGGCTCGTCGGGGGTTCCTCCGGTCGTTCTCCCTTCGAGCGCGTCGTTCTCTCCTCCCGTCCAGGTATCAGGGTTCGCCTTTCTTCTCCACTCCGGTTTTCCTCTCTCCTCCAGGGAAACGCCGTCCATCTCCTTCCGGGTGTCTCCTGTTTTTGAACGCCCCACCAACGTGACGTCGTCCAGGGGAGGGGTTTCGTCCTGCTGGAAAGCTGCGTTAAAGGAACCGCGTCCTGTTTCTGGAACCCAGTCTTGCGGGGAATACGAGTACCACTCGTCCTTTAGGAAGGGAACATCCGGCTGCTGTAAGGGGATACAAGGGGGCAAAGAAGCATCTGTTGACCAGCAGTTCCACAATGCCTCTAGTGACTCGGGTATATCACCTGCCCCGTCACAGTGGCGCTTTTACAAAAAAAAGCATTTGTCAACTTGACAAACAAATGTTTTTTTTATGTAAAAGCGCCCCATACCGCGCTTTCACTTTAATGGTGGCCACCCTCCTTTCTTTAGACACAGCTCGTCTTAAGCAAGGGGTGCAGCCGATATTAAAGTTAAAGCGCCGTATAGGTGTTTTTACAAACCAGCATTTGTAATGCAATAGGTGTGGCATTTACGAAACTCGTGTAAATTCGAGACCTATTGCATTGCAAATGTTTGTTCTGTCTGTTACAGGATGTTAGCGTCAAGACACTTAGTCATTCGCGCACTTTAGAAATGATTTCCTTACTCACTGAAGAGGCTGGGTCAATACAGTCATCCGCCATAATTGTAAATATCACATGACAAAGACAAAATAACTTGAATCCCGCTTACACATGCTCAGTAGCAGGCCGGTTTCTCAGCAAGTAAAGTGCTTATTGGTGAGAACTTCATGCAACCTGTAGGCCATAGTCTTGAATGGCAGTAGGACGAACCTTGCTTTTAATCCTTTAGACGTCGACCTCTTGAGCAACACAAGTTTGCCAAAGGTAACGCCCGTTAAAGTGCTGCGAAGCGTCAAATCTCCATCAGCAAGCACTATCTTGTGATTAATGACAGGTAGGAGACTCACTCACAAACCTATTCTGCATTTTAATTATTTAATTTAAAAGGTTAAAAAAATAATAATGTTATATTTTATCTGCATTTGTAAAGGACACATACTAGAGCGTTACTGCAGACTGCCCAGACTCAAGGTGGTGTTAAGACACTGCGATTTGTTAATGTAAGGCGAGTTAAAAAAAGGTAGAAAATAAAACGCACTGTTGTCTGCAGTGATGAATATGGCCTGCTGTGCTTTCCATAGTCACTGCACTCTTATATGAAGGACAGTGATCCCAGTGTCTGTCTGCCAACATTTCTCTACTGAGCACCACAATCTACAATTTACTTGTTCCCTGCAATAATATTAAACTTTTTGTGATATGCAGGGCCACTGGAATTATGCGGCAGAGACGGACCAAATTATGCGGCAAGACTGAATAAATTATGCGACGAGAAAAGGAAAAATTATGCGGCATAACGCGGCACATTTTGTGATGGCATTACGTCATTATTTTGTAATTTTTACATCTAGTAACAGGGTCTGAGAAAAGAGTTAACCTTTATTGGTGCTAATTTCACACCCAAATACAGAAATAAGCAACTAAAAGATGACCAGTCATCCTTTGCAAAAAGCGTTTTGGTACGCAGGAACCCGCCTCGCCATATTTTTTTTTTAACTTTTCATCCGTTTGAGCTAGAAATATTTTTTGGGTTAAAAATCTTAAACTTATGCGGATGATGGATTATATGGCAAATACAGTAAATCTATAATTATACGAAAATCGCTGCAGCCGCAGAATCGCATGATTCCAGTGAACCTGTTGATATGACTCTACTAGAGTTTTATTACTCTGAAGGTATGTCAAATGGATTACACAGACAAGTCTTAAATCACAGACTTGTTAACTGATCTCTGAGCACCCCTGAGACGTGCTCCTTCTAAAAACTGCAACCACCCAACAAGGCTAGTTTTAATTAAATGGAGGGCAAGCACATTATTTTATTAAGCATATGATCCAGCTTAGCAAAACAAATAAGGTGCACAGACAATATTGCTTCTGGCACAGAGAGCTAACGGTAGCTTGGCCTATAATTTAAACGAGTAGCTTCCTAGGTGTGGTGCAGCGGCCAGGCCAGCTGACTTCGGAGCACAGGGTTCACGGGTTCGATCCCCGGCTCCGGCGGCAGTTCCGCTCAGCACCATGTGACTCTGAGCTATAGCTCACTTAATTCCCATGAGGGCCCCCAGCGCCTTGAGACCCGTAAGGGTGAGTAGTTTGTGCATTACAAATACGGATTTTACATTTATTTACAATAGTTCAGTGCCTCTGAAAGGTAGGTCAGGCACGCCGACATGTGACTGACTGTGCCCTAGCTCTAGTAGCATTGGCACTGTGCTGTTTTTTTAATTTTTTTTTTTTTAGACATTTCTCCTCATCTGTTTCTTGTGTTGCTGCTCCATGTCTCATGCATGCGCCTATACAGAGGTGACCCATGGGACTAAATGGTGCTGGTGGTCGAAGTGGTGAAAACTATGCTACGACTAAATTCATGTACATTTTTTAAACTATATTACCTTTTTAAAGATGGTGACGTTTTTAAAGCAGGAAAAATTCACTGACAGTTGAGTGAAACATAAAATCAGCAACCTACGTCTAGCAGAACAATTTTATTGCAACAATTCCCTACTCCACAAAACCTTTTTAGCTCAAAAACATTGCCCCAGTAAATGTAAGGACAAGTGAATAAGCTTGCAAAGTCCAAAAGTTGAGTATATCACAGGCCAAATGACTCACTGGTCCGCTATTCAGCAGCAGCGCAGCGAACCCCTAGGTCCCCATACACCGACCACTCGGATCGGCATGTCCCCCGGCCCGCACACTAGACGTACCACCCATGGCACAGAGGTCGAGTGTAGCAGACGTTAACATACTCACGTTAAATGCACACGGTCTTCACAATCCCCGCAAGCGCTATGCGGTCTATGCCTATGCGAAGCGCCAGGCAGCATCCATACTTCTATTACAAGAAACCCATTTAAATGCAGCACAGGTGGGCAGGGTACAGGCGAAATGGCGGGGCCTTGTCTGCGCTACAACCTACTCATCATTTGCCCGCGGCGCGCTGATCTGGGTTCGACCGGGTACTCCGTTCCGGGAGCTCCAGCGGGTGGTAGACGGGGAGGATAGGTTTGTCCTCTTGGAGGGACTGCTCGACGGACAGGCCGTCCTATTGGGAAGCATATATGCTCCGAATGTTGACCAGGATAAGTTTTGGGACAGACTTACGAAAATCCTAGCCCAATTCACACATGTACCTTGGATACTCGGGGGAGACTACAATTGCGTCCTGGATCCCGGATTAGATCGCTCCTGCCCTCCACTGCCACGTTCCCCTACTTACAGACACATCGATAGATTTAAGGCATGGGTAGCGCACTTGTCACTCACAGATGCATGGCGGTTGCACCACCCTCATACGCGCATGTACTCCTTCTACTCTGCTCCCCACAATCTTCGAGTCAGGCTAGATCGGTTCTTATGCACGGCAGCGGTGCTCCCTCAGGTCCGTCACACAGATTACCTGGGTAGAGTCATATCCGACCATGATGCACATGTGCTAAGTCTTCAATGGAGACCCCCACACCCCCCCGTCCCCACATAGCGCCTCCCACGCGATTGTCTGGCGGATCCGGTCTTCACACACGAACAAGAGTGTAGTATCCGAGAATACTTTGCCCGAAATACGGGGTCGGCATCCTCCGCCCTGATCGAGTGGGACAGCTTTAAGGTGGTGGCCAGGGGAGACTGCATTCAACAGCGCGTCGGGGTGAAACGTACCCTGGAACAGGCTCTCGATAAAGCCGAGAAACGGCTTGCTAACGCCACAAAACTCACTGACCAATCGGTGGCAGTGGCAACGCAGCTTGCCCATGCCAAATCGGAATATCAGGGAGCGTGCGCGGATATGCGGCGGTACAACTTTCGGGCATATGCGACTCGAATGCACAAAGACCGGGACAAGATGGGCTCGCTGCTGGCGTGGCTAGCTTAACAAGACACGGAGATGCGACCCATCACGTCCATAACTACGCAACACGGAGTCTTGGTACACTCCCAGGCCGAGATTCTTCAAGAATTCCGTCAATATTACTCGGAGGTCTATGACAGCCCTCGAGCATGGAGTCAAGGGACAATCGATCGCTTCCTTGACCCTCTCCCTCTCCCTCTCCCCCGGCTATCTGCTGCAGAGAAAACTGACCTGGACACGGCAATACATACCTCGGAGATCACACATGCCATACGTACATTGGCCCGAAACAAAGCCCCGGGCTTAGACGGGTTCCCGCTAGAATACTATGTCTCCTTCGCTTCTCTGCTGACCCCCCCGTCTATCGACGGTACTGGACACAGCACTGCGCGCGGGCGAATTACCCAGATCCATGAGAGAATCGGTAATTGTCACTTTCCCGAAGCCCAACCGCGACCCACAGCTGTTAGCTTCTTATCGACCTATAACGCTCCTTACAGCCGACTGTAAAATTTTAGGGAAACTATTGGCAGAAAGATACTCCCGGGTGATACGTCCACTAGTACACGCTGACCAATGCGGATTTGTCCCGGACAGGAACACCTCCCAGAACATACGGCTTCTGTTCCATATCCAGGATCAGATTGGTGACCGCTTCCCCCGAGCGGCGTGTCTGATCTTGGACCTTGAGAAGGCCTTCGACACCCTGACGTGGCAGTACCTGTTCTCGGTTCTCCAGCGTGCTGGCCTTGGCCCCAAGCTTGTAGCCTACACCCGCCTGCTGTACACTAAACTCACTTCCCGAATCCGCATTGGGCGTCGTATTTCTTCGGCATTCACAATACACAGGGGTACCAGACAGGGCTGCCCCCTCTCGCCCCTATTATTCGCGCTGGCTGTAGAACCCCTGACTATCCGTCTCCGACGGGAAGGGCAGGACTGGGGCATACCACTCGCGGACACCACACACTGTGTCTCACTGTATGCCGACGATCTCCTCCTGTATATACGGGACATCACCGCGGATATCACCTCACTCGGGATCACCTTGACCGAGTTCGCAGAAGCTTCAGGCTTGAAGGTGAACTGGGAGAAATCTGTGGTGTATCCCCTACACCCCGACTCTGCCCCCCCGGGAGGTATGGATTGGTGATCAGAGACTCAATTGGACGGCGGAGGCCCCTCGCTATCTAGGGATTCGCCTATATCACTCACCCACTGACATCTTCGAGGGTAACCATCGTAGGGCACTTGCCTCTATACGTTCCATCATCGGGTTTTGGCGGAACCTTCCACTGGCCCCGATTGGCCGAGTAGCCCTAGCAAAAATGGTTCTGGTCCCGCGTCTACTCTATTATTTCACTAACCTTCCAGTGATACCGCCTCGCTCTTTCTTCAAAGATTTGGACACCCTCCTTGGATCCCTAATATGGGGCAAGGGGCGACATAGAATCGCACTGGTAAAACTGAAATTACCCACAACACAAGGAGGTCTTGGAGCCCCTTCGTTCGGAGCCTATTTCCTAGCGGCGCAGCTCCAATGGCGCTCCTATTGGACTGCCGATAGGCACACGTCCGAAACATACACGATCGCGGGTCGGATAACGACACCGGAATTATGTCATTTGCTCGTGCCGGGATCCCGCCGAGCGGGGACCTACCCACTCCAGGTGGAAGTGGCCCGGGGGTGCATCCGACGGATACACCGACTCGCTCCAGACAGGCCCCCGTATTCACCGTTGCTTCCGCTGGTGGGTTGGCCCAAAAACACCCAGTTCTTTACCCCTGCCATGCTTCGGGAGTGGACATCTAGGGAGGTCACCGAGGCAGAAATACTATTCGCGGAGGGACACCTTCGGCCATTCCAGCAACTCATTGATGACTATGATCTCCCCCCAGGGCAATTCTTGCGGCACCGTCAGCTCCTCAGCCATTTTCGACCATACTATGATCTCACACTAGGAGAGCCCCCCACGCATCCAGTCCTTCACATGATACGGCGAATGGGACGGGGCCGTCACCTCACCACCTGGCTGTACAAGTCCATCCGGGAGTTGACGCCCCCATCACTGGCGCCTCTGCGGACCCTTTGGGAAGAGGAGGTGGGACGGGCGTTTCACGACAATGAGTGGGAAAGGGCACTCTAATTCCCCAAAAAAGTGTCTAGGAATGCCCGTTTCAAAAACATACAATATTACATTCTACATAGGGCCTACTTGACCCCAGCACGCCTGCAGCGTTTTTATCCCGCTACAGTCTTCCTCTGTCCCCGCTATCAGGCGCAAGATGCAGATTTCCTCCATATGTTTTGGTCGTGCCCGGATATCCAGACCTACTGGTCAACTATCCATGGGATCCTCCGAGATCTTACGGGGTTGTCGCATCTAGATACATGGGAGTACTGCGCACTGGGAATAATGGGCTGGATGAAACGGCACAAAGTGCCCATACGATTTGTCTCCTTAGCACACCTCCTGGCTAAACGATGCATAGCTATGCATTGGCGTTCCCCCACGGGCCCCCCGCTGGCGGCATGGAGGGGGGCGGTGCTCAAGTGGTCCGCGGCTGTGGTCCGCGGCTGAGGAGGATGCCCTGCGAGAGGAGGAAGCGAAGGGCACACGTAAATCCCCGATTTCCCTGGAGTGGGCGCTGTTGATGCATCAGTTTAAACAGTCCCAGCCCCTAGCTGATCAGGGCGCGACCGCGACCATCCCTACTGCCACGCAGCCACGCGTGACACAAACCCACTCGGATGATGCTCTCCCCTAATACCTCACACCCACCCTGGAGTGACTAAGTCCCTATCCCCGCTGCTCCGGGGCCTGCACCTATGCCATATGTCCGCCTGCATAGCCGTACCCCGGCCAGGGGTTCCCACTGCGTTGTTTTCACCAGTTACCTAACGGACCACGTGTGATATGGTCTGGCTGCCCCCTCTCTGATAGTCCATGACTGCCCCTAGTTTGCTCTTCCCCTCCCTGGTTTGTTCCTTAATACGGCAAACACCTGTTACATTGCATATAACTGCAGTAAAGGTACTTATAAATGTCAAGATGGATATCACCTGACTGGAAATATGTACTTAATGACACTGCGATCCACCACTGATATGTAACAACTGTACTAACAAATGCCAATAAAAACAAGTTTCAAAAAAATCACAGGCAAAATGACAATATCAAAAATCCTTTAAGGCTTGCGATCCATTCAAGGAGTGGTGTTACTCAAGACCAGAGCCTTGTTGTAGTCAAGAATTTGAGGCAATTTCCTGCTTGAACCTTTAAGATTACTACTGCAAACATTTCATCAAAACGGTTAATCTAACCGGTCTCCATATGTTCCAAACCCAGGTGGTATTCACTAGTAGTGGGTGAACAATCCAACGCTCTGTGAAATTGTTTCACGGTGATAGGGAAAGCTGCATTAACCCCTTCAGTGCCCATGACGAGCTGGACTCGTCATGGGCTGTGGTGGCGCTGTGCCCATGACGAGCCCAGCTCGTCATGAACTCCGCCCGCTAATACAAAGCGCGGCACTGGGCGGGGAAAGGGGCGGGCATGCAAGGGGTTAAAGAACCAAAAAGCAACGTCGCTACGATCACTGGGCCGCCACAAGACAGTTATCCTTGCCTTGCCAACTGTACGGAAAAGATCAACAGATGCCCCAGGCGTAGGCAGCATGTGGTTTAGGGTACATAAGGTTTAAAACTGTAATGGGTGTGAACATTTTGTCTTTTAGGACTAGATTATTTTTTTTAATTACCTGGACTCTGCAGATATAGGATTGGAATCTGTGACACACAGGCTGCACAGATCTCCACTGCAGGAGCCTTAATTCACTTTCTCATCTTGTTTCAATGGCTCCAGAGAGAAGCTAAATGCATCTTGAAAATAGCATGCCTAGAGCCCAAAACCCTCTGTTCCACTCCTGCTCACCATTTCTCCCATAAACCTAATTTCTCCAAGGGTCTCCATTCACTATGAAACATTCCTTCTCGAATCATGTGCTTCCAAAATATATTGTACTTTGCCCTCATCGTTTTCCGGGGGGGCCTTATCAATATCTATCTCGTCATAAGGCTGTATACACATTTTCCTACACCTCTATGCAGCAATTCTGTATAGATCACTCTTGTTTTCCTCTTAACATCAGTTGTCTGCTTGTTAGCTCTCCACAGACCAATGACTATTGCTCATGCTTTCTTTTACTATGCCACACATTCGCCATGTATCCTCATGATTTTTCACTGTTCTTGTTTAACTTGTATATCTCTTAAGCACATGTTGACCCGGGAAGGTATCATGGCACAGAATAACCAGTGTTTATTGTTACCCAACAAAATAGTACTAATTTTTATCGAACTCAGAAGGATGAAAGGCTGAGTGGATCCCCTGGGAGTGGAACCTCAGAACTCGAGATCAAACACAGATCCCTGCATTGGATGGATTTATTAACCTACTCAGCCACCAGACTTGGCAAAATATGCCAGTAATGCAATGGTTCTTTGTGGAGCACCTTGTCAACCTTTGTCCTTTTAAGTGTTATACAAAAATCCATATATGAATAACTAAATGGCTCTTGGACAAAACTCTCTGCAATAGGTGCATTAAGTCACGGGACTTTCTAAGTCAGCTTCGAATCTGCATCCTGTAGAATACAAAGACCTCTGTAGTAAAAGCATTGATCCACTGAGCTTTCCGAGGACGACTTAAGCCAGAGACTTGCAGGCTACACTTGGATCTCTGAAGTTGACATATCACACTGCCCTCTCTCAGAAGTGAAACTAGTGACCTGCAGATTACACATCGAACTCTGCAGTGCTAACACTAATCCCTTGTGACATCGTACTCCTATTTTATCATACAGGTCATGAATATTTCATGATGTTTCCAATCTCTTCTTTTTTTGTTCCATCTCTGACCTTTCCAACTAAGGCTATTTTGTTCTTGCATTTGTGTTCTATTTTTATTCTTTTCCATTTTCTCTTCTGCCTCTCTTTTTGAGCTACAGTTTTTTTTAGGCATTAGTCCACCCATGCATCTTTCTTTCCTTGTTTTCGGTTTATTCGTCTATTTTCCTGGTATTCTGCACTTTCTGTTCTGTATTTTCAGTCTCTTCTCATCTTGCAACCTGTATCTTCTCTGCCGTTTTCCATTTCTTCATACTGCTTTCACTTTTCTTGCCCCTCGACTCTCCACCTTTTCTAGTTTGCATATTTTCTTTTAATTGCTTTTTCATGTTACTGTCTTTAATCTATTTTTGTTTGCTTTTCTGACCCTTTTTTGCTGCTCCTGGGCTGTGCTGGCCTTACAGTGCACAGATAAAACCCAGGTAGGCTGGCGGATCGATATTCTGCGGACTTCTGAATGGGCTCCGAGATCCCTAGCCCATCGATTTCAGCCATCACTCCAGCGGGAGAGGTACACACTTTTCTGCTGGGCACATTCATGATTTCTCGATGTGAAAAAAAGAATCCTCGCTGGTGCTGGGCCAAACAGGAAGTAATAGAATATTTCAGGAGATTCTGTCCATCTCCGCCTGCAAAGCATGTGGCCTTTTTCGAAAAGTTGTGCTGTAAAATGAGTCGCTTTGTCTCATTTAGATATATAGGTTACACAGGTGGCAAGAGTGCCTGTGTTATGGTTGGGTAAGAATTTCCACAGAAAAGGCATTTTTGTTTTCTTAAAAACTGGTGCAATCAGACAACTCTGCACTAAACTTTCCCCAAAAGTTACATACAAGTTGCGTTCCACATAGCAAGCTTTGTGTGATGTCAGGTCAGATGGGGTCCAAATAAGACAGAGTGGGGCCGGCTAAAGTGACATTTTCAATTTAACCTCATATATTATTCTTTGCTCCGCCATACACACAAACAAAATGGCTGAAAAGAGCCACGCCATCGGTCCGGGTCCTTCGTTGGACCTCCCCAAGGCCATGGCCAGCAGGGGTTGACAGACTGTTGCGGGTTGTCTCCTTGCCCTGCCTTTTGCTTGCTTTTCCCCCTTTACTTCTCTGCCTTGCATGGATTGGTTCTGATGAAGAGATCTTCAGAGGTGCTGATCTCGAGCGCCTACAGATCACTCTACTGAGCGCATTGGTGCACAGTAACGCGTCAAAGGTCCAAGGGGATCTCCAGTGAGGTACATGACCCCTATTGGATCTCCAGTGAGGCACATGACCCCTAGCTGACATTCTACCGTTTCCCCTCTCTCCCTTGAATGGGTGGAATGCTCCGATAGCCTCACAGCGCTTGTCGGTGCTGCTTCAGATGGTAGCTCAGGATAACAAAGTTAAGAGAGATTTAAGCTCCGTGGCCTTTCTCCCTGGTACTAAATGGCTCTTGTATTAACACCACCTATGAGATCCCACTGCCAGCAGCACCCCGGTGTAAGCTAGCCCTTGCATTATGTTTAAAGAGGCCATGACTCTGAGGGAGTAGAGAAGACACGAGGAATGGAAGATAAAGACAAATCCATACATATTGCTTTATGTTAAGGACACATGATGCCCACCAGACCTCACTTGTGTCTCCCGTGACTACCTAAGGCCTCAGTGTCCTGCACCGTGTCAAAGAGGACTCCGTATGAGGCCTCATACCGCAAAGTGTTCCAGGAGTGAGAGTGGTCCAAGGAAAACGTTGCAGAGGTTTGAAATAAACAATAACCATTTTTTAGGTTCAATAAAAGTTATGCTGCTGTTTCTGCAGTTCCTTCCAAATATAACACTAACTTTCAGGCATGCATTAAGCACTTCTCACATATGATCTCAAGCTGTAAGCATTTACAGGAAAAATACATTTTGAATATCACAATTTTACAACACCGTGTGCAATTTAATGTCTATGTGTTAAATCGTGCTAATGGCATTAAAAAGGAAATGCATTTCTGTAAGGCCATCAAGTTACTAATTCGAGAAGGACCTGTGAACAGTGCGATTAAACTTGGCGCAGATCAAACCGAAGTTATTAACTTCCGGTTTCCGGCATTGTGACGTTCAATGCGATTAAAATGAATAAGAAGGCAGGAAAACAGTGAGCATTCTATTCAATATCACTGGGCTCGCTTCAAAATACATTATTCCTCCCACTGCCCTTTAAACCAACGACAACCAATTTTGTGGTTGACGCTGCAAAGGCATAGGTGAAGTGTTGTAAGTAGATTAGATAGGCATCAGCAAGCACATATATACAACATGAAGATAATTGTTCCGTGGACTCTACTCCAGACAGTGTTGGGTCCACGTGGCTTTGGTGGTCTCCCAGGAGGTAGCTCCCGTGCAGAGCTTTCCACCCATAGCTCATTGTTGGGTGATGTTAGTCCCTGTTCAGCTAATGGCCTGGTTAGAGAAAGGGGGTGGAGCAGGGGTAGGAGACCATATGCTCCTTGGATAATGTTCCTTCAAGCATCATGAAGTCTCCTTCCCATGGGGAGGGGAGGCTAAAACACTCTTCGAAGGCAGCAACAGCTTGTCTTATTGAAACAGAAAGCTGCAAACTATTTTCTATGTTAACAGACTTCAGATTTCATCTACTGGTGTGGTCTAATGTTTAATAAACTCAGCCGTTAGTGGCACCAGTGCATTTGGAATTTGTGCACCACCTTTATTTTTTAAAATCGTTAAACTTAGGAGACACAATGATTTTACATATTTCTTTGAGGCAGAAAAAAATACAAGAGAGGCCCTTCAATAATATATTAGGTGGAGCAAGACAAAGCTTCACACGCATCTGGCATAAACACAAGGAAGTAGGGGGGCGAAAGCAGCGGAGACGCTGAATAGACTCCATTGGTGTTTCTGTCCATTCTGGATTTAATTGGCTTTCCTGAGAAGGAGCATGGGGCATTCTGGGTTAGACATATAATTTCCTGGTTTTTAATACAGAAGCATTTAGCCAGTTTAAGCACCGCCTATTTTTGGAGACATGAGAAATTTGGTCCAAGGCGATACATTTAACTTAAAGCGATGGCACAGGGAGATGCAAACTTATCTCGGACATATGAAGTGACCTGGAAGTCACAAGTTACAATCCCTGCTAGGCCGACTCAGCCTTTCAATCTTGCACATAATAATACATATGGTAAACCAATCAGACAAGTAGGTGTACAGAGAAGATTCCTCCGCGTTCGTCATTTCTTGCCTTTGCATATATACATATATGCGTATATATTTTATATACACATACGCATATATATATATATATATATACACACATACATACATATATATATATATATATATATATATATATATAATTAGCAACTGTTATTTGCCCGCTATGTAAAAATTTGGCTTTTTAACCTCACTGTCCCCATACCGTTCCCTATGCAGTCGTTGGGCACATCATGGCCCTCTGCGCCAAGCTATGACAGATGCGGAGTGCAGAGTAATGCCACCTGCATACTTATTTCCTAACACATTCACGAAGGAGTGTTGGTCCCAAAACAGTACTGAGGGAGGGCATCTTTGGGTCTAGCTTACCCGACAGCACAGCTCCTGGTTGAAATAGACGCATTGTCAGCGCACCAAGAACTCACTGAGGCCTTAAACCACGCCCATTGTTTATCATTGGCAGGCTTTATTGCCACTCTAACTTTCTTGCTTCTTATCTGAAGGCTTGTCTTGTTCATCTTGTGTTTCATCCACCGCTCGAGCATGCCCACTCTGTCTCCTTTTTCTGCTCACTTTTAGAGAACTACCCTCACTCCTTGTTTGACTTTCGCATGCATACTTCTCTCCCACACCATTCCTCTGTGTCGCTCACGCCTGCGTGTCTTCCTTGTTGTTCTTTCCCTCGTGTGTATCTTCCACCGCCCTCGCATGCTTCATGCCCCTCGTTCCCCAAACCAGATATGCTGACCTGCTCCTCCATTGCCTCCCTCTATTACATCCTCCTTTCTCCCCATGGTCCTATTTTTTTAATTTATTTGTTCTTTTTTAGGTCTCAGCCTCCGCGAGAGATTTTGTAAGAGAGGACTTTGAGAAGAGGGCTTTAAGCCCCGTCCCTCATTTCCATTGGCCGGCGTCACCGTTTATGCTAAACGGTGGCCTGCCATCGGAAATGAGGGTTTTCTGTTCACGCCCTTTGTCTCCGAGCCGGACTGGCTCGCCTGCTTTGCTACTGTCGCAAAACAGTTTATCTTTATGGGCCCAAACACATGGCCCCATAAAGACAAGCGATTAATGCTTGCTTTTGTTTGCTGCGCAACAAGCCAAGGGTGCAAGCTTACCAGCAAAGAACCCTGCGCTGTTTTACTGTAACCAGTTTGCATTTCTGGACAGTTGTCACTTTTAGATGCTAGAAAAAAAAAGCTCCTATTTCGATTATGAACTCAAATTAAACTGTTATTTTGCTTGCTTGCATTAGGATCGATCTTATCTGTACAAACGTTTTCAGTATCAGCATGCTGAGCGAGAAAATAGACACCAAATCTTACTGGTATTTTCACAGCAATTGTTTCATTACAACTTTCGCAGACATTTAGGAGGAACATAACATCTGTACAAAAAAGCGGAACAGTGGTAAGCAACGGCGGGCTCACGAGCTAAAACGCATCAAACGTCCTGTTCGACAAACATGTCTCCGCTTCTGCATTTTGAACGAAAGTATTACGGAATGGCAAATTATTCAGGCGTGAATGCATTTCAGCTGGCTTTATTAATTTGTAATGCCAGTACTCCGTCCACTGATCTACCTCAGCAGTTCAACGGAGCTCCTGTAAGCATCTGCAAACAGACACAACAGAGCCGAGAGGTATTAGAGACACCCAGCAGAGGTACTGCAGACACCCAGCAGAGGTACTGCAGACATCCAACAGAGGTACTGCAGACATCCAAAAGAGGAACTGCAGACATCCAAAAGAGGTACTGCAGACATCCAACAGATGTACTGCAGACATCCAGCAGAGATACTGCAGACATCCAGCAGAGATACTGCAGACATCCAGCAGAGATACTGCAGACATCCAGCAGAGATACGGCAGACATCCAGCAGAGATACTGCATATGGCAGCGGGAATGCTTTGGAGGAGCCCTGCAGTCTTTGCCCAACCATATTAGCGTCCCGCTAACAGGGAATACTAAGTGTTTGTGGGCTGCCGCTGTCACACCGCATTCACTCCCAGCACCTGCGACTGCACATAC
Organism: Triturus cristatus; assembly: GCF_964204655.1. Classification (NCBI taxonomy): domain Eukaryota; kingdom Metazoa; phylum Chordata; class Amphibia; order Caudata; family Salamandridae; genus Triturus; species Triturus cristatus. The sequence goes on from NC_140586.1 coordinate 816,006,170, forward strand.
AAATGGCAATCACACCTGTGCCATCCATGGCCCCGTGGGTGGCGTGAAGGACCTATCTGAAGGGGCCTGACAGAAACAGGAGCGCGCTTTCAGGGAGCACAAATGAAAATGCCTTTCCTGCTACTCTAATCTGTGGCTGTGATCACTGCTAGTCCCCCCGGCCCTGTGAGCTGAAGTAGTCACATTCAGTAAAGAAGGTTTCACGTGGCGTTTCCTTCCAGGTCACAGAGTCCACCTTTGGGCCACATCCCATGGTGCATCGGGCACTGATCATTCACGCACGCATGATTGTTGCGCCAATGCCCAAAATCAAAAATACCCACCTCAAGCTCAAGGGCGGGGGCACGGTCTCCCGGGCCATGCAGGAGGGCAATGTCCATCCCCGTAGCCCTGCAGCACTACCACCATGGGACTCTGAACGCATTGCAGTGCAGGCTTGATCCCTGAAGCGCAGATTGTCATCTGTCGGCAGAGGCCCGAGTGCTCACCTGACCAAGCGCCCACTTCTTTTTGTTGTTGGATTTTAAAATATGCATTTTGCACTGATCGCGGAGTATCTTAACTTAACCTTTCCCCTCCCGACAATGTTGTTGAATGGAAACTGATTAAATACACTTAGCAGGCAAGCAGGTGTGAAGCCTGGAGGCGATGCTGGCGGGTGCAGGAGAATCCCAGGCTGCAGAATCAAGTGTCAGTCACGTGATCCAACTAAACGCTTCCGCAGGACACACCAGCACCGCCAAGTGGTCGCTTTGGGCCGTGCAGCAGTAGCCCACAGATAGGTTTCCAGGAGTATTTCACTAAAGCCCTTCCCTCTGTGCTCCCTAGCCAGCTCCGTGCTATATAAACACTCCCTGTAAAATGTCTAGAACCAAGCAGTTTAAATTCTAAGTTCACCGCCTGTCTCCCAGTGACCTCAAACCCTGGCCCCTCTGTCGCACAGCCGGCTGTACGGTGCATCCTCGTCCTGCGCCCCTAGATGCTCTCAGTTTATTATCATGTGACCAGGGCTTTAAGTGGGCCGGGTCTCACCGGTGCCGAGCACCAGCAGATTTTTAAGGGGGAGTCCGAAACGGGTCTGCTGTCACTGCAGTCCGGAAAAAAAAAAGACCCCCTGAGCCAGGGCGCAAAACAGCCTAATAGACACCCGTTTCGAGACAGCAGGCACATCGTGTGCGCGTGCTCACACTGCTCACTTCTCACTAGTGGATAAGTTACGGCATGACATGCCACTTCTGAAACGCCACTGCTTACACGCCGCTGCTGGTGCCACTGCTGACACGCCACTGCTGACGCGCCGCTGCTGACACACCACTGCACACATCGCTGCTGACACGCCACTGCTGACACTGCACACATCGCTGCTGACACGCCGCTGCTGACACGCCGCTTCTGACACCACTGCACACACACTGCTGCTGACACACCACTGCTGACACACCACTTCTGTGCACTTCACTGCTGACACACCACAGCTGTGCGCCCCAGTGATGAAGGCAGAATTCAATGCAGCCAAATTTGGAAGAGGTGGGCATGCACAGCACAGACCCACGTCCTCTAAAGACATCAGGTCGAGGAGGGTGCAAAAATCTGCCAGCACAGCCACGATAGGAGGAACATTAGACAGGTGCATGAAAGACCAGGACAAAATCTATTTGATCCCAAAGCGGAGTTACGCGGGCGGGGGATAAGAAGTGGAGTGCAACTAAAAGAACTGGAGTAGGAGGAGGCAAGAGCTCTGATGTAAAGAAACAACTAGCTCCATAGGGCAGATGGACGACAAGGGGTGCTACTGGGTGGACGAGGCTTTACAGAGCAGATGAAGGCTGATCGGCCCTCGCTAAGGATAGTCGCAGGTGCAGGTAGAAGGGCTGTTTGGCAAGGATTGTAGGGGGAGAGGACATGGGAGAGTTACACGAATAGAACAAGCGTTGAAAGTGCAATAGGTCTCGCCTTTCATTAAGTTAAAGCCATTTGCTTTGCTATACAATACCATTAGCAAAGCAAATGGCTTTAACTTAATCACAGGCGAGACCTATTGCATTTTCAATGCTTGTTAGGAGGGTCGTGAAGTAATTTGCTACCGGCCCTTTGACTCTATAAATAAAACCGCTTTCATTTACTTAATTACAATTTTTTTTTTTTACGGATCCATCTTTGGTTAGTATATTAAAAACATGGCGCCCGTGTCACACACATGCGTCATGGCGCAGCTGCATCATTGCATTTTGTTTTCTTTTGTTCATGCTGTACAGCATCGTCTCGAAGACAAAAATCAGGCGTAGGTTGCGTCAGGCAGGAGGTAGTGGATGGGCTGGCACTTGCAGCGAGTTAGCGAAAAGTCATACGGTGCATTTGGACCATAGTAGAGAGCCTCCTGTTAGAGGTGGAAGAGGTGGGGGGTGAGGACGTTCTGAAGGGTGACGAGGCGCATGAAAGTTGACGTCAGCATTGTTCTGTTTTGTACGCTCGCACAGATTTTTTTACTAGCCTATGCAAACTGTATAACAAGATTTATGTACTGCTCTATAATTCATGCCAAAGTGTTTTTTTTTTAAACTTACAGTTGACTTTGAGCAAAGATGCTAAACAGATGGTGTATGAAAGTGTAGGACAGGTACAGAAGCAGAAAAAAAAATACGCTGCTCCATGTGGCTAAAGTAATCTATAAAATGAGGGTCGAGGGTAATGGGTTTATGTGGGCCGCCCAGGGCGACATCTTGAGGTACAGAGCAAAAAATAGGAGTGTGAGCATAAGACTACAGTGAGGACGGGGCCACTTCAGGAGAGGGGTGTCCAACTTAGCTCTAGGAGGGACGGACGTCATTACATCCACATGAGATATATTTAGACACAAGTAGTTTAAATGAAACTCATTTACACAATCAGTGGTTACGCTAAAAACCTGGCCCAGATTTGGCCTTCCTGGACTTGCGTTGGGCACCTCTACTTTAGGTGGACACACCACTTTCAGGCAGTCAGAAAACCAGAAGGATTAGGTTAACAGGAAGCAGTTTACTAAAACTGTCTGTGACTAGTCTGGAATTTGAGATTACAGGTGCCTCGAGGTCGCTCGCATACGTTAGGCCGCTCATTTTGAAGAAATAAAAGGAGCGGCTACTGATAAACAGTACATGCAACACGATCGCTACCCCTCGAATACAATTGGGACAGAGTAAGAGACAAAACAATAATATAGTCCTCTATAGTCGCCACGTAGTGTTAACTGTAGTTGGACTGTATTTGAGAAAGATTTAATGGCAGAGGCTTCGGATGGAACTCGTGCAACTGTGGAGCTATGTTGAAGAGTCAGCTGTTTATTAGAGTGTTGTCCTCACTGATGGATGAGCTTGCTTGTCCTGAAGAAGATGGAGAAATTGATTCCACCACCGAAACCGAGCACTGACAGATTTTGTAAATTATTAACACAATGCAACGTTTTTTCCAATTAATACAAAATGGTCATGCCTGCGCATCCATGTTTTCATAACAGTCTGAATTTATAATACATGAAGTATGAGAGATAATTTGGTTTGAAGAAGGAAAACATGTATTTTTATTGTGTATCTTTTCCAGATCATTTTGAACAATTAAACAGCTACATTGTGAATAGTGTGACCATTTTTGTGATTTTTGTGTTCCTAGCGCAGGGCTCATTATTTAAACCTAGACTACTCTATGGGAGTTCCTCTAGGGGACCATGTCGTTATTGATTTGGCTTCCACTCAAACGCTGTGGTCAACGAAAGCACATAAAAGTCTGTGCCCCGGGCAGGTCTGCAGAGAAGAAATGAAACACAGCGCCTCTGCTCAAACAGTCTCCTGCGGGGGCACCTGCGAATCCATTTGTGTGCACAAATAAAGCGGGTGTCATACGGGCCCTTTATAACCAACACAAACTGAATGATCTCTTGGAAGTCTGGGTATCATTAGTACCCATCTCAATAACACTCGTTTCATCGGAAAGATGGAAGGCTGAGACAGCCATGGAGTTTAAGATTTTGGAAAACAGATGGACCCACAGTGCTCTGCAGGGAGCCCCACTCAAAGTTACTTCACATCTTTTTTTATGGTATGAAGAGATAGTTGGTGCAAGAATGGTTTCCTGGCCTTTTAAGTCTTAATTTTGACACCGCACGTGTCAAACAGACTTATTGTTAACAATAGAGACAGAGCGGGGTTTTGGTCCACCCCTTTCAACCATTGGCTTTCATACGCCAGCCTCTTTCAGCCACTGGCTCGAGACTTTGTCAATCACATCTTGGCTCAGCCTGGTGGAGTATCATCTTTCGCTTCTGGAATTGGCTATTTGGGTGTATCCTCTGGCTCCTCATGTGCTTGCACTGAGGTGCATGAGGGCTCCTCATGTGCTGGCACTGAGGTGCATGAGGGCTCCTCATGTGCTGGCGCTGAGGTGCATGAGGGCTCCTCATGTGCTTGCACTGAGGTGCATGAGGGCTCCTCATGTGCAGGCGCTGAGGTGCATGAGGGTTCCTCATGTGCTTGCGCTGAGGTGCATGAGGGTTCCTCATGTGCTTGCGCTGAAGTGCATGAGGGCTCCTCATGTGCTTGCGCTGAAGTGCATGAGGGCTCCTCACGTGCTTGCGCTGAGGGGCATGAGGGCTCCTCATGTGCCGGTGCTGAGGGGCATGAGGGCTCCTCATCTGCTTGCGCTGAGGTGCATGAGGGCTCCTCATCTGCTGGCGCTGAGGTGCATGAGGGCTCCTCGTGTGCTGGCGCTGAGGTGCATGAGGGCTCCTCGTGTGCTGGCGCTGAGGTGCATGAGGGCTCCTCGTGTGATGGCGCTGAGGTGCATGAGGGCTCCTCGTGTGCTGGTGCTGAGGTGCATGAGGGCTCCTCGTGTGCTGGCGCTGAGGTGCATGAGGGCTCCTCATGTGCTGGCGCTGAGGTGCATGAGGGCTCCTCATGTGCTTGCACTGAGGTGCATGAGGGCTCCTCATGTGCTGGCGCTGAGGTGCATGAGGGCTCCTCATGTGCTGGCGCTGAGGTGCATGAGGGCTCCTCATGTGCTTGCGCTGAAGTGCATGAGGGCTCCTCATGTGCTTGCGCTGAAGTGCATGAGGGCTCCTCACATGCTTGCGCTGAGGTGCATGAGGGCTCCTCATGTGCCGGTGCTGAGGTGCATGAGGGCTCCTCATCTGCTTGCGCTGAGGTGCATGAGGGCTCCTCATCTGCTGGCACTGAGGTGCATGAGGGCTCCTCATGGGCTGGCACTGAGGTGCATGAGGGCTCCTCATGTGCTGGCGCTGAGGTGCATGAGGGCTCCTCGTGTGATGGCGCTGAGGTGCATGAGGGCTCCTCGTGTGATGGCGCTGAGGTGCATGAGGGCTCCTCGTGTGCTGGCGCTGTGGTGCATGAGGGCTCCTCGTGTGCTGGAACTGAGGTGCATGAGGGCTCCTCATGTGCTTGCGTTGAGGTGCATGAGGGCTCCTCATGTGCTTGTGCTGAAGTGCATGAGGGCTCCTCATGTGCTTGCACTGAAGTGCATGAGGGCTCCTCATGTGCTGGCATTGAGGTGCATGAGGGCTCCTCATGTGCTGGCATTGAGGTGCATGAGGGCTCCTCATGTGCTTGCGCTGAGGTGCATGAGGGCTCCTCATGTGCTTGCGCTGAGGTGCATGAGGGCTCCTCATGTGCTTGCACTGAGGTGCATGAGGGCTCCTCATGTGCTTGCACTGAGGTGCATGAGGGCTCCTCATGTGCTTGCACTGAAGTGCATGAGGGCTCCTCATGTGCTTGCACTGAGGTGCATGAGGGGCTCATTTAGATCTATTGCCCTCCATCACCTCTTGCTGACTCCCTCACCCGTCTCGCTCCAATGAGTTAATGCTGCCTAAGTTAGCCCTTTAAACCCAGACCTACTCACTTTGTCGATGCTTGCACCTTATGGCGTCTTTCTGGGGGAAGGGGCCCAGTTTGACAGAAGGAAGCTTGTGAGGAGGAACAAGATAAAGGGTAACACATGGGCACAAACACAGCATAGAGTGGGCAGACAGCCATGACGATGGACAGTGGTGAGCTGCCAAGCTAACTAGACCCACCACACCACTGACAAAGTAGGTGTTACTGACATATGGAATTGAGTTTTGGGGTGGGGAGATAGGGAGTGGTTGCCCACAAGCCGCGGAGAGCTAGGCATTAGGGATGGAAACTTAAGGTGGCTAAGGGGGTGCAGCCCAGCTGAGGGGTGGGGGTCACTGATCCAGTGTCAGTAGGAAACATTAGCTAATTGTACAGCACATTAACCATTCTTTTTGTCCACATTTATGTCCAACCGGATGGTGTTTTCCTCAACTGAAGGCTGAACACTACAATAAAATAAAGCGCACTCCTCAACTATATTGTCATTTCAAACTGCTGCATATCCTAAGTCCTTCTGGCATAGACATGATGCACAAATAATACGTCATCCTCCTGAACCTGCATTAGACATTCCTTTCACAGTAAGTACGCACTGGTATAAACACACAGCACAAACCGAGCTAGGAAGCAAGGGGGCGCTGAACGATATGTCAGGATACAAGACTGTGCATCTTAAATGGGGATTACAGAAATATATTTCACATTTTACATTTTCTATTAATTCATTTACTTTTTTAGGCCTAGGGAGATTAAGCGATTTGCCCAGGATCACACGATATTGAGGAAAGCACTGAGACCAAGTTTTGAACCTGGTCCCCTGTTTCCAAATTAAGCAGCTCTAGCTACCAAGCCGAATCTCCTAGTGTACATGCTGTAGTAAATGGTAGCTAGGTAAGAGCTTAAATGGGTTCTGTTAACTCTTCACCATCATGATATCCGGTGAGAATTAGGTTTTTATAGAAATATTCACTTTCCTCCTTTTTCTGCGTGTCCCAATCTCTCTCGCATTCATGTATTTCACTGCTCCAGTCCTATTTTTTTGAACTCCACTCTCATCTCCACCTTCGCGCCTCCTCTTTCAAAATTCTCTTTGAGATACCAGTGAACATTGTCTGATGGCAAGTGATGCCCTCTAGCTCTCTTGTATCTGCAGAATAATAAAGAGATTTAAAAATGGATGAGCCTGAACTTTGTGGTGACCTCTCTGTACTTAGTGGATTTACCAACCCTGCAGGAAATCTGGCTTGAATCCCAACTCTTAGAAAGCCACTGCTGATGTTGGGCGGCAAATGAACTACAAATCCAAAGGATGATCTTGGGAAATGCAGCATTTATACTTCTAGAAATGAAAGCTGTAATTTCAATGAGTTACTTCATGGTCTTTATCTTGTCTTTTGTGCTCAATGTTATTGCCTAATGAACAATAATCAAACATGAAAACTCCATTGGAGACCGAATGCTATGATGGTATTTTTGGCATCATTATTGTTGCAGACTTAATGCGCCTCGCCATTGATTACCCATCAACTACTCTTAGCTTCTGATCGACAAATGAGCATATGATGGATACACACCGGCTTACAGATAGATCTCATGTTTCTCAGGGGTGATCGATGATCTAGGCATACAGAAGGAGACTTCAATAGGATCCGCCAAGAATTCTGCATGTGTGCCACTGCCTGTGCGAAACAATCTCATGGAACAGCTCTTGTGTGCGTCTCATAGAGTCGAGTCAGACTCTAGGGTACGTTTAGTATTTTTATTTTCAAAGGGAGGGCTTCAATACAAATCATCAAAAAAGAGCACATGGAGTACAATGCATGCCAGGTATCCGTGCTCTTTCTTCAGGGCACTATCACAGGAGACAGGTGAATCTCACTAGCGTGTTAGGTCTCGACACCTTAGCTGGGGCAACTGTCCTACAAGTGGTAGGAGGCCAAAGGCTGAAGACAGCCTCCTCCTTGTAGCAGGAAGTAACAGGCTTGCGTGTAACCAACCAGTTTCAGAACTAGATTTGGCATGCTTGTGTCTAATTAACCAGTTTCAGAACGTTTGACAAGCTTGTGTCTACCTAACCACCTTTGACTAAGTTCTAGACAACTTTAATAGTTGATGTACTCCCAGGAGGCCATCTTTGAATCCTCCCCCCACTGATAAAAAGGGTGGAGAGCAGCCAACTGTGTCAAGTGACTGTCCTTGCTCTCACGTCACGCCCTGTGTGTCTTGGGCCTCACTCTACCTTGGGAGGCGAGACAAGAAAGAGCCGTGGATCACCAGGATAAGGGAACTAGGCTTCGCCCTCTGACGCTTCCTGCAAAGCTTGCTGAGCCTGTCGGAGACGGGAGTCGGCAACCATCGGTTTCAGTTGTTGCAGGATAGGTTTTAAAGATTTGTCTCCTCACACAAGTTGCTATCCTCTGCATCTGGCTGCTGTGCGCCATAAAATGATCATTATTGGGCAAAGTCAACGGCTGCTGGCTAGGTCCCATATCCCTAAGCCCCACTGAGGGGGTGAGGAGAGCCCCTTCATATGCGCCTGGTGTTTGAAGGCTCACCTCTTGCACTTTATAATAAAGGCTGTTATTGAGAATGTTGCTCACAAAGACAGACACTCTGGTTTATTAAAATGACAATAATAGCAATTATTAGCAGCCGGTTAACATCTGGACCTCAGCTACTAGGCCCATCTTAATGAAAGGTTTTAATTATGTGCACAGGTGTGTAAAGAAGCAGCAAGTGTATGCTAAGGACTCTGGGGAGGGGGCGGCAGTGCTTATTGCTTCAGACCCACCCACCCTACAGTCCACTCACTGGAGCATGGTGACAAAGTATGGCGACCAGACGTGGAGGAAGCTTCCCGAACACTTCTTGGCTGCATTAGAGACTTTTTTTGCTCTTTTTGGTTGCAAACACAAACGTGGCACATAAATAAATGTGTTGGAGATAATTCGCAAAATCTCTCCAGCTAGAACGAACTCTACTGATTAACACCGAGAGAGGGCAATTCAGCTGCACCTTTTCCAGATTTACTTTCTAGAGTTTAGAGAAAACATCTGGACGCCATGAATAAAGGTTTCCGTCATTCATGCAGTCATCAGTGATTTAAACAAAGTCACTACAGAATAGAAACACAATTCTGAAAGTAATTTTTTTTATTTCTGAACGACCCTCTTTCTTGAAGCCCGAGGAATAATCTCTGCCTGAATGAGGAGACTTCCTCACGTGTGTAGGGTACAGTTCTCAATCGTTCACCCCCCAAGAGCAGCGCAGGGATGGGCTGGTGAGGCTGTGATGAGGCCACCAGCCGTGCAGGGCTCCCTCCGACCTGTTGCATTTCCTCGTATTGGATGCGCAGGGTTGGCCTCGTTGAGATGGGTCGCTTCTCTAGTCCCTTCCAAAGTGCACTGGACCCATGCACAGGGTTGTCCTCGTTGAGATGGGTCGCTTCTCTAGTCCCTTCCCACGTGCACTGGGCCCATGCACAGGGTTGGCCTCGTTGAGATGGGTCGCTTCTCTAGTCCCTTCCCACGTGCACTGGGCCCATGCACAGGGTTGGCCTCGTTGAGATGGGTCGCTTCTCTAGTCCCTTCCCACGTGCACTGGGCCCATGCACAGGGTTGGCCTCGTTGAGATGGGTCGCTTCTCTAGTCCCTTCCCACATGCACTGGGCCCATGCACAGGGTTGGCCTCGTTGAGATGGGTCGCTTCTCTAATCCCCTCCCACGTGCACTGGGCCCATGCACAGGGTTGGCCTCGTTGAGATGGGTCGCTTCTCTAGTCCCTTCCCACGTGCACTGGGCCCATGCACAGGGTTGGCCTCGTTGAGATGGGTCGCTTCTCTAGTCCCTTCCCACGTGCACTGGGCCCATGCACAGGGTTGGCCTCGTTGAGATGGGTCGCTTCTCTAATCCCCTCCCACGTGCACTGGGCCCATGCACAGGGTTGGCCTCGTTGAGATGGGTCGCTTCTCTAGTCCCTTCCCACGTGCACTGGGCCCATGCACAGGGTTGGCCTCGTTGAGATGGGTCGCTTCTCTAGTCCCTTCCCACGTGCACTGGGCCCATGCACAGGGTTGGCCTCGGTGAGATGGGTCGCTTCCCTAGTCCCTTCCCACGTGCACTGGGCCCATGCACAGGGTTGGCCTCGGTGAGATGGGTCGCTTCCCTAGTCCCTTCCCACGTGCACTGGGCCCATGCACAGGGTTGGCCTCGTTGAGATGGGTCGCTTCTCTAGTCCCTTCCCACGTGCACTGGGCCCGTGAGTGCACGTACTGCTGGGAGCTGGAGCAGCACTGGGTGCGTGGGCGCACTATGGCTGTGACAGCGGCCTGAGCAGGACCGTGGCCGCCTGTCACACAATGCAGACCTGCTGCTCTCTTTGGTGATTTGTACTGAAACCCTTTCAAAATAAAAAGACTACCCTTACCCTGCAGGCTGGGTGACTGGCGCACACCTGCACTGCGCCCTAAGATGGTCTCGTGCAGGGTGAGACAGCCCTTCTGCGGCCTTTCATCCAAAAGCCATCTTCCACGAAGCCACAAATTAAACCCAATATGCCTACTAGGATCCTGGGTCAATGGATATTGGGTACCAAAGGTTCACTAATTAACTCTATAACAATATAGGCAAAATATTTTGTGATAATATAATTATTAAAGCAATTAACGCCTCTCGCCAGGGGAGAGATATTTTAACTGACAAAGTAGCAAAGATAAATATACAAAGCGGTGAGCAAGGCGCGAAGGGCGCCAATGATACGGTGAAATACCACTGGTAGTGACTGTTATGTTATGTTAACAAAAGCTTATAAAGCGCACGGTCACCAAAGGTTTCATGGTGCTAATTATGCATAGTGTCATTGCGTAAAGACTATTTAATAGGCTTGCCCAAACAGCCATGTTTTCAGGGCCCTTCCAAAACCCAAGAGGTTGTCACAGCTCCTGGTTGTCAATGGGAGAGAATTCATGGGACTGTTGGTGAGACCGGTCACAGGCCTGCGGTTCCTTGGCATTAATTTCTTTAGTAAGTATGTTACTAGGACATATTTCGACTACGGAATTAAATGAACTCTTTAGAGGTGAGCGAAGCACTAAAAGCTCGAGCTGGGTGCTAGCTCTGGGTCAGCTCGAGGTCCTCTCGGAACAAGCCGAGCGCTCACAGAAGGTGAAACCAGGTTCGAATCCTGCCTCGGTTAATCCGTCTGTAAATGAAATTCTCTCCCTGTGCAGAGAAAACATTCAACAAAAGTTATGTCTGTTGTGAAGTAACTCTTATGCCCTTCGGCATGGTTCACACAATGTAAAACTACTAAAAATAAAATGTGGTTTCTGACTGCCACCTACCCCTAATCTCACCCTAAGGACAAAGCACTAACCTTTGATGTCAGCACGAGATACCTTCATGAAGTTGCAGAATTGGACTGTGAAACTGGAAAATCTGAGCTCAACCCAAGCGTCTCTGCTCTACCAAACTGTGTGATCCTGGGAAATGCTTTATTTCACAGAGTCTCCATTTAGTTCATTATCATGTATGAGCGCATTTGAGCTCACGATGGGCCTGTAGAAAAAACCTCTTGTGTTTGATTTAATAGACTATACAGTTGCTCCATCAAGAAGTATTACCAAGGCCACTTATTGGGTTCAAATCACAAATGACTTGCCTCTTAGCAGGGTCAGTAATGTTTCTCAGTCCATGTTTAAAAACTCCCACTTTAAAAAAAAATACTTCTAAATGCAGAGATATAATCTTTTCTGCTTAGGTGGATCGCTTCTGCATCAATTTTGAAGACACCCTATCATACTCTACCGTGATGTGTGTTGCGTGATTTACAAGCCAAACATTTTCAGGGTTCAGCTCATGCGGGGGCTCTTGGAGCCAGAGCCGACCACCCAGTCCCGATCTTTTTCGGGTAAGATACCCAGGTTGCGGAACGCACTCCTGATTTAACTCAGATGCAACCCCTCCTTCTCCTGCTTCAAAAGGGACTTGAAACTCCATCTCCTTGATGAATACTTTACCGACAAAGCCAACTGAGCCAGGCTCCGATAACCCAGTGGACTCTCCTTACCATATAGACCATCAGAGATTGGATGCCTTTTTGACTGTTTCACCTATCTAAATGATCACTTGACTCACCCCTCTAATGTATTCTGTCTTCAAATGTTTATTGTTACGCATATCTCCTCATGTATTCTTATACCATGTTTTTCACCAATTAATCAGGGGAATTGTAAGCGCACTACTCACCCGTGAGGGTCTCAAGGCGCTGAGATGGGCCTGGGGGGGGGGGGGGGGGCTGATCTGTTCAGCCGAAGAGCCAGGTCTTGAGAGTCTTCCTGAAGATGTTCAGGGAGGGGACGCATCTGATGTCTGCCGTTAGCTCGTTCCAGGTCATGGCTGTGATGTGGGAGAAGGATCTTCCGCCTGCTCTGGCTCTGTAGATGCGCGGGATTTCGGACAGTGCGAGGTTGGAAGATAGGAGGTTTCTTTTGGGTACGTGGAAGTTGATTCTGTCGTTGAGGTATTTCATTCATTTTGTAAAGTGCTCTGATAAGCAAGGGTCTAGCTAGCGCTATATTAAACTTATAAATAATAATAATGATAAATTTGGCTTAGCTACCCATGTTTATTCGATGCTCTGCCACCTCTAGCCTTTAGTGAACCGTTGTTACTTATACATCTGCTAGGCAGGTGCCTGGTTGGCAGCTTTGGAAAATGGGGTGCTCCTAGAATGAATGCAGGCAGGTCAAAGTTCACAACAGCACTCTATCTGTCCATCTTCACCTTGCACTAAAGGGGTCGAGTGCAAAGACTTAAGGCAACTTACCACTTATTAAACACAACAGTTGCAAAAATTAACTGAAAGAACCCCATTTTTTTTTTTTAAACACAAAACATAGTTTATTGTTACAAATGTATGCACTTTACCAAAAAAATACTCATTCATACTAGCTTCATTCATGTCCACATGCCCACAGCACATTCATAAATTTAAAATCACAATATTCGAAAATCATACAAAAACGTTCAAAGATAGTTAATCAATCTTGCTCCAAAACAGTTTAAGTTATTTTGATTACTTCAACAATGGATAAGACAAAGATTAAAAATCCAAAGGTTTTGCAATAGGACTGAAAAGACAAACAAACTGCGTGGCACAGACTCAGATGGTTTTGATGGTTTCTATGCGCGTTTCGGCACCAGAAGTGCCTTTGTCGGGAAAAGCCACAACTTTAGAAACTTGATATCTGTAAATGCAAAAAACAAACCGAAGGGGTCGACCCATTACTACTGTAGACAGGAATTCTTCAAAATGGGGGCCTGTTGAAAACATAGCGTCTCAGTGACATGGACCTGAATGGCAGCCCAAATGGACTGGGAGCTTGTATGTGACATGCCAGTGCTTCCCTCACACGCACGGACCTTCTTGCCACCAACCTGTGGAAAGAGCCTTAAGTGTTCCATTTGAAATCATCGAAAGCAGCGAAGAGTTGGAAAAACATGTCTCAGGTTGGAAGAGAGAACCGCTGTGCATCTGTAGACAGGCCAACCATTATTTTTAGGTCTCGCCTGACCCAGCGCATGCGCTGGTCTGGCGAGACTTATTGAGAGGGCTCCAAAAAGTGCTACCAAGCCAGCCTAGAGCTACACTGCATGTGCGCGGGCATGCGCGCAGCGCTTTACCGCGATTACTTTCACTTTCCCGGCCGGACGGCCACTTTGATGTTTGATCGCGATCACGATCACTTTAACCTTCGCGGCCGCACGGATGCTTGGCATAGCCAATAGGTCTCGCTTTTGGGACCTTATAAGTATTTAGTTATGCAACTGTTGCATGGCTAAACACTTATGAGGTCCCAAAGGCGAGACCTATTGGCTATGCCAATGCTTGTTTAATGTAGTCTCTGCAAAGGGTTTTTGAAGGAGCAGGTCAGTGGCGCTCAAGCAGGTTAACAGTGCAGTGTACTAAGGGAACGAAGAACAAATGCTTCACGGTGCAACCAGGTCAGGGGAAGACCCAAAACCCCTGTATAAGTTATAAGCTAAAAGCCCATAACAATACAATCACAAAACAAGTCCTGGGCACACGTATACAGTTGGTACAAAAATGAAATTATAAGGAGGCAGACACCGGTAGTTCCATGAGAGCTGTTTTATGTGAATAGTATTTCGGTAAAGAAAACGCCAGCCGACACATGTTTCGTCAACAGGTCACTACCTGTGACTCTTCAGGGCAGGGAACAATAAAATACAACCTAATCAAAATTTGGAAAACATAATGTCAAAAGGGTACGCAATGTTAATCAGTGTAAATAGTGGGGTGACTTCACACAACACCCTACTAACCTTTCTACAGATAGTGCAAGACCCGCCAGCCTCCAAGCACTTAGATGTGTTGTGCAAACAAACAGGGCCTGAGCAGTGGCTACAGGAAAAGCGCATCCATTCATTACACAATCTTAACGAGCACAGTTACAAGTAGTTCACGAACTAGATCTAAGTGTGGCAGAACACTTGAACAACCCCCGAGAGCCTACCATTAACAATTAATTCAGAAGTTTGAGAACAATCTTTCACAAACATTGACAAAAACAGTCTACTTATTTGTTAAAGCAGAAAGTCTTCTTAGGCTTCCACAGGTGAAAACTGGGTCTAGTCGACTACACATCCTGACAAACAACAGTATTTGTGTACACTGATCTTACAAAAACTACAATACACAAAGGACTATTGCTAGAGTGAAACAATTGTTAGCGTTAATAATATTCAAACTAACATAAATGTCAAGAGAGTGGCAGTGGAGATTTGCCGCCTGGCTGATTACAATCTGCCCGTACCCTGCAGTTTGTGGCACCCGCAAACCCTACTTAGCCGTATTATGGAATAAATTTGGTCCGTAATATTATTGTCCATTGAGCGACCAACAGCAGCTCCGCAGCGTGAGCAGAAGCGCGAATGCCAGGGTGCATTTATTCTTCAAAGGCCAAGATATAAAAAGTGATCCTTAACTGCGAACAAAGACCATGAAGGGAATGCTGGCAGGAGCACAATGTTTTGAAAAAGGAGTGCAGAAGGGTGCTGCCCACTGTGGACATGCACTGGCCCTTTTACACAAGCCACCTCTTGGGTGGGGCGAGTGCTGCGCCACAGTGGCCAGTTAGCTCAGTTTCAAGCAAAACACTCTGTATTATAGTTTTTGTTTAGTGTTTACAACCCCAACATGGGGCGTGGAAGCACTTGCTCACACAGTAGAACAATAAATGCTCTGTGTGGGTGAGCGGTCAGAGGAGAACTGTCTTTGCTTTGAGCCTCTGTGGGAAGTGTTTCCATGTCATGTGTGATGACCACCAAGGTGCGCAGCGCATGTACATGAAATGACCAGAAACTAACCTATATTGACCAGGATGGACGAGAAACCAGACCCCCTGGACGATGAGCGTCTATTTAAAGAAATAAAAACCTACAAAACGATCACTCTTTGATCTTCAAGATCTACTTCGCAGAGCACCCTGCCCAGGGCCACCTCAGCAGGTGCGCCTTTAGGAAACAACCGAAAGCCTTCCTTTTTTAAACAAACACCTGTTCCCTTCGTGCGCTATAGAAGTTCTTCTAACAGAACATAACATAACAGAAGGACAAGCAGGTGTAGCAAGTTCAAGTTGCAGTCGAGCCCTTACCTCTTCGACCTCCGCAGCATGCTGGTCTCCGGGAGCGTGAAGTTGGACAGCACCGTCCAGAAGGAGTCAGACATGATCTGCAGGCGCTTTCATGGCGAGCCCAAGCCAGACTGCTAAGGCAGCGAGCCGCGCACAAGCCGAGGCAAGCTCCCAGAAGACCTGGGCGAGGCGGGCCCCAGCCCCTGGCACGAGGAGGCCGATTCGCTGCGGCGGCGCGCGATGCTCCGGCTGCCTATTGATTCATCTGGTGCCTCCCTCCTCCCCTCCGTCGCTCAAGGAGATAATGGAATATTATCCTTCTAATAACCCCAGCTTTGCAAACAGAAGATTCCTCGCGCACCACGATCGGCTTCCGCCCGACTCCGTGCCAGGAGCGCGCGCCCCGGTGCGCAAAACCCGCGCAGCGGCAGAGACGCTCGGTAATCTCCCAGGGGCAGGCGGCGTGTTCGCAGCCCTTCAAAGGACCACATTAAAACGGAAGGGAAACCAGGGCCTCTAATCACATTTCAAGGTAGCTTTCACGTCCATTTCCGCCCCCAACATGTCCAATTATTAAGCTTTAAGCGGAGTGCAGCCTAAACTGGCTGCCGAGTGGTATAATGTTACTGCGCATCCCGCCCGAGGGCGCAGAGATGGTCAGAGAGCCACTTCTGCAGGAGGGCAGATCCATCTCACTGAGAAGGGGCGGCCACAAACCTAATAACCACCACTCACTCACATCAGTGAGGGATTAAAGGCGTCAAAAGGGTTTAAGGTAAAAGTGCAACTCCACGTGTTAACCTCTCAAGGGCCCCCATTCGCAAGACACAGCACCCACCACTTATACTCCGTCCATCCATTTATTTAGTTTTATGGCACTCAAACTCATCCAGGAATGCAAGTGGTTTTGGAATCGTTGGCATTAACATGTGAGATTAAAAAGTGGGCGAGCCAACAGGGAGAGCCGAGCCAAGTGCCATCTCTGGCTCCAAGAGCCAGCGCACAAGCAGAGCCTTTCATAATATTGGAAATGTAATTATGCAACGAATAGCACATTAGAATAGGATATGGTGTCTTCAAAACATTTTTTTAATGGGTTCTAACCCATGGAAGCGTTTCGCCTCAGTACATCAGATTATTTGAGAAGTATTTATTAAAAGGGAGTTTTTAAAGCATGAACTAGGTAACATTTCAGCCCCCACCCTGATGACAATGCTGTCCGCGCACTAAGAGGCAAGTCAGAGGTCATGTGTACCCTATATGTGGCCTAGATTTTTATTATAGATGGAACAACAGTATAGTCTATTAAATCAACACAAGTGGGTTTTGTACATCGCACAACCTTAACTCATATATTTGCAAGAGCTTTCATATGTGATAATGAACAAAAAAGACAATTTGTTGAACAAAAGTACTTGCCTAGGATCACACAATTTGGTCAAGCAAGGACGCATGAATTGATACTAGGTTTTCCAGATTCAAACTGCAATTCGCCCACTAGATTATTTCCCTTAGGTTTATGCCACAAGTATCTCTGCTAGCTGTCTGCAGGTAGGCCCGCTTGTTGCCAAGCACCCTTCAGCGCCAACTCAAGGGCTTACGATTCCAGAGCCATTGGCCATGGGTGATGTTATTGTTCTTCATATGAACGTCAATGGCTGTTTCCTTAGACCCAGTTCACCAGAGCCCAGCCACGCCACGCTCTCCAACTGCACCAATGCCCACCCCCTGAACAAATAAGCTCAGAGTAGATTGTCTGAATCTCATATAATCCACCTGCTCTTCTCCGGGGCTGCTCCACACAGGCGGACGGCAGCTCACTGCGGTAGGGTGGCTCCTAGTGGTTGAGAAGTCCTGACAAGAGTGAAAACCTAATGCACCCGAGACTGGACTTTAGGCCTGGGAGTAGTTTGTCCTGTGTCTACCCCACGCCCCCTACCTTTCTTTGAGACCACCCTAAAGCCTGGTTGTCTGGACCTCTTCCCTCTGTAAGTGCCTGCTCACTACACTGCATAGTTTAGGCACTCTTTGGTGTGCCTGGAGAACACTTTTCAGAGGCAACATATAGTGCCTGTTCTGACACAGCTTCATGCCAATAGGGGGGGGTTTGGAAACTACAACAGGATAGCCCAAACCTCTGGATAACGACCCCAGTAGGGTCGGCCGGAGGCTGTAAGGGGCTCGCCTGGAAGTACCCAATCAACTGTAAGCAGTACCAACGCCACAGCATCTTAAAATGGAGGTTATATAGCGGGATGGGGGCACAGGATGGACGTTCGAAAACTGGGCGCTTCCAGCTCATGCATCTGGAGAAGATGATGAGCCCAGAAGGAAAGCGAAGCCTGTCTGTCTCAGAGGCCAGTGGGGCTGGAATACAGTCAGCCAAATGCCAGGCAAGTCTGACACGCGACTGCCTGTCCTGTCCTCCTGTCCTGACCTTTCAGTGTCACCTGCCCGCCATTAAGTCTCTTCGTCTCTCGGGCGGCATGCCTGGCTCCTGTTACAGCAGATCAGCTCATACGCAGAAGCGGCGACAGCCCCGGCTGTCTGCAGCCATGCACTCTGCGAACCCTCATTTCCTGCTGCCCCTGCTCCAGCGCAAAGATAGGGAGAGAGGCGACAGTCAGTCAGTCAGTCAGTGGAAAGGGAAACCACGGCGCAAATAAATGAGCTGCAGATGACAATCTGCAGCACAGGGCTGAAGTATGCAACTATTTTCACAAAGGTGTCCAAGAACGTAGAGAATGCGATTGCATCAGTGCGTGTGACGTTGGAGTGGTGCTTTGCAAGTGAGGGTTCCCCCAGGGATAGTCTGCCCCCAGCCCCCCACCCAATGCCCGAGGGGCCGTGATCTGAGGACTCTGACTCAGATGGCAAGCATTCGATGCCTTCACTGAGCAGGGATGCGGATGCATTAATCAGATGGCACCCAGGCCTGCTCAGGCAGTCTGTAGCCCCGAAACCATGCCCTCGCATACATGGGCATGGCAAGTACCTCATTGCCACACTGATGGCCAACAGGGATCGCACAGGACACCCGTCTCACACGCCACAATGGCACGGCGGCTGCCTACCAGTGAGATATTTCACTGCGCCCTTCCTAGAAAATACGCGGATAACTATATATTGGGTGGCAGGCCCAACTATAAATGACAGCCCAAGCCTAGGTCCAAAGACAGCCACAAAGGGCTCCCATTAGTAAAGATTTTCATACACAAAGTGCCTTGCACACCATCCTACATCCAACAACTTAATTCCTCTTCTAGACAAAAAAGATTAAAACTAACGAGTTTTAACTTCATGTTTGCATGGAAAAATATTTTTAAAGATTTGAAGCTGAAAGGGGCAGGCACGGGTAGAAACTACAGTCTCTTTCACAATAGTTAAATGAGCAAATACTAAAAATAATGCTCAGTGCGCAACTCCTTGCGTGCAACCATTGCACGTCATCACATCGCGAGCCCTTTCTGTGCCAAGAGGTCTCTAGCCGTGACATTTCACGCTGCCGCTTGCCCCAGCTCAAAGACTTTTTATTCATAACTGATAATTTTCTATTTGCACACCTGAGGATGCCAGGCCCCCTCCCCAATCTCCTTCTAACCAAGCTTCGGGCATTAGACGCGGAACCCTCATACAGACGTGGCCATAGGAAGTGCAGCTTCCACATTAATGCTGTCGAGTCCAAAGGAGGGTATTTTCTGGTTAACTTGTTTGCTTGATGAATGAGCAGGGATTCTTAGCAGGGAGCGGGATTTAAATCACTGCACATGTGAGTCGATAATGGCCATAATACACGCACAATCTCCAGTGGAGCAGAAGGCTATGGTTAGGGCGGGTAACATACAGCGCAGCCACACAGCTGTCTGAAATGAGCACGTGCTGTCTTCCTGAGAGCACCAAAGCTTCTATCAGCGACAGACATAAATTCGACTCAATAAAGGGCTTTATGAATCAATCTGAAAGGCGACTCATCCCAGCTGCGAAAAGAGCTTTCTTGGTCCTTAAAAAGTGTTACAACAAATAAATGGTGGTTTATAGTGCAGAAGTGTAATATGTTGGACTCATTCTAAGCACTTTAATCTATAAAATAAGGCATGTTACTTTCATATCCTGCACCAAACCACAGGCCTTTACCATCAGGGCGCTTCATTTAACAAAATGTTATGCAGAAACAGAGACCCCCTCAATACAGCCTTCATATCACAACCCTTAAGAACCTGCAAACAAAATGAGCAAATTCAGACGCCTGTGCAAAACCAGAGAGATTTATGGGAAGAAACCTACAAAAAGCACTTTGGTATGGCAAAATGATTGAGACAATTCCGATTTTAGGAAAATCGTAAAGGAGCGGGTCAAGCTGGAGAACAGGGTGATCTCACAATGCTTGCTGAACACCACAGACCACCATCTTCTGTGCCAAACATGCAAGGTGGCCGAAGAGAATAGCCACGAAGATGATGTAAGTACATTTCATCAGAGGCCTGGCCTCACCGCGATCCCTGATTAAGTATCCCGGAAGACTAATGCCCACTCTCTGGTTGCTTCCAAGTTAGACTATGCCAACAGATTACATCTGGGCCTGCTGTCCTATCTGTTGCATCCTCTGCAGATCACCTGAAATGCTGCAGCTCATCTTATCCTAAAGGTTCCAACGCGCCTATGAGTGTCTGCCTACTTGAGTCAACTAGAACAATAGGTCACTGTTATTGGCGGCAATCCCCAAGTCCTGGAAAAAAGCTAAAGCTTGTTTAAAAAAAACCTACGCTGGACGCATCCCAGCCGGAAAACTTTGCCCCAATATCTCTGCTCCCCTATCTTGCTAAAATCATGGAGTCTTATGTCAACACCATCTTGACTCAATATCTGGAAGAAAATTAAATCCTGGATATGTCACAAAACGGTTTCCGCCCCAGACACAGCACCGAATCTGCACTACCTGCGGTTACGGAGCAATTACGATCAGCATTGTATGAGGGCAGAACGTCTTCTCTGATCCTGCTGGATCTGAGTGCAGCCTTTGACACGGTCTCCCATAAGATCCTGCTACTCTGGCTGGAGAAGATCAGGGGCAATGGCAAGGCCCTTGCCTAGTTATCGTCCGATCGGTCTTTCCAAGTCTCTGATCCCCCTTTTACCTCCTGTGCCCACCCTCTCCGCTGTGATGTGGCTCAGGGGATGGCCCTGAGCCCCACTCTATTTAATATTTGCATATGTCTTCTGGCCCTCATGGCCAAAGCCCAAAACATCGCCCTAGTATCATACGCTGATGATACTCAACTGGTGTTCACCTTCTCCAGCAATTCCAACCAGGAACAGGTGAAATTCCAAGAAGACCTTACGGCCATCTCTGAATGGATGGCAAACAACTATTTACAACTAAATTCCACCAAGTCAGAGGTGCTCCTGGTCGGCCGAGACACTCACCTGTGGGGCAGTCAGTGGTGGCCTGCGGCCCTTTCGAACCTCCTCTCCACTCCACTCAAATCTGTGGTCAAGAGCCTGTGAGTTCTGGTGGACGATGCCCTCTCATTTTTAGGGCACGCTAAGGCAGTGGCTGGAACTTGCTTGGGGTCTTCTACGCGGCCTGAAGCCCATCTAGGGCCTTTTTGACGCACCTAATCGACAGATGATTGTCCAAGCCACCGTGCAGTCAAGGCAAGACTACTGCAATGGGTTGCTACTGGGCATTAATAAATCAGTGACTGAGATTTCAACGGGCACAGAAAGCAGCTGCCCGCACACTCTTTGCACTAAAATGCTTCTGACGGACTTCGCCGGCTTCACTGGCTACCTGTAGAGCAGAGAGTCTACTTTAAAGCCCTATGTACAACTCACAAGATCCTCTATCGCCTGGGTCCTCAAATCTTGACCGAGCTGTGCTCTTTGTCCCTGCTCGAGCCTTGCGCTCTGCGGATCTGCACCTGGCTCGTGTACTGCGGGTGCATAGGACAAGAGCAGGAGGGCACTCGTTCCGGGCACGGGCACCTGCCCTTTGGAATTTCATCCCTCTGGCTGCACATAGCACACAATATCACTGGATCTTTAGGAAAATGATCAAGATGTGGGTATTCTCCAGCCACTAGCTCCCTTATCCTTTCCGCTTCTGCTTGATATAGCACTGGGACGCCTTGTTGCTGGGGCAGCCATGCACTTTATAAATCTGTATAACATAACTTAGCTGCATTGGCTGACTAGTGCTAACTGAACCAAATTCAAGGTACTTATTTTTGCCTATAGAGCCTTTGAGCAGAAAGATGAAGGCTTAAGGCCTACTGCCAGTGTAGATCCTTGAGATCTAATGCTCTAAAGCTACTGCAAATTCCTACGGTTTGCATGGCTAGAAGAGGGGGGAGGTCCTTTGTGTTTCTTACTGCCAAGCTCTGAAACTTTTTTGATTGGGCTTCGTTTCGCTCCCTCTGAAACTACTTTTCATAAAAACTTGAAGACATTTCTTTAGAACGTTTAGGTTTTGTGTTTTGGGATCTTTGCTGTGTTCTAGGTCTTTTTGGAACCTTGTTGCTCGGAATCAGCTGTGCGCTTCACAAATCCTATTGTACTGTATTGGGCTGTATTGTTTTATATTCAGTGTAGCATTAAAGCTACATGGTCAAACTTGGGGTACCAGTTACCAGCTTTCAGATGAGCCATAAAGGATTCAACTATTCAACTTGTCCGGTTATCCCTGCCCAGGACCGAGATTAATTCTGCATCAACGCTGTTCAAAGATCTTCGTCCATGACATAATGAACTCAATTTTCATAACTAAGTAAGGAGGTGCAGGACCAATACTAA
The DNA here is from genome assembly GCF_964204655.1 of Triturus cristatus. Classification (NCBI taxonomy): domain Eukaryota; kingdom Metazoa; phylum Chordata; class Amphibia; order Caudata; family Salamandridae; genus Triturus; species Triturus cristatus. The sequence continues at coordinate 816,028,499 of NC_140586.1, forward strand.
TTGTTCATAGGAGTATGTGAGTGAACTGACCTGTACCACACAGCCATATTCTAGGCATTGTTCTGCCAATTGTCTACAGCGTTGTAACATCTGCATTATTACTACAGTACAGTAACATACAGGTTAGACAAGAAACGCGACTACAACAGTAGGGAAAGCACAGAGATCAGACCTCAGACCGGTGTTAAATGAGATACTGTCTACTGGTGGAAGAAGCTCCTAAGTCAAAGCCGGCTATGTTATCAGTCAAATCCAATATGTGGCTTGAGTGAGATCAAAATATTGGCCTATTTCACTGTCTCACACTCAGCCTAGTGAATTGTCAAGCGCACAAAGAAGCTATCCAATAGCGATCATGGGTGCAGAGATGTTTTATCATGAGTGCAGAGTCCTCCCAGTTTGGAATAGGTCGATTACATCTGGGAGGTACTGGGAATCAAATTCAATGCACCAATTAAAAATCTAATTACATTCCCATTGCACATGATGTGCCGCTTCTGCTTTCTACCCCGGAATTATCTCTGAGCCAAGCCCTTCATCTGGCTGATCAGTAATGCTTCAGTTCCGGTAGAAATTAAATCTTTCGAAAAAGGAAGCTTTTCCCGTTTCTAGCACTTGACAAAAATTTACATTTGGCAGCCAAATGATCAATGAAGGGTTTTACATATTTTGGATTACATGTTTTACCGTATCCCTCTTAGATAACCATATTTAATGTTTGGGAGACACTAAAAGAAAGGAACCTGGGATGTGAAAGACAATCTTCCATGAATTTCACTCACTTAATTGCGGAGGGTTAATGTTATTAAAATAAATGCCCTACAAATTTCTATATCAGTTTGAAGGTATTGCCCTATATGAATACACAGAAGGATATTAACTAGATTGATAAAAATCTTGGTTAATTTTATGGGGATCAGGGAAGAAGCATAAGTCTTTCTAATGATAGAAAAACGGGGTGGCGAGTTGTTGGTTTATGGAATTTATAAAGATCTAAGATGGCATTTGTTATATAATTGTCAGATAGGCTTTTGGGGTTTGTGAAGCAGGACTCTTCCATATGGTTACTGGTTCCGGAACTTGGAAGTCTTTTGATATTTACGTAGCTATTAACATTGTCAACTACTGTCTTGGAACAAGAGTTCCAGGACAATGGTCACATATATAAAGAGGAGATGTATAATCAGGTCTCTGGACACAGGGAGGAGAATGCATTTTTTCCTCAACAGTATCTAGGAACCCTAGTTTAAAATGTGACCAAGTTTCTCCTTTCATCAAGTTTTAAAAGATGGGCGCAAGGTGGACTTCGACCATTTGAAATGTCCATACTCGTCTGACGATACAGAGGAAAGGAGATTTAATGTTATGCCAGGAACTGTGGTGGACGTTTTCGGACCGTACTCTTAAGTGGTACAACCTACACCCTCATTGCTCTTGCTTTTGAAAAAAGTACGAATTTCTTCGGTTTTTTGTCTATAATGTGCAGAGGATCATGGATACAGATTTTATGCCTACTTTCGTTATGAACGGAATGAGGAAGAGGTCAGTGCCGATTTTAGGAAGGCGTATCAAGCTTACTTTTCTGTTCTGCAGTAGACTTGGAGCGGTCGTATATTCAGGAGAAGATTATATAGAATCCAAATTCAGAGAAGATTTTTTTTCCCATACAAATTAAGTGGTAAATTTGCTGCATAACCGAATAACAGCCTAGCGTGGTTTAATTCCACATTTTATATTTAATGGATCAGTAAATACTATTCCCCCTGCCCTCCCCATGGGTTACTGTTGAGCTGGTAGGGCTACCAATGTACAATCTTTGCCAAGCTTGTCCATGAGCTTTCATGGTAAGTAAAACAACACAACGACTGTTATGCAACACCACAGAAGTACTTTTAGATGAACTGATGTCATGGTCACTGACCAAAGCCTCTATTATCGCCCACCAAGGTGAATTTTTAACACTGGACATGGAACTTAGAACCATAATAGATGGTCTCCTGGGACCATTATATAGAAGTATATTTATAGACATATGCACTGATTATATCATTCTATACAGGTATAATATACATGCAGCTACGCAGATTGTACTATGCTATTTATTACCACTGTTGAGGGTTTGTGAGGGCAGTACGGGAGGCAAAGCCTTGAGTGAGTCATGAATGCCCATCTTCCCAACAATGGTAATAGACAGTATATAGCACCGTGCACAGCTGTATGTATGGTTTATACCATGCTATTGTTCGTGTATATAAATGACTAATTAATTTAACTGATGAATGATTTTCCAAAATATTTATTAATACTCGTACCATTTGATCGTGATCGCCCTGCCATTTTTAATTGTGCCAATCTGTACATCATGGATGCCAATGTAGGCGCCATTCTTAAATCACATTTATTTATTAAAGACTCAGGGAGTATGGCTCCAGTTACTTATCTCTTTGCAAAATGTATTCCCTCAGTCAGTAGCATTTCTTTTATATTCTTTACTCTTCTGCTGTGAGCTATTTTCTTTAGATTTTATGGCCTCTCTTGTTGTGTCGAACTGCAGGAGTTTTTTCCCTTTATGTGACATGTCATACGTTGACACCTGAGCGTCAGGGGTTCATATAAACCTGCAGCTGTAATTTTCTTCTTAGTCAATAATAAGTAAGAGGTGCCTGCAAAGGATTTTGTTTAAAAATTCTTACTTTGGTGTGCTATACACATAATTACTTAGTGGTTCAATCCACATTGATCCTGAAGCTTTGAACAATCAGAGCGTATGTCAGATTAAAAGATGTTAACATTCAATAAATGAGAAAATAATTTCAAAAACACGGTAATATCTTTTTTCAAAAAGTAATTTTTTTTTTATTTAGATAAAATTCAAGAGGGTACAATCAAAGAAAATTAATATGGCATAACACCATGAAAGAGGATGTACAAACCAACCTGCAGGTTATGAATGTATACATCTATCCAAAATATTTAAAGAAGTAACATATCTGGAAATACAAGGTACAGTTACTAATATGCAATAAATATTTGGGAAATAGATGAGGGAGTCGACGTTTCGGTCTGTCGTGGCGCTTATCCGTCAGACCATCTTCAGGACATTCAATCAATTTGCATACAAAAGAGACCCCTATGTAAACATAATGCATAAAATTACATCTATGAAAGTAACGTTTACCATGAGCAGATTAATGAGAGAAAGAAAGATAGCCTGTGCAGAAAACAAAAAGGTGGCTTAAAGATCATGCCAACATCATGTTTGTTGAAACTTGAACCCAAAAGTGTTGTTAGGTTAAAAATAGATCATATATTTGTGAAAGAGATAGTTAGAAAGGAGGTCCAATGTGATTGCAGTGACTCTCACCCGGACAACAGAATATAAATGAATGTCGCCAGGATTCTTAGGCTTACTTTGTAGCGGTCCGATAATAGAATGGGACCCAGATAAGTCTTGGAATAGAGACAGATTTGCCAGATAAGTCTTGGTATAAAGAGAGATTCACCAAAAAACTACACTGTTGAAATGATCACTGAAGAAACATCAGTGAAAATATAATAATGAGCAAGATTGTTACTAGCAGAAGTCCTTGCTAATTGTATGCTGATCAGGCTGAAACACAGATTCGATTAGCCTCATACAGAGAACATTTTTTGTTTTACAGAGGACACATCTTAATTTATGATGGCTTACCTCTAGCGTTAAATCGCTTGTTGCTTTATTAATATGGAGCATCAATCGATATGCAATTTGCAACTGTAAATGATGCCAAAAAACCCCGAAAGTGTGATTTTAAAGAAAACGACAGAAAACGCATTTGTCGCAGAGAATAATTACAAATGTGCATAAATTACAATATGATGTTTGGTTAAATCTGAAACGATAACTATATATATATCAGCAACCGCATTATTTTAACATTAATGGAGCCGGAAGAATCAAGCTTGAGGAGTTTTCAGACAGCCATGGCTGTATCTAACAGCAGCCGTGTTGGTTCCAAATCTTATCGGTTACTTGAAGACAGAAAACGTAATCAAGGTTAACCGAAGTTATCTCAAAAGGTGTCAGAAAAGGGGGGGGGGGGGGGGGGGCATTTCTAAAGTTGGTAAGGAAACGGCTACATCATAGCCATAACCGCATCATTTAATAATCATATCAGTTAAGATATTTATGGTAAAATTATAATGTGCCCCGAGGGATAATCTGGTCCGAAGGCTTACCTGTATGCATGAGCTAGAAAACCTCACTCCGAGTGTATGGCTTAAAGAGAGCTTGCTAGTTGAACTAACGAAAAAGGAAATAAACTCAGGTCTACATTCATTTTGGTGGCAGAAAACAGAAAGCATTACTTTAAAGTTCGTGGTAGCCGACCACAAACTTACTTGATCTGTATGTAGCGCATTCACTGGCGTCAGTCCTGTGGATGCAAAGCAATTCCGGGTTTGTCAAACTAGCACATGTTATATCAGGTGAGACAAGCTAATACCCGGAAGTAAATCCAATGACCTAAGACCCGGCAGTGCAAAATGCACCTAGTTTTTATGGTTGAATGAGCCGGCCATCTTGAAATGTCGACAAATCGGTAAAGAGGAACATTTATTTTTACCTCTTGTGAATAGACTGTAGCAATCAAGTAAAAATATAGAAGTAATGGGTCTGTCAAAGTTATTTCTAGATTGAGACAAAATATATTTCATTCATATTGATGAATGGAGGGGAGTCAATACTGCCAATCACAATTTGAAAAGGTGACCCCAACCTTTCAAATCAAACAAATGAAAATAAATCAAGATGAAATGAAAATCAGCAAGAATATTGCATATATGTCAGAAATGTGACAGCATACTTTTAAGTCACTAGTTCATGAAAGCTTCATATACGACCATGATATGGTACAATTTTTCAACAAACTAAGGTGAAATGGAATACAAGTCCTAACACTGTTGCATACCTATTAGTTGACAGATCATATAATGCATGCAAGAGCGCCTACAATCTAGACATGTTGGCAATAATTTTTACTGACATCGATTATGAATAAATAACAGCAAGACATATTTCATCATAATTCCTAATCAACGCAGATGATTATTGATCATGATGTATAATTATTGAAGAAATATCATTATTCAAGACATGCATGCAAGAGCATGCCATTCGGTATGCTGACTTCTTTATTCGTCCATTTGCAACTGAGGCTGAGACATATATCAGGGACATCACAGCAGTGATTAATGTGGTAGAAAAACATTCTTTTGATCCCACCTGCGAATTGTTGGTCTCCATGGACATAGAAAGCCTGTACACCAACATCCCGCAGTTGGAAGCTCTTAATATCATTGAACAGCTACTTGATAGTAGGCCTAGACCACATAATGTTCCCACCAAATTTATCACTGAATGCATTAAGATCTCTCTGTGTAAAAACTTCTTTTTATTTGAGAAGACATTCTATCAACAACTAAAAGGTGTTGCGGTGGGGGCTGTTTACGCCCCGACATAGCGAATATCTATGTCTCTGATGTTGAGCACAAATTTATCTATGATGTCTTGAATCCGTTTACGTCCAACGTAACATGTTGGCTAAGATACATAGATGATGTATTTTTGATTTGGTGAGGTAGTGAGGATCTGTTATCTCAATTCCGCGACTGGATTAATTCTAGAAATCCGAATTTGAAGTTTTCATTAGAATTTGACAATAAAAGTATGAATTTCTTAGATATCTCAATCAAAGTAGGTACTAACAACACTCTTTACACCACTTTATATACCAAACCTACAGCTAGAGACACCTTATTGAAATACAGTAGCCACCATCAGCAAGCTCTTAAAGATGGGCTTCCATTTGGACAGTTCCTGCGTTTACACAGCAACTGTTCAAGAGGTAGGACTACTTTCTGGAGGCGAAAAGATTGAAGGAGAAATTACGAGGCTATCCAAACAAACTACTTAAGAACTCATTAAAACACGCATTGGTATAACAACCGCGATGCGCTGCTTGAAGTAAAAAACAAACCAACCCAACCTCAATTGGTCTGTGTGACCACTTTTGGCACAGAAACTGACAACATCAAGAAAATAGTGAATAAACATTGGACTTTGCTTTCTGCACTTCCAGAACTAATAGAAAAACCTCTGTCCTCCTTTAAAAGGGTCCCAAATCTGAAACGTCTTGTTCATGCACACAAAGCACCTGATGTCCATGTTGTAGACAACATGAAACAATTAACCCCTGTAACAGGACATTACAAATGCAACAGCTGTGTAGCATGTAACACCACAAGTAACATCAAATCTTTCGAACTGAATGGACAAAAGATCACCATCAAATATTTTTCCAACTGCAAAACGAGCAACGTGGTTTATTGTATTCAGTGTCCTTGTGGACTGTATTACATAGGTAAAACTACTCAAATGGTTAATAAATTTATTTTACAGCATCAATCGAGGATTCGCTGTAAGGTAGAAAATGCACCTTTGGTTGAACACTTCTGCCAGGCCAAACACACTGAGAAAGATATGGTGTGGTGGGTGACAGAAGTGGTCATGCCATCTATCAGACAGACAGACAAACGTGGATCGCATCCTAACACTGAATGAAAACCGTTGGATTTGTCGTGCAGACAGTATAAGACAAGGTCTTAATTCAGCTCCCGAATGGCATGCTCTTGCATGCATGTCTTGAATAATGATAGTTCTTCAATAATGAGACATTATGATCAATATTCATCTGTGTTGATTAGGAATTATGATGAAATATGTCTATTGCTGTTATTTATTCATAATCGATGTCAGTAAAAATGGATTGCCAACATGTCTAGATTGTAAGCGCTCTTGCATGCATTATATGATCTGTCAACTAATATGTATGCAACAGTGTTAGAACTTATTTCCATTTCACCTAAGTTTGTTGAAAAATTGTACCATATCATGGTCTTATATGAAGCTTTCATGAATTAGTGACTTAAAAGTATGCGGTCACATTTCCGACATATAGCAAAATTCTTGCTGTTTTACATTTTCATTTCAGCTTGATTTATTTTCATTTGTTTGATTTGAAAAGTTGGGGTCACATTTTCCAACTGTGATTGGCAGTATTGACTCCCCACCATTCATCAATATGAAAGAAATATAATATTTTGTCTCAATCTAGAAATAACTTTGACAAACCCATTACTTCTATACTTTTACTTGATAGCTTCAATCTATTCACAAGAGGTATAAATAAATGTTCCACTTTAACGATTTCTCGATAGTTGAAGATGGCCGCCTCATTCAACCATAGAAACGAGGTGCATTTTGCACTGCCGGGTCTCAGGTCCATTCCGGGTATTAGCTCGTCTCACCTGATAGAACACGCTCTAGTTTGACAAACCCGGAATTGCTCTGCATCCACAGGACTGACGGCAGTGAATGCGCTACATACAGATCAAGTAAGTTTGTCGTCGGCTACCACGAACTTTAACGTAATGCTTTCTGTTTTCCGCCACCAAAATGAATATAGACCTGAGTTCGTTATTTCCTTTTTCGTTAGATCAACTAGCAAGCTCTCTTTAAGCCTTACACTCTGAGTGAGGTTTTCTAGCTCATGCATACAGGTAAGCCTTCGGACCAGATTATCCCTCTGGGCACATTATAATTTTACCATAAATATCTTAACCGATATGATTATTAAATGATGCGGCTATAGCTAAGATGTAGCCGTTTCCTTACCAACTTTAGAAATGCCCTCCCTTTTTCACCTTTTGAGATAACTTTGGTTAACCTTGATTGCGTTTTCTGTCTTCAAGTAACTGATAAGATTTGGAACCAACACGGCTGCTGTTAGATACAGCCATGGCTGTCAGAACACTCCTCGAGCTTTATTCTTCCGGCTCCATTAATGTTAAAATAATGCGGCTGCCGATATATATAGTTATCGTTTCAGATTTAACCAAACATCATATTGTAATTTATGCACATTTGCAATTATTCTCTGCGGCAAATACGTTTTCTGTCGTTTGCTTTAAAATCACACTTTCGGGTTTTTTTGAGCATCATTTACAGTTGCAAATTGCATATCGATTAATGCTCCATATTAATAAAACAACAAGCGATTTAACACTAGATATAAGACATCATAAATTGAGATGTGTCCTCTGTAAAACACATTTTTTTTCTGTATGAGGCTAATCGGATCTGTGTGACAGCCTGATCAGCATAAAATTAGCAAGGACTTCAGCGAGTAACAATCTTGCTCATTATTATTTTTTCACTGATGTTTCTACAGTGATTATTTCAACAGTGAAGTTATTTGGCGAATCTGTCTCTATACCAAGACTTATCTGGGTCAGTGGCATAACGAAACTTGAGGGGGCCCCCCTGCAGGGTACGTGGAGGGGCCCCCTCCGAACTTAATCTGGAGCTCTCCAGCTGAAGTGCGGTGCTGAGGGGGCCCCCTGGATGTTGGGGGCCCCCCCGGCACCGTGGGGATGCGGGGGCCTGTGTTACTCCCCTGATCTGGGTCCCATTCTATTATCGGACCGCTACAAAGTAAGACTAAGAATTCTGGCGACATTAATTTATGTTGTGTTGGCCGTGTGAGAGTCACTGCAATCACCTTGGACCTCCTTTCTATCTCTTTCACAAATATATGATCTATTTTTAACCTAAGTACACTTTTGGGTTCAGGTTTCAACAAACATGATGTTGGCATGATCTTTAAGCCACCTTTTTGTTTTCTGCACGATCTATCTTTCTCTCATTAATCTGCTCATGGTAAATTTTACCTTCATAAATGTAATTTTATGCATTATGTTTACATAGGGGTCCCTTTTGTACCCCTATGTGAAGTGTGGCTCAATGGTTAGAGCGGCAGACCCTGATGCAGAGGTCTGGCCCGGGACCAGGGTTCAATTCCCCGCCTCGGCGGGTCTTGGGCTCAAAATTCCACGGACCTGACAATTCTCGCCTCGATGCCTATTCCAATCATGGAGTCCCACTCTGCAACTCTGGGCAATAGCTTGCTTAATCTCCACAACGGCCCCCACAACGCTAAGGATGCCTGGCCTCCACCTTGGGGGTGCCCAGGAGTGGACACCTCACAGGGAAAGCCAGGATGGGTTCCACAGCGGTATTCGTACAAGCGCCTTGAGACCCTTGCGGGTGAGTAGTGCGCTATACAAGTATCAATTTACATTTACATTTTTTGTATGCAAATTGATTGAACGTCCAGAAGAAGGTCTGACGGACAAACGCCACGACAGACCGAAACGTCGACTCCCTCATCTATTTCCCAAATATTTATTGCATATTAGTAACTGTACCTTGTATTTCCAGATATGTTACTTCTTTAATTATTTTGGAATAAATGTATACATTCAGGACCTACAGGTTGACATATACATCCTCTTTCATGGGGTTTTGCTATATTAATTTTCTTTGATTGTACCCTCTTGAATTTTATCTATATAAAAAAAGTGGTACTTTTTGAAAAAAGATATTACCGTGTTTTTGATATTATTTTCTCATTTATTGAATGTTAACATCTTTAAAATCTGACATACGCTCTGATTGTTCAAAGGTTCAGGATCAATGTGGATTGAACCACAAAGTAATTATGTGTATAGCACACCAAAGTAAGAATTTTTAAACAAAATCCCTTGCAGTCACCTCTTACTTATTATTGACTTGCCTGCCCAAGCCTTCAAGGGTATATTGGGTTTCCCCACGTTCTTATCCTGTAATTTTTTTCTTTGCATGAACGACCAACTGGGAAAGAAGATTCTCTAGCAGTTTTGGTGGCAGTGTGTGGAGCTTGTTTGATAAAACAATACCGTCTTTCAGAAAGGTACAAAAAGTCTGAACACCCTCCTTTGGGGACTGTATTTTGTAGTTTGTAATCATCAGGAGGAATATGTTCCAACTGGACCACTGGATAAAGTCAGTCTCTCTTGTTTTAAGGTTCCATCAAAAGAACAACTTCTAAAATCTATCGGGCTCATCAAATCAGGCGCGCCATAAGATCCTTGTCCCCCCAACATTATGCATATGATCCCTGCTCAAGTAGCACAAAATCTTGGGCAGATCTTTGAGAATATGTTTGCAAACAGGTACTTTCCCTCTGTCTGGAAACAAGCCTCAATTCTCCCTTTATTAAAAAAAGACAACCTGAACGCCCAAGACCCAAATAATTATCGGCCAATATCCAGACTTCCTTTCTCCGCCAAGTTGGTAAAAAAATTAATGAACCAACAACTATCGGAATATTTAGAGGAACATTTCTGGCTTGATGATACCCAACACGTTTTTAGAAAGCATCGCAGCACAGACTCGGCTCTGGTGATAGCTACAGAAGAAATATGAGAAGTTCTGGAGGAGGGTGAGGGGGGGGGGGGCGGCTGCATTGATCCTTTTAGATCTTTCTGCAGCTTTTGATACGGTCAGCCATGAGATTTTAGCTGACTGTATGCGTAGGCTTGGGATAGTTGGGATAGAAGGTACTGCCTTTGACCTCCTGCTATCTTTTCTGGCAAATAGACAAAATAATGTGAAGTTGGGACAGTTTACATCCAAATCTTTTTCTTTGCCCTGTGGAGTCTCCCAGGGCTCAGCACTGAGCCCAACTTTATTCAATCTTTATGTTACTCCATTAGCTGCCATCAAAAAAGCAGGCTTCTCCCTGGTCTCATACGCCGATGATACCCAAATTGTGGTATCATTGACCAACGTGGAAACCAATTTGGGGGCGGACTTCAGCACCTTAATGAGTCAGGTGAGCCACTGGATGGATTGTAACTGTCTCAAACTGAATGCCAATAAAACGGAGATCATTATTTTTGGTAAGAACCCTTCCCTCTGGACACCAGACTGGTGGCCTCCTGAGATGGGACTCTCTACCCGAACCTTCAAACAAAGTCAGAAATTTAGGATTTGTGGTAGGAACTAAAGTTTAGGGAACAAGTAAATAACATAACCTGGGCGGCCTTTTGCTCCCTATGGTTAATAAATAACATATAAAAATGTTTGCCCCCTGAACTGCTCAAAACGGTAACAATGGCACTAATTCTAACGAGGATTGATTACTGCAACAGTATGTGCCTCACGCTTGCAGTAGGACTCGTTAAGAGGCTTCAGGTATTGCAAAACACGGCAGCTCGCTTCCTTTGCAAAATTGCGAACTATGAGTCAGCAAGAGCAAACAAAGATGCAGCTTCAAGGCTCTCTGCTTGGCCATTAAATCTAAAGCAGCTGCCGGACGGACGCGCCTGTTACAAATCACCTAAATCACTTGACTGGCCAAATATCATCGACTGCAACCGACGGGTGGAAGTCATTTTAAGAATACACTTGAGGCTCCAACCGGATGGTGGAGCACATCACTTGACTGGCCAAATATCATCGACTCCAACCGACGGGTGGAAGTCATTTTAAGAATACACTTGAGGCTCCAACCGGATGGTGGTGCACAGAGTGGTTATGAATCAAAGACCTTCCCTGAAATAAGAAACATTCGTGACTTACAGATACCACAAAGAATCCGACGTCTGGCTGCCTACCACCCCCCTCCTGCCCAGAGGAAGACCCAACTTGACAAAGTTTATTTTTTGCGCTATCCACATCATCGAAACGTCGACGCACGACATATGTCTGTACAACGCTCATGATCACATTTTAAAATTACCAATGGATCCTGAAGCATATGTGATAAAATACTAAGGACAAACTGAAAATGTTCTCCCCTCTCCTGAATGCACGTTTATTTATCTTGTATATTTATTGCACAGTCAATATCACCAATCACCACGTCACTTTCTCACCACAGTCACTTATTCCCTATTGCAATTGAATTTGTAAATGGCGACAGCCACGAATATTTGATATATATTTCTGAATATATTATTGAATACTACTTTTGGTGTGTGTTATGCATTTTTTCCTTCTTTCCCAAATCACTGGTATGGATGATAAGTAAGGTGTTGCTACTAATGTATTTTAAGTAATTGAACTATACTCCGACAGAACCAATTTTTTTATTTAATGGCCTACAAATCTATGCATGGACTTGGACCAAACCATTTAAAAAATAAACTGAAATGGTATGTTCCAGCAAGGACGCTTCGATCAGGCCATGCAAGGAACCTGATCATCTCCCCTTTTAGAAAAGCTACTTGGTGTGGAAAAAGCTTTATTAGAGCCACTGCTATACTTTGGAACAATCTCCCATTAATATTAAAAACTGCTCCCTTCTTACTCTCCTTTAGAAAAGCCTTAAAAACCTGGCTTTTCAATCAGGAGTAGAAGTCTTTTTTCTCTGCGTTTCCGCCTTATTCCAACAAAATTACCTTCTCAGCCTAATCAGATTTTCAATAGTGCCAAAACGCCTCAGGGCAGGAGACTGCGCTTTATAAGTAACATTACATTGTTTTTTAATTTTCGCAAGAAATTGTCTTATTCCATTCTCACAAGGCTCAAAGTGTGGCATTCTCCAGCTACCTATGCCCAGTTATTTCTTTCACTTTTCGTTTCTTGGGACATTCCCCTGTTGTCCAGTTCAAAAGCACAATGAGTAAGGCTTGTATTTCCTCCCCACGTGAATTTCTTTTTTCTTCAGCAGGTAACTGTTCAGACGGCTACCCCGAGAGAGGATTAATGGCAGACATCCAGGAACGTTCATGACCTGCTAACACCATCCAATTGGAGGATTAGCATGGCCTCTATTCCGATTGATGACTTTGCCGCTTGGAATTAAGCACAGCAGGTTTGAGTGAGTTTTCAAGCTCCTTAGGATGAAGTATAGATGTAATAAGGAAAAAGACCTTTGCACTGTAGTAATAAACGGCGAAATGTGCATTTATTAATACATGTTTCATTAGCTACATTTATTTTCACCGGCATAAATATATTTATGAGATGGCAGTCAAAATAAATGTGACTCAGTGGCACGTTATTTAAAGCAATTGTACAGCCAATCATGCTGCAAAGGTCAAGTTTCCTATGACTATTCGCCAAAAGTGACAAAAAAAGCACTTTTGAAAGTCTCATAGGTTGCATATAACTATTATTTTACACATGGAAACAACTCTCCTAATAGTCACAAATCTTTTGAGTGCAATGTTACATTGCTGCACAAATTGACCTTGCTGCATCCTGGTTTAACGCACTTGTTAAAACAAAGATACATGAAAAAAAGTACAAAATAAACAAAAAAACACAAACACAAACAAAAAAACACAAACACAAACAAAAAAACACAAACACAAACAAAAAAACACAAACACAAACAAAAAAACACAAACACAAAAACACAAAAACACACACACAAACCCCCACCCCCACCTGGTGTATGAAGAAGCTGCTCACTGTACCAGCATTCACCAACGGGGAGCATTGAAAAGTCGGCATGGATCTACACAGGACTGTCATGGCTGGAAGTTGTGGAGGGTGGGCCAGAGTCTTTAAAAACAAGCCCCTAAATGAAATAAAAAGTGAAGCGGGCACTGAGGAAAGCCAACAGGCTGAAACGCGTCTGCCCAGCATTTCACCATATTTTACAGGACTTTGTGATCTAAGCCTGAAGAGTAATACATTTCATCTTAAGCCTCTGAGCATGTGTCGGACCCATTTCTTAGTGGGTATTGGTGTTAATATTTTAGCGGCTACAGGCACCACTTGACTGGCACGCCCTTTTGATTTGGAGCTTCGCGCAACACCTGTGCAGATTGGTATGGTGTGGAAGGACACAGCGCGACGGTCCCCCTCCCCCCCAGATCGTCCAAGATACTCACCGGAGTCTGGCCGCATGGGGAAAAAGGTAACAGAAGTATGCTGTTTGAGGAGGCTAGAGTGGATACTGTCATCTTTACTCCCTGCGCGGATCACCGGGGGAGAAGTGCTTTCTGTGGCCAGCAGTGGTTGGGACACCACCTGGTGTATGAAGAAGCTGTTCACTGTACCAGCATTCACCAACGGGGAGCAATGAAAAGTCTTTAAAAACAAGCACCTAAATTAAATAAAAAGTGAAGCGGGCACTGAGGAAAGCCAACAGGCTGAAACGCGTCTGCCTAGCGTATTTTACAGGACTTTGTGATCTAAGCCTGAATAGTAATAAATTTCATCTTAAGCCTCTGATCATGAGTCGGACCCATTTCTTAGTGGGTATTGGTGTTAATATATATGTATGTATGTAAGTATGTATGTATGTATGTATTACCCAGTGGCAGTCGCCACTGAGTAGTTATAGTTAGGTTAGCTTTTCCATTTACAAAGCATTTTTTGTTTTGCTAATAACTTTTGCATCGTTTGATTAATCTTCATGAAACTTTCCAAACAAATAATGAAAAATACACAAAATCCTTCCTGCAACCTTTTAGGGTGATCCATTAAGCAGAGAGAAAAAATGGGAGGGGGTCAAAAGAGCAAATTTCCCCATGCATTTTCCTTAGACTTCTTTAGACAAGGCTACAGCAAAATCTGCTGAACGGAATTACACCAAATTTGGCAAGGAAGCAAGACCTTGGTCCACAGACTAAGATCTTTGTGATTTGGTTTAAATCAGTTCAGTAGTTTTTCAAAAATAAAAGTACAAAACTATTTGTATATTTGGACCGTTGGGTTTCAGGGACTCGCGCAGAACTGTCGCAGATATTCCAATTTAAAAACAGAGCGTTCTGATTGCCTCAGGAAGCCTTTTTTCCCTGAGCCATCTTGCTCCCAAAGGAGTCAGGCTCCTGTCGGAGCAAGCACTGTAACTGTCTGTCAGCAATATGAGAAAAATGTTATTGGCAGCCATTACAGGACTTGTGGACTTAGTCCCCTGTCCGGAAGTAAATAAATAAAAAGAAATGATTTAAAGGGAAGAGTAGGGAATACCCTTTCCCCTAGACCCCAGTGAGGGATTGGGGGTGAGGGGGCAGAGAACCCCTCCCCCGGGCCAAATTAGTTTTTGTTAAAAATCTGCATTTTTTGCGATACCACGGAATTGCGGCAAAAACAAAAATTAGAATGTCCATCGCAATAGATATCTATCTATATGTTTATAGCTATCTATATGTATCTATCTACATATATAAACAACGAAACAACTGAGATTGCTATAGGAGAAGTAATTTTCAAGCTACCAGAGCAACATACAATAAGTACTATTCTAAACTCCTATCATGGAAAAGCGCAGGTCTCCTTAGCTCATATGAATACAAATTCCTCGGGAATTATTTCCCACCCATCATTTATTACATCTCGAAAGTCCACAAGACCCCCTCCAGACCACCAGGAAGGCCAATTAGCTCTGTTCACAAAAGCCTTCTGGAGAACACATCTCGATATATTAACTTTTTCCTGCAGGAGTATGTCCGAAGCTTACCATCATATATTCAAGACACAAGAGACTTTCTCAGACAAATCTATGACTTTCAATGGCAGAAAGATTACCTGTTAATGAAATTGGATGTCACAACGCTTTATACCAGCGTTAATCACAGAGATCGCCTCAGAGCTCTAGAACATTTCTTGGGCTGTAAACCTATTTGGTTAATCTAATATAGCAGATGCTAATAAATATGACGCTATTTTGTTTACAAAATAATCTATTTTCAGAACCAAGTTTTCCAGAAGACCCGTGGGGTCGCCATGGGGGCTAGTTTTACCCCCAGCTACGCGTGTCTCCATATGGGCTTGTGGGAGGAAAGGGCCCTGATGGCAGACTACAATGACATTTTTGACAAACACGTAATCTGCTGGTTGCGGAATCTTTTTGATTTGTCATTTGGAAGGGTACCAGAGAAAGTCCAGTTAAGTTTGTCTCTGAAATTAACATCAATGACATTAACCTGAATTTTACATCAACGATAAGTTCTGAGTCAGTTAACCTTTTGGATGTTCAGGTTTATATTACCAATTACAAAATCGAAACTAAGTTGCATAGAAAAGAGACCGCCGGTAACGCTGTACTTTCTGCTCCCAGCTTTCATCCAAGCCATTTAATACACAGTATTCTCTACAGGGAAATGCTTAGACTTAAGTGAATTTATAGCAATGACTCAGACCTTAAACTAGCCCAAAGTGAGAGCAAAGCAAGGTTTTTGATGAGGGGTTATTCAGGGCAAGTGATAGATGCAGCGATTAACAAGTCAAGGGATGCTAGTGGAACAAACCTTCTCTTTGAGAAAAGCAGCTATAGGGCCAACAAAAAGGTGACAAAACAGGAAGGAGAACACAAGACCATGTTAATTGTGACCTACAAAAAACAAGAGCGTCAGTTAAGAAGTATTATTAGAAAGATACTCAGAGATCCAGTATTGGTCCCCTCCAACCAAGATCACCCACCATAACATTCAAGAGAGCTACATCCATGAGCAATGCTCTAGTAAAAAGCAGACCTGAAATATCGGGGGGGCGTTCTGGGATGGGGGCGGCTTTCAGCATGAAAACGTTTTTTTAAATGCAATGTGTGACAAGCCTGCCTATTTGGCATTAATACGTCATCATTTTCAACCCAGTTTCAAGACAAACCTAATAAAATCAATAAACTAATCACCTGTAAAAGGGAATTTTCAGTTTATGTGCTTGAGTGTACCTGTGAGCTGCGTTATGTAGGTAGCACTAAGCTACAAGCCCATAAGTGGATACTGCAGCACATTTGGGCAATTACAAACTCGGATCCAGCTTATCCAGTGGCTTGCCACTTTAAAAAAACCCATGGCAATAATTTAAGTCATCTTAAATACTATGTGTTTGATACCATACCAAGCTCAAGGCGAGGGGGCAATTGTGAGGCTGCCCTAAGACAATTAGAAACAAGGTACATCCTGAACCTTGATACAAAGACTCCCAATGGACTCAATTCAAGTGAGGATTTACACACCTGTCCCTAGTCCTGGTGCCGCTTCCATCCCCTAATCATTTTCCGTTGACTACCAATGCTTCCCAAGTCAGCTTTTTGACTGCAAATAAAATGAAAAATATACATTTTTCTTGTTACCCTGCTCCTTTCTCTCAACCTGGAAATTTCCAGCTATCATGTAGATTCTTAAATATATAAATATGATTAAATGAGGGGAGAAAACAGGGATATTAAAATCCAGCTTTTCGATTATTAGTCTGCTGCTATCTTTTGCACACTGACACTTGGCGGCCATATTATATGAAAAGGCCTATATGGGCTGAAGGTTTTTGGGCAAATCAGAGAATAGTGCGGTGATAGCACCTAAAAGTGGCAAGCAATCAGAGCTAATTTTTGTGGAGCCATAGTATGTTTATAGACAAAATTTTAGTTATACATTATAGTGACAGGACTTGACATTATTTACCTGCCACAGGTCTAACAAACAAATGCAACTTGCTATAATTAATCAATATATGCATATTAGAAATAATGGGATTTGCATTTCTATTGCATGATATATTGGTACATCTGTGCAGTTTTTTTGATTTGCTACTCAGTCATTGGATAAAATATTATATTTTAACATGGCTTTATATGTATGCACTCATTTATGCATACAGGTGTTTTACTTGTTTTGTCCAACGCACATTGATTGAAATGACAAAATTATCGACTGGTTTTATCATGCTGTAATGAGGTTAATTTTGCAACTTATTCCTTATTTGATTCGCCTTCTAACTACAAATGATAAATTTTATCCATGTGAATCGGCAACTGGCACGTTTGGATTGACGTCTGTTTATACTATTTATTGCACATTCTTCACACACAACCAGCTCCGGCACACCAACTCTCTTGCCAGAAAACGACACCGCAGTCCCAAACTTCAGGTAATTTATTTATTTGTTTCTTTAATTCCGTGCTATGATGGTTTCAGCAGGATATATATATATAGATAGATATATATATATATATATATATATATATACACACATATATATATATATATACACACATATATAAATAGTGGGAGAAGCAAAGTCTGGAAAAACACATCGCGTACCAAGAGGGTTGCGAGCTCTCATTGCCCCTACCTTTGAGAACCCCAACCCCGCAATGTTAAAAGAATGGGCCGAAAATAACCTTCAAGCTTCGATGAATATGGTCCACATACTTATTAAGTACGCAGAAATCGACAGACAAACCATCCTTTTGGAAATTGAACGTATTAATGGGTTATTAGGTGCAACCAATGATAAAGAACTGGTCACCAAAGGTTGGGCTGAGATCGAAATTCGAATAAAAAAACATGACACAATAAAAATGCGCAAAGCATATAAATTCGCACGTGACCTTAATGACTATGCAACAGGACAAATTTTCACGTTCTCAAAAAAGTTTGACTACTATAAGCGACAAGCACTTGTCAGTCAGACACCTGTGGTTGAGCCGAGAGATTCTGGTGCAAACCCATCAGTAACCATGAACTCAGATATTGACTCCCTAACTTCCAACAGTGACTCGGATGAAAATGGACACACTATGCCTAACAATATGCCAATGACTATCAATATAATATCACCAGCTGAAGAATTAAATGTTATCAGAGAGGATCAGAGACAAACCTTGCGACCGAGAAATCCTCATCCACAGCAAGGGCAACAAGAACATACCTCAATCGCAACAGGAGAGAGAGGCGGGTCAATTGTCGCAAGAGGTTCCAACAGAGGATACAGGGGAAAGAAATGGAGGAATCCAAACACATTCCAAATCAAACAGTAATTAATCTGACCAATGAAAAACTGACTAACGCGGAAATTCAAATTCTGAGTTTGGGACTTTCATACTGTCCAATCAACACATTCTCTTACAATCAAACGAGAAAAGACATGTTTAAATTTATCAGAAAAATAAAACTTAAGCAATTCTTCCACCTTAACAAATCCTCTTCCTCGACTACCGTTCTGCCAGTTGAAAACACCATCGCAGAGACTCTACATGTAAACGATGTTCCGTTGCTTCAAACGTTTCTTCATCTCTCTGAAATTGAATCAGATATTGATCAAGGTGTGTCCACCCAAGTAGAATTACAAAATATGGGCATCAACACTAACCAACCAGCTCCTAGCCCTTTTCGACCTTCATCCACCTTTCAACCTCTTATGCAAAGAGATGCTGTTGATATTTTTAGTGAGAGAATAACTGAAGAGTTAAAACAACTGAACCGTCACGTCAACTGCAAAATAAAAACTAACAATTTCAAAAATCATACTCTAATGAACAAACTAAAGAGAAAATATGATATCATAATTAACAAGTCCGATAAAGGCGGCAACGTTGTGCTTTGGCATTAAGATCAATACCTTGCAGAAGCCAATCGACATCTGGGCGATACATCGTGCTACAAAAAATCATCAAGACAAGAGATGAGTTTGGTCCAAAAAAGAGTAACAAAATGTTTAATGCAGTGGAAAAGACAAGGCCTACTAACGAAAGATGAACTGAACTTTTTAAAAGTGGTATTCCCAGCAACACCTATTCTATATTTTTTGCCTAAGGTGCATAAAAAAACAGATCCTATTCCTGGTAGGCCAATAATATCCACACAAAGGAGTCTATTGGAAAAAGTTTCCAAATACGTGGATTATTTTCTTCAACCATTTGTCTCAGCCTTACCATCTTTTGTCAAAGACACTACTGAATTTTTAAACAAAATCAAGAATGCAATATGGCAGCCTGACTATTTACTAGTTGTAATGGACATAGAATCGCTATACACTAGTATTAATCACTCAGATGGTTTGGCAGCAGCTAAATACTTTCTATCAGAAAGGGACATTGGCATGAGAGAACATAACACAATGCTGCTAAAGATGATTGAACGAGGTCTCTATAACAACTTTTTTCTCTTTGGCACTGAGGTATATCAGCAATTGAGAGGCGTGGCTATGGGGGCATGCTTCTCCCCCAGCTATTCATGTTTACATGTGGGCTGGTGGGAGGAGCATGTCCTCAGGGCCAAGTACCAAACTGAATGGGCAAATAATGTGATATACTTCTGGTGCTATTTTGATGACATCTGTATGATTTGGAAGGGCAGTAGACAGATGGCCAATGAATTTGTTGATTCTATCAATATTAATGATCTAAATTTGAAATTTACTGCAAATATTGATGATGCCAATGTCGAATTTCCTGATGTGTCTCTGTATGTTAGTGGGGGAAGCTGCATACCAAATTACACCGGAGGGTTACCGTAGGGAATTCCATTCTACATGCAGAAAGTGCCCATCCCTACCACACAACTCGCAGTATCCCATACAGCAAATTCCTTCGAATTCGCCGTATCTGTAGAGAGGAACTAGAATGTAAGACATGTCAGCAAGAAGCCTTTGTCCGTTTTCTTGAGCGAGGTTACTCTAGAGAAATTTTGAATTCAGCATTAACAAAAGCCAATCTGTTGCCTAGGGAAGACCTTTTGATTGTCAAAAAAAGAACAAGTGATGCCCCTTGTTCAACACAATTCTGAGACAGATATAATGAATGTGAGATTCATTACCACTTTTAGTCAGCAAGAGAAAAAGATACGCAACATGATATATTCACAGTGGCCTATTGTGTTAACCGATTTCACACTTAAATCTATTTTGCCAGAATTACCAGCAATCACATTTAGAGGGGCTCCCTCTATGAGGGATGCCCTTGGTAAATCAAGCCCAGAAAACACCCCAAAACAACTTGGTTGACTAAAAAGGGCTTTTTTTAAGTGTAATTCCTGTTGCGCGTGCACTTTTGCTACCAATAGCACTGACTACATCACGGCATTTAACAGTAAAAGAATTCCTATTAGGGATTATTTAACATGCCGTACAGAATTTGCGATTTATAAACTACGCTGCACTTGTGGTCTTGTTTATATTGGGAGTACAAAACTCCCTGTACATAAGCGCATTTTACAGCATGTGAGGGCAATTGTCAACTCGGACCCCAATTATCCGGTGGCGAGGCATTTTAAATTGGTCCATAATAACAAACTCAAGGATCTTAAATATACTGTTCTAGGGGGCGTTCCCAATTCTGGGAGAGGTGGTAACCGTGAAAAAACTCTCCGTCAATTGGAGACCCATTTCATTTTGTCCCTAGACACCAAGATGCCAAATGGCCTCAATAACAGCGAGGACCTGTACAATTTTCTATAGCATGCTTTATGTGTCCCACTACTAGAGGGCTGCTCTACTGACTACTGACTCAGAACTGATTTTAATAAGTGTGATGTAAAATACTTCTCATCATCATAAATATGTCTAATGTGTGAACCTCTAGGTATGTCTGTTCAGGCTTGAACAGACATTGCCAGCTGTTTCCTTTAAGTAATACATCATGTTTTAAAAGTTTTTGCACTATTTTTTATACACTCCTAAGCACTAGATCACTTTACAGACTTTTTAGGTATTTATGCGGAATGATAGACCTGACAGCTCTCTCTTAGACCCTTCTCTTTAGCTGCTACATATTCTGAGATAGTCTTCATATTTTTGATCAAATAGCTATTTTGCACACTATTTCGAGACCTGAATTCATTATTTTGCTGCTATTAAACTTTTGCGACATTTTGCAAAATGTTATCTACAAAGTTAATTTGCACATTGTTATAGATGTTGTCATTATGATAAAGAACCCTTCTGTTTTTTATTATTTTTTGTGTTATCTTGCACATTATCGATTGAGCAGCTAACTCTTATTGCTAATTAAGATAATACCAACTTTAGGTGGAATATTCAAACAGTACCACATATCAACTCTGTAGTTGACTAGTTACCATTCAATTTGCATTTGCACTTTATTCTATGGTAGTTGCTAGTCTTCTTTTGAGTATTATTAATGGCACTTGCCCTTCTCTCTATTGGTTTTTATTGGATATTGAATATTTTAATAGCTGTTTTTGCATTTGCATTTTTAGCCATCTTTATGCTCATTGTTATAATTGGTGATTTTTGTCATCATAACTAATGTAATTATGTGTATTGAATATGATCTTTGATGACGCACTAAACAATGTTTGCTTTATGTGTACAATGTTTGCTTTATATGTACAATAAGGGATTTATACTGAGTATTACCATCATGAACACACGATTTTTGGACAATATGTATTTTGTTACTAAGAAAAGTTTTAGTGCTTGCTATATTGATCAAGTGACATCATATGATTTTAGTGAATATTTTACATCTTCATTATAGCTTTACAATGAACGTCTGAACTGTTGGTAGTTTCTCGGCATTTTACCACATTTTAAGTCTGTTTTCTATGATTATGCACGAAGTAGTCACTTTTCTACAGGAATTAGTGCATTTTTTGTAATTTAGCACTTGTCGTCCCTAAGCGCGTCATGTGATCAAGCTCGCGGACGAGAGCGAAATGCGTCAATGGCGGGCACTATGTCCGATTATTCTCTTGGATATCATAATGCCGAATAAATATGCACCTGCACTGGATCACTTCCTGGTCCTGATTTATTGATTGCGGATACTTGCTAAAGAGGTCCTCGGCAGACAATCCCCGCTTTGCGATTTTATGCGGCAGGCCTGGAACAGTTTTTTTCATTGATTTGGATATATATATATATATATATATATATATATATATATATATCCAAAACGCTTATTTCTTACGGTCAAGATTATCAGCAACTGCACCGGCGTGCCGTGGCAAAGTTTTAATAAGTCACACACAAAAGAACAGCATCAATGAAAGGTGCTCTGAGGCACCAAAACACGTTGATGCTGTTGTTTTGTGTGTAAATTATTAAAAACGTTATCAGTAACTGGACCAAAGTACCTTGACTGTAAGAAAGCAGCTCTTTGGAATGGCACATCAGCTTAGCGCTGAACACGAGCAACGATGGCGATCTGGCAGCCCAAGGGCAACAGGAGACTAAATATAATATATATATGGGGGGATGTCAGTAGGTCTCCCTTCCCAGCCCCTTTATGGCACTGGGGACCCCATCTCCGGGATCCAGGTATTTTTAAGGGGAGGTGGGCGTATGGACCCACTTCCTTGAGCGGTTTTCAGTCCTGAGGACCTCATCTCCCGGAATATTTAAGGGAAGGGTGCCTGCGGCCCCACTCCCTGAGCCGTAAAAATGCCCTGGGAACCCCATCCCCAGGGCCGTGACCTAACTTTATTAATGGCCTCGGGGACCCCATCCCCCTTGGCTGTAATTTCAGGCACCGTAATTTCTGTGCCTGCACTACAGCGGGCAGGAAAACGGGTTTGCTACTGTCTGGAGGGAGCATTTTTTAATCTTCTGCCAGATGGGAACAAACACAATAATAATAATAATCCATATTTGTAAAGCGCGAACATATCACCCTTAAGGTTTCAAGGTGCTAGGGGCAATCGGGGAGATTAAGTGAGCTATTGTCCAGAGTCACATGGAGCTGAGCTGCCGCTGGTGATCGAACATTGAACCCTGCGCTCCGGAGTCAGCTACTCTGGCTGCTGCGCCATACCTCACACTAAGTTTGCTCCCAGCTTGTGCAAGCTTTAAAAAGTAGTCCTGCAGGCTGGCAATAGATTTCTGTTCTGTTTCCCTGCCCGCACTGATGTGGGTAGGGAAACAGAACAACATATTGCTCCCGCCTGGAGGGAGCAGCATAAATAGCTGCTTCCTCTGGACAAGAGCAATGCTGGCTCACGGACCATGTGGGAAGCCGGCAGGCTCCCATGCGGCCACCAAGGTGTGCTTGCTGGGCGCCCCAAGTGGGTACCAGGGCACCCCACTTTTTAAAATAAGAGCCCAGTGAATGGGGCAAAAATAGGCCCAGGGATGGGGCTCCGCAGGGGCACCCCTCCCCTTTCAAAAAAATTCACAGCCCAGGGAGATGGGGTGCCCAGTGGCTAAAAAGGCTTGGGAGGGGGGCTGCAAGGCCCCATCTCCCCTTAAAAAAACACACACAGCCCCATGGGATGGTATCCCCAAGGCCTATAAAGGCTTTGACAGGGGACCACATGGCCCCCTTTCACTTTTTTATTGATATCGCCCTGGGGGATGGAATCCCTGGGGTTTAATAAGGCTCGGGAGGGAGCTGCACACCGCCCTCGTTTTGGATTTGGGGGATGGCGTCCAAGAAGGCTTGGAGGGGGAGGGGGTGGGGGTGCATGCCCTCCTCCTCTGTTTAATTATATTTAACCCTGGACAGAGGGTCCCAAGGGCCATTTAAGACTTGAGGAGGGAGGCCACACACTTCCACCTTAATATATATGTTTTGGCCCAGGGGATGGGATCCCCAGAGTCCGAAGGCCAATCCTGTGCTGCGCATGCCTTTGTCTCCCCTTTATATGTGTTGGCCCCAGGGGATTGGGATCCCTGCAGCTAATTCCATGCCACGCACTACCAAAGACCATGCGCAACATGGGTCCGACTGCCTCTGGGTGGAAGGGTGGCTGGCTGTGGAGAGTTCGATGCAGGCCCTGCAGCCAACCACGTGCAATGAAAGGCTGTGCACTCCGTGGGCCTGCCGGGGGAGGAAGAGAAGGGGGGGGGGGGGGATTGCATTCTCTGACCTGTTGCCAATCACATTGTGCACAGGGCTGGGTTGGCAGCCTGGAGGGGGTTTAACACAGAGGAGGATGCTTTATATGGTAATAAAATATGACTTTACATAAAAAAGCCTAGAAATTAACTGAAAAACACAAAGGTTAGAGTAAATAGTTTTTTGTTTGAAAAAATACCTTAGAAATTCACTGAAAATAGGGTAAAGCTATAGTTAGGTTAATATGTCAGAGCCAACATTAAAGTTCTGAACTGAAAAAAAAGATTCACGAGCGATAGTTAGCAGAGCTAACTATAACTTGCATCGCCGCCATGCACTACTTATGACCTCGCATATTACATCTCACATGACATATTCTAGGACATCATTTAGGACATCGCTGATGACATCATCCAAGCTTCTTTTGTGCACATTACTCTATAAACTAGGATGGCATTAGAGGCCTTAAAGTACGTACAAAATAGCTCAGAATAATATGAAGCATCATTAATGCAACCACAGATACAGCTCCCTTAGGTGTAGCAAGCACATGTTATGTGCAGCAATGACCCTATATCATACAGTTCCACAGGTAGCCGAGTTCATGTTGACTAACAACCACATATATATGGGGAACCCTCATTCCACACCGTGTACAATATGTATACAACTGTTCAGAGAAAGCCAAGTTCTGCAAAATACTCAATGTCTGTTCCAAAATAAATGCCCTACTACAGACAGCTTTTATCTGTATCAAACTCCTCACAGTCACCGAATCTACATTAGAAAATGAAGTTGATATGAGTAGAAAAGTGGGTACTGTAAACAGTGTTTACGCTATGGAGAAAGTTTACTCTGTACCACACTGTTTGCAGACATTGAAACTCTTAAGAGAAATGCACCACATAGTGTTAAAAAGTATCTACTTGTTCACTCTATGCAAACTTTGTCCAAAGAGACTATTCGTTTACAATAACCAAGGTCTGAATGTGCTAAAGATTATACTACCTGCAACATTAATACTGTGGTGAAAATGTTATAGATTGCCCATCTTCTGAAGCAAAAAGTAGCACATGTACATAAGCTAGTACCTGATGCACAGTCTTCTATGTTATGTAGAAATTGTCATGCCGAGACGATTCTAATAACTCCATGCTGCTTTAAATACTTAATATCTACTATGTAGAATCTTTGCCATGTTGGAAACTTTTTCTGCTGAACTAAAAAATTTGCGTGGAACATACTGGACCAGGTCATCAACTGTCATCCGCGCAGAGTTAGTTAATTCAAAGATCTATAAAGTGTTCAATCCCTCTACACACCTATGATGCATTAGGAGCACATACATTTTGTAAACACAACCATTAGCTGGACAAAGGCTGTACAAAATTAGGTAGAAAAGTAATTAGGCTACTTGCCCATTAAGTAAACTATAAAACAAACTAACACACTCACCGGATGATGTAATCAGTGATGTCATAGAACATGTCATGAGTGATGTATTATGTGAGGTCATAAGCAGTGAATGGCGGGTTGGCAAGTCATAGTTAGCTCTGCTAACTATAACTGGTGTACTTCTATTTTATTGTGTGCGCAATATTTCACTGAATAAAACACACACCCATAAAATGCCATTTATTTCCATTGTTGATGGAGGTGACGTCAATCATGGCTCACTCAAGACTTCACGTCTTGGGAGTCATGGCCCCATTCATGCACAACAATGCTAACAAAAAGCATTTTACACAATGCAGCACTGTATATGTATGTCCATATATATGTGCTAGCACAAGTTTAGTTCTAGTTAGGTCAGACTTTCAATAATAAAGGCGTTTCTTCCTTAATAACTTTGGCATAAGTTGACTATTATGCATAAAACGTTTTACAAAAAAATTAAAAAAATTAATCAGTTTTTGCTTCTTCACGGAAAGTTTTGCACTGATCCATTAAGTGGGGCCCAAGAAAAAGTGCGGATGTTTGTATGGGAGCAGTTGGAATCTCCAAAAGTGTGATTTCCCATAGGAAAGTACGGTCTCTGATAAAGGTTTTAAAAAACAATAGCCCAAAGGGACAACACCAAAATATATTTCCTGTATATCTTTTCACAGTTCTTCAGAAATTACCTTTTAAAGAGTGGCTCGGTTGGGCATGAAGGGGTTAACTTACAGAAAAAAGTTAGCCCTATCAGGACTGTTAATTTGTAGGAGTACTGCGTTCCAAAATTTAAATAAAAAATAAAAAATACTAAAACCTGATGGTCGAGGAATCTTTTTCTTCTGTTTGCAAATTCGGTACCGCGGTTCCTGAGTAGGAACCACAGTACTAGATAGTTCTGATTGGCTGTCTGCAACATCAGGACATAATGGGCTGCCATTACTGGACTCAGTCCAGTGTTGGCCACAGAGCCTTTGTAATGCGGGGGTTGGCGGCAGGTCTTGGCCTGAGGCCAGGCCCACTGCCTAAGCCTCCACAGAGCAGCCAATCTCCACTGAGCGAAGCCTGCGGCCATTCCATTGACCCAGTCACATTTTTTTGCCTGACTAAAAACTTCGAAGTGAAAGTTTAATACATCAGCTTTTTCAACACCATTTCTGGGGGCCTTATTTACCCAACTGTTGCACAAACGATATACCGGAAAGGGGTTTTTGACACATGCGCTCGTTAACACTATTTTTGTCAAGGACAAACATGCTCATGTTAACTGTACAATAATTGTGAACATGAGCTATCAATAGACTGCCGGCCACACTTCTAGGTGGCGCGAGTGACACACTGGTGCTCAGACGCGGCAAAGCGGTCTTGCCCAGGGAGAAAAATAACTTGTAACAGTACGGTGCACTTTATTTTGGCTCCCGTTTCCTGTCTGACAGGTGTTGTGGAGCTTACCCTGTCCCGTAAGTCTATATTCAGCAGCAAGACATTTTGGGATTGTTTTGTTTCTGGTGACTACCCCTGACCCTTGCTTCACTCTGCCTCTACCCTGGGCATGTTTCCACAGGAGATAGAAATCTATTTATAATATCCTTGCCAGGCAGCAGAGCAGAGGCCATTTAAAAGTACCAAAAACATTGGTCTGAAATACTTACGTCTAAATGGACCAGTCCCTACTAATGTAGAACAAGCACTGGCAAAGCCAATAGGTCTTTGCTTTTGAATGGTGTTATCCAACATTTTAGCTCTGCCACTAAGTTTTTTGCCCTGCACCCATCCCCTGTTATGTGGAGAGAGGAAATTGGTGGAGTGGGTCTGAAAGAGTAACTTTTATTCTGAATTCCTTTTGAGGGCACCTCTTTTATGGATCATAATATGTATGTGCTGTTCCACTCATGCACCATGCTTGTTGACCATGCTGGTTTCATTTTCCTACAGCATGTATCCAACTTTGGTTCACAAAGGGTACATTTGTATACAATGAATCTACGAAGGGAACCATTACAAAGTCAGTTATTCAGAAAATCTGTCACAGACCTGACCTTCTTGAACCAATATTAAACGTCCTGCACCCATCACCAGCAGCACTCGAAACCTGTTGGCCTCTTAGTACGCCATCAGCCACTTACGGCGCTTACATTAACAATAATATTCAAAGCAAAGAACACCGATAAAGCAGGAAAAGGATCTGAAGACTTAAGACCGTATGAAGATCCTGGACTATTATTCACTGAGTGAGAGGCTGCTGACAACAGAGCAGAATCGGGGGGAAACTGTTGTACGGAAGGAAAATGGGACAGAGCTGTATGGCAAAGTAAATATAAGTGTACAAAGAATGCATGGGTCTGTACAGCATTCACCGTCCTTTCGAACAAGTTATTTCAGTCTCATTCGTATGTGCTGCTCTTGCAGCTGAGGATGACTCTGCGCCTGCTCCTCCACCCTGGGATTCCATGTTGGATCTGGGAGTGTTTATGTCTTCAGCCTCCTCTATGATGATTGTCACTCTGTGTAGTGACAGCCAGCCTCACGGGAGAGTAGCATTACCTGGGAGTTTGTATGTCTTCAGCCTCCTCTAGGATGATTGCCACTCTGTGCAGTGAGTGACAGCCAGCCTCACGGGAGAGTAGCATTACCTGGGAGTGTTTATGTCTTCAGCCTCCTCTAGGATGATTGCCACTCTGTGCAGTGTGTGACAGCCAGCCTCACGGGAGAGTAGCATTACCTGGGAGTGTGTACGTCTTCAGCCTCCTCTAGGATGATTGCCACTCTGTGCAGTGAGTGACAGCCAGCCTCACGGGAGAGTAGCATTACCTGGGAGTTTGCATGTCTTCAGCCTCCTCTAAGAGGATTGTCACTCTGTGCAGTGACAGCCAGCCTCACGGGAGAGTAGCATTACCTGGGAGTTTGTATGTCTTCAGCCTCCTCTAGGATGATTGCCACTCTGTGCAGTGAGTGACAGCCAGCCTCACGGGAGAGTAGCATTACCTGGGAGTTTGTATGTCTTCAGCCTCCTCTAGGATGATTGCCACTCTGTGCAGTGAGTGACAGCCAGCCTCACGGGAGAGTAGCATTACCTGGGAGTGTTTATGTCTTCAGCCTCCTCTAGGATGATTGCCACTCTGTGCAGTGAGTGACAGCCAGCCTCACGCGAGAGTAGCATTACCTGGGAGTGTTTATGTCTTCAGCCTCCTCTAGGATGATTGCCACTCTGTGCAGTGAGTGACAGCCAGCCTCACGGGAGAGTAACATTACCTGGGAGTTTGTATGTCTTCAGCCTCCTCTAGGATGATTGCCACTCTGTGCAGTGAGTGACAGCCAGCCTCACGGGAGAGTAGCATTACCTGGGAGTTTGCATGTCTTCAGCCTCCTCTAGGATGATTGCCACTCTGTGCAGTGAGTGACAGCCAGCCTCACGGGAGAGTAGCATTACCTGGGAGTTTGTATGTCTTCAGCCTCCTCTAGGATGATTGCCACTCTGTGCAGTGAGTGACAGCCAGCCTCACGCGAGAGTAGCATTACCTGGGAGTTTGAATGTCTTCAGCCTCCTCTAGGATGATTGCCACTCTGTGCAGTGAGTGACAGCCAGCCTCACGCGAGAGTAGCATTTCCTTAAGGTTTCGAATGAGTGACCTGCAGGTTCTTCTTCAGGCTCTTTTTTCAGAGAGCCAGAAGGACTTTGAAGAAAAGAACGTTCGTGCATCCATCCCCACCTTCCCTCTGGCAACTGCGGCGCAATGCATTGCTGCCTGAGGCTAGTTCGAGTAGGAAACAAACTAGAGAAAAAGATAAGGAGAGAGCAGAATCAATGTGGGACCATAAATCAGGGATGGGCCCAGTCACTGGGTTCCTGTACGTATCCTTGCCGTGCAAACATTGCGACTTCAGAACCAAGATATGCGGATTTTTCAGCTGGGTCTTTTAGAAATATCTGTGCAAGGTCATTTTCTTCCACTTGTAAAAATGTCCTTTAAGTATGCACACCAAACATTACTGTGACTATACAGGCAACTACAAGATCAAAAGCAACAAGTGACAGTGTCAAGAAAACTTCCCCCCTACCGCAACAAGCAGTACTGCCGTGGACATATCAAGTCAAAAGGTTACTGCAATATATGTGAGAGCTGGGGTTGGAGTCAGGGGCGCCAGGGTTGCCATTTCCCTGACACAACGTACATGTGTAGTAAACTAACTCGTCTCCAACTGCCACAGTCAAAAACATGAGCACCGCCGACCAACACGCGGTTTGTGAATTTGACACGACCGCCTACTTTCGAAGCGTTTCTCACCTGTAAAAGGAATGTTCTGATTCTGTAACTTCATCAACCTAAGTCAACGGCAGCTTTACAGCTCTTCAGGTCTCGCCTACAGACACCCTTTAGCTGCCTGCTGTCGATGACAAATTCACATTTTGACCTCTTTTTAGAGGGCTCGAGGTAAAAAATTATGTTCAAGCTGTTCCATTCCTTTCTGTAATCTATAACTCGAAGACTAGTGTCCGCCATCTTAGAACAGTAAATTAGAACAGAAGAACAACATTGATGACGCACCATGTGAAGTATGAGTGTGCATGCATGCTGACACATTTGTGTTTATAGGTCATCATTCTTGTGATGTCATAGAATATTATGCATAAGTGCGCTTGCCTGATGGTGCATTTATCACTGTGGTTTTTTGTTTTGTTTTTAGAAGCTGTCCTGCACCTGCAAACAAGCCTTTTTTTCTTTTTGCTAATATGGGAAGCATTGGCAAAAGGCACTGGCAAAGCCAAAAGGATGTATAGCACCATTGAAAAGCGACACCTATTGGCTTTGCCAGTGCTTGTCCTACATAAGTAGGGACTGGCCCATTTAGGTCTGAGTGACTCAAACCAATGTTTTTTCTGCTTTGAAGTGGCCTCTGCTCTGCGGCCTGGCCGGCATATTATAAATAGCATCCTAGCTCCCGTGGAGACATGCCCAGGGCAGATACTCAGCAGAGGCAGAGCGAAGCACGAGACAGGGGCAGCCACAGGAAACGAAAGAATCCCAAAATGTCTCAGCTGCTGAATATAGACTTACAGGACTGGGTAAGACCCACACCACCTGTCAGGCATGAAACAGGAACCAGAATAAACTGCCTGGTACTTTTACAAATTATTTTTCACCATGGGCAGGCTGCTTTGGCCAGTCCGAGCCCCAGCATGTCACTCGCACCACCCCTAAGGTTTGGCTGCGCGTCTACTGTTGGTTCTTGAATACAACTCTTGTACAGTAAACGTGATTATGTGCGCCCTTCACAAAAATAGAGTTAACAGTGGCACATGTCAACAACCCCTTTCCAGTACTTCGCTAGTCTGTGGAACTGAGTTGTAAATAAAGCCCCTGGATGTGGTGGTCACAGTCGCTATGAACAAGCGAAGTCATTGAAATTCTCTTGGGTGTTTCCACTCACGCACAGCGTGACTGGGGTAACAGAACGGCTGCTCTTTGCTGAGCCGTCCGGCACTTCTGCTTAACAGTGAAACCAATGTCACCGAAAGTGCCAGTTCCAGGCAAGCATATGGTTCCTGCATGTCAAGGACGCAACAGGAACCCAAGGACACGAGCCAAGGAG
This sequence comes from Triturus cristatus, assembly GCF_964204655.1. Taxonomy (NCBI): domain Eukaryota; kingdom Metazoa; phylum Chordata; class Amphibia; order Caudata; family Salamandridae; genus Triturus; species Triturus cristatus. Next base: position 816,059,926 of record NC_140586.1, read on the forward strand.
GCGGTGGAAGCGCGCGAGTTATCGTGGACAGATTTCAATACTGGTCAACACTTACTCGTTCGTTTGAATGGATCCACTCACTTGGCAGTCTTCATCACTCGTCTCATAAGGACCAAGCATGTCCGACCATCCCTTCTGAGCACCTCGCTTTCTCAAGGGCCTAAGTATGGGTCAGTGAGGATGAACCTCGCCCCTGAATTGTGCCACTAATCAACTCGCCATTTCAAATGTCCAAGCCTGAGGCCTGTGGCATCACTCCTCTCCACTGAGCTCCCCCATTGAGCAACCTGCTATTTCAATCGGCTAAATACAGGGCCTGTGAAGATGTTTCTCCCCCCTGAATCGGTCAGGTGTCCACCTGCTATCTCAAAGGGCCCACTATGGGGCCTGTGAGGATGCACCTCACCCTCAATGGCCCCACCCGCCAATGCGCTATCTGAATGGGCCAAGTATGGGGCCAGTGAGAATGTTCCTTGCCCATGAATCGTCCCATTAACCCCCTGTCTATCTCAAAGGGCCAAGTATGGGGCCTCTGAGGAGGTTTCTCAGTTGCTCCTGACCCCTGAATCATCCCACAGACGAACTTGCTATCGCTAAAGAGCTAAGCTTGGGACCTGTGGGGATGCTCGTCTCCCCTGAATCAGTCCTGCAAACACCCTGTTATCTCAAAGGGCCAAGTATGGGGCCTGTGACAATGTGCCCTGTTCATCTTTGCCTAAATCCGCTGCACATTAAAAAGCCCGCTCTGGATGTTTTAGCGACACATAAGGCCGCTCGCCTTGTTCCAATTGATATCTTATCTGAGCACGTGCCTGTTTTTTGTTACCGAGAAGGCAGTGAGCCCAGAAGAGACAAGGTGAAGGTGACAAGACGCAGAGAGCAATACTCTCTGCCCGCTGGTGGGAACAACAGTCGCAAACAAAATGTTCAACTCTCCCGAAGCTGTGCAGGGACAGCGCACAACAGTGACAGGGTCTTTCTACGCAATGGACCATTGACATTAAGCATGAATGTAAGGATGAGCCCCTCTCTGAAGCCAGTATATATCTTCGGGGCAAATTATTGAAAGAGCGGGCCCGCTGAACATCAGAGGAGCCGTCATCCAGGAGTCCTGGGGCCCGCATCTTGCGAGGGCAGTCCCCGGACCCTCGAACATATGCAGAAGAGCCAGCCAGAGCAGGACCTCGGGAGAGGAGCCTTCAGCAGAAGGATATTCGACCCACCTAAAAACCACACACACCATTCCGAGAAGATGTTATTGCCCAAGCTTCCAACAAACCCAGGGTGCGAAGGGATGCCGGGTGGAAGCCGTCTTGCCAGCAGTGAGATTGGGGAGGGCTAGGGGATATGTATTCAAAACTTTCAATCCTGAAACAAACGTCACACCGCTCTCTACCAGGAAGCACTTAGCAAGGATGCCAATGGTGCCCAAACCTTTTCCAATTTTTCCAAAAATAAGGTAGCTCGCCTCTCCCTACCTCAGCATCCAATTTATCAGGTACAATGCAGTATCTATAAACTTCACGAGCAGTTTGTTGAACGTGAGATCTACTTAAAGGCATAGATAATCTGTACTTTCTGTGATACACACACACCGTATGGAAACAAACTCATTGACTAAGTATCCATCAGGCCTCTCAGGTCTAAACACCGAACGGGGCAGTCCGAATCTGGGGTTAAGGCACCAAGTAGAGCACAATTTCTTAATTTATACTTGTGCGGTGGAGTATAACCATTTCTGCCAAAATCGTAGGGTTATCTAAAAACTGTATGCCTCCTTCTCGAAAACTGAACACCAGAAAGTACTGAGACTCCTATAGGCACCATTTACTGTACCAATTTCCCATCACCGCTCATAAAAATTCAACAAGCAAGTGTTACGATGCTATAAACCTATTCCACAACTGATCAACAATTCCTAGCCCATCTGCCGTAAACAATTACTAAATTCTAATTAACCTCTCCATTCATGGTCAAGTCTTCAAAAACGCAGTGTCAGAAGGTAGAGCCCTCCCTGCTTTGTAACAACCTCCTTGATGATTGCCCACCACACATTAAGTCATTCCACAATCTTGGTTTCCCCACTGCTAGAGATCTTTTGCTAGACTCCGATTATGCAAACGGCTACTGCCCTGTCGCCAAGGTCCTGTTTGTAGCAAAGATTCATGACAAAGTGGTATCACTGCAAATAGAGACTTCCCTGAAAACAAATCTTATGTGGGTACAAAGCCGGCCCAGTTCCCTCGTGGAAGGAGCACGGATCAGAATCAGCTTCCGCAGAGGTCAAGCCCCAGCTCTACTGGTGGAAGGCTCGGCATGGCCCATGCTCAGGTTAGGTCAACTGAGAAAGGCCCTGAATGACAGCTCAAAAGATTACCTTTATGATCTCTGGCGCGACCCTTGGTTCCAAGTTCGACTGTGATGACACATCGTAAATAAGTTTTACGGAATACCAGAGAAACATTTGGAACTTGTATAAAATGCCATGGTCCAGGAAAAAAAAAAAAAAGAGACCCATCCTCCTTTACGATGGAAAGTTTGCACCAGCTCTCGGGAATAGAAGGAAACAAACAAGCCGTGCAGGTAGATTCCCTCAAATCTATGAAGTCATATTCCCTCAAACCCATGAAGTCATACTCCCTCAAAAACACAAAGGTATTCTCCCTCAAACACATTAAGTAGAATCCCTCCGAAATTTCTCAATAGTCCACTGGGCTCGCTAACATTCCCCACGTACGAGCTGCCGGACGGTACCCTGTCCAAGCAAGATCTCTCCCCACAATTATCTCCTTCAAAGAAAATCCTCAAGCCTCTACACTAAATGGTGCAACCATCTTTGTCTACGCGCTTTCTCATATCGAAAGGATCGAAGACTGTGATGTTGCAAGCAAGCTGGCACTGCCAAAGCAGTGCGAGGTGAAGTCCATAGAAAGCAGGGCAAACACAAGAATAATAACCAGCACCCCTTGGAGGGATACATTACAAACAACACTCACAGCAAACTCCAAAGAATTGGCCTTCTTTGTCAAGGAACAGGCGGCAAAATCCAAATGTTAAGTGTAAAAATACAGTATATTGGGCACCAAAACAACATTTCTGAAGGACTGAGCCTCATGAAAAGGCAATGGTTGACAAGAGGCTCTCAATGAAATTTCAAGATGGTAATGGAAAATCATTGCCAAGGCCAATCCTTTTGTTTGGGTATTGAAACTTTGCAAACTTTAGAGATAAATAGAAAAGATACAGGGATGGCAGTAGTTCACACAAATAGTGAAGCATGCACTGCTGCTGTCTGTTTACAGTGGTGTATATATAAGTCTAGAGTGGAGAATAACCCACTCTACTAAAGCCAAAATAACTGACACTAATCCAGCGCGAACGCTATTCATGCAGCGCTTGTTTTGTGGCAGCGTCTGTTTTTAACCACTCGTTTTTGTATTTTATTAGGAATATCTTTTAGTATTATTTTTGGGTCCTACCTGCTTGGCCACGCATACCCCCACCTCTGCCATCACACCTGCACGATAATTGGGCTATTTCACCGCGTTTTGCGGATCCTTCGCCCCTGACTCGCGGCGGCCATCTTGGGTGAGTGGGTCCCAGCGCGCCAGCAAGTCCTCTCTCCACTTTGGTTGGAGACTACTTAGGCAGGCCTGATTGGGCAGCGCGCACTAACCCAGCGCGAACGCTATTCATGCAGCGCTTGTTTTGTGGCAGCGTCTGTTTTTAACCACTCGTTTTTTGTATTTTATTAGGAATATCTTTTAGTATTATTTTTGGGTCCTACCTGCTTGGCCACGCATACCCCCACCTCTGCCATCACACCTGCACGATAATTGGGCTATTTCACCGCGTTTTGCGGATCCTTCGCCCCTGACTCGCGGCGGCCATCTTGGGTGAGTGGGTCCCAGCGCGCCAGCAAGTCCTCTCTCCACTTTGGTTGGAGACTACTTAGGCAGCTATGCTTACGCGCAGCGGTCACGCGCAGCGGGGACGCCGGAGTTACGCCAGAGTTCAGCCCGTCTGTGCCCGTCCGGGCCCGGACGGGCCCAGGGCTGGTTGCTATGCCCGCCCTAGTTGAACCGGGCCACACTCGAATTGGGTATAGGAGGGAAGAATTGATGTCCTGGCGGCTCACGAATCCCGTACCTTGTAGATATGTCTATGAGGGCGACCTACCGTTTCTGCCTTGTGGGACATGTAGTGGGGGTCGGTGTATGACCGCAGATAATTCTGTGCTGTCTATAGCTTTGCTGAATTGCCGGTCTGTACCTAGTCATGCCACAGAAATTAATTCCCTTATTTTGGACCATAAGCTGGATGTGTTATTTTTAACCGAGACCTGGATCTCTTCCTGCTCGGGCCCTGACATAGTCACAGCTCTCCCTTTGGGTTTCCTAATGGCACATTTGGATAGGCCTGTGGGGAGGGGAGGAGGGATTGCCATCCTTTATAGGGATTCATTAGTTTGTAAGGTGCAGGACGGAGGGATGAGTGACTGCGAGAGTTGCCAGTTCTCTCTTCGACTTTCACCCACGCGTCTCTGACAGGCTTTTTGATTTATCGTCCCCCCGGGCCCATGGGAAATTTTCTTAATTCCTTCTTGGAATCAGCTGCGCTTCTTGCCTCTTCCACTGGCAATTTTATCGCCTTGGGCGATTTTAACATCCACTTTGATGATCCTTACAACCTCTTGGGAGTAGATCTACAAAGTGATCTTCAAGCCTTGGGGATCAACTTGGTTAATTCCGGTGCCACACACAGGAAGGGCCACTTGTTGGATCCGATATTTTCGAACTCGGCCTGCCTAAAAGCATTTCCAGCGCTGGCCTTGCCTTGGACTGACCATTTTATGGTGCCTGCCCAGTGGCAGTTTGATATTCCAGTTACATCGGCTCCCAGGGTATACACGGTGGAAAGAGCCTGGTCGAGACTCTCAGTTGATACCTGGGCGGTCCATCTGGAGGCGTCCCGGCCTCCCCTTGGGTCCAATCCGTTAGTCGCCGATGAGAGGCTAAACATCTGGCTGACCAACTCGCTTGATGCTCTCCTCCCCAAGAAGAAACAACTTTTTATGGGTAAGAGAGTGGGATCGGCGCCCTGGTACACATCAGAGTTGAGAACTTTGAGAAGGGGCTGCAAGAGATTGGAACGGTCTTGGAGGAAAGATTGGAGCGAAGCAACCCGGAGAGAATACCGGGCGGCTCTTAGCACTTACAAATCTGCTATTCGGGTAGCTAAATCTGTATTCTTTGAGGAGAGAATAGGCTCGGCGGCCAACTCCTCAAAAGAGTCGTTTAGGGTCATCAAAGAACTTTTAAAAGCTCCCGAACCTCAAGTCTTCCACGCTGACCCTCTTGGGAAATGTTCCGAACTTGCCTCCTTCTTTAAAACCAAAATAGATAACATCCTGTCATCACTCCCTCGGTTGGACGAGGAGATTTCCTCTGATGGTAAGTTTGAGTCTCTGTCCAGGGTGCGGACAGCGGAGCTGGCCTCTTTCGGGCCTGTCACTGTGGAATAAGTTCTCACAGTCTTGACGACCATGAAAAGTGGCTCGCCTAAAGATCCTGCACCAATGAAATATCTTAAGCAGGTAGCTTCTATCATCGGTGGTCCAGTGACGGATCTGATAAATTTATCTTTTGCCCATGGAGTGGTGCCCCCGAGTTGGAAGGGAGCGGTTGTCAAGGCTCTCTTGAAGAAGCCTAACTTGGACCCCGCTGACCTTGCCAGCTTCAGGCCTATCTCTCTGCTCCCCGGCTTTAGCAAGGTAGCGGAGAAACTGGTGAATCGGCGCCTCTCGGGCTTCCTGGAGTCCAATTCCCTTCTGGGTGACTCTCAAACGGGTTTTCGCCCCGGTCAGGGGACCGATACTGCCCTGCTGGCAGTCGTGGAGAATGCCAGGAGTATTCTGGATACAGGGGGATCAGTGGCAGTGATCCTCCTCGACCTCAGTGCGGCATTTGACACTGTGGACCATCAAGTGATTCTCCAACGACTGTCGGGGGTGGGGGTCTCCGGGCTGGCCCTGAAGTGGTTCTCTTCCTTTTTGGCTGGCCGAACGTTTGAGGTGTGGGAAGGCCATATGAAATCTTCATCGGTTCCTCTCCAGTGTGGTGTGCCACAGGGCTCATCGCTGAGCCCTACTTTATTTAACATTTATATGGCCCCCCTGGAGAAGGAGATACTGCCCCTGGGTATCAAGATTATCAGCTATGCTGATGATACCCAGCTGGTGGTAGGCCTCCCCCAGTCATCTTACCATCCCGATCAGCTGCATACGTGTCTGGATAAGATCTTCACGTGGATGTGTAGCTCAGCACTCAAGCTCAACGGCTCCAAAACGGAATTGATGATATTGGGGAACTCCCCTCCTACCCTGTCTCCGAGTAGCTGGCCTAGTTGCCTGGGAGCGGCTCCCACCCACAAACAGGAGATCAAGAGTTTGGGGGTGTGGTTGGAGCAGGACCTTACCTTTAAGACTCACGCTAAAAAGACCGCAGGCGTGTGTTTTGGTCTGCTCCGTTCAGCCCGGAAGATTTTACCTCTCCTCCCAGTGGTCTCTAGGAGGTTACTTATTCAGGGGCTTATCATCTCCCGGCTGGACTTTAGTAATGTGCTGTTTCTGGGGGCCCCAGAGTCCACGTTAAACAAATTACAGCAAGTGCAGAATGCGGCCGCCAGGCTCCTGATGGATCTCCCCAGGCGTCAGTCTGCTCGACCTGCGCTGAAGGCGTTGCACTGGCTTCCCGTTAGGGAGAGGGTGAAATTTAAGGCACTCTGCATGGCCCATAAAATCTTGCAGGGGAAAGGCCCTCCTATCCTACGGGATATGGTGCAACCTTATAAGGCCTCTCGTTCCCTTCGTTCGGACCATCAACATCTGCTGCAGGTCATGAGAGTAAGGAAGGCAAGAACTGGGGGCAGAAGATTCTCCATCAATGTGGCCATTCTGTGGAACTCCCTTCCACTGTACCTACGCCTGGAATCAAGTTTCTTACGCTTCCGCAAGCTGTTAAAAACTCACCTGTTTCCTGCCTAACTTCCGGTGCCTCATGTTATGGCGTCTCTTTCTGGATGAGCGCGGGGATGCCCAAGGGTAACCAGGCGCGTTATAAAACTCATTAATAATAATAATAATAATAATAATAATAACTGTCAGAGATGGAGGGGGAAGTACATGATCATTGTAGAGTCTAAAGGGGAGGCAGCTGAAGGCTGAGACAAAAACGTACAGAATGGTGTGGGATGCACGTGCCTTTGGAGGAGGTTGCACGTGAGGCGGGAGCAGCAGAGTTGAGAGAATGTGGGGAAACAATGTAGGATGTTGGTTTGAGAAGGAACATGCAATGTGAACAGGTCAAAATTGGCTTAGCAGGGTGTCGGCTTACCAGGAAGCACTAATGTAATGCTCATTTCCTTTAACAGTGGGTTGTGGTGTCTAGTAAGGGTTCCGAAAATAAGAATGAAAGGCAGTGAGTGGGGCGTAGGTGCAACAGGCGCAAGGGGGCAGGAAGAGGGCCAGGCAGCAGCAGGCAACCATTGATGCAATGTGCTGGTGTCGGTGAGCGATGATAGTGCCACTGGTGGCACAACGTCTAGCCACAGCAAATTCTAATTTTAGGTGATGGTTCGGTATCAACTGCACGACAAAGTAGTCATTTTCATCATCATAGCACCTCGACTGGGCTGAATGTACACACCTCACACCCCACACATTGTAATGTAAGAAATCATTCTATTTACAAATGCAAGGAGGTAAGTTAGTAAGGAATTTGTGATGGACTACTCGGCAAGAAATAGCCGGTGTATGCATTTCATGGTAGATAGGCTCCAATACAATTTCCCTGTTAGAGTTCAAATGTCACTACATAGAGAATACAACAACAGATCGATTTGGTGTTCGTGGGACACTCATTTATAAGGTGAGACGGTTTAGATGGTTATGGTGTGTTTACACCCAAAAAGCATTAACACATAGTAATGTATTGTTAGAGTCGGGGATCTCTGGTTGGCGCAAGGTTGCCCTTGTGTCAAGCAGGAACCCTCTCCTCCACGTCAGGGCGCAGGATAACCCCTCGCGAATGACCCTTGCTCACCCTCTAGGTGCGTGGCGTGAGCAGCCAAGGCGATTCCTCAGGCGTTGTTGGTTAAGCACTTACAATCATACACACAGTAAATACATCAATCCCCCCAGAAACGGACACCAGACTTGGATATATATAACAATACGATTCTTTATGTAAAAATAAGGTATATATATCTCAGCAGACTTATCACAAGACCAATAACGTTTTCGCTATGCCACCAGGTTGTACAGCAGGCAAATGTTCGTTGTTCGTAGCTTCAAATGGAGACCTTGTAGTCTCTTGCAAATGTTACTTGTGGTTCCAGTACTCACAGAGATCGGCTCCTGCGAACGGGGAAATAAGGCGTTGCGGGCCCCGAGCCCGATACTGGAACTTCTTTCGTGATGTGGAGAGTCGGCACAGGTCGGTGCGACTCTCAGCTTGGGAAGTGTTCTTGGGTCCTCAATCAGCAGGTGTGGGCACGTAGGCAGGCGCGGCCAGCGACCCTTTAGCACGGCGGTGCAGGAGGGTCTCCACAGCGGGGGCGGCGCGGCCTGAGATGTCCGGGGATAGCGAAGCGGGGTCGCAGGGCACGGTCAGTGCAGCTGGATGACCCGGCGTAGATCACAGTCGTCGGACGGCTTCCGGCGGGAGGGGTGATAGCGCGGTCAGCGCGCTCCAGTAGCAGGCGGTGACAGGGATGCAGGCGGCCTGGCCCGGGGACAGAGAGCGGCTCGGGACGGAGCGGGGCTCTCACGGGTTTGAGGCAGGCGAGCTTCTGAGTGTCACGGCCCTAGGAGGGGCGATGAGGGGCGCAGTCTCTTTTCCAGCGGGATGCCCACACGGCTCGAATTGGAGGATGAGCAAGAAGCACAGAGAACCCACTGTTCCTGGGGTTCAGTTCAGGGGGCAAGCTCAGATCAAGCCCTTGGAGAATGTTCAAGCACAAAGTAGCAAAGTCTTTCCAGTAAGTCTCTTCCTCTCCTTTCTCAGCAAGGCAAGCAGCAGGCCAGCTCCTCCGGCGTCTTCTTCTCCTTCTAGTCGGGCAGAGGTTCTTTGTGGTAAACAGGATTCTGATTTCTTAGGAGCCAGGCTCCTACTTTTATACCATGATTCTTTTGTTCTTTAGCGCCAGGGGGCCTAGGCCTGGCTCAGTCCAGTTCTGGAGCACTCTGTTATGGTGACTCTGCTCTTTCCTTTCAGCAGCAGGGCAGAGACATCAGCCGCCCCACAGGGGGTGGCGCCGGCTTTGTGGTGGCAGAGCACAGGTCTATCCAAGAGTCAAGGTGTACTCCTCCCACCCATCCAGGTGTCACCTCTCTACCCACCACCTGGCAGCCAACCTGTCTCTGGGGATCCCCCCACCCTGCTCCTTACTGTTGCCAGGCAGAACACACACACACAGCAGAGGCGGACTGAGATGGTCAGGTCAGTAAATACTAACTTTCTAAAAGTAGTATTTACAAACCCAGGATATTAAAGTAAACTTGACTACAAGAAGTATTTTATTATCCTGAGTTCAGGCATACTAAACTTGACACTTCTACCATGCTCCCTGAGTCCACTGGGGTCACAGCGTTGGTGTGATCCCGGCAGCCCATTCTGGCCTATGGAGAGCAGGTAGCCTTCAATAGTGAAGAACGGAAAGGGCTGTAATTCACTACTAAGACATGCCACACACATCAGGGCATGTCCTACCTTATGCCTACAATGCACCCTGCCCTTGGGCCTACCAGAGGGGTGGCTAATATGTAGGTAAGGGAAGGTTTAGGGACTGGCAAGTGGGGGCACTTGCGCAGTCAGCGCGACGGTCCCGGACCGCGCACAGGGTCTGCGGTGGCAGACCCTAGACACATTTTACAAGGCCGCTTCCGTGGGTGGCGCAACCAGCGCTGCAAGCCCACCAGCAGCATTGGCATTCACAAGCCCTGGCACCCCTGGTGCACTTTACTGGGGACTGACAGTGAATCCAATAAACCAATCATGGACACCAATTACAGGTACACTTTACCTCGGGAGCACTTGCACTGCGGCACGGATTAGCCGTGGCGCAGTGCCCTGAGCGGACAACACCAGCAAAACAATCGAGGCACACCATCAGAAAGTGGAAGGGAAACTCACGCCAAGGTGCCAGGTCTAACATGTATGCAACCCGAAGAAAATGGAAGGAAATGTATCTAGATGTGTATATGGAACAGCGACATCCAAACCCCGGGATCTGTGCGATTACGAACGCCATTTTGAGATGGAGGTTACAGAAGCACCTGGTGCAGAATGTGTGCTCAGGTCAGGGCTAGTATCAATACATATGGATCAGACCTCATTGGGTTTCAAATACTTTGGGTTTGTAACGTATCAGTACACACAGTGTCTTGCTAGCAAACAAGGCCTCACCGCACTTGTTGAAGACTTTGAACTACTAATGTTACAGTCTCAATGTTCTACAAGCCCCGGTGACAGAAAAGGAGAGGTCTGAGATCAACGCGGAAAAACAGTTCTGGACCAGCCTCATCTCTTAAACGTTGTTCCATATATCAAGGGTAATCATTTCAGAGCATTAAGACTCTTATGTAGTATTTATGCGTTTAGCATTTATGCGACATGCACCCCAAACCACACTCTTAACTGATTGTGTTAGTATTTGGTTCCATTCACTTATTATGGGGCTGGTGTTAAGTACTTTCACGCCACACGCCTCCTTACCTCCACTGGAGCGGACCGCTGTAGCAGGGACTAGCGGGGTTGCTCTGTGGCTGCTGGGTCGTGAGAAACACTAAAGGAGAAGTGCCGACCGCACAGTCGGCACTTAGTGGGATTTTGAGGTGCTGCAGGCCGGCAGCAGTCGTAGGAGTGAGAGCGTGCTGGTGGTTGACATCACCTCCTCGGCAGTGGGCACACAGGGGGTTGGAGATTCTGATGAGGCACCACAGAAAGAGGAAGTATAAACATCAGCTTTTTCTTTCAAAGGCCACAAAGAGCACCATGAGAAGGTCACACAATGAGTGGTTTAGACACTAGATAACATTGACACAGTACGCTAAAGTTGCAAAGAATAACAAATAAATGCACTGTCGTTGCTCAACATTTAGCTAGTTTTAAGTAACTACAGATGTGCTGATCACTCAGAGAGGACATGTTTATAATTTCTCGGTATGACGAGAAAGCTCCAACTATGACCACACCACCAACAAAAAAGTCTCAAAGACTTGGCTTTGAACCCAGGCATAGATAGCGTTGAGAAAAGATTGAAACAGTGCATACACGATTCCCATCCCTTCCTGCCCAATCCCATCAGACTTCAACGACTGACATTAACTTCATGTGCCTTGAGCCCAAAGACTAACCCTTGGCCATAGACTCTTATACCAATTGACCTTACATCAAGCGCATAGGCAACACTGTTACCCGGCGAGCTGGTCTCAAGCTCAGAAGAGTGCAGTGTCAAAGATCAGAGGGCTGGCACAGGTGGGGGAGCCCTGGCAACAACAAACCCTCACTTGCCACAGGGAGTGAGGCTTCCAAGAGTCTGCCAAGCCCTTAACCGTTCTAATAACCAGCAGCATCCTGCAAACCTTTACGGCAGTAGGTCAAGGGACAACATATATCCAAAGGTCATATGCATTCTGCTTTTACCACATACAACAACCACGTTTGTCCCTTTTATAAATAACAGAGAACTTTTTAAGGCCATTCAGAGATCATTTTCTAGCTTAGCAAAGATAAAAGAAAGACTGTGCTCCGAATACCCATGGGCATGTGACCTCTTGGTAGATACTTGAGCGGCAGTCTTTAATAGGCTTCATACAATATTATCATGGAGTGTTCTGTTATACACCCATCCATGCACACTGCCAGGCTTTTGTGCGTTTGTTTTTACACTGTGTTCACTTTCGGCTAACTCAGACATCTATTTGTGCACCTTGGTTGCACTTAGGTGAGCAAGTATCACGATTTATGAGTGACAGTGAAGCTTAACTCCTGGCCAGGGGACACAGGCGTGTTTTGATGGTGGGATTGGCTGGGGAAGGAAGACACCGACATTTAGAGGGTGTGTAGCAGCAGGAGTATCTCAACAGGTAAAGATATCTTCCGCCAGATTACCTTTCTTTGAGAATCAATTATTTTTCTATTACTGAGCTTTGAATGTAATATGCATCACATACCTGCAGAGCAGTAACAGACAAACACACCTGACTGAACCAGCAAACCTGTACACTAACCTAAAAAACAAAAATTGGGAGATAGTTTGAGTTTGGACTCCAGCTCCGTGTTTCCCACACTGCTAGAGTGTTTAGGTATTATTTCAAGTCAAAGGATAACAACGGTCCTACCAAGTTTCCCACATCAGGTTTCCACATTAACCACAGTCACATTATTTCAAAGAGGGGACCTTCTTTCCCCCTGGAGGTCGTTAAAATACCCTTGTTAAGGGTTACAGGCTCCCAGTGGCTGCGGTGCCAGCCTGCTGCGTCTTCCATCGCAGCCCACGACCACTGCACGGGCGCTGCTGTAAAGCATCCTTTCTGTGCGGGAAGAATCCTTTCTGTGCGGGCCTGCTGTAAAGCATCCTTTCTGAGCAGGAAGCATCCTTTCTGTGCGGGCCTGCTGTAAAGCATCCTTTCTGTGCAGGGCATGCTGTAAAGCATCCTCTCTGTGCAGGGCCTGCTGTAAAGCATCCTCTCTGTGCAGGGCCTGCTGTAAAGCATCCGCTCTGTGCAGGGCCTGCTGTAAAGCATCCTCTCTGTGCGGGGCCTGCAGCACAGCATCCTTTCTGAGCGGGGCCTGCTGTAAAGCATCGTTTCAGTGCGGGGCCTGCTGCACAGCATCATTTCTGAGCGGGGCTTGCTGGACAGCATCCTTTCTGTGCGGGGCCTGCTGTGTGGGGCCTGCTGTACAGCATTCTTTCTGTGTGTGGCCTGCTATAAAGCATCCTTTCTGTGCGGGCCTGCTGTAAAGCATCCTTTCTGTGCGGGCCTGCTGTAAAGCATCCTCTCTGTTCGGGGCCTGCTGTACAGCATCCTTTCTGTGCGCGGCCTGCTGCACAGCATCCTTTCTGTGCGGGGCCTGCTGCACAGCATCCTTTCTGTGCAGGGCCTGCTGCACAGCATCCTTTCTGTGCGGGGCCTGCTGCACAGCATCCTTTCTTAGCGGGGCCTGCTGTAAAGCATCCTTTCTGTGCGGGGCCTGCTGCACAGCATCATTTCTGAGCGGGGTTTGCTGTACAGCATCCTTTCTGAGCGGGGCTTGCTTGACAGCATCCTTTCTGTGCGATGCCTGTTGTGTGGGGCCTGCTGTACAGCATCCTTTCTGTGCGGGGCCTGCTATAAAGCATCCTCTCCTCTGCGGGGACTGCTGTACAGCATCCTTTCTGTGCGGGGCGTGCTGCACAGCATCCTTTCTGTGCGGGACCTGCTGCACAGCATCCTTTCTGTGCGGGACCTGCTGCACAGCATCCTTTCTGTGCGGGGCCTGCTGCACAGCATCCTTTCTGTGCGGGGCCTGCTGCACAGCATCCTTTCTGTGCTGGGCCTGCTGCACAGCATCCTTTCTGTGCGGGGCCTGCTGCACAGCATCATTTCTGTGCGGGGCCTGCTGCACAGCATCATTTCTGTGCGGGGCCTGCTGCACACCATTATTTCTGTGCGGGGCCTGCTGCACGGCATCATTTCTGTGCGGGGCCTGCTGCACAGCTTAATTTCTGTGCGGGGCCTGCTGTAAAGCATCCTTTCTGTGCTCGGCCTGCTGCACAGCATCATTTCTGAGTGGGGCCTGCTGCACAGCATCCTTTCTGTGCGAGGCCTGCTGTACAGCATCCTCTCTGTGCGGGGCCTGCGGTAAAGCATCCTTTCTGTGCGGGGCTTGCTGGAAAGCATCCTTTCTGTGAGAGGCCTGCTGTAAAGCATCCTTTCTGTGCAGGGCCTGCTGTAAAGCATCCGCTCTGTGCAGGGCCTGCTGTAAAGCATCCTCTCTGTGCAGGGCCTGCTGTAAAGCATCCTCTCTGTGCAGGGCCTGCTGTAAAGCATCCTTTCTGTGCAGTGCCTGCTGTAAAGCATCCTTGCTGTGTGGGGCCTGCAGCACAGCATCCTTTCTGAGCGGGGCCTGCTGTAAAGCATCGTTTCAGTTTGGGGCCTGCTGCACAGCATCATTTCTGAGCGGGGCTTGCTGGACAGCATCCTTTCTGTGCGGGGCCTGCTGTATGGGGCCTGCTGTACAGCATTCTTTCTGTGCGTGGCCTACTATAAAGCATCCTTTCTGTGCGGGCCTGCTGTAAAGCATCCTCTCTGTTCGGGGCCTGCTGTACAGCATCCTCTCTGTTCGGGGCCTGCTGTACAGCATCCTCTCTGTTCGGGGCCTGCTGTACAGCATCCTTTCTGTTCGGGGCCTGCTGCACAGCATCCTTTCTGTGCGGGGCCTGCTGCACAGCATCCTTTCTGTGCGGGGCCTGCTGCACAGCATCCTTTCTGTGCGGGGCCTGCTGCACAGCATCCTTTCTTAGCGGGGCCTGCTGTAAAGCATCCTTTCTGTGCGGGGCCTGCTGCACAGCATCATTTCTGAGCGGGGTTTGCTGTACAGCATCCTTTCGGAGCGGGGCCTGCTGGACAGCATCCTTTCTGTGCGGGGCCTGCTGTGTGGGGCCTGCTGTACAGCATCCTTTCTGTGCGTGGCCTGCTATAAAGCATCCTCTCCTCTGCGGGGACTGCTGTAAAGCATCCTCTCTGTGCGGGGCCTGCTGTACAGCATCCTTTCTGTGCTGGGCCTGCTGCACAGCATCCTTTCTGTGCGGGGCCTGCTGCACAGCATCCTTTCTGTGCGGGGCCTGCTGCACAGCATCCTTTCTGTGCGGGGCCTGCTGCACAGCATCATTTCTGTGCGGGGCCTGCTGCACAGCATTATTTCTGTGCGGGGCCTGCTGCACAGCATAATTTCGGTGCGGGGCCTGCTGTAAAGCATCCTTTCTGTGCTCGGCCTGCTGCACAGCATCATTTCTGAGTGGGGCCTGCTGCACAGCATCCTTTCTGTGCGAGGCCTGCTGTACAGCATCCTCTCTGTGCGGGGCCTGCGGTAAAGCATCCTTTCTGTGCGGGGCTTGCTGGAAAGCATCCTTTCTGTGAGAGGCCTGCTGTAAAGCATCCTTTCTGTGCAGGGCCTGCTGTAAAGCATCCGCTCTGTGCAGGGCCTGCTGTAAAGCATCCTCTCTGTGCAGGGCCTGCAGCACAGCATCCTTTCTGAGCGGGGCCTGCTGTAAAGCATCGTTTCAGTGCGGGGCCTGCTGCACAGCATCATTTCTGAGCGGGGCTTGCTGGACAGCATCCTTTCTGTGCGGGGCCTGCTGTGCGGGGCCTGCTGTACAGCATTCTTTCTGTGCGTGGCCTGCTATAAAGCATCCTTTCTGTGCGGGCCTGCTGTAAAGCATCCTTTCTGTGCGGGCCTGCTGTAAAGCATCCTCTCTGTTCGGGGCCTGCTGTACAGCATCCTTTCTGTACGCGGCCTGCTGCACAGCATCCTTTCTGTGCACGGCCTGCAGCACAGCATCCTTTCTGTGCGGGGCCTGCAGCACAGCATCCTTTCTGTGCGGGGCCTGCTGCACAGCATCCTTTCTGTGCGGGGCCTGCTGCACAGCATCCTTTCTGTGCGGGGCCTGCTGCACAGCATCCTTTCTTAGCGGGGCCTGCTGTAAAGCATCCTTTCTGTGCGGGGCCTGCTGCACAGCATCATTTCTGAGCGGGGTTTGCTGTACAGCATCCTTTCTGAGCGGGGTTTGCTGTACAGCATCCTTTTTGAGCGGGGCCTGCTGGACAGCATCCTTTCTGTGCGGGGCCTGCTGGACAGCATCCTTTCTGTGCGTGGCCTGCTATAAAGCATCCTCTCCTCTGCGGGGACTGCTGTAAAGCATCCTCTCTGTGCGGGGCCTGCTGTACAGCATCCTTTCTGTGCGGGGCGTGCTGCACAGCATCCTTTCTGTGCGGGGCCTGCTGCACAGCATCCTTTCTGTGCGGGGCCTGCTGCACACCATCCTTTCTGTGCGGGGCCTGCTGCACACCATCCTTTCTGTGCGGGGCCTGCTGCACAGCATCCTTTCTGAGCGGGGCCTGCTGTACAGCATCCTTTCTGTGCGGGGCCTGCTGCACAGCATCCTTTCTGAGCGGGGCCTGCTGTAAAGCATCGTTTCTGTGCGGGGCCTGCTGCACAGCATAATTTCTGAGCGGGGCTTGCTGGACAGCATCCTTTCTGTGCGGGGCCTGCTGTGTGGGGCCTGCTGTACAGCATTCTTTCTGTGCGTGGCCTGCTATAAAGCATCCTTTCTGTGCGGGCCTGCTGTAAAGCATCCTTTCTGTGCGGGCCTGCTGTAAAGCATCCTCTCTGTTCGGGGCCTGCTGTACAGCATCCTTTCTGTGCGCGGCCTGCTGCACAGCATCCTTTCTGTGCGCGGCCTGCTGCACAGCATCCTCTCTGTGCGGGGCCTTCTGCACAGCATCCTTTCTGTGCAGGGCCTGCTGCACAGCATCCTTTGTGCAGGGCCTGCTGCACAGCATCCTTTCTTAGCGGGGCCTGCTGTAAAGCATCCTTTCTGTGCGGGGCCTGCTGCACAGCATCATTTCTGAGCGGGGTTTGCTGTACAGCATCCTTTCTGAGCGGGGCTTGCTTGACAGCATCCTTTCTGTGCGATGCCTGCTGTGTGGGGCCTGCTGTACAGCATCTTTTCTGTGCGGGGCCTGCTATAAAGCATCCTCTCCTCTGCGGGGACTGCTGTACAGCATCCTTTCTGTGCGGGGCCTGCTGCACAGCATCCTTTCTGTGCGGGGCCTGCTGCACAGCATCCTTTCTGTGCGGGGCCTGCTGCACAGCATCCTTTCTGTGCTGGGCCTGCTGCACAGCATCCTTTCTGTGCTGGGCCTGCTGCACAGCATCCTTTCTGTGCGGGGCCTGCTGCACAGCATCATTTCTGGGCGGGGCCTGCTGCACAGCATTATTTCTGTGCGGGGCCTGCTGCACAGCATCATTTCTGTGCGGGGCCTGCTGCACAGCATAATTTCTGTGCGGGGCCTGCTGCACAACATTAATTATGTGCTCGGCCTGCTGCACAGCATCATTTCTGAGTGGGGCCTGCTGCACAGCATCCTTTCTGTGCGAGACCTGCTGTACAGCATCCTCTCTGTGCGGGGCCTGCGGTAAAGCATCCTTTCTGTGCGGGGCTTGCTGGAAAGCATCCTTTCTGTGAGAGGCCTGCTGTAAAGCATCCTTTCTGTGCAGGGCCTGCTGTAAAGCATCCGCTCTGTGCAGGGCCTGCTGTAAAGCATCCGCTCTGTGCAGGGCCTGCTGTAAAGCATCCTCTCTGTGCAGGGCCTGCTGTAAAGCATCCTCTCTGTGCAGGGCCTGCTGTAAAGCATCCTCTCTGTGCAGGGCCTGCTGTAAAGCATCCTCTCTGTGCAGGGCCTGCTGTAAAGCATCCTTGCTGTGTGGGGCCTGCAGCACAGCATCCTTTCTGAGCGGGGCCTGCTGTAAAGCATAGTTTCAGTTTGGGGCCTGCTGCACAGCATCATTTCTGAGCGGGGCTTGCTGGACAGCATCCTTTCTGTGCGGGGCCTGCTGTGTGGGGCCTGCTGTACAGCATTCTTTCTGTGCGTGGCCTGCTATAAAGCATCCTTTCTGTGCGGGCCTGCTGTAAAGCATCCTCTCTGTTCGGGGCCTGCTGTACAGCATCCTCTCTGTTCGGGGCCTGCTGTACAGCATCCTTTCTGTTCGGGGCCTGCTGTACAGCATCCTTTCTGTACGCGGCCTGCTGCACAGCATCCTTTTTGTGCGCGGCCTGCTGCACAGCATCCTTTCTGTGCAGGACCTGCAGCACAGCATCCTTTCTGTGCGGGGCCAGCTGTACAGCATCCTTTCTGTGCGGGGCCTGCTGCACAGCATCCTTTCTGTGCGGGGCCTGCTGCACAGCATCCTTTCTGTGCGGGGCCTGCTGCACAGCATCCTTTCTTAGCGGGGCCTGCTGTAAAGCATCCTTTCTGTGCGGGGCCTGCTGCACAGCATCATTTCTGAGCGGGGTTTGCTGTACAGCATCTTTTCGGAGCGGGGCCTGCTGGACAGCATCCTTTCTGTGCGGGGCCTGCTGTGTGGGGCCTGCTGTACAGCATCCTTTCTGTGCGTGGCCTGCTATAAAGCATCCTCTCCTCTGCGGGGACTGCTGTAAAGCATCCTCTCTGTGCGGGGCCTGCTGTACAGCATCCTTTCTGTGCGGGGCCTGCTGCACAGCATCCTTTCTGTGCGGGGCCAGCTGCACAGCATCCTTTCTGTGCGGGGCCTGCTGCACAGCATCATTTCTGTGCGGGGCCTGCTGCACAGCATCATTTCTGTGCGAGACCTGCTGTACAGCATCCTCTCTGTGCGGGGCCTGCGGTAAAGCATCCTTTCTGTGCGGGGCTTGCTAGAAAGCATCCTTTCTGTGAGAGGCCTGCTGTAAAGCATCCTTTCTGTGCAGGGCCTGCTGTAAAGCATCCGCTCTGTGCAGGGCCTGCTGTAAAGCATCCGCTCTGTGCAGGGCCTGCTGTAAAGCATCCGCTCTGTGCAGGGCCTGCTGTAAAGCATCCTCTCTGTGCAGGGCCTGCTGTAAAGCATCCTCTCTGTGCAGGGCCTGCTGTAAAGCATCCTCTCTGTGCAGGGCCTGCTGTAAAGCATCCTCTCTGTGCAGGGCCTGCTGTAAAGCATCCTCTCTGTGCAGGGCCTGCTGTAAAGCATCCTTGCTGTGTGGGGCCTGCAGCACAGCATCCTTTCTGAGCGGGGCCTGCTGTAAAGCATCGTTTCAGTGCGGGTCCTGCTGCACAGCATCATTTCCGAGCGGGGCTTGCATCCTTTCTGTGCGGGGCCTGCTGTGTGGGGCCTGCTGTACAGCATTCTTTCTGTGCGTGGCCTGCTATAAAGCATCCTTTCTGTGCGGGCCTGCTGTAAAGCATCCTCTCTGTTCGGGGCCTGCTGTACAGCATCCTCTCTGTTCGGGGCCTGCTGTACAGCATCCTTTCTGTTCGGGGCCTGCTGTACAGCATCCTTTCTGTACGCGGCCTGCTGCACAGCATCCTTTCTGTGCGCGGCCTGCTGCACAGCATCCTTTCTGTGCGGGGCCTGCTGCCCAGCATCCTTTCTGTGCGGGGCGTGCTGCACAGCATCCTTTCTGTGCGGGGCCTGCTGTAAAGCATCCTTTCTGTGCGGGGC
The DNA here is from genome assembly GCF_964204655.1 of Triturus cristatus. NCBI lineage: Eukaryota > Metazoa > Chordata > Amphibia > Caudata > Salamandridae > Triturus > Triturus cristatus. The sequence goes on from NC_140586.1 coordinate 816,079,206, forward strand.
CTGCTGCACAGCATCATTTCCGAGCGGGGTTTGCTGTACAGCATCCTTTCTGAGCGGGGCCTGCTGGACAGCATCCTTTCTGTGCGGGGCCTGCTGTGTGGGGCCTGCTGTACAGCATCCTTTCTGTGCGTGGCCTGCTATAAAGCATCCTCTCCTCTGCGGGGACTGCTGTAAAGCATCCTCTCTGTGCGGGGCCTGCTGTACAGCATCCTTTCTGTGCGGGGCCTGCTGCACAGCATCCTTTCTGTGCGGGGCCTGCTGCACAGCATCATTTCTGTGCGGGGCCTGCTGCACAGCATCATTTCTGTGCGGGGCCTGCTGCACAGCATAATTTCTGTGCAGGGCCTGCTGTAAAGCATCCTTTCTGTGCTCGGCCTGCTGCACAGCATCATTTCTGAGTGGGGCCTGCTGCACAGCATCATTTCTGTGCGAGGCCTGCTGTACAGCATCCTCTCTGTGCGGGGCCTGCGGTAAAGCATCCTTTCTGTGCGGGGCTTGCTGGAAAGCATCCTTTCTGTGAGAGGCCTGCTGTAAAGCATCCTTTCTGTGCAGGGCCTGCTGTAAAGCATCCTCTCTGTGCAGGGCCTGCTGTAAAGCATCCTCTCTGTGCAGGGCCTGCTGTAAAGCATCCTTTCTGTGCAGGGCCTGCAGCACAGCATCCTTTCTGAGCGGGGCCTGCTGTAAAGCATCTTTTCAGTGCGGGGCCTGCTGTAAAGCATCGTTTCAGTGCGGGGCCAGCTGCACAGCATCATTTCTGAGCGGGGCTTGCTGGACAGCATCCTTTCTGTGCGGGGCCTGCTGTGTGGGGCCTGCTGTACAGCATTCTTTCTGTGCGTGGCCTGCTGTAAAGCAGCCTTTCTGTGCGGGCCTGCTGTAAAGCATCCTTTCTGTGCGGGCCTGCTGTAAAGCATCCTCTCTGTTCGGGGCCTGCTGTACAGCATCCTTTCTGTACGCGGCCTGCTGCACAGCATCCTTTCTGTGCACGGCCTGCTGCACAGCATCCTTTCTCTGCAGGACCTGCAGCACAGCATCCTTTCTGTGCTGGGCCTGCTGTACAGCATCCTTTCTGTGCGGGGCCTGCTGCACAGCATCCTTTCTGTGCGGGGCCTGCTGCACAGCATCCTTTCTGTGCGGGGCCTGCTGCACAGCATCCTTTCTTAGCGGGACCTGCTGCAAAGCATCCTTTCTGTGCTGGGCCTGCTGCACAGCATCATTTCTGAGCGGGGTTTGCTGCACAGCATCCTTTCTGAGCGGGGTTTGCTGTACAGCATCCTTTCTGAGCGGGGCCTGCTGGACAGCATCCTTTCTGTGCGGGGCCTGCTATAAAGCATCCTCTCCTCTGCGGGGACTGCTGTAAAGCATCCTCTCTGTGCGGGGCCTGCTGTACAGCATCCTTTCTGTGCGGGGCCTGCTGCACAGCATCCTTTCTGTGCGGGGCCTGCTGCACAGCATCCTTTCTGTGCGGGGCCTGCTGCACAGCATCCTTTCTGTGCGGGGCCTGCTGCACAGCATCCTTTCTGTGCGGGGCCTGCTGCACAGCATCCTTTCTGTGCTGGGCCTGCTGCACAACATCCTTTCTGTGCGGGGCCTGCTGCACAGCATCATTTCTGTGCGGGGCCTGCTGCACAGCATCATTTCTGTGCTCGGCCTGCTGCACAGCATCATTTCTGAGCGGGGCCTGCTGCACAGCATCCTTTCTGTGCGAAACCTGCTGTACAGCATCCTCTCTGTGCGGGGCCTGCGGTAAAGAATCCTTTCTGTGCAGGGCCTGCTGTAAAGCATCCTTTCTGTGCGGGCCTGCTGTAAAGCATCCTTGCTGTGTGGGGCCTGCTGCACAGCATTCTTTCTGTGCAGGGCTTGCTGTAGAGCATCCTTTCTGTGCAGGGCCTGCTGTAAAGCATCCTTTCTGTGCGAGGCCTGCTGCACAGCATCCTCTCTGTGCAGGGCCTGCAGCACAGCATCCTTTCTGTGCAGGGCCTGCAGCACAGCATCCTCTCTGTGCAGGGCCTGCTGTAAAACATCCTTTCTGTGCTGGCCTGCTGCACGGCATCCTTTCTGAGCGGGGCCTGCTGTACGGCATCCTTTCTGTGCGGGGCCTGCTGCACGGCATCCTTTCTGTGCGGGGCCTGCTGCACGGCATCCTTTCTGTGCGGGGCCTGCTGCACGGCATCCTTTCTGTGCGGGGCCTGCTGCACGGCAGCTTTTCTGTGCGGGGCCTGCTGCACGGCATCCTTTCTGTGCGGGGCCTGCTGCACGGCATCCTTTCTGTGCGGGGCCTGCTGCACGGCATCCTTTCTGTGCGAGGCCTGCTGCACAGCATCCTCTCTGTGCAGGGCCTGCAGCACAGCATCCTTTCTGTGCAGGGCCTGCTGTAAAGCATCCTCTCTGTGCAGGGCCTGCTGTAAAGCATCCTCTCTGTGCAGGGCCTGCTGTAAAGCATCCTCTCTGTGCAGGGCCTGCTGTAAAGCATCCTCTCTGTGCAGGGCCTGCTGTAAAGCATCCTCTCTGTGCAGGGCCTGCTGTAAAGCATCCTCTCTGTGCAGGGCCTGCTGTAAAGCATCCTCTCTGTGCAGGGCCTGCTGTAAAGCATCCTCTCTGTGCAGGGCCTGCTGTAAAGCATCCTCTCTGTGCAGGGCCTGCTGTAAAGCATCCTCTCTGTGCAGGGCCTGCTGTAAAGCATCCTCTCTGTGCAGGGCCTGCTGTAAAGCATCCTCTCTGTGCAGGGCCTGCTGTAAAGCATCCTCTCTGTGCAGGGCCTGCTGTAAAGCATCCTTTCTGTGCGAGGCCTGCTATATAGCATCCTTTCTGTGCAGGGCCTGCTGTAAAGCATCCTTTCTGTGCGAGGCCTGCTGCACAGCATCCTCTCTGTGCAGGGCCTGCTGTAAAGCATCCTCTCTGTGCGGCCTGCTGTAAAGCCTCCTTTCAGTGCGGGCCTGCTGCACAGCATCCTTTCTGAGTGGGGCCTGCTGTACAGCATCCTTTCTGTGCGGGGCCTGCTGTACAGCATCCTCTGTGCAGGGCCTGCTGCACGGCATCCTTTGTGCGAGGCCTGCTGCACAGCATCCTTTCTGTGTGAGGCCTGCTGCACAGCATCCTTTCTGTGCGAGGCCTGCTGTAAAGCATCCTCTCTGTGCAGGGCCTGCTGTAAAGCATCCTTTCTGTGCTGGCCTGCTGCACAGCATCCTTTGACGGGGCCTGCTGTACGGCATCCTTTCTGAGCCGGGCCTGCTGTACGGCATCCTTTCTGTGCGGGGCCTGCTGCACGGCATCCTTTCTGTGCGGGGCCTGCTGCACGGCATCCTTTCTGTGCGGGGCCTGCTGCACGGCATCCGTTCTGTGCGAGGCCTGCTGCACAGCATCCTCTCTGTGCAGGGCCTGCAGCACAGCATCCTCTCTGTGCAGGGCCTGCAGCACAGCATCCTCTCTGTGCAGGGCCTGCAGCACAGCATCCTCTCTGTGCAGGGCCTGCTGCACAGCATCCTCTCTGTGCAGGGCCTGCTGTAAAGCATCCTCTGTGCGGGGCCTGCTGTACAGCATCCTTTCTGTGCAGGGCCTGCTGCACAGCATCCTTTCTGTGCGGGCCTGCTGCACCGCATCCTTTCTGAGCGGGTCCTGCTGTACAGCATCCTTTCTGTGCGGAGCCTGCTGCACAGCATCCTTTCTGAGCGGGGCCTGCTGTACAGCATCCTTTCTGTGCGGGCCTGCTGTACGGCATCCTCTGTGCGGGGCCTGCTGCATGGCATCCTTTCTGTGCGAGGCCTGCTGCACAGCATCCTTTCTGTGTGAGGCCTGCTGCACAGCATCCTTTCTGTGCGAGGCCTGCTGCACAGCATCCTTTCTGTGCAGGGCCTGCTGTAAAGCATCCTCTCTGTGCAGGGCCTGCTGTAAAGCATCCTCTCTGTGCAGGGCCTGCAGCACAGCATCCTCTCTGTGCAGGGCCTGCAGCACAGCATCCTCTCTGTGCAGGGCCTGCAGCACAGCATCCTCTCTGTGCAGGGCCTGCAGCACAGCATCCTCTCTGTGCAGGGCCTGCAGCACAGCATCCTCTCTGTGCAGGGCCTGCTGTAAAACATCCTCTCTGTGCAGGGCCTGTTGTAAAGCATCCTCTCTGTGCAGGGCCTGCTGTACAGCATCCTCTCTGTGCAGGGCCTGCTGTACAGCATCCTTTCTGTGCAAGGCCTGCTATATAGCATCCTTTCTGTGCAGGGCCTGCTGTAAAGCATCCTTTCTGTGCAGGGCCTGCTGTAAAGCATCCTTTCTGTGCGAGGCCTGCTGCACAGCATCCTCTCTGTGCAGGGCCTGCTGTAAAGCATCCTCTCTGTGTGGCCTGCTGTAAAGCCTCCTTTCAGTGCGGGCCTGCTGCACAGCATCCTTTCTGAGCGGGGCTTGCTGCACAGCATCCTTTCTGAGCGGGGCTTGCTGTACAGCATCCTTTCTGTGCGGGCCTGCTGTACAGCATCCTCTGTGCGGGGCCTGCTGCACGGCATCCTTTCTGTGCGGGGCCTGCTGCACAGCATCCTTTCTGTGCGAGGCCTGCTGCACAGCATCCTTTCTGTGCGAGGCCTGCTGCACAGCATCCTTTCTGTGCGAGGCCTGCTGCACAGCATCCTTTCTGTGCGAGGCCTGCTGCACAGCATCCTTTCTGGGCGAGGCCTGCTGCACAGCATCCTTTCTGGGCGAGGCCTGCTGCACAGCATCCTCTCTGTGCAGGGCCTGCTGTAAAGCATCCTCTGTGCGGGGCCTGCTGTACAGCATCCTTTCTGTGCAGGGCCTGCTGCACAGCATCCTTTCTGTGCGGGCCTGCTGCACCGCATCCTTTCTGAGCGGGTCCTGCTGTACAGCATCCTTTCTGTGCGGAGCCTGCTGCACAGCATCCTTTCTGTGCGGGGCCTGCTGCAAAGCATCCTTTCTGTGCGGGGCCTGCTGCACAGCATCCTCTCTGTGCAGGGCCTGCTGCAAAGCATCCTTTCTGTGCAGGGCCTGCTGCACAGCATCCCTTCTCTGCGGGGCCTGCTGCAAAGCATCCTTTCTGTGCGGGACCTGCTGCACAGCATCCTCTCTGTGCGGGGCCTGCTGCAAAGCATCCTTTCTATGCAGGGCCTGCTGCAAAGCATCCTTTCTGTGCGAGGCCTGCTGCAAAGCATCCTCTCTGTGCAGGGCCTGCTGTACAGCATCCTCTCTGTGCAGGGCCTGCTGTACAGCATTCTCTCTGTGCAGGGCCTGCTGTACTGCATCCTCTCTGTGCAGGGCCTGCTGTACAGCATCCTCTCTGTGCAGGGCCTGCTGTACAGCATCCTCTCTGTGAGAGGCCTGCTGTAAAGCATCCTTTCTGTGCAGGGCCTGCTGTAAAGCATCCTCTCTGTGCAGGGCCTGCTGTAAAGCATCCTCTCTGTGCAGGGCCTGCTGCACAGCATCCTTTCTGTGCGAGGCCTGCTGTACAGCATCCTCTCTGTGCAGGGCCTGCTGCACAGGATCCTTTCTGTGCGGGGCCTGCTGCACAGCATCCTCTCTGTGCGGGGCCTGCTGCAAAGCATCCTTTCTGTGCGGTGCCTGCTGCACAGCATCCTTTCCAAGCGGGGCCTGGTGTACAACATCCTTTGTGTGAGGCCTGCTGCACAGCATCCTTTCTGTGCGGGCCTGCTGCACAGCATGCCTCTCTGTGCGGGGCCTGCTGTACAGCATCCTTTGTGTGCGAGGCCTGCTGCACAGCATCCTCTCTGTGCAGGGCCTGCTGCACAGCATCCTTTCTGTGCTAGGCCTGCTGCACAGCATCCTCTCTGTGCAGGGCCTGCTGTACAGCATCCTCTCTGTGCAGGGCCTGCTGTACAGCATCCTCTCTGTGCAGGGCCTGCTGTACAGCATCCTCTCTGTGCAGGGCCTGCTGTACAGCATCCTCTCTGTGCAGGGCCTGCTGTACAGCATCCTCTCTGTGCAGGGCCTGCTGTACAGCATCCTCTCTGTGCAGGGCCTGCTGTACAGCATCCTCTCTGTGCAGGGCCTGCTGTACAGCATCCTCTCTGTGCAGGGCCTGCTGTACAGCATCCTCTCTGTGCGGGGCCTGCTGTACAGCATCCCCTCTGTGCGGGGCCTGCTGTAAAGCATCCTCTCTGTGCGGGGCCTGCTGTAAAGCATCCTCTCTGTGCGGGGCCTGCTGTACAGCATCCTTTCTGTGCGGGGCCTGCTGCACAGCATCCTCTCTGTGCAGGGCCTGCTGTACAGCATCCTCTCTGTGCAGGGCCTGCTGTACAGCATTCTCTCTGTGCAGGGCCTGCTGTACAGCATCCTCTCTGTGCAGGGCCTGCTGTACAGCATCCTCTCTGTGCAGGGCCTGCTGTACAGCATCCTCTCTGTGAGAGGCCTGCTGTAAAGCATCCTTTCTGTGCAGGGCCTGCTGTAAAGCATCCTCTCTGTGCAGGGCCTGCTGTAAAGCATCCTCTCTGTGCAGGGCCTGCTGCACAGCATCCTTTCTGTGCGAGGCCTGCTGTACAGCATCCTCTCTGTGCAGGGCCTGCTGCACAGGATCCTTTCTGTGCGGGCCTGCTGCACAGCATCCTTTCTGTGCGAGGCCTGCTGTACAGCATCCTTTCTGTGCGAGGCCTGCTGTACAGCATCCTCTCTGTGCAGGCCTGCTGCACAGCATCCTTTCTGTGCTGGGCCTTCTGGGCCTGAATTGCCTCCCAGATACATTCTCATCTGATTTGCCAGGTGGATAAACATGCGCATGGAGCGTTGGAGGCACACGTCAAAACAAGAGAAGCCACAATGGGTTCAGCCAATTAGACTGCACGACTCGACGAGCATCCTCGCTCCTTTTACTTTGCATCGTGTCACCTTGAGAAGGGTGGCGAAATAGCATTTTCTGCTCCACTGAGGCGCTAAAGTCCTTTTAGTTGTATTATTTCAAATGAAAATAATTTCGACCTCCTATGACTGGAAACTGTGCAGCTATTTCTGATCTGAATATGCTGTAGAAGTCAGGGCGGCCTAATCTGCTGTGAAGAAATGTGGCTGCAGGCAGTCAGAAAAATAATGCACTGCCGTGTCTAGGCCGTCATCAGGCGCACTTCCTATTTGTGCCTGCCTTAACTCGGACTGTTATAGGAAAGCAAGAATTCAGGTTTTAAAGTTAATTAAATAACTATCCAAAAATAGTAAGAAGATATTGAACTGTTGATACGCTTAAATGTTGCAAAATCTTCTTACCACCTGACAAACACTTTCTACCACGTCAAAAATATCATACCCAAGCTGAAGGCATCAAACCTGCAAATTTTCTTTTTTTTCATTTTTTTTTTTTTACTGAGCTAACTTAGCTTCAAACGTTTCATTATAAAAGGAATAGAAATTCAAAGACAGTGTGGCGTACTGTGCATTTTAACTTGGTCACTGTAGTTAACACAAATGAACTACTATGGTCCGAATCTGTATGTTTGCTGTGTAAGCTAAATGAATGCATGGAATGGTGCAAGAGTGATGGAGATCACACATCACACAATCTGATATATGCAGCCGGGACTGCGAAGCATGCTTGAATAAGCCAAACACCGAATCGCCAGGCAGGACATTGGGATATAAGATACTTCTACAGTCCATCTGCGTTCAAGGTCATGAGGTCTGACCAACAGCATCTTAGTGCGAGTTGAGACGCAGAACAGCGATACCATCCTTGACAGTGGACACCAACACTATGGTCCAGAACAAGGGTGCTCCTTCACACGAGGAGGGAGATGACCAGAAGTGGAAAAGCAAGCTGAGACTCCAGAGATCAGCCAGGCCAGGAGACGGGGGTGCATAGTTTGCCTCAAACAGGAAGTGGAACAAGATGTTCCACTTAAAAAAGCCACACATTAGAGAGCCTGTGCAATGCAAGTTTTAACCACAAAGCTTGATTGACGCCACCTGTACTGTATTAAGACCAGGACAGGAACAGCAGATGGAATGTCAAAACACCTCTTTAAGCTGAAAAAAAGCCGAAATCTAGTGGGATTTGTGAAGCTGAAAACCATCAACACTCCCGATGTTCCTTTAGCTTCTGAAACTGAGAGGACAGACACATCTGGGAAACATGGGGAGGACGGAGGCTCAACTGGGCCAATCCCAATAACCCCGTTCCGCAAGCATGCAGAGGGGCAACAGCTTTACACTTCAGTTATCCTTTTGGAAAAGAATGTCTCTATGAGAGTATAAATCAATCCGTTTTTGGGAAGTTTAGATTGAGCCATCAAGGGATTTATAAATGCGACAATCTGTGCAAAGAAACGTAAAGAATAGTCGTACAGCTCCAGTACTGTAAGCTGCATTTTAAATACACTTCAGTTCATGGGTGCCTTGAACTTTCTGACTCTTATTTTTCTAACTTTTTATATAACTTCTATGTCTTGTTCAGGCCTTTAATATGCCCATAAGAGGTTCAACTGAAGCACTGGATGGACAGCTGTACTTTTTATCTTTGGTTTATGTTAACAATGAGCAAGTCTAGTACTGTAGGGATGAAGTCACAGCCTTGGAACATCCAGTGGTGGATGGATGGATGGGGCAGAAGCTACAGATGTCTTACTTTCCTGCTGGACCTTAATCGCTTCTGGAGGAAGGCAGCAGAGACCTCACAGAAGTGTCCCTCTGCCCACAGTTTTTAGGTATCCATCGCCACATGCACCTCACCTCACAATACATGCTGCAAGCTGCCAGCCGCTGCTACCCTTCCTGGAGATCGATACTAGAGGACTTTAAAATGATCATTCAATGCTCAATTCTCCCTGTAATAAGGTGAGCAATGTGATACAATGCGAAATACAGACTACAAAGTTTGCACTGAACCTCCAAATGAAAATACTTTAATACACATGTGCATCCAACATATCCTAAGCATTAAATAAAGGTGGACAGTGCTGTGTTTTCAATGGCAGTAACCAGAAAACCACCACACACGTAAACTATCCAACAGAGCACATTAGACAAAACACTGTAGAAGCTTCTGACCCAGACACGCCATACATCTGGATACCACCCAGTCCATAACAGCACTAAGAAAGAACACACATAAAATATCCAACAGAACGCATCAGACTAAGCATTGCAAAAAGCTTACGACCCAGACAACCCACACAGCTGGATATCACCCAGTACATGACAGTACTAACCACTAAGAAACCACATGCAGAACATCCAGCAGAACGTTGTGTATCGTCCAATAGTGTACGTTATTAGGTGTCAAAGTGCTCACAGGAGCACTCACCTTCTCAACAAACTACAAACAAATCTACACCAGACACTAGACAGATCTCCTAGAGCCCATCCAACAGTACACGGCTCCCCTGTCTCCTTGAGCGCACTTGCTACCTCCCCTTACTTCACTCGCTCGCCCCAAGCCGGTAACAGGTAAGCAAAGCAACCCAGATGGCACCCGATCAATTTGGTAAGGACTCCTGCCACATCCATAAGATACTAACTAAAAGAGAGCTCCCTGATTAAGATGTGCTTATTGGAAGTACCAGAACCAACACACACACACCACGGCTCACATAAGCCAAACCAGACTCCAGCCTGCCATGGAGCACTCAAGACAAAGTTTGGAAGGTACCCAGACTCTTCACGCTTCAAGTCCACAATAATGGCACTGCACTCTATACAAATGACTAATGTAAGATCGCAAGGTGTGCTGATGACAACTTAAATGACAAACTGCCGTGTATGGTGAAAGGGGAGGAAGTGACTAGCCAGGTTTTCTCCCTCCCCTCCCCCCAGTTCATATTTCTTTTATGGACAGAAATCTCCAAACCCTCCTGTATCCTTTGTTGTGGCACCTCACTGCAGGATACTGCCTGGCATGTAAAACAACGCTCGAAGAAAGAGTTGAATCAAACCCACTTCATGCACGGAGGGCGCACCGAATAAAACAGATATTTCAGTTAGACTGGCACGGATGAAAGACGTGACAACAGGTTTATGTACGATTCTATGCACAAAAGACATCTTTCTTAGCCTATATGACTGGAATTTGACAATTTCAATGTAAATGCATTTTATTTAAAAACTGAATATCTAAACATCAGTGCACATCAAAATCAAAGCCTACGTATGTAGGAAGATCTGCTACCGCGGGCAATAATCTGTCCACATGGCCAAAAGCTGCTAGGTACAGATACCTTTTTGCTTTCTGGCGGCAATCACAAGGACAAGCCAGGAAGCCTTTCACATCAGTGGCAGCCGCAAGATGGATAACCCACCACAGAGTGGGAGATAAGCCCCTGTGGACAACAAGGCTGAATCCTCAAGGGGCGACCATGGTTTCCCTCATCAGGCGTCATCCACCGAGAGTCCCTCTATCTCAAGAGACCAGGAGGTAAATGCATGCCTCACTGTAGATAAGGTGCTTTATCAGCCGTTTTCTAAATAACTTACAGAGATGTACAACTGTTGTTGATGAGGTGATGTGGCCCCGGTCTCTCCAGACACGATAATCGGCCAAAGTCTAGTTAGGAAAACCATTGTTGTGAAGTGACAATGGCGGCATCAGAGGGGAGCACGGTTGTTTAAATGAGTTTATTAATCATAGTATTGAAACATAATAAGACTAAGAGTGTTTCAGGCCGCCAGCTTACTAGTTGTAGACTTCTGCAGTACATTCGTTATGACATTTTACTATATTACATGGGACAAATTGGGCTGCCAGTCTGGGAATAATAAAAAAGAGAGAGCGTTTCTTAGATTTGCAATGGCCAGGAGTTAATATCATAGCTTAGCTGTATCGGCAAGTTATCGAGAAAAGCAGACTTTATTAAATTACTTGGTGTAAACAGAGTACAATGACCAGAAAACATGCAGAAATGTAAAGACTCCCTGCACAAACTCAAAGGGATCCCACAGAACAAGCATTTTCATATATAGTAGGTTTCCAGCTTCAAGGTTGTTTGTTGTGGTCGACTCCCAACACGCACGTATTGCCACATGCCCACACTACACCCATTGCTTTGTTAAAGAAAGTGTCTTCTAGCTGTAGAGGAGACAATTCCAAGATTCGGTACTAGGGAGGACATACCCACCCCCAACACCACTGGATGGCCTACAAGTGTGGGAAATGCTCCAGCAACTTCCCAGAAAATGAGGATCCCATTTGATGCAGACGTCTCCTTCACTCCTCAAATCACCACACAACTACATGTGCTACAGAAAACCCCACTACTCCAGGCAGAGCAGATCGGAGCCTGCCGTTGGAACTACTAGAATACTGTAGCATGTTACATACAGATCAGCCACAAAACCCTCTCTATCTGCAGAGAATGCAAAACCCAGGCTGCCAGATGAGCCTGTCAGATGCAGGCTCGTGGTTGGGATACACCAGCCTTAAAAGCCCTTCCCCGATTACAGTGACCTCAATGGCCAAGTTTAAAATTCTATACTCGTACCCGGTCTACTAGACAAAGATCCTAGATAGGCCAACAGTTGGGAATATAGGGACTTAAATCCTGGAACTACACAGACATGTGCTCAAGAGCGGTAACAAACTACCAAACGTTCAACAAACGTTTCAAAATAGCATCAGAAAATTGTGATTCCACAGAAGTAGAGCCAATTAAAAGGCAGCGGTGGATGAGTGTTGCTTGGAAGTATCTTCAAGGTGAGGTGCAGCGCTGTGCAAAACACTTCAATAAATACTTTCACATCAGAAACGGTTGCAATCACTAAAATCCCTAATATTGGACCTCACGTTCCGTGACAACCTTGCTGCTAGTTCTTGGAGAAGGAACAAGGAGTCGATCTGCACAGGGTCTTATCTACTGTCCTAAGTTACCTAACTAATGAACTTATTAATTCTAGTTTCATTGTTGCTAATCAGGTCGAGTTTACAAGTTCAATCAGATACCAAGTTCTCAATCCACCCTTTGGACTTCAAGGGGGTAGGCGATCGATGCAGAGATCTAACGAGCAAGCGGAAGGTTCATACGATGAAAACGTGGTTCAGGCAACCGGGGTAAAGGGAAGTAGCAGCTGAACAGAGCGGTATTCTAGCATCCAGAGCAGGACTACAGGCGATAAAGGAGCAAGGTTCAGGGCTGGGAAGCAGAATAAGTAACACATGTGGGAATGAGAGACCGTAAAACGGTGACATTATATAGGAACCAAGTAGCCCACCTGCTATACGAAGAAGATATTTCCAAAAGGCTGGCAGAATCCAAATTACTACAATGTGTACATATTTGGAAGTCAGGTGTGCTTTTTCAGCTCCACGCTGTAAATGCAGTAATAAGAACATTTTTGAGGCTCACAATCATTGACAATGTAATTACGTATCTCTGTTTCTTCATCACGTTGACCTTCTTTGTCATCTGTGGGCAGTGGCGTAAAGAAACCAGAGGGAGCCCCCCTACAAGGTACATGGGGTGGCCCCCGCTCCATATTTAATCCGGAGCTGTCAGGCCAGAGTACTGTGCTGAGGGGGCCCCTGCAGCTCAGACCCTCCCGCACCGTGGGGGCTGCTGGGGCCTGTGTTACACCACTTTCTGTGGGTTTCCTGTTTACGATGGCAGGATGGCATCACCTTGGTCGTTTCCATTCTCCTTTCTTTGCAGAATATGTCTAATTACCAGGGCCTGCGTTTTCTTCCTAGGGTCCAGTGGTCAAAGCACAGAGATCAACTTTTGCTCCCGGACTCACTCGTTGGTGAATCACTGGCCTATGATGATTTTGGATTTCAAAGCCAGCCAGAGCGTGAAAACGCTGCCCAGCCGAAGCTGGCTGGGCAAATGCCCAAAAGGCACACACTTTTGCGGCTGCTGCCTCTGTGGCTAGTCAAAGACCCCCACTTCTGCACCTTTTTTGTATATAGCTAGCCTGATGAAAAGACTATGTCGAAGTGATCAAGCACCAGCATCGGATGCATGAGTGAGAGGTAGCAGTCTCACACAAGATCCAGTATTGTCGAAACTGGCACGGCAGTGAATCCTCTTCAAATACAGCAGTCCAGCGAGAAGGTCGACGATGGCTGGATACCACGATTCAAGCTGCATCAGAATCTGTATGGTCACTAGTCACGTGGCTACGAAAACGGCAAGAGGGACACAGGCTTTGGTCACGTATGCATTCAGATTTATTAATTTAAATATGGGGGTGGAAACATCCCCTTCCTGTCATCCCAAAATCCATCATTAAATCTGCTTTCCCAGGATAGCCCTCTCCTTGCTCACTTCCCTCCAGTGTATCGGTGGCTCGCCTTGTCTCCAGCAACTAAATACACAATGGATTCATGGCAGGTACCAACAGCACCTTCGAAGCAAACCTTGGCATTCCAGGCCTTCATTACCACCAGACTATGCTAAGTGAACAGCTTGCCATATACTACTCAGGCTATGTTGCGGCAAAATGCAGACTTTTCTTTTCAATGCCCCGCTGTTTGAGTAGCCTACTTTGCTCCCACTGGTGGCTTGTAATGTCCTACCTGGAGACTGCAAGTCAGTGTATACATGTTCAGACCGAGGAACAGAAAGCACTCACCGGGAACCACTAGTACACCGTGACAAGTTCTACAGATGGACAAATGTACAAACTTTAGTAACTCCATACCTCCCTCTTTACTCTGCGGTTCTGCGGTATTATGCAGGTTGGGGCAATACCTCAAAATCGGACCATTTGGTCAAGGGGAAGAAGTGGGACTTTTCTTCGGAAAAAACTGAAACATGCAGTGTTGCAATTCTCAAATTGTGCAAACTCTGGGTATAAGTGAGAGTCAGAGTTGGGGTAAGGGTTCTGAAACCGTTTAAACTTCCCCTGCAAAATTGGCAAACTTTGCACTTCATGAGTGCGCAAACTTTGCTGTCTTTTCCAATTCAGCCCTATTCTGCCTAGCTAGAGAATAGTCCACCCAAAAAGGGTTTTATAGCGTACACTCAGGCAATTATTTGGTTTTTTTTTCATCTGCAAAATTCACTGTTTAACCAAAACATGTAATGAACTTGAAAGGTAAAAATGTGCACAGCCCTATCATGCACGCTGTTCTAACCAGGGCTGATCCGATAAGTATAATAGGGAATATTTGTACGATTGTAAAGAACCCTTAAAGAGTTAGGTTTGTCCAGGTGGGTGAGATCCGCTTCTAATCAAGACAAAGAGGATTGTTTTCAACGATACAAACATAAATGCTGCCTTTGCATTTTCTCCTGACTGTAACTAGTCTGTCTGGCAACATGCAGATACATTAGCAACATTTCTTACTGGATGCGCAGGCTGGGGGCTCCCAGGCGCTCTCTCCTCCGTTTCATCATGGCCGCACGAGATTCAACAGAACTCTTCCCAGGGAGGGAAGCTGTCGCGGTTGGAGCAGCGCAGGAGTCAGTCCGGGACAGGAGCTATACCAGGGGTCTCTTCATGGCATCCTCTCTGAAGGCTCGAGGGTTTGCCGGAGCACACCGCCAACCCTCTGCCGGTTCAGGGCCTGGGGCCTGCGTTCAGCTCTCTAGAGGAACAGGGCCGGCTGCCAGCTCTCCGCGGGTAAGGTGGAGGTCTGGGGTCCGCTGCCAACCCTCTGCCGGTTCAGGGCTGGTCGTGGTGTCCACTGCCAGCTCTCTGCGGGTTTGGTGGTGGTCTGGGGTCCGCTGCCAACTCCCTGTTTACTGCTTGTTCTCAGCCAGCTGCCTGGTTTCTTCAGGTTCTGGGGGGGTGGTCGGGCACACTTTCAGCAGGTTTAAGAGTAGGCAGGGGGTCAGCTGCCATCTTTAAGAACGTTCAGGGGTGGCCTAGGGCCTGTCAGCTCTCTGCAGGTCCAAGGTGGCCCAGGGCCTGTTGTCAGCTCTCTGCAGGTTCAGGGGTTGCCCAGGGTTTATCAGCTCTCTGCAGGTTCAGGGGTTGCCCAGGGCCTGTTGTCAGCTCTCTGCATGTTCAGGGGTGACCCAGGGCCTGTTGTCAGCTCTCTGCAGGTTCAGGGGTGGCCCAGCGCCTGTTGTCAGCTCTCTGCAGGTTCAGGGGTGGCCCAGCGCCTGTTGTCAGCTCTCTGCAGGTTCAGGGGTGGCCCAGCGCCTGTTGTCAGCTCTCTGCAGGTTCAGGGGTGGCCCAGGGCCTGTTGTCAGCTCTCTGCAGGTTCAGGGGTTGCCCAGGGCCTGTTGTCAGCTCTCTGCAGGTTCAGGGGTGGCCCAAGGCCTGTTGTCCGCTCTCTGCAGGTTTATGGGTGGCCTAGGGCCTGTCCACTCTCTGCAGGTTCAGGGGTGGCCTGGGGCCTGTTGCCCGCTCTCTGCAGGTTCAGGACCCACTGCCAGCTCTCATCACGTACAGGGGTTGCCCGGTGATGCTTTCAGCCCCCCTGCAGATTCGAGGGTGGCACAGGTCTTTCTCAGGTTCAGGTCTCGCCCAAGGACCCACTTTCAGCTCCCTTCAGGGTTAGGGGTGGCCTGGAAGCTGGTGCCAGTTCTCTGCTTGTTCAGGGGTGGCCCGGGGCCCGCTGTCAGGTCTCTGCAGTTTCAGGGGTGGCTCACATCCTCATCGCAGCCGTCGAGAACTCTCACCCGTTTCATGTTAAAACTCAGAGGCTCAAAAGCGGAACGGAAAGTGGAGCTCGGAGAGAGCACGCGCCTGAAGCACAGAGCCTGCCTTCCCCAACAAGGCCGGGCCTCAGACACCCACGGCCGGGCTCCGGTGAGCGCTGACAGCAGCCCTCAGGCACCGCCCCCGGCTTATCGCAGGACACGGAGGGACCCGGGCAAGGAGAGCTCGCACAGCAACTCGAAAACTGTCAGGGGGCTGAAATGAAAGGCAGGGAACAGCGAGTGGCTGGGACGGGGTGGGAGCAGCTGCTCCCGCCTCGGAAGGGGCATTCCAACCCTGGAAACCCAACACGGGACGGGGGTCGCGGGCCTCCCGTGACAATGGGCCTGGAGGGGAAGGGAGTAGAAATATGTGGAACACATCTAGGAGTCATGCTGTCCCAGCCGCGTGTGCCAACCCACCTGACCACATCATATACCGGGGACTGTAATAGGACCTAGTGTTGTCCCAACCGCATGTGCCAACCCACCGGACCCCATCATAACCTGTGGTCTCTTATCCGTGGTGGTGCTGTCCCAACGGCTTCAAACCCTGGCTGTGGTCTGGCTTGAGCTGTTTCACTGCATGTGCCATCGCATAAAACCCTGGCTATGTTCTGGCTTGAACTGTTCCATCGCATGTGCCATCGCATCAAGCCCTGGCTGTGGTCTGGCTTGAGCTGGCTTGAGCTGTCCACAGCTTTAAATCCTGGCTGTGGTCTGGCTTGAGCTGTTCCACCGCATGTGCCACAGGGTCAAACGCTGGCTGTGGTCCTGCTTGAGCTGTTCCACCGCATGTGCCATTGCATCAAACCCTGGCTGCGGTCTGGCTTGAGCTGTGCCATCGCATGTGCCATCGCATGTGCCGTCGCATCAAACCCAGGCTGTAGTCTGGGCTTGAGCTGTCCACAGCTTTAAACCCTGGCTGTGGTCTGGCTTGAGCTGTACCATCGCATGTGCCATCGCATGTGCCGTCGCATCAAACCCTGGCTGTGGTCTGGCTTGAGCTGTCCACAGCTTTAAACCCTGGCTGTGGTCTGGCTTGAGCTGCCCACAACTTTAAACCCTGGCTGTGGTCTGGCTTGATCTGTCCACAGCTTTAAACCCTGGCTGTGGTCTGGCTTGAGCTGTGCCATTGCATCAAACCCTGGCTGTGGTCTGGTTTGAGCTGTTCCACCGCATGTGCCATCCCATCAAACCCTGGCTGTGGTCTGGCTTGGGATGTCCACAGCTTTAAACCCTGGCTGTGGTCTGGCTTGCGCTGTCCCACGCATATGCTTACCCAACCACCATCAGGCTTCACTCATCACAACCAGTGTTTGTAATCGGGTCTAGTGAGGTTCCCCGCTCCACCACTGTCTATGACATACTGGAGTCAATAATTTGGTTGAATGCTTTCCCCCCACATGTACTGCCCTTGACCGGTCTCTGTGCTGATTGGTATGATCTTACTATGCCAACAGGTCTCGCCTTAGGGACCTGTTGGCTTTACTACTGCTGCAACAAGGGACAAAGAGGGTTGGAGGAAGCAATAAGAGTGGGAGGATGCAGAAACAACACAAGGGGGCATGTGGGGGCTGAAGCAACACAGGGGGCTGGAAGCAAATCCCAGAGGGTGCAGTGGGGGGGAACAATGTAGAAGGTTTCTGAGTGCAAATGGGTGGCCTAGAGCAATGCATAGTATGGGGGAGAAATACAAACGGGCGAGAGAGAGCAACATGGAGCTCTGAGGGGGAAGAAGCACACGGGTGAGAAAGGAACATGGGTGGAGGGAGCCCTCGAGAGGGAGCGCATCACAGAGGGAGAAAAGGGAAAACCACACTGCCAGAACAGCACAGAGAGGGGTAGCTGGAAAACACATGTGCCTTAGGAAAAATATAAAAATGTAGCACCTGAAAAGCGAGCAGTTTAGGGACACAGTAATGCATCCATGCGCCAGAGGTGGGAATATCACAAGAGTAGGAAGAAATGGGCAGGGCAATGAAGTCAACCAATGGCGGGCTGTAAGTGCACTGTAAGCTGCAATTTTATAAATGAGTGACAACTGTGTCTAAAGTAAACAAAGCCAATAGTCTTGTCTGCATTTGAGTCTGACTACAGCATTAAAACAGCCCCCTGTGGCAAAAACAACAAAACGAAAATGTTTATGTTTTGGCATGCATTGTGTTTGAATGAAAGTTTCAAAGTTATTTTGAGATGCAAATTAGTCCCTCGTGCAGTGCAATGCAAGCAGTACATAGGACACAGAATGATATACCAAACTACAAACAGTATGAGGTGAAAGAGGCATACTCCTCAGAGCAACGACGATGTTCAAGCTATTTATATTTTTAAAAACAAGTAACGAGTACTACAAGACAACTGCATCGTCAAGTCCGATCTAAAAGGGTCCTCCAAAGAAATAGTAAGAACATTTGGAAACGCAAACAAACTCGGTGTCTTTTCGTCCAGACGACAGAGGATTGAGGTTCCTCAAGTCAATGTTCAGCCTACTTTTTTCCAGAAGACAATCAGGGCTGCCAGGGCACAACCATCCCAAAGGTTTGCTCAACCAGCCCATAATACCTTATTTATTGAGTTATTTCGACTACTGTAGTATTTCAGAATTACATGGAGAACAAGAACTCTGGAGTGTGTGGACAAAGAATGCCGCAGCGCTGACTTCACACGTCTGAAGCACTGTTTAAACTCAGGAAACACCACCAACAATTTAATTGTCTTTCAACTATGCTCACATGCCCACTAAGAAAAATCTACACTGGAATGGGAAAATGGCGTTTGTGGGCAAGTAAAAGAGAGAAGCAAGGGCTGAGCAGAGGGACATTTCAATACACAGGTCAGATCCACCGCGCCCGTGCTTATGGTGTGCCAGGGACAGGAAGACATGGATAAGGTTCCTTGCACTTTGCCAAAATAAACTGAATCTCCTCACTGGTGATAAAAGGACGCTAAACACAAATACACACTCTGAAGTGGTTACTGTTGACAAAAGTAAGTGATTTTCAGTGATCAGGTTTTTCCAAGAAATACTAAGATTAATTAATGAATGTTTTCAGAAGATTTAGCACAATAAGAGGGATATGAATGAAAATTAAAACCATAGAAACTGACTGATGGTACTTATTCAGAGACACTGCAAGATCATAGAACAAGCATTGGCATAGCCAATAGGTCTCGCTTTTGGGACCTTATAAGTGTTTAGCTATCCAGCACAATATACTTGGTGCAACAAGATCAACTGTTGCATGGCTAAACACTTATAAGCTACAAGGTTTAGCCATGCAACAGCTGATGTTGTTGCACCAAGGATATTGTGCTGAAAAACGAAATACTTAGGAGGTCCCAAAAGCGAGACCTATTGGCTATGCCAATGCTTGTTTTATTTATGCTGGGTAAACTAATAATATAAGTACATGGAGAAGAAATTTGCCTCGTTGTACCTACTTAATCTGCTCAGCTATTTTTTTCGATAGCCAGTTCTAAAGAAAAAATGACTTGGAAATGTCATGCACATATCTCTGTTCTGGGGTCCTCCATTAACTTTGAACCTATTGGCCAACTTGAAGAAGAATTTACAGAATTGAACGAGAGTGAATTAAGTTTCTATTTTTTGAAGGTTCATGCTGACTTCTTCAATGATGCAGACGCTGTTTTCTAAACGGTAAATGCCTGTTTTTTCAGTGGTGAATGTGACCTGCCCGTAACTAGAGAGAAGCTACTGCTTCTCTCTAATATATTACGTAGTTGGTGACTTTTATTGCACAAAGTCAGTAGATTTAAAGCCCACAACTCACAAGGATTGCGTAATACTCTGGAATGATTTGACCTAATTTTCAGACGTTACATTTCTCCTATGAATTATGTATTTCATGAAATAGTAGACCTGGCAGCTGAGCTTCTCGTCTGATTTCATATTCTACGAGTGTGACAATGCGTTTAGATAATGACACATCAAAACACACAGCTAGGATAATTCTTGCCCAGCATTCTCAAAAAGTAAACAAAGTATACTTATTTCACTGTAATCAGTGCCGCAATGTTAGCTAGATCATGAAGATTATACCTGTAAAAGTTGTAATGTGTGCATAATAATTATTTAAGGAACCAAACAGGTTCTGTGACCTCTCCACACACACTTTGCGACTAACATATATTAAATGTTTTTCATTCTACCTACTACAGCGAGCCAAAAAATACAGCCCTTTTAGCTTGCAATTTCCAATAAACATTTTCCCATAACTGCACCAATGTTCTCATGTAAAATAAAAATACTTATTAGGGCATCTGTGTGTGATGGTCCTAATCTGACATCTGGGGTGCCGTGGTCTAATACATCTTGAGGCCAGGGGCTTGTAAATAGATTGTAGGAGGGAGTATTGAGGAGGAAATATCGAAGAGGGAATATTGAGGTCACACAATTTCATGACCAGTATATTGAGTACTGAACTATCGAGAAGGTAAGGGCACTGAGGGAGGTATAGATCTATTGTTCTTAACTCCACATCTGCGTACCTTGAAGGTATATACATTGGCAGGGTATGTAAATCTGGAAGTTAGGTATAGAAAATATTTAAATAATTATCTGTCTATATTTTGGTCCTCGGCATCATATTGCGTCACCTCAATACTCCCTCCTCGACATTTCAAAACCAATGTCACCTGAAATTGCTCCTTAGGACCCTAGTGTGATAGATGTTATTAATGTTTATATCGTGTGCTCATTTTGGTACAGTTAGCAAGCACTTTTTTCCACATAGTAATTCTATTATTTAAAACAGTAAGTTAAATATTGAACTATACTATACTCTGGTCGTCTATCTTAAAAAGAACAGAAAAGTTTCAAATAGTTTGAGTGGGTGGCATATAGACTGCAAACAACATTTGTGGTGTTAAGAAGTACACTTCTCTCTAAAGGTGGAGACCTTTGCAGCTGCACTCTGCAATTTTCATTTAGCATTTGGGGCCTAATTGCAGTTCGAATGTTCAGGGCATGTTGACCAGTCATGGAGAGGATGCTGATGAAACAAGGGGCTGTTATAAAGGAGGGCAGCGATTGGATGCTTGCTAAATCTAAATGCATTGTCATCCTTACACACTAGTTAGCTGCTGAGAGGGTAATACGACTCTGACTAGGATTCCCATTGGATGAAATTCATAATACATAGGAATTATTGAGATTTCAGTGAGTTATGGAAAATAATTCCTGGTTAATTCATCACCCCTGTGAAATGTCGGTTTCTGATGCACCAGCTGCTACCCAGCAAAGAAGCTAAAATTAGCAACACGTATGTATGACACAGACTCACACACACATGCCTGTATACGTACAACAATGCACAAAAAGAATGAAGAGTTGTTGATGTAAATAATATATCATAGGTCAGCAGAGGCTTGTGACGATTCATCGAGCAATACTGCTAATTTGCGGTGTAATTCATTGCTCCATTTGTGAGACAAATATCTTCAAATGACATCTGACAACTTCACATTCTACATATACACACACACATACATATATATATGCTCACACACACACACACATTATAGATACATATTTTAAAAATAGACATTAACAGCTATTTAACAATGAACATGCTGCAGAATATTAAACTTCAACAAACACACAAAAGTTTTCAGATTGGTAGGAAGTCATGGCTTCGTCCTCTGCCATGCCGGCTAGGGGCTTACAAAGATTGGCACAGCCTCGTGTACCCCAAAGGCGGCACATATCTCATGATTGCGGACAAAGAGAAATCCTTACCTTGTCTGAAGAAGGCAGGCAGGGAAATGCGGGGGGTGGGAGGGCAGGGGAAATAAACAAGCACCAGGAAACAAAGGTGCTTAACATTTATGAATTAGTCAATTAATCCTCCGTGCCAGAAACTAATAAAAACAATAAAAAAATGAATTGAAGAGGATGCTCTAAAAAACGCTGTCAGGTATCCTACCTTAAATCCGGTTTAGCATTTAACTTCAATGAAATCAATGCTACAGAAAACCCCTTAGGAAACATGGAAGTCACTTACAGCTTCTGTAAGAAGACAGTGGTATTTTAATTGCCGCATGGCAACGTAGCAATTCAAGGTTCACATCTGCCAACAGATGGTACATCAGCATGAATTGCATGTAACCCGTGTGTGTTGGTGACTGTGCATGTGTGACACGGTGGGGGCCGAGGGCAATTCTAGATCTAATCTGTGGTAGGATCAGACTAGATTGAAAACCCATGCTACCTTTTAAAATATGAGCAAAGAAAATGTATCTACATTAAGTACATTAAGCTAGTAGCATTACAGGTCATTTACAAAAACGAAAGAAATTTCATACGAATTAAAAGTCAGACAAAACTGAACTGAAAAAAACACAGACCACAGTCTACTTGCAAGGCAACAAGAACGTATAACATTGCAGGTGAAAGAAATTCCTTGAGGAGAAAACCCAAAACTGAATACAAATGCTACATAATAACAGTGCATACAGAGAGTGTGTAGTCTGTTAACATATGGCGCTATCTGCAGGGTGTTTCGAAGCAGGCGCTGAAGTTTAAAGCGAGCAGCTGACATGCTGAAGGGCCTCAGAACATTGGAATGCAGCCACGGGGAAACCCCATACACAGAGGTGACAGCCTGGCCATGCTTTAACCTCTTCAGTGCCCATGACGAGATAGTCTCGTCATGGAGCACGGTTGCGCTGTGCCCATGACGAGACTACCTCGTCATGAAGCCCACCCACTAGTGCAACGCCCGGCACAGGAGGGGGAAAGGACGTGGCACTGAAGGGGTTAAGGGTTTCAAGGGCTGGATGTTTACACCTCTAAAAAAAGTATAAGGCATAATGGTGAGCATGATAGTGCTTTAACCTGGTGAAAGCCAGCAGTCACCTGCATGTTGATTGGAGACGTCTCTTTACAATCAACAACAAAAAAAAGAACAACCATTGGCCGCGCGGCTCACTGAGATCATCAAAGGGGCACCGCGAAAGTGATCGCGGGCGAAAGTGAAAGTGATCTCGGGCGCTTAATGAGCATAACGAGGCTTGCCATATGGCGCTTCTGCTTATAAGCACGCGCCCGCGCACATGCACTGTAGCTATAGGCTGGCCTGGTAGCACTTTTTGGAGCTCTCAAAAAGTCTCGCCAGACCAGCGCATGCGCTGGGTCAGGCGAGACCTAAAAAGGGTAAATGCATTTAAATAAACATAAGCAAAGCCAGTAAGTGTGGTGTTGACAAGCTGGTTCAAAGCCTATCTTTTCCATGTTATTATTGTAAGCATATGCCACAAAAGTGAAAAGAAGAAAACAACATACCGCTTCCTAAAATTGGCAGCCATATGTGTACAATAAAAATTGTGTAAATACAAAAAAAAAATTGGAATTTTAACAGCACAGTACTGGTCCTTCCCAGCAGGCAGGTGCACTCAAAATATGTATAGAACTCCCATTCAACTTTAACATCTCCAAAATATATGAATGTTATTTGAGCAAAGAATGGTACCTGTCTCTTTGAAATGCAAAAACATTGAAAACAAGCATTTGCAATGCAATAGGTCTCGCATTTACGAGACTTTAAGCTATCATAATTTACAATGGCAATAGCTCAAGCTCTTGTAAATGCGAGACCTATTTCACATCAAAGAAGCGGCAGCCATTGTCCGGGGCTGCTTGAAAGTGAAAGTGGGCATGGCGAGCCAAGCACGTCGCGCCTGCAGTAGGAGAAATTCATTAAAGAAAATCGTGCTTACAGACTAAATAAGACATACCGTGTCGCAACAGAAGTAAAGGGGCCAGTCGCCATGGGAGGTAACAAATGTAGACAAGGCGGTACCAAGGAGGGACTAGCAAGCCTAATAATGACTCGGAAGTCAGTGTTTAGGAAGAACAATGACACAGACCAATTAAAAATATGGGCAGAGAGTGGGAGGGGCTTCAAAGCCATACTCCACTACTGCATGCCTCGCAGCAGCGCATGAAATGCCCAGGCTCAACCTAAAAACTACTCAGTCTACATGCATTTGAAAAAGTAACCAAATGGCTTGATTATTGTTAATTACGACTCAAAGTTCAAGCACTATTGCACACAGCCTAAACATTTGGTGTTCTGCAGCATTATGTTAATCATTTCCAGAATGTATCTTATTATATGAGCATATCTGCTTTGTTCTACTATCAATAAACTGTCACTCACATGGCACACATAAGGCATTAAAACGTCACACATAAGCACACTAAAACAAAGAAATGCCATGCATAAGCAATCTGAAAACCTGGCAGCTGTGCTTTCTTATGACCTCTGTCTAAGAAGGGGAAACGCTGTGCTGTGTTCAAGCTTTACACCCCGAAAGCTCTACTGTCCAGGTCTAGTTTCTACCTCCCTTAGCAGAAATAAGATGACCTACACTTGAGGTTGTGCGGGTGTGTGCCAGTCTACACCTTGCTGCACACCCGCTGATTCTTGAAGCCGCACAGAAAAGGCCAAAGGCCTGGCCAGTTGTCTTGTGGCGACAGGTAAGTCCTGCTGCTTAGAGAGCTAAACTTGTCTGAGCAGCACTAGGCCATCCAGGTCTCAGAATAGCTGAGCAACTTCCCATTGGTAGAGGCCATCTAGAGTGGGCGGAGTGTAAGTCGGGGGTGGGCAATGTTATTTAATATGCAGCTGATGGATCCGATGTGGGAGTAGAGCTGCAGAGCATGCTTGCCAGTGCTACTCCTTGAGTGGGGATAATACAACGCTTCCCAGTAGCGGGAACTGGGATACATTATAACTTTTCGTTCAAAATGACACGCAAGTTGCCAATCCACGTTGAAAACGCATCGCTTGAAAAGAAGTTAGAGCAAATTGTTTAACTAAAGCCAACTGTAAAGTCTCACAGTCTGAGGTCAGTCGTGAGGATGTTATTACTTTATAATTACCTTAAGTGCTAAGCGTCAAGGCGCTATAGACATCTGAGATCGCATAATCTGTATATGTGGTTATTTAAGCTTGATGTGTATATAGGACAGCTAAGCGGCGCTTCAGATGAATTGTCTCAAAATACAACCTACGTGTTACGTACGACTCATTCACCTCAAAGCAATCAGCTTAAAAGACGAGATGCGTATTGTGCTTGCTATGATGGTGCTTTTCAGCAAGTCATCGTCGTTAATACAGGTGCCAGTTTTACAAGACCCTGCGGTAGATGATAGTGCCACTTGTGGGTGAACTGAATAAATATGAAGATCTGAGGCACGAACCACACTGGTTTACAAAACATTAGAGAGTTGTATGCGGAGTATTATTGTTACACCCCATATGTAGCATTTATTTCACAGTGACTTTTACCACCGAAACTCATGCCGCTCGAAATATTATACAGTTGAAAACAGCCGTATCTAGAAATCAGCATGTTCAATCATTATTTTGCTGGAAACAGACGTGAAAGGTTAAAAGCAACGGCAAACCAACCCCCTGCTCTCCCGGTCGTTCCATGAAGCAAATCAAACTTAAATGACTTGACTTTCTGCACACCCCACAAAATACCTCTACGGTGCGCTTCAGCGATTTCTACTCTATGGCGTCTTCTACGAAAAGAAAAACGTTACCATAATCTAGCAAAATTGCAAACATACCTTTCCTCTCTCTCCACGATGCTTTATAGTTCGGTTAAAAAATGTTAATTAAATCTGCTTCACTATTCTATATGGCATTCCTCAAGTCGGCTTCAGAGACTGTCCGATAGCCGATGTATTGTGCAAAAAATTAAAATATATAACGTTGAGTTTTCAGCATATTTATTTTACACATTAGGAGGTCTTCCTTAATCTGATGTAAATTTAAAGGAAAAAGCCCCTAATATGACATGGGTTCTTGAGTCAATGAGTTTCTTAATCTTCAACTAACATTCATTATCAAAACATACAGAGTTTAAAGGAACGTTGAAAACGAAGCCCACTCACTAAAAGGGGAAAAAGTTAGTAGGCTATAACTCTGAGAACTCTCCATCAACGGAAAATCATGAAAAGGCTTATCACGAACAGGATTTACAGTTAACAAATGTCGTGAAGCGCGAGTTATGAGCACGAGTTAGCAAGGCTTTTTCTATTCTGCAAAACACGAGTGGTTGCATCACCTCCTTCAGCATCTGTGCCTCTTTTCTTTCACTGACAGGCTTTGTGAAGCTCGAGCGAAAAAAGAAAATGAAGAAAGATAGGCCCCTTCTGTCAGAACCAGTGGTGCGCGCGCACCACAGAGGAGCGGGGGCGAGGGAGCGTGGCAGCAAAGTGAACGTGCGCTAATTATAAACACATGTTTATAATTAAAACCAGATGCCGCTGCTGCGCGTAACAGACACCAAAAGGCCATGGGCGGTTACATTTCTAAAGGAAGCTGGGACATGCACCCGCCTTTCACCAATTGCGTGCTGTCTTTTTTAAAAAGACGCACGAAAAAGCCAATTGCAGCCGACGAAGATAAAAGCACACGCACGAGCGTGTGGTCAGCTTTCAGAAGCCCCTACATGAAGTCTAGCTGTGGGAGCAGTGCTGCGCACTGCAGCGCTAGGCGCGAGACTTATAAACAGCTTAAGGACACATGGGAGGCTTAAACTTTAAAAAGGGATAAAGAATGGCAAAAAAACGCATTGGCAAAGTAAAGTACTGGCACATCAGCCCTCATAATGAAGTGCACTTTTATTTATGCAGATTTTTGACAGGCGTGGACTCGTGATCAGGGAAAACGCTGTCACTCACACTGCAAGAGAGGCAATGGCTGAATTGGACTGCCCCACTGCCCTATGCTGAGGCGGGCAGAAGCAAAAAGTGAATGGCAATTGAACGGACCAATGGTTCAAAAGGGCTGACACGAGACGCACTCTATGTACGCATGTGTCTGTCATCTTTTTTAATGGTTTTTTGTTAGTTTGTTTGAAGCAAGTGAGACAATCTCTAGGCCAGACCTAAAAAGGAGCTCCTCACAGCAGGGCCTGTACAAGCCCACCCACTGACAGCATGTTAGTCAATAAACGTCAATGCTGTTGACTCACTAAGCAACAGAAGCATCGGATATTACTTAAACAACAATGTTGAGCAATTATTGAATATCGATTCAGACAGGGCCGCCTCTGACAGGAGGCCCTGCCTTCGTACAAAAATGCAAAACGCATTAGTCAGTCTCGGCCGGGGCTGTCAACTGGTTTTGCTCTTTAAACTACTGAATATCGACCATAAATCACATCTGTCAAAGAAAAAGCATTTTATATGGACAAACTCGGCAAAGCGAAAACGGACAGAGTGCAAATGACTAAACGGAAGCTGTAAGTTTCAGTAGTTCTGCTGCACAAAGAAACAAAGAAAGTGCTCGCCCCCCCTCCCGCCCCCCCCAATGAACAGTGTTGCATAAACTGAAAGGTGCCCAGTGGTTCCTCTGGTTAAAGCCCAGAAGTAGAGAACTTAAAAACGTTACTGGTTCAGCTAAAAGGCTTATAGATAAAATGCAGAAAAACGCATCACAGATTCTAGGCTGGCATTACTAGTTCTAGGCTGGCATTACTATCTGGACAGGGTATGGAGAGAAGCTGCCAATTTCTTAAGGGCAAACACATAAAGAGGGGGAAGATATTCACACTGACGTCACTTCGCTTCCAAAATCCGATGCAATTCAAAATGCATGTGCGCAAAACTAATGTCCAGTTCTTCCTGCTGGTCAGGTGCGGCGGTACGTCAAGGTACGCGCCATTAACCTTCGACACCATGCTGGTAAGGGTAGGATATCATCTGTGCATTGCACGGGTGAGGATACAACTCCACGCGAGTTCAACAAAGACCAGCACAATGGGTCTCACAGAGGTTCCTTGCAATGCGCTCATGCACCACGGGCAATTCAGTGAACAACATGTTGTGGGTGTCGCTCACATGGATTCTACGGAGGCCACAGATGAGGACCATGTAGAAATCCTGTTAGCCAACCAATCACACACCGATAAAATAGGTATGGTTTAGGTATCTTCTTAAACATGGCTACGCTATCAAATCTTTTACTGGTGCAGGGCGTGGGTTCTCCTGTTGGAAGGACAATGCGTATCCTCCTGAAACGACATGCCCGTCTTCACAGTCAGTAAGCACAGACAGAAACTGTTTTGAATGTCAACTATCACATGCGTGGTTCAGAATCGCAGGGACGGACCATCTCCCTTCCAGACGTAGTTCCCACCACATTAACTCTGCTGGCAGAAGATGTACTGCATCAGCAGGCGTAGCATCAGTGCTCTGATCGGGTAATAGGAAACTGCACCGCGGTCTGTCGGGTCACTTGTCAGGAAACAGGACCATGAATCGACACATAGTTGAATGACCACTCCCTGTGCCTCCGATGGGACATGGCATGAAACCAGATGACTAAGGTAAACATTACCACGGTCGGCAGTCACTCCGCTCAGCGTGTAACTTGTCAAATTTGATGTACTGCAACAGTGACTGAAATCTATAGCACTTGCTGGTTCGGTTGCCAGTAAATTAGTGACAGTGGGCTGGAAAGACAAGATGGGGTAGATGCTAGCTCATGCCTGTGGAGGCATTTTAAGACCAGACTTTTTTACTGAAGACAAGAGGTGGCTGTTCGTAGTTGCTCATAACGAGCTAGGGCGACAAGCTAACACCTCTTTGGGCGTGCACAGAACTTTAGAGAGTGCGACTGTGCAGGGGATTGCACATGCATTTACTACGCATGCCTTTACAACGCGGTCTGAACCACGAATGTGTCTTTACAACGCATTCCTTTACCACACAAGTCGTTACAATGACTTGCCTTAGGGAAAGCACTGCACTTTGGAATAGTATAATTAACTATTACAACTCCAGTCTCTGCAACAGTAGGGAAAGTGTTGGACTTAAAGTCCAACATCAGTCTGGCACACTTCCTCTTAGTTAAGTCGTTGTAATGACTTGCGTTGTAAAGACACATTTGTGCTTCGGACGGCCATGTAAAGGTACAGCGTGGTTCAAGCCACAATGTACAGGCTGTTTCTCGTTGCACAGAGAACAACTACAGTGACACTTTTTACCTGATCCTAGCACCATCGGCTCTTTAGGTGAACGTTTGTCCGCAGCTGGCCCTACCAATGGGATATTGTGGATTTACTTGCTGAAATGTTCTTAGAGTTTCCCTGCAAAGATTTTTTTAGGTCTGGGTTAGACAGCACAACTGTCAAACAGACTTACTGCTAACAATACACATGAGGGCTTTGGATTCACCCCTTTCAAACTTTGGGATTTCTTCAACCATAGTATTTCAACCACGGACTTGAGACTATGTCAATCATGCCTGGACTCAGCCCACTGGAGTATTCATCTCTCACTTAAAGAAACTGGTTCTTTCGGAGTAGCCTTCCGCCTCTATTCGAGCACTTGCATTAAACTACATGGGGAACTACTTAACACCTATAGCCCTCTCTGCGGGGTCCAGACTGTATCCACACTAAACCCAGCCAAGTTAGCTTAGTCAATGCTGGTTTTATTAGTTTAGGATATGCTCACAACTTAGACTGGCAGCTCAGCTCAGTCAACAGAATCCTTCGCCGACAATGCAATAAGATACAAGACAACGTTTTCAAGACTTGAAGTAACTCACTGTCTTAGTTCTCGAACGATGGGTGACGTCATGGTGATGGTGTCCTCTGTACATTGTATATTCCTTGTGTTCTTACAGAGGCCCTTTCAAGCTAGAATCTGTGTGTGCCCCAACAAGTAAGGAAAGTAGTTCTGCCGATAGTTTCCTTCATAGATGCTCCAGTGCAGACTATCGGTTGTTTAAACAGCTTCCACGGGCCCAAGCCGCAACAGTCTCAGAAACACTGCTCAATGGACTCAAAACGACTTCACTAAAAGTCCACGTCAAGACCAGCACTTGTTGTTAGAAGCCTAGGTTGAGAGGTCACAGAGTGAAAGATTTACGTAATTTAGATTACGCTCAATGGTGGCCCACCTGTAAGCACATTACCTGGGCAGTACAAGGAAGAAAAAACTGCCTGAGCAACACAAGGGGGCGGGGAGGGGGGGATATCTATTGGAATCTGACTATGACAAATAATCAAAATAAAATATCCCTTGCAAGGAAATACAATTTCTACAGAGGAGTATTCACCAGTAAGAACAGTATTTTTTGTATTACATTTTCAGTATGAAATTACAGCGTGAGCCGGGGTAATGCGAGCATTTGCTGAGTTTATCTTATTTACTCGCTGAAGGGCATTTCTGATAATTTGAGCCACTCTGCGCTTCCACCTCATGAACAGAGTACTTGTTACAGTGAGCCACCCATGTCAAATGCATTCATTTACATTTCCAGAACAAACACAGAAAGGAACACTTCCATTCCTGCTCTTCATGGTCTGGCTTGTGTTCTGTTAAAATGGGAGTCAGACAACTTAATTTGTGGGGGAGCATGAGCCCAGGGACCCACGGCAGAGGGCCGCACAAGCCTGGGAGAAATATTAAATGCCTAAATGGGCAAGTTCTAGGCATATTGGCGCCACATGTGGCTAGAATAAAGTAAAAAACTTTAAGATGTACCACTGAAGGACGCGTGGGGTTTCTTATCCAAAATTCTTTTAAAAGAGACAGCAATCAATACATTTAAGAGAAGCACTGTCAAGAGGAGTTTGGAGATTCACCCTACAGAACATTCTGTGATAAAGTGCACACTGTGGCAGTCATGAAGCAAGGTTAGGACCTTATCATCAACTTAGACTCCATCAATTGCAAACAAACAATACGCTCAATGTCTACGATAGCCTGTAACTTACAACAGCTCACCTGAATCGCAACTAGACTTCTAACACAGGTAGTAAGCTGTATCTCGCCTCCCATTAAACCTTCAGTCTGCATGATATCTAAAGAAATACTCAACCACGGCCCTCCCCTTCCACAACAACTCTTAATATGAGTGATTACACTGCTTCTGTTGGATGCCCTCTTCACACGATGATCAACCATAAAGACAGCAACAATTATACACACCATCTAGCCCTTAGCCACAAATGCATGGGTCTAGCTCTTAGCTCAAAGGGAGGGGTCTAGCCCTTAGCGTCAAAGGGAGGGGTCTAGCCCTTGGCCTCAAAGGGAGGGGTCTAGCCCTTAGCCTCAAAGGGAGGGGTCTAGCCCTTAGCCTCAAAGGGAGGGGTCTAGCCCTTAGCCTCAAAGGGAGGGGTCTAGCTCTTAGCCTCAAAGGGAGGGGTCTAGCCCTTAGCCTCAAAGGGAGGGGTCTAGCCCTTAGCCTCAAAGGGAGGGGTCTAGCCCTTAGCCTCAAAGGGAGGGGTCTAGCTCTTAGCCTCAAAGGGAGGGGTCTAGCCCTTAGCCTCAAAGGGAGGGGTCTAGCCCTTAGCCTCAAAGGGAGGGGTCTAGCCCTTAGCCTCAAAGGGAGGGGTCTAGCCCTTAGCCACAAATGCATGGG
Source organism: Triturus cristatus (assembly GCF_964204655.1). Taxonomy (NCBI): domain Eukaryota; kingdom Metazoa; phylum Chordata; class Amphibia; order Caudata; family Salamandridae; genus Triturus; species Triturus cristatus. The sequence goes on from NC_140586.1 coordinate 816,110,134, forward strand.
TCTAGCTCTTAGCTCAAAGGGAGGGGTCTAGCCCTTAGCCACAAATGCATGGGTCTAGCTCTTAGCTCAAAGGGAGGGGTCTAGCCCTTAGCGTCAAAGGGAGGGGGCTAGACCCCTCCAGGGTCTAGCCCTTAGCCTCAAAGGGAGGGGTCTAGCCCTTAGCCTCAAAGGGAGGGGTCTAATCCTCAGCCACAAAGGCATGGCTGTGCATCTTTGCAGATCACCTATCCACCCTCACTAATGTAAGGAACTCAGGTTTATTTCTCTTAAGCGAACACTCTACATGGCTTTATGTTTTCAAAAACATCTTTCGCACACCTGATCGAGCTATGCATGGCTTTGACCACTTTAATGACCATCTCCCCTACATGGCAAACATCTTCCTGGGACTTCAGTATTGATGACGATAATTCAATGTCCACAGCTCTGTAAAAGAACTGTGACGTTCACTCAACATCAGCTATCTAACCATCCACCTGATCTGAAGAGCAATACCCCCAAGTAATGCTCCTACCAATACAATCAACGCAGAAACTTCTATTCGTCTTGTTTGATCTACACACCTTCCTATCCAGCACCTCTCTCCGTACTTCTGTGTCTCCTTTGGAGGATAGTCTGTATGTCGAAAGGAGTCTGGTGACCAGAGGCGGCTCCGGCCCTGCTTGCTGCGGAGGCCCCAGATCACAGCCTTCGGTTTGGTAACTCCATACCTTGGGCTGGTTTATATTAAAGCAGCTGGTGCAGCCTTTCTATTTTTGCTTCATGCTTATATGACGCATACGTAGCGTTGCTTTCGCTCACCTTCTTAAGTCGGCTCCAGCACACACTGTTACCAGCAGGACTTCCTTTAAGCGGCTGTTCCTACTTCCAGTAATCAATAGATCGGAAATCTTACAGAATATCAATACTAGAAAGACATTTCAAACACTTCTCTATGTTCTTTGGTTTCTCTCCTATGAATGTGTTTGTCATCCCTGGTAGGAATTAGGAAATCTGAGCTATGAAACGGAAAAATATTTTATGCCCATGGACAGAAATCAATGAGCCTACTAAGGGAAGCATCGGCTTTGCCCCCAAGTAAAGTCAACTAGCAGAGCTCTTGGATAGGTCAGGCATACGCAGATCCCCCGGAACAGGTTCTCACCTTGAATTCTGGTGCTTGTAATGGTCTCTCTCTCCAATTAAAATCACAGCACTGCAAGCACCAGAATGTAACGCAAGAGCCAGAAGTGAATGAACTACTCACACAGGAGATGGGGTCCCTTGAGGACTAAAATGATTGTTTTGTCAATTTAAATTGTTTAAAACACTACAATACTAAATTCAAATTAAAGCAGTCATCCTGTGATGAGGAAAAGCAGTCCTCTTGACCCAGCCCTGAATCATTAATCACCAGTAATAAGCATTCTAGAACGCTGCTTTCTTTGATGACGCCTGCTTGGGTTTTGAGACCTATTGTCGCATCACTCGCCAGATTCCACTTTCAAAATATTTGATTATAGCAGAGAGACTGAACCTCTGCTGTTTGCAAACTATACAAATTCAGGTTCATCACTGTCCCTTTCAGAGTCTTGAACCAATGCAAATAACTTACAACTAATTTGTACACAAATAAACCTTTTACGTTTCAGATCATTCAAAAGATCCCTTAGAATTGACCAAACCAGTGCTGAAAATATTTAATTTTGAATTAATTGTCTGAAAATGGTATCTGAAAGCCCCACAATGCAACTGAATGTCCTCATACATGCAGGATGCAGTGAATCCTTTGACATTCCTTTTGGATCTGGTTTGAAAAAAAATAAAACATATACTATGTGGAAAGGACACCAAACCTACCTGTCTTAGTGAGTTGAATCATATCCAGTTTTGAACACTGTGCTTTAACACGCAGCATTTGACACAGAGTTACCCCTACATTCCTTAGGCAGGAACTAGGAAGAGCCTTACCCTCTCCAAGTCCCGCGCAAAGAGTTTACACCAGGAGTCCAAGTCTATAACATTGACTCACAGGCCCAGGCGCAGGAATCTTCCTCCGGTGGCCCGCTAACGCTTACTCGCCACGCTGACAGACAGGCGCAATGTTCTAGAATGTGTCATTTGCAAAGAGCTGATAATAACAAATACTTCAGCATCTCTGTGCCAAAGGTCCCGGGAGCTCCACCTCATCGCCTAGCACTGTGGAGGAAGGGCTCTCTTGTAGGGCTATGTAACCCTCTGTAGAGCAGCTGCAGATGTGGTATGGGGTTTGAGAATAGTAGGTGTACGTTCATTGCAGGGGTGCATCGCCTCCATTTCAGCCACGGTGCATAGTCTTGGTACGCACGCTGCACTTCTGGCCACTATCTAGATCCAAGTAATTGCAAATGGTTGATGTATGGGAACAATTAACACCTTGCCTGGTAAATGTGTGGACCTCTTTGGCAGCCTGTCCTGAAAACCAGCCTGATAGATCCACCTGAATGGTAGCAACGAGCGTGCCTCCGATTGACCAAATGATTCCTCCAATGTCTGCTCACATATTTGCACCCAAGCTCTGATATGGCGCCACTCTATGGACTGGCCCCACTGGCACCGCTCTATGAACTGGCCTCACTGGCAACGTTCTATGAAATGGCCTCACTGGCACCGATGTTGCAGCTCTATGGACTGGCCTCACTGGCACCGATGACACCTCTTCTATGGACTGGCCTCACTGGCACCAATGGCACTGCTCTATGGACTGGCCTCACTGGCACCAATGGCACTGCTCTATGGACTGGCCTCACTGGCACTGCTCTATGGACTGGCCTCACTGGCACCAATGGCACTGCTCTACGGACTAGCCTCACTGGCACCGATTTATCGAATGGCCTCACTGGCACGGATGGAGCCGCTCCATGGACTGGCCTCACTGGCACTGCTCTATGGACTGGCCTCACTGGCACGATGACAACGTCTATGGACCGGCCTCATTGGCACCTCTTCTATGGACTGGCCTCACTGGCACCTCTTCTATGGACCAGCTTCACTGGCACCTCTTCTATGGACCAGCCTCACTGGCACCTCTTCTATGGACCGGCCTCACTGGCACCTCTTCTATGAACCAGCTTCACTGGCACCTCTTCTATGAACCAGCTTCACTGGCACCTCTTCTATGGACTGGCCTCACTGGCTCCTCTTCTATGGACCAGCCTCACTGGCACCTGTTCTATGGACCGGCCTCACTAGTACCTCTTCTATGGACCGGCCTCATTTACATAATGACAACTCATCTACGGGCTGGCCTCACTGGCACCAATGGTGTCGCTCTACGGACTGGGCTCCCTGGCACCAATGGCGCCGCTCTATGGACCGGCCTTACTGGCACCGCTCTATGGACTGGCCTCACTGGCACCGATGTGCCGCAGCAACAACAACTGATGAATGGAATGCTGAATAAATCAAACATTCAACCCCAGTCAAGAGATGTGGGTAAAATGCATCTTTCTTTGGTCACAACGCCATGCCAGTGTGTACCCAGCCATATGAAAATCAGTCTTGACCCTGTTCCTCATGGGAAGAGTCCAGCCCGAACTGCCAAGGTTGGTCCTCCCTGGACCGAAAACAAGCATCCTGGGACTGGTTTCAGGAGAACACCCTTAACTTGATTCCAGTGGCACAGCGAGCTAGGGACCCACATCTGGGCATACCCATCTGTAGGAAGCTAGGATCCTTCTGCTTGGTTACCCCCACTTTTTGCCTGGTGTTGCTATGTTTTTCTGACAAGTCTGACTGGGATCCTGCTAATCAGGACACCAGTCTCTGGGCTTCTTCCCTAAATTGGACATGGTGAGTACTTCGGTACATTCCAGATTGGCTACTGGGGTACCCTTATAAGTCTCTAGTATATGGTATTATGGTCCCCAGGGCATAGGTACACCAGGTGCCTCTCACGGACTGAAACATGTATTATGCCACCCATGAGAGACCACTCAAATTGTGACTACAGGCCTGCCAATGCAGCCTCTGTATGCTGGCGCTAGCACCCCTAAGGCAGGCCTTTTAATCCTGAAAGCAGGGTACTCTGTTATAAGTATGAGGGTGCCCCTGCATGATTAGGACACCCCTACAACCTTTGGAGTCCATTCTCCAGGGTGGTAAGTGCATCAGCCATTAAAATATATAGAGTGGTTATGCATTATTACGCTATGGCTATCTCTAAACTAGCTGTTACGAACCCGGTCGTGTTTGGCATCAAACATGTTGAAATAATGGCATAGGTGTATGATTTCATGAACTGTAAAGATCCTCCGGGAGGCCCTCAGTGCTCCCAGTACTAGTCTTCTATACCCGGACAGCAAACTAAGGCTGCTGCCGACCAGAGACTCAATTCTGCCCTCCTGCTGCTGAGCCAAGCTCGAGCAGAGGAAGGCAGGACAATAGGTTTCCTGTCACAGGGATGTGTGACCACCTCCCAGACATGACTTGGTGTATTGGAACAGGGTGGGGGTGCTTGCCAGCGCCAGTATACTGCTTTGAAGGACACATTTGGTGCCCTGCCTGCATACTCTAGTTGAAACCAGTTCAAGAAGCAGTTGGCTCCCGAACTGGTGCGAAACATGACAAAGGACATGGGAATATCCTCCCCACTTTCCAGCCCCTCCTCTAGGAGGGACCCCTGAATAGCCCCAACCCTTTGCTTATGGTACTAAAGAGCTTAGCTGTGGGTGGGTCCCTAGATTCGTGTTGGGACAAGATTCTGATCTGAAACCACTTAATCTTCAACAGTATGGGCACTTTGGACTTTGTTGGACTTCGCTTTGAGAACCTAGACTGCAACTGGGAAGACTCCTGCTGTTCCTGGTCTCGTCGTCTGTGCCTGTGCTCCATACAGGTTCTTCTACAGGCCTGTAGACATTCAAGACCTTTGAAGGAATCTCCCTTGAAGTGAAGGAGTCTTAAGGCACCGCAACGATGCTGACCAGTCTGCTGTTCCTGAGCTCCTACAGACTCCAAAAGGTCCAGCAACACAGGTGGTGGTTCTGCAACTGCCTTCTTTGAGGCCTGTACTGTCTTCACCGAAAGTTTGAAGCCAGTATCCCTCGTCGGAACCGCTGGAGCCGTACCCCTATGCACTTTGTCGACTTGCCGTTGCCAAGGCTTGTTGACTGCCTTCCAGAGATCTTCGGGCTCCAGCCTCAAGCATCTCCTGCAGCCAAGATATTTGCCGGCACCGCATCCCTTACACTGTGGATCTTCATCCTTTAGTGAGCTGCTCGAGGCCCTCTTGCGACTCCTGTGCCTCCGGCTTGTGGGTTCTCTTGAGGGTCTTCTTTGGTTCCAGTGGGCTGCCCTGCTCGCTCGGGCCTGCTCTGATTACGCGCTCGTGGGGCGTTCCTTGGCCCTTGCTAGTCCCGACACTGCACCTTTTTCTACGACTAGGTTGGTTGCCAAGGCTCGTTGGTTCCCCTGTCGGACACTGATCCCTTGGCTCTTGACATCCGACGTGGGACAGCTCGTGAACGGCTCCTGGTCTTCCACAGCGTCGCCTGGTCCGCATAACTGCAACTTCAAGGGCACGCCAACTTTCCTGCATCTCCGACACAGGTGGGCCTTCGTCTTCTGTGCCTCCGGGTCACTCCTGAGTGGCATTGACTCTGTCCCCTCTGCCTGCAGGTATTTCTCTCCCTGCATCCACCTTTGGGTTCCACCAGTCTCTTTCACCTTCTTCACCAGCTGCATCTCTTCTGAAGTCCTCCATTGTGGCCTTCAGCAGTTTCCAATGCCACTTCGCACCTATGCACCCGGCTTCCCTGGTTTAGGTATCCTGGTTCCTGGGGTATGCATGGGTCGGGTGATTCTCCTACCTCCATCTTCTAAAGGGTTTCTTCAAGGTCCGCCAGGAAGGTTCCTTCTTTAAAACTGTAACCGCAGCTTACCCACTGACTTGCATTGAGTACGATGTGTTCCCACTCTGTACATGACCTCCGTGGGGTTCCTAGATACTCACCTTGGGTGGTTCTTTGGGTCCCAGATTCTTCTACGTCTTATGGGTCCATTCTCAACTTCGTGGTTCTCATTCCAATATTTCAGTTAATGGTTTGGTCTGTCCCTGGAGACAACTGTGTATTTGTGCTACTTATGTGTTCTATTTCCAAAGTATTTGTGTGTATTGTAGATATATCTCTGGGTAGGATATATTATAACGTGTTGGTGAGTGTTTATAATAAATACATATTTTTATAACTACACTGTGTTGTTCTTTTTCACTTAACCTACACCATAAGATCAAGTACTGGTACAACAAGTTGCTTTACACTCCTGGACTATGCCTGAAGGATGCTCTCTACAGTAACCACTTAAAGAGCTTTCTAAGTTTGTCTAAGATGAATAAAATCACCATAAGGGTTTCTGGATTAGTGCAGGGTGCTACATTTACGTAAGTGGGCACCATATACTAAGCCAGCCTCCTACACCATCCCACTTAGGCGAAAAGTGGTGCAGCAACAAATGATGGATGGAATGCTGAATGAATCAAACATTTACTTCCCCAGTCAAGAGATCTGGGTTAAATCCATTGTTCTTTTGCTCAATAAGCCACCCCAGTTTGGTCCCAGCCATATGCATATCAGATTTGCATATGGCTGGGTTTAAACTGGAATGGCATGGGGAGAATTTATTTTGATGTATTTAGATCCAGATCTCTGTACTGGGGTGAATGTTTGACATTGTTCAACATTCTTTCCATCAATTACTCTTTTTGCTTTTGTCACCCCGATTTTTATGGGTATGCCCAGACGTGGGTACCATGCTCTCCATGCCACTGGAGTCAAGCTAGCCTGGCTGATGAGGGGTGAAACCCCGAAACAGGTCCCAGAACGGTGGTTTATGGTCCAGGTAGGACCTGGCCTGGCAGTTCGGGCTGGACTGTTCCCAAGAGAAGCAGGGTCAAGACTGATTTGAATATGGCTTCGTTTAAACTGGAATTGCATGGGGAGCAAAAAAACTATGGATTTAGGAAAAATCTCTGTAATGGGGTGAATGTTCGACATTGTTCAACATTCTGTCCATCAATAATTCTTTTTGCTTTTGGCACTGGCACAGATGGCACAGCTTCTACCATCCTCTGACCTAAGTTGCTTCAGTCGCGGGCCAGGCACACATACCCCCTTGACTAGCTCTCATTCTCTCTACATACTAATCTCGAACGCCATCTCGCTAACATGGTTTGTGTTTTGGAAGTAGGTAACCTTTACATAGGTGCAGGCCCTTCACTTCTCCCTTTCACTACAGCCCTATTCGCTACTCTTTCTGTGCTATTAGAGCATTCCATTGTAATCTGCTGTAAAATTTCACTTGATTTTTTTTTCTTCATTTTCCTTGATAAGCACCTATTTATATTCAGTGTTATGGCTCTAAACTAGGTTTACTCCTGCTCTATTGTATTGTATTCTACAACTCTATTTTTTACTTGTTTCATTAGCAACTGCTTCGAAATAGTCTATTCCATATGTGGCTGCATAAATACATAAACAGCAGAAAATAGCTGCAGAACACGGGGTTGGTTTGTGCTATGTCCCCATTGTACACCTCGGTCACCAATGTAAGTACGCCCGCCCTTAGGACTTCGGTGGACAGGGTGGCAGAACGATTCATGTTGCACTGATGATGAGTTAAGCTATAATTCGACACACAGCCGGTGCTCAAACCCAGCGTAGAGCTAGTAAATATGTGCTTGCCCCATTTCCCAACAGAAGTGTAAATGAGGTGAAAAAAAACCCAGGCATTTGCAATGCGATAGGTCTCGCATTTGCGAGAGTTGGAGCGATTAGCGTTGTAAATGACAATGTATTTTACCTTCTATGTGCTTTAGTTTGGAGTGGAGTAGACACATACAAAATTAGGGCAAGCAGATAATAGCAAAGTTACCAAGCACCGATGAGAACGGGATACCCTCTTGCTACTGGATGCATAGCGACGTAAACGCACCTAGTGCTTTCTGTAAACACAGTGAAATATGAAAGGGGAGAATGAAACTAGTGCGCATAGTGGAGTGCCCCAGGACATTAGTGATCTGCTGATAGTGTGAACAAACTACCCTGAACATCTTTGTGGCAAGCATGCATCTTTTATTTGAATTTTCCAAAGACATGATAACAATAATAATGCGTTGATTGTGGTTTCTTTAGAACACGTATGAACAAATGTGTCTTGTTCAGAGCTTTCCCTTTGTATGTATGTCTGTGTCTATTACTAGACATCTTTGCAAACATGCGCAGCACTTGTAAGGCAATGGTCTACTCGTGCGAGGAGCAGTGATCTCCGCTGGATGTTTGAATGGTCTACAGCCAGGTGGAGAGAAAGGGGGCAGGCAGGTGGCCGCACCCTGCTGGAAGTGTGTGCCTGTCTCCCAGGGCTGAGTTTTCTTAAGCAATAATTCAGTCACAGGATTAATTTTTTTGCTGTTTTTTTCATGTAGCGCGAACTCAACCCGAAGGTTAAATTAGAGTGGTTTACATGAGCACCAGTTACGTTACACAAGGACACATTCATTTTTGGGAGGTCCGGGGAGATAAGGTGAGTTGCCCAGAATCACAGGATGTTGAGCCCTGCTGTCCTCGTGGTTGACTGCATGTTTCAATGCAAACATTGTAAGAAAGTTATTGTAAATGAGCCCCCTACCTGCCTTCCAAGCAGGCAAAACGTAAAGCACGCCTGCCTGCCGAAGCCACAAAGATGCAGTATGTACTGTGGGTGGTCTTTGGAACAGGACCCAAGTTAGGATTGGCACTGGCCAACTGTAGGACCGGGCCGGCAGGACAGCATGCATCTCAAGGGGACGGTGAGCTGCAGACAATAGGCACACGGCCGCCATTGTTAAAGTGCGGCATGGCGCGCTGTAGAAATACAAAGAAATAATGTTTTAAATGTTGAGTTAGACGAGCCCCACAGCATAAAAGAAAGCCGTGCGGCAGCTGTGTCAAACATTAATCTCGGTGTGGCGTATTCTACCAAAAATAAATTGAATGTCCGTAGTATGCTTTAAAAAAAAGGTTTTCTAACCATATTTGAAGTTAAAGCGCAACGCCGCGGCATGCGCTTTTTTTGTAATTATATGGGCGGGGTGTGCTTTTTGTGACTATAAAGTGGCCGCAGAAGCACCAACATTAGCGCCAATAAGTAATAAATTGCAAACAAGCGGTTGAAGATTGCAGGAAGGCATTTGTGCGAGCAATAGGAGAAAGTCATTTAAGAAAATAAGTGTCCACAGACTGCTAATAAAACCTGCAAAGTAACAACACGAGTAAAAGGGCCGGTCCTCATGGAAGGTTACAAAAAGAGAAAAGGCGGTACTAAGGAAGGACTACTAAGCCTATTCATGAATCAAAAGCAAGTCTTTAGAAAGGACAGCAACTGAAGCCAATTGAAAAGATGGGCGGAAAATGGGCAGAGCTTCAAGTCCATACCTCAATTCAGCATATCTTGACGAGACAGCTCAAGCACTGCTTAAGCGAGACCAAAAAAAAAAACCACTGGTGATCACATGACATAAATGTGCTTCACAGTGGAGACCTTATTTTTTAAAGTAAAAATAAATTAGATTTTGTACATCTTGTTTTTGTTAATTTGTCAAACTATTTACCCTAAGGTAGCAGGCCCGGTTTGCTGGCTCACATGACTACTGAACCTACCGCATGGATACTATACAATCATCACACGTTCGTCTTCCCGCGGATCCACTCAGCATTTCACTCTTGTGAAGTTGATCAAATGTGCACCTTTGAGCTGGGTAGTTATAAAACATGTAGGTGTCAATAGCATCAAGTTACCCTCAAATAACCCTGTTATTTTCATGTTTACTTTTTCATCATGTGGTGCAGTAAGCGGGGGTGGAGAGCACTTTGGACATGACTGACTCTGGACCGACTAGCACTCTTTCAGATGCCTGAGTGACTCTTCCCCAGCCCAGCTGGTCTTCCTAATGAGCCTGACAAAGATTGTGCATATTAATTCTACTGAATCCGAATTAGTCACCCGTCAAATAGGCGACTGAATTTGAAAGAGCCTTATAGAGGCAAATCTGTCAGGTGACTGGCCCTCACCCGTTATTGATAGGCTGTCGCAGGAGATCCTGGCATGTGACTGACTCTTGCTCAACCCTGCGAGCTTGCCAGTGGTAATCTTGGTATGATGGCCTATGATCCAAGTCTACCCATTTTTCGTGACCCTGCAAGGTGACCGCAGTGCTGCCTCGTTGCCCTATGTCATGTGGGACACCTTCATCCAGTGCCGGCGTTTTAACCAACCCGTCTCAAACTTCTGGGGCTTGTTTTGTTTTCTCCATTGCAACTGTGTGCTTCCTGACCTCTGCGTGTGAAGTTCCATTTCTTGGTCATACTTGATAGAGCAAGACCAATGGCAGCATCAAGAGAGACACTCATACACGCATGAAATGCACAGAGCACTCTACACAAGTCAGACAAGTATTGCTTACTAAAACCAATCCACCTCAATCAATCTATCTCTATTCAAAACACCAGAGTAAGCGCAAGAGATCTCAAAAGCACAAGCTTATCACAACCACGTCTACAAGGGAAATTGAACACATTACTAATCCACTACCTATTTATCTCTAACTTTGGGTTCTGGAGTAGCGTAGTCCTCGCCGCGCTTCAACACCTTGTCAGTAGTAGTAAGCGCTATGTGAATACAATTTGAACCAGATTACAGGCGGTTTCATCCTTGGTTTGACCTCAGAAGACTTCAAGAGCTGGCTCTTCAAACACTAGCAGCTTTACCCCACCCACCAACCCCCCCCCCCCTCCCAGCACCTTGAGACCCTCGCTGGTATGTAGTGCGCTTTACAAATGCCATGATTGATTAATTGGAGTTATTAGTTATTTGTTCAGCACATGAAAAATAAACAGAAGCAAGTGAGATCGGACTCAAGTCACGGCCAGCTGTCGCTCAAAGCATCCTGGCTTTCAGAATTTGCACAAGTTTTACAATATCAATGGGGAGTGACGTTACTTGCCACTTCTGGCGAGTGTAGACAGTCCAAGCAGGACACCCCTTAGTAAATCTTCTCTACACTGCGAGTTTGAGGTGATATGGCGTGGTTTACAGTGTATGACAAGCAGCTCAAGAAATGGGGATGGAAACCCACGAACCCTAAACGTGTGAGCCTTTCGTACACCAGCAAATCCCAGGGGCGGTCAGGAAGTCAGCCCAATGCCCCAGGGCTGCTCCTCGCTGTACCCAGTCTAAGGTTGGGCAGATCTGTGTGAGAGGGTTGGGCATGGCTGCGCCAGAGATGGGAGCAGGCCCGGACTGGCTATAGCGGGCATCGTGTGTTTTCCAGGGAGGCTGGAAGGGTGGGAGTCGGTTTTGCAGCTTTGGGGGCTGGCTTTTGTTACTGGGAGCCGGTTTTGCAGCTGTGTTGCAATATAGGCCCCCATTAACAAAAGCAGCAGTGCTTCGCACTTGCATCCCCCCACCTCCCTCTCCCCTAAATGGTGGGGATAGGTGCAGGTCCTACAATATTGCCAGGGCTGCTTTGCGTTGCCAGTCCGGCCCTGGATGGGAGCGCTTAGGGGTGACCGCTTGCATGTCGTACACTGCAGACAGCAGAGCTGTAATCTGTTCCCTTAACAAGTATTTACCAGTGTAAAGTTTATGCACATTTAAACCCAAAGAGGGCACCAACAAAAACAGCTTCACATGGGGTCTTTGCAGTAGCTGAAAAGAAAAGTAAGTAGTAACGCGACAGGGCTAATGTGGCAGAGAACAGGAAGGAGACACTGCTCACGTTTGTCAACACCAATGCAGCTTCGACAGCCTTCTGAGCCCTAAAATTATTCATGCTCCCGAGGGCAACTCTGTGCTTTGTACACTTTGCGCTTGAAAATTCTTTAAAAAGATAAACCACAGTATTTTACACATCCAAATTTAACAAATGCTCATAAAATGAACGCCAGCCTGCCCGGCGTGGAGCCACCATCGAGGTTGCTGAATTCTGCCCTCTGGATGCGCAGGCGCATTGGAAATCTATTCCTCCATCTGGGCTTTTCCTAGAAGCGCCAAACCCGCCAGAGCGATCGATCAAGTGTCCGGCTCCGGGCAGCGAAGGAGATGCTCTTGACAGGTAATAACATCATATTGGAAATCCTCTCGCAGGATGAATTCATTCGGCTTCCACCGGCAGGTCTCAGGGCGATCCTTTCGAACGGGCCGGATCAGCAGCTGTTTTCAAAAGGCTGAAGGCCTGCAGCTGGGGGCCGCATGGTGCACGCGAGGCTGGGCCTCAGAGGGAATCATTCGGCACAGGCACATTTTGAGAATCTAAAATGTATCCGAGTAAAAACAAAGAACGTCTTAAACAAAGAGAACCATAAAAGCAACCGCATAAGGAACAAACCAAACCATGAATCTTTAGAGTTGCACTGGGTTTGTCATAAGGAATAGCTCATAATTAAGAACGCTGTGAAATATGGCACGAGTCCTAACCTTTCGCCTGACTCTAACCGTTTCCCCTAACATTCCCATGAATGGCAAGGCAACCCATAACCCTGACTTACGCCCCCGCCCCACTCGTGTTAACCCTCACCCAAACACGAACCCTTTGTCTTTCCTTAATTTCACTTCAAACCCCAATAAGAACCCAGTTATTTCTCCGTGTTTTATTGTGTTTTTATCATGCAACATAAACATTGCCAATATAATCCAGAACGAACCCCACGATACATTTAAAAATTCAACCCTAAACCTTTTTTGTTTTTTTTAAAATTCAAGTTGCATTGCTTTATTTAAATCTCGAAAAACGAGATTGCCTAAATGTCCTTTCTATTTCTTCATCGTTATATTTCTTCATTCTGGTATATCGTCACTTCACTTTCAAATGATTCCTTCTTATTGACATCCTGACAGTTAAACACCTTAATTTGTTGTACAGAGGCCTGGCCCTTTCCTCAGTTTTAGAGGCACACATGTGGTTTGCCACCATCCAGGCACAATTTGAATGTATAATATTGCATTGCTCCCTGACAGGTTGGTGGGCCTGAAATGCTATTATGAAACCCATATGTCCCCCAAAGGCCGGTGGTGCTGTGGCGAGTTATCCTGTTTAGTTCAAAAGACAGATTATTAGAATTTGTGCAGTGTGGCATTGCACAAACAGAAAAAAATGAGTAACGCCATATTTATCAAGAGTCGCATGCCAATAACATCATCGGCTGCTTTAAATAAATTGCTTCAAAGCAGCACTAAGTGCTAAAGCGCAAAGCACTTCAGCGGTGCCCCTTGAATGAGATCTGGACAAGCATTTCCAGAAATGGGGCGAGAGCTAACCTCATACTCGTTATATGATGAAAAAGATCTATGTAAGTGGTGGGGTGTGACTTCCCCCAAATTTCAGCAAGCGAAACAAGTTATCAGATTTCTTGCAGATGATTTTAGGGAGAGTAGATCTCTCTCCCGAGAATTTTTGGGAGTTTTTGGGATCAAATTTGCTAAAAAGCTACAGACCCTTGTGGGTATTGATTAAATATTCCTGTCCTTTCATGGTGCACCAGCAGTAGATATTGTTTTTTTTAAATGTTTCAAGTCAGAAATTACTTCCACTATACCAAGATCATCATTTTTTCATGGGTGAGCCCCTTATGCTAAAGAGTACATTCAATATGATAGAGCCAGAAATTTACCAAGGATACTTCAGCCACAAACATGGGTACCTCTAAAAATACCCTGCGGTATGCAAGGGTCAGCATTTTGCAAGTGACACCCCCTATAAAATGAGTACAGGAAATCTTATGACTAGAGTTACCTCAAATATCAGTTCCAACATTTTGCTACAGATCCTCCTCCCATATGCTAAGAATTAAGTGCATCATGTCAAGGCCTTCGGCCAGCTGTAATGGTGCATGTTCTGTGTCTGTGCCGCTGGGTATGACTGGGACAACAGCTTTTTCAGTTAGATAGTTCTAGTCCCCACAACCAATGATGGTGTCTTAATAGAAGTATGTCAGAGCCTGCAGTTTGCCATAGTTAACACACACCATCCATATTCTATTAGTGACCTTGTCCATAAGGCAAGAAAAACCTCTAGAATGCCAGACCAGCAGAAATCTTGGACACATAACACACATACACTAAAACACACACACATGCCCTCTCACACACATTTTCACCACCTCGCTTGCACTCTTTCGTACATTTATACTCTGTCACACTCTTACACACTGCCACTCACACTTCCATTGGTCAATCTGCTTTTATTGGGTTCGAAAAGCTTGCCCTGCTGCTTCTGCTATACCGGCCTTGCCTTTCAGAGAAGCTTAATACAAACGTATTCTCTATACACTATTCAAAAATAATATATTGCCTTATCAAAGTTTGTTAGAAGTATGATGCGAATAAAAAGTGCACTTCCTTAAAATAGCTGTAAGGGGCTTATATTTGGTTTCACATGTGGATCAAGCAGTTACAGTATTGGAAATTAATTGATGTTCTAACATGTTCATCAGAGCATCCAACTGATCTTCTGGAATGCTTGACTTATTCGGCAACTATGGATTTTATCAAGTAACACTATGCATTTTAGGGTTTTAAGACCCAACTTACAATGTAAAAAAAAAAAACATTCCTGGAACTAAGCACTGTGCTGAATGGAAAGCCAGGAATGGCTGAAAGTGTCACAAGAGCGTCAGTCCATCACCAGACCCCAGCCCTAGTCCCCCTCCTCGCACCATCCCACATTCTCAGCCCACTCTCCCCTCTTGCACCAGCCCCGTTGTTGCAGATGGACTTTAGTAGGCTTCTAGTACTACGGGAAGAGCGGGTATTCTGTGGGTGCCTTTGTAAAGATATATGTATATTCATGAGAATTTAGTAATTTTTATGTGTGCAGAGTAAGAGGTGTGGTCATGTAAGTGCTGGGAGATGGTGACTAGCATGAGTGAGTGCAGCATGAGTGGTGTGAGTGTAGGGTGAAAAATGTGCGGATGTGAATGTCGGGTGAGCTGCATGAATGCAATGCGAGAGGAGGGCCCATGT
Source organism: Triturus cristatus (assembly GCF_964204655.1). NCBI lineage: Eukaryota > Metazoa > Chordata > Amphibia > Caudata > Salamandridae > Triturus > Triturus cristatus. The sequence continues at coordinate 816,125,146 of NC_140586.1, forward strand.
GAGTGTCAGGTGAGAGGAGTGTGTGCACAGTGAGAGGAGTGAGTGCAGGTGGAGTTAGTGAAGATGGTGTGAGCGGTGTAAATGTAAGGTGAGTGGTGTGCCTGTGTGTTAGGTGCAGGATCAGCTGTGAGAGTGAAGGCCGATCTTTGAGAGTAACTGGTGAGTGCATGGAGAGTGGAGTTAGTGCAGAGTGAGTGGTGTGTCCCTGTGAGTTCTGGTGTGCAGGCAGGATGAACAGAGTGCCTGCATGAAAGCAAGTTTAGAGGGTTGTCCATGTGAGTGCAGAGTGAGAGGAGGAAGTGCAGGGTAAGGGGAGTGACTCCTGGTTGAGTGCTGTGCTTGTTTGCGTGGTGTGAGTGCAGGGTGGGACTGGGTATAGTGGGCACTAGACGTTTCCCCGGTGGGCTGGAGTGGTGGGGGGTAATTTTGTCACTGGGGGCCGGTTTTGCAGCACTGCTGTGACATCGTCCCCCTGTAACAAAAGCAGGAGCGATGCTTCTTACCAGCACCCTTCGAGCCCCCCATTCCCCTCCCAGGTCCGGTCGAGCAGCAATCTGCCAGGGCTGGTTACTGTTCCTAGTCCGGCCCTGTGTGTGTGCTGTGCCCATGTGAGCGAAGGGTGAGCTGTGTGAGTGACAGGAATGCCTATGTGAGTGCACAGTGAACAATGTGATAGTGTAAGAGTAGGGTGAGAGAAGTGACTGCAAGGCGAGTGATGTAACATGTGAGTTTGAGTAAAGGTGAAAGTGCAGAGTGGGAGGAATGAAAGCATGGTGAGTGATGTGCTTGTCTGAGCGAGATTGCAGAGTGAGCAGGGAGAGTGACAGGTGAGTGAAGTGTCACATGAGTGCAGGGTGAGTAGTGTTCCTTTGTAAGCTCAGGGTGAAAAACATGAGTGCATGGTGAGGGGTGTGAGTGCAGTGTGATCACTGAGTGCAGGGTGAGTGTGTGCTCATGTGACCACAGGATAAGTGGAGGGAGAATGGAGTGAGTTCATGGCCAGGGGCATAGATGCAGTGTGATCACTGTGAGTGCAGGGTGAGTGGTGTGCTCATGCGAGGGGAGAGTGAGAGGAGCATGAACAGTATTAGTGTAGGATAACAGTGTAAGTGCAGTGTGATCGTTGTGAGTGTGTTGAGGAGGAGGGTGAATGGTGTGAGTGAATGGTGCGCAGCGTGATTGCTGTGTGATCGCCGTGAGTCCAGGGTGAACATGAGAGTGAAGGGTGAGCGGTGATAATGAGAAGGGAGTTGCCTGAATGCAGGATGTATACCCAGATACCTGGAGTAACTCAGCAACGTATTGAAGGCTGGTGTAGAGTTTCAGATACAAGTTGAACTATTGCTATTATGGCATCAATCAGGGATGGAGAGTGGAGGAAATAAACAATGTGCTGATCCTGCAACAAACTTTCAGTCTCCTGATTAGGGTTGCCAGCTGATGGTCGGATGTATACCAGCACCACTGGCATTTTGATGTCCCAAGCAACACAAAAATAAGCAACATCACCTACAGCTGGTATGTGTAGCACTAGTTTGTGGATACTTCAAACAGCAAATATAAATGGCGCTTTTAAATGTGTTTTAGGGCTGCATTAATGATCTATGACTAATAATTAAAGGAAACAAAGACAGAAAAGTCATGTAACAAAGGAATACATATCATTTTATATACAGTCCTATTTAGTATCAAGGCGAGACCTTTGCAGACTCCTTAAATAAAATGGCCTGTATTGTTCCTTTGGAAAGTGGCATTTAAGAAATAGGCAGAGTGGGGATCCAGGGGGTACAGGAACCAGGGAAAAACACAAAGCCTTGTTAACCAGTTCACAAAGGCATGGTCTTTTAAAGACCTGTGAAAAACTTGGGTGTGGCGGAGAGAAGATTCCAGACACTACCCAGCCAATGCGCCCGTAGCTCAAGTGGTAGCAGGCTGGGTTGAGACACACAAGGGGGTTTTAAAGCCCCTTTAGGCCTATGAGTATTGCATGTCTGATTGCCATCCTTGTCGGTCTTTCCCATGCACAGACCCACCACGCTCCCAGAAACAAACTCCCTTAAGGGAATGATCCGAGCACCAGGGAACACCGATGGACAGATGATGGAATTAGACGGGCATAGTGAGGAGTGAGTCTGTTTCTTTTCATTCTCTTGCTCTAAACCAGTGTTCCTCATAGTACGGCCCGCGGGCCGCTGGCGGCCCGCGGACCTTGATTGAGATCGAGTACAGTGCACTTCTCTGGAGTAAGCAGGGAAGATGGCCGCAGGAGCAAACGTTGTGAATACGCGTTTAATACGTAATCACAACGTTTCCTCCTGCGGCCATCGTCTCTGCTTTCCTCCAATTGGCCTGCCTGCCTCTGACGTCACAGGAAGCTCAGGCCCTTTAAAAGTCAGCGGTAACTAGCGCTAGTTACAGCTGACTTTTAAAGGACCTTTTGGTGAGCTTCCTGTGCCCCTGGTGTCACGACGTCCTTCCAGCCCCGGAGAACCTTCGCAGCAGCGCCTGCACAGGTATGTGTTTTTTAATCGTTATGTACATTTGGCTCCTGCGCACAGCCTCCCCAAGCCCCTATAAATTAAACTGTGAGCGCATGCCCCGGTGACGGCCTCTAAGCCTCCGAGTCTTCCCTCTCTTTCGGTCTCGCTCCTCAGTGAAAACCAAGACTCCAGGAAACGGGTAGTGCCTTCTCTTTCCTCCTTTCCTTATTTGCTGCCCTGTGAAATGGATCCAAAAAAGAAAACGTGTCTATGGACGTCTGCATTTTCTGGATAGGGCCGACTGCAGGCGAGGCGATTTTATATCAAACAAGAATCTACCACAAAAGTATTGCCCAGACTCCATACCGGGGTGAACTGGAAGACTCTGAGGGAATTCCCACCTGGAAACGTGAACACTAAACACTGCAGGAAAGGGATGTATGTGTTCGCTGCACAGAGGATTGAACGCCATTTAACGGCTCACATATAGCCTTCAAAGGGAAGGGCTCTACATGCATAGGGCGCAGGAGGGAAGATTGCATATCTATAGCCTGTAGGCTGGAAGTCTGCACACGTGCACTCTACAGGGAGAACTGCACACACGCAAACACTGTGTGGTCCTTCAGGGAGGGAGACAGAGAGGGAGGGAGGGAGACAGAGCGAGAGGGAGGGAGACAGAGAGAGAGGGAGGGAGGGAGAGAGAGAGGGAGGGAGAGAGAGAGAGAGGGAGGGAGAGAGAGAGGGAAGGAGACAAGAGGGAGGGAGGGAGACCTAGAGGGAGAGAGACAGAGAGGGAGGGAGACAGAGAGGGAGACTGGAGGGAGGGAGGGAGAGGGAGGGAGGGAGAGGGAGGGAGGGAGAGGGAGGGAGGGAGGTACTGAGACAGAGAGAAAGGGAGACAGAGGGAGAGATAGAGAGAGAAATAGATAGAGAGAAGGGGAGACAGAGAGAGGGAGAGTGATAGAGGGAGAGTGATAGAGGGAGAGTGATAGAGGGAGGGAGGGAGCCAGAGATAGATAGATAGATAGATAGATAGATAGATAGATAGATAGATAGATAGATAGATAGATAGATAGATAGATAGATAGATAGATAGATAGATAGATAGAGATGTGTGAATCTGGTGGCTCAGTGGACGAAGGCGTCTGCTGCAGGGGCCTGTGTTCAACCTCATGGTCACAGTTTTTTTTTGTTGCTCTAGCCCCACCCCCTCCCCCACTGACCCCGCCCCCACCGGTGCGGCCCTCTGCCACAAACCACACTGTAAATTTGGCCCCCGAGAGAAAGTTTGTGAGTACCCCTGCTCTAAACAAACAGTTGAAACAAAATCAGTTCAGAGCGCCTTGCAAAGAGTATACTGCCTAGCGTACTTCCCAGTCCTGCCAAGTACCACACATCAGGCATTAGAATAGCACACTTGAGTGTGGTACTCCACATTACCGCACTGAAATGCATTGTCACGCATATGCAGCGTGTCTGAGTATCATCTGTGAACCTCACTGAAACGCTGCCTAACTGTTAAATATGGCATCTGGCAGCACCCCGCCCGTGGCATGTGCACGCTGCTCCAGACTAAGGCTAAGGCTGCTGGCAGGCTCACACTTACTGATTAGTGCTACATTTGTATCATTCTTGTGATTACCAGTGGCGTGGCACCTGACGTCAAGGGCCCACTCAGGTTGTGTGCTACATGCCGGCGCGCGGGAGACGTCACATCCTGCTGCCGGAGCGGGGAGTTTAGTTTGTTGTGGGAGGAAGCAGGCAGCTTGCAGGTACTGGTATGCAGGCGGCACCGCAAATTCAATCATGGCTGTTGAATTCACCCCGCCAAATTCAATTATTGCCGCAGCCAAGGGAGACTGTAGACAGAGAGGGGTCAGTGACCTGGGGTGCAGGGGCCACCAGGACAGTCTGTCACTGGACAGCCCTGCTCGGGACTTTCCCTGGACAGGCTGGACGGATGAATATCACTGGAGGTGGGCTGGGGCGGCAAACCCAAATTGCCACAGTCCGCACTGGCTCATGGTCTGAGCCTGCCTGTAGCCAGCTTTGCACACCGAGTCGCTGCCTGCAATTATTGGGGCACCACAGTACTCCGGACTCTCATCTGCGGCCCAAGTAAGTACCAGCCTGTGTGTATTAATATAAAACAAATGCCAATGGCAGCGTGCAGAGGCAGCTGCAGCCTGCAGTGCCTGCCGGTGTTAGTTACTATAAGGTGACACGTCAGTTGCCAAGAAATAGGCCATTCGGGTTACAGAGAGATAAAGGCGACTGAAGTTTGACACAGGAGTCACCGATAATTCCTAGTCTTATCTGCTGCTTCATACCACACATCTATATTTTCTGGGAGCCTCAATTCTACCTCCTGAGGAAGCATGGAAGGTAGGCCTGACCCGTGATGCTTGCGGGCAGCCTTCACTCACTGAGCCATCTTACCACGCAGAAACCGGATCGCCTGAGCATACAAAGAAAATGTTTTGATACTGGATTGACTTAAACCTGTAAATAGGAGTAACTTATGTTTGGCTCACTAGGACTGTGTTTGAGAAATCTCACACAAGTGTGATATACAGCCACTCAGGACTAAGTTACAGCTTGAAGGTCCGGATGCAGCATGTAAGGAAACTGTGGGAAGGTGTACCCATCACCCCAGCTCTCATAGGAGCAAGGAGCAGGAAGGGCAAGCTGGAGGAAATACGCTTTTAAGTGAGAGAAAATAGCATTTCTGCACTTTGTTTAAAAATCTTGACATTTCTCAATCTTAAACAGCACATTTAATACATTTGTACAAAGTAAGCAAACTTAGTGTTCCGAAAAAGATCATAGGCACCTTTTTTGTAGTACATTCCTTACATTAAGAATTGTGTCTTATGGCAGTCTCATGGTGCGCATGTTTGGAAAGGGAATGTTAGCGGGTACCCGCTCAGTCAATACTTAAGAAGAAACCTGTTTTAAATTAGGAGAGTCGTAAGTTATGAATGTTTTCTTAAGTGAGCCTTAAGTGCTCAATAATGCTAGCTTCAGGGTACTCTGGCCTCCGCTGACCAGTTATTTGTTGTATGGTCCCTACCTGTGCCTTACTTATGGCCCGTTATGACAATTCCAGAACGGTTCCTAGGTAGGTGTGTGTTACAGAAATACAAACGCACATGAACTGTACATTTACATGCAGGGTAACTCTGAACCAGCTATGGCAGTTCTCCGCTAATATTATGGATCCACATACATCAGCCTGGTGAGGGGTCTCCTTAGGACCCAGCAGGCCCTCTGCTGGGAACAAAAATACAACATGGCCTTTACAGTGACATGAAATGAACGAGCTGTGCCGGCTCTGACCCCCCCCCCCCGCGCCTGTTCTCTGCTTGGACTTGCAGCAGGGCTCCAGGCAAACGCCTCACATTCCTTCTGACATTCACCTTTAATTTCCCCTCAGCAGCACCTCAGTGGACGTTGCCTCTTTTGTGGTCTTGGAATCTATGACTGCTTGTCAATAAGCATTTTGTTTAAATAACCCAAATATAGCATCTCCCCAGCAACATGAGCAAGACCCCTAGCAGCATCCGTAGCAGGCACTAGAACCAGGGGCAGATGGCCCATGCCAAAGAAGTAGCCTTGGAATTAGGCTTCAGCAAAAACAAAAAAAAGTTGCACACTGTTGCAAAACTGTATGTTACATTTGGGGAAACTAAGTTAGTGGTATCTCACATGACTGAAGCATTGGTAATGCGTCAGTTTCACCTATGCGATCAATAATAATCTGTTTTTTGTTGTAAGCTGTAGCTTAGTGAGCAGTTGTGCATTATAAATTACTAAAACTCAGTTAAAGTGTTGAGACTTTTTTATGGAGAATGGCAATATATAGTGTGCTCCAATGAGTCAACATGATGATTTTTATTTATTTATTTAAGTGTTCGGTCTTTGAAAAAAACCATTACACCAAGCAACATTAGCAGCACTAATAAAAACATTGATAGAATTTTAAAACAGTTAATCTTTGTTCTACATCTAAAGTGCAATTATAAAAAATCTTTTAAAATTGAAAAAGCAATGTCATTACAAAGACCCATATATAAAACAGCTTATTATTTTACAAGTTTTTTGTATTGTTCCAGTAATTCTAAGAATCTGTTTGGGACTCCACAGGATTTTGACCAATTTCCTTTAAATACAGATTTAAACGCTGTACCCCCCTGCAGACTAGGGGGATTGAGGACCCACCAAGCCAGGTGGTTACTGCTTCTCTACTTGATCGAATGTTCATGTTGTTAAATATTTCTTTTAATAAAATCTTCCTTTCTTTTAGTAACTTTAGGCATGCACAGAAAATATGTTGAAGTGATTCATATTTATAGCCGAACAGTCTGCAGTCTCGGTTTTGCCTTTGATATTTCCATGAAGGGATGAGATCTTTTGATTCCCACATGCCGTTACGCAGTCTTATGAATTGATGTTTTAAGGTTAAAGAGAAATAAGCTGATAAATATTCCTGAGGCTTCCTTGTGCCATATGAGCTGATCACCATCCAGGCGTGACGTCTTTGTAATAAAGTATTCTCATCTGTTGAATTTGACATTAGTTTTATTGTGGAATTGATTAGTTTCTTAAAGGCCTTTTTCTCAAAGATGGCGTTCCAAATAACTGTTATTGACTCTAGATCATTATTTATTTGTTTGTAAATAAATAAATTTGTTTTTGTCCAGTTAAATCACAATGAACAGACACATGATGAAGGCTTTGCCGAAACGCGTTGTGTATGAATTGTGAAGAATGTCATCACCATCATGGTTTTTGCCCTGTTCCATGTATAGTGTATAGAAAACCATTATCATTTGAGTTTTGTCTTGTTCCATACATATGCACATTCTTGATCCTGTTATATGTCATATTATTTTTGTGTATCATTCACACTATACAGTCATTTTAGTAAATATCATTGTTCATGTATATATTGTTTGTATCAATCAAATATGGAGCTATTATGAATGTCTATCTATTCATATAAAAATTATTACTTAATAAAAATCATATAAAAAATATATACTTTTTGTCTTTAAGAATTGTTAGCATTTTCTCCTTTTCCTTTTCATATATTTTTATTTATACGGCAATCTAGAGGCACTATTCAATCTTTTGCACACTCCCTTTTTCATTCTTTCCCTTCTTTTTACCCTCGTTCCAAATGTCTTCAGCATGCAGGTACACTATCGCCTGGTTTAGATAGCAACCCCAGGATCCTTGAATTTTGTTTGTTTTTTGGTTATCTATTTCTTTCCAGCACAGATGGTCATGGACCCAATTTCAGATGCACGCAGCCTCCAACATAGTTTGATAAATGCACCTTTACTCCGGAATATTTGGTTTGGCAGTCCGAACTCAAAACACATTTGGGCAGGTGATGCCCTTTGCTGGATATGGAAGACGTTTTTATAAACTTTAGTTTGTATCTTATTCAAGGCTGGGATTTCACGACCCCTCATTATTTCTGTACCGTAGGTTACTGTTGGCATTAACTGAGTGAGCATCACTGATAGTAGGTTGCGTGGGATGGACAACTTAGTTTCTTTTTTAGTAGTTTAAAGCCATATATGAGGTTTTGGTCCTCATTGCGGTGAGCTGTGATTTAGAATTCAATTTTTGTTCCACCTTAAATCCAAGATATTTGTATGAGGCGACTGCCTCTACTTTGTTTCCCTTGAGGTGCCATATGTATTTCTTATATTTAGCGTCCACTAGCCGTCAACCTTTGTTTTAGATAGATTTAATTCTAGACCTTGCTCTTCCATGTATTTGTAAACCGATTGGCTTAGTAATACAATATCGTCTGTGTACTGAAGGCACCTGATTTCCTCATTGACTAACAATGGTGGATGGCTGTTAGTTTTCTGGAGGACATCTTCGAGGTCAGATAAGTACAGACTGAAAAGGGTGGGGGCTAGCACGCACCCCTGTTTCAATCCGTTATGAGTGTCTATTTTCTTTGTTATCCTCAAGCCGTCCCCTATTTTTACCCACGTCCAGGTGCCTGTGTATAATTCTCTGATGGTATTTAATACCTTTGTTGGGATACCCCAACTGTCCAATTTTTCCCATAGTCGTTTCCGAGGTACACTGTCAAAAGCGGACTTAAGGTCCACAAAGGAGGCAAACAGGCGGTTGTTCTTCTGTTCGGCTTTTTCGGCTAATAACGTCAATGCCATAAGATTTGTTAAAGTGCCTGCACCGGCCCTGAAACCTGTCTGTGTCCTTGGGATGCAATTGTCATCTGACCATTTTTTCAAATGAGTCAGCAAGCAGCTCGCATATAACTTGGCCTCAACATCTATTAGAGCGATTAGTCTGTAACTTGTTGGCTTTGTTTGGTTTGCACCTTTGAAAATTGGGTGGAAAATGCTACCCCTCCATGAATCTGGAATTCAATTTGTCATAAAACAGCTCGTTGAAAAATGGCGTGAAATAGTGAGCCCAATATGATACTTCTCCCTTGAAGAGTGTGTTAGGGATTCCGTTGGGGCCTACTGCACCCTCTGTTTTTAGTTTCTTTACGATTGCTTTCAGTTAGTCTACTTCCGTTAACTTGTCGATGATTTTACTCTGAAGAGCAATGTATTTATTGTTCAAGTCTGTGACCCCAAGGGTAGTCAGTCAGTCATAAAGTCTTTATTCGGTTTAAGTGCAAACCATAAAAGCATACTACAATAAATACATGTTAAAAACAAAAATTTCATTTTTAGGGGATTACCAAGCTTAAAAAGAAACACAATTACACCAATTGTTTTTACAAGGTGACGTGTCCAATTAAAAACATTAAAAAGGGTACAGTTCATTTCTTCAAGGTACGAATTACCACAGTTAAAAAACTTGCAAAATTGAAAGATTCCCAAACATTGTTTAAGAGCTGTAGGTACAGAAAAGCAGGTCTCGTTTCTTGTACTGCGCCCCACTTGTTGTTGACTCTTGCAATTTGGCTAACTGGAATTGTTTTGAACTCTGGTTCTTTGTACATAGTCGTTATGGCTACCCATTTGTCCTCATTAATTCCTGCGTTTTGTTGTCTATTTTTCCCAAAAGTCAGGGAGTTTATCTGCTGCCAAAAATGTTTTCCGTTCCGTTGTTTGATCGCCAGAAGTTTAGTCCAAATTGTGAAACGTTATCTGATTTTTGCTTAACAACAGTTTCTCTTGTATTGTGATCTTAATTTTTTAAGCTCACTTCTATCTGGTCTGTTTCCCTCTTTTAACTGGTTTGAGACATATCGAATTTCTAGTGATATTAAGCGTTTTTGCTTATGTAATTCGGGACTGAATCAGGGGTGGTAACTGTTTGTACGGTTTGGCTTCCTATGGTGATATAGGTGCTGGTGCCTCTTTTTATGAGGAAAACTTTCCAGTAGGGCACCTGTTAGATTTTCCCAAGCTTTAAATCTTTCACCCTGTGCTGCTTGTAATAACTCTTGATTTCCCATTCCATTAAATCTTCCTTCTTTTGTTCCTGCTTGGAAGTAAACTTCAGCCATCACCTTCTCAATCTCAGTTTCTCTCCATTTCAATCTTTTTAGATTGCATGCACGGGGCAAGGAGATTAGTTCTTTAGTTGCTGTCAACCGAGCTCTAGTTTGCTTCAATTGCATTGTTTGTGGAAAATGATCGCTCTCCGTGCATGGCATAATTTGGAATTTTAACATCTTGGGGACTACGTTTTCACTCACTAGGGTATGGTCAATAGTAGAGCTTTTAATCCCACTTAGAAAGGTAACTGCTGCCGGTGAATCCTCTTTTGTATTTCCATTTAGGTGTTGTAAGCCTAGTGTTTCAAAATAACGTCTGAATTTGTTCCCCTTTTTGTGCTGGATCCTGGGGTTATTACATTGATTTGTGTTGAAGTCCCCTGTGATAATAAACTGTGCTTGACAGTATTGCCTCTGCAATGATTTTATCATTTTAAACAAGTTCATGTGTTCGTCTTTTGTCTCCCTTCTTGGATGGATATAGACATTTAAGAGGATGAGTGTTGTCGATGCCACATCTGTCTTGTGATATTCCAATTTCGTTACGAGAACCCAGTTTGTCCCTATGAGTAGTTTTTCTGATGACCAGTCTAGTTTTGTTGAGAGATACGTTGACAGACGCCCTTAGGATGGCCAAATTTTGATGATTTTGTTGCTGGTTCATAATGATCGGTATAGCGTATGATGTGATGGGGTGCTATGCTCCAAGTTTCCTGAGCCAAGATAATGTTGTGATCTTGGATGAATTCCAAAAAATCTGGGTTTTCTAATCTGAGTCAACATGATAATGCCAAAAGTAATTGTGAATCTGTGTAAAAAATGTGAAGATAGGAAGACAGCTCCGAACATATTGACTGTGCTAAAGAAAATGAGAATGCAGTGGCTTGGAAAGCATTAAGATTTCAATAACATATTGCACAACTGCTCACTAAGATACAATGTACAACAAACACCAGCTTATTATTGATCACATAGGTGAAACCAATGCTCGTTTGGATATGGATATACACCAGGCACTTCACTCAAGTTTATTTGCGCTTCGCACATGTAGTTCGTTCATTGGTCACGATGTCAAACACTGGATGTGCATGGTTCTGAGTGTGATTTCATGCAGGGTCGAGAGGAGCGCTTACCAGTCACATTACTAATAAAAGTGTGTGAAAAGAAAAAGGACACTAATGTGAGCTGTGTTGCAAGGTTGGCACACACACTCATTCATCCTGCAGTGTCCTTAGTTCCCCGGTGCTTTGCAGCAGTTTTAAGATCTTTTTAGAGTTTCTTAGTGTAACTTCTGATATTTGTGTTTCCCTCGTCTGCATTGCTTTATTTTGATCTCGAGATTGTGTCACTCATAGACGTTGAATACCACTCACATTTACACTGAAATTATGGAAATGTCACACATAAGCAATCTCAAACCTTGGCAGCTATGACTTCCCGCATCATCAAATAGCTCTGCAGCGCTGTAGCCAATTTGGTAGAATCCCCGGTGTGTGATAATAAGTACAGTTTTTTTTTTTAATGGAGCTCTGAAGATCCGAATAAATTTCTATTAACAAGCATTTGCAATGCAATAGGTCTCGCATTTACGAGAGTTTGAGCTATTGGCATTGTAAATGACAATGCCTTTTATTTATGTGTTGTTTTTTAAACAGATAAATAAAAGGCATTGTCATTTACAATGCCAATAGCTTAAACTCTCGCAAATGTGAGGCTGATTGTATTGCAAATGCCAGCGCCCATGCTATAAAAAAAATTAAAAAGCATTAGGAGAGAGCATGTCCTGCACTTTTTCTCGACAGTCTGAATTTTAGGACGGAGAAGGCAAGAAATGTGTATCTGTTGCCTGAACTGTATGTACTCTTTGTGGGGATTGCAAGGATGGGATACGAGTCTGAAATTGTTGTAGGCCACAAAGCCCGGCTAGGATTGTGGCGTAATTTCGACTGAAATGTCATGCGCTGCAGCTTCTGACCCAGGCTGCAGCGATGGGTGCATGACGTAGCATTTAGTGCTGGAATCCGTCGCGCAGGCAGAAAGAAAGGCTTGTATGTATATTTACATAGCGCAACAACTATCAGTTACTTGTATATCTTGGCGCTTAATGAGGGGCTCGACTAATTTCAGTGGAGGCTCTCCATTGGTGCACTTTGGACCAGAACTGCGCTGGTGTAGATGGGTAGGTTGTAGTTTGCAGGCTGTCCTCGCGGAAGTGACCACATGAGAGGCCCGGTTCACAAATACCTTTGGATTACTACTGACGTGGTCCAGTGTTATTGTGAAATGACTGGGGCGGGCCGTGCTAGATACGAACATAACAAGCCTTGTCTGCTGTGCCTTTTCTTATCTTTTCACACCAATCAAGGAGGTGAGGAGCACAACAGTGATGCCATCTAATTACCTCCACGGCCCCCTCCACCCCCCCCCCCCTGTTCCTGCAGACCCCTAGCCCTTTAATGGCCTCCTGCTCTTAAGCCGAATCCCCCCTCCCGCTGTTCCCGGGAAAGCACATCTGGCAAACTCGGTGGCTTGTGAGAAACATGGGGGAGAGCAGAAGTGGTGTTTGTGTGGGAAGGGGGTGTCAGAAGCCTGGTGATGGGAGAGAAAGCAGAAACAGGGAATACAATGCTTTGCTGACTAAGTGTATTTCACGTATGGCTGTTGACTCTCCTAGTCTCATAATAAGGGCTTTCGGACAGTACTGGTTTTAGAGAAAACCAAAGCATCCTGGGAATTGTAGTGTAATCATTCCTATTGGTAGCGTTGACAGTTCTCGAATAAACCAAGACTGTCTAAATCACATCCTTGTGACCTGCGGCCTCATTACCAGTCACACACACACACACACTTCTAGGCTGAGCAGAAATCCTTGTGTGCAGTCATGGAATATACCCTATATAAACAATAGGACAAGTCCTTCTGCAAGGCTCATATGTTGTAATGGGCTACGAGGCCCAGGCGGTGTAAGCCCTCGGATCTGTGTTTCAAAATATGTTTGTGTAAACTCTAAACTCTGACAAAACAAATGGATGTAGGTTGTGGCCCTGCATACATACACCGGGAAACATGCACAACTTCACGAGTTTGTGGGTATTCATAACCGTATTGGGGCCCTAGCGTGAAGATGTGTGCTAGAACTAGACAACGCAGAGCAGACCGCCTGTATTCAGCGTCTTCACGAAGGCACATACATTTAACTCGGAATTTCTCTAAGTTAATGTATGGGCTGCAGTGACAGTGAAGCTCAGACTCAGACAGAGGCTTTCGCTGCCTTCTGTTTCCGAGTTGTGTTCCCTGCATTTCGTGCACTAATTCGGTGAAATTATGAGTTAAATGTATGCACTTGGGAAACTACAAGAGGAAAAACAGACGAGCGCCCATCACTGGACTGTTCAGCACAGCTGTTTATGATCAAACCTTTGAAGATGTTTCCCACCCTGGAGATGCACGTAAATCTTCGGAAAAATGTAGAAGTCCCTTCCTTTCCAGGTGGAAGCATGGACGTATTACATGGGCTTCTAGTTCTAGGCAAAATGATTTCTCAACAGGAGAACAGGGCAGTGTTACCAACAGCCATGCTGCGTCGGCACAGAGATGAATGCTTGTTTTGTTGAAATAGCAGGGCAAAAGGCTTGCACATTGAACTCGGAATTTCACGGATTTGGCGCATGAGTTCCACATATCACTGCTCAGATGGAGAGAGAGGCAATTACTGCGCGCTGTTTCTAAAGACAGAAAACGTCCGCGTTAAACAGGGGCACTTTAGACACTGCAAACGCAAAATAAAATGAGGCGCTATGCTCTGAGCCAGCACAGGTGTTGGTGATAATCTGAGGTGTTTCTCTTGCGGAGAGAAAAACAAATATGACCTGAGTTAAGCACCTTACTGCCAGGTTTAATCCAGTGAATTGTCTGAAGTGTTGACAATTATGAGGAAATTGCATTCTCTTTCCTAGGTGTGCGTGAATCGATGCCTGCAGGGCGGGAGGGGTGCACAGGGGATCTTTGCCGCAGCCTGGCTAAGGATTTCAAAACATAAGGGGAGAAAGTGCATTGTGCGTTGTCTGAAATTGTAACACTTGCGAATGGACAAATTCCTTTGAAAGCGGGCAAAGCAAACGTGTTCCATGCAAAACAAGCTAATTAAAACAAGTAGCAGGCGGCAGCGAAAGCGATTTTGCGATCGCTATTGTTGGTACTGGGGAGCCATGGACCAATCTCGGCGTCAGCTCAAAAGCCTGTGATTCTGGGCGAATCCCTTAATCTCCCAATGCCTAGAAATAACAAACACACGAAAAGAACAAGTGCGCACTGAAGCTGACGAAGTGGGAGGGGGAGTGGGGGCGGGCACGCAGGCTGCCAAATGGTGCGATGAATCACGGCTAAAGTGAAAGCAAACAAGTGGTTGCAGGACTCCAAATGGTGCGCGCGCCCGGACGGGTCACATGCACTGTAGTTGGAGGCCTGCAAAGCCACTGTTTGCACTTCCAAAACGCGCTTACTATAAGTCTCGCCAGAGCCAGCGCTAAAGCGCTGGTCAGGCGAGACCTAAAAAAGGGGTTAACAATCCGAGTTCTGCTTCTATCTTCTGTTCTCAGCGTGCTATAAATATCAGCGGCCTCATAGGTGACCAGCGGGTGCCCCCTGCTTGCTGAAATGATCCGACGAGTTGATAGTTTCACTTTTTCACCCACTAAAATGAAACGCCGCTAGGTGGCACTGCAGCCTCAAAAGTATGAGGCAGTCGCTAACAAAAACCCGGCACATGCAACAGCCGGTCCCAGGGTTTTACAAAGGACAAAAAAATTGAATTCAACTAGGAATCTTTTACAAGATGTGTTGCCTCGACCTCTGTAATTAGAGGTGTGGGCTGTGGCCTATAACAAGTAAAATAGAAAATGGGCAGTATGTGGGTCCCTCGAAGTGTGTTTTGGGTTAGTGTATCCAACCGTATCTCACAATAACGCACACACACCTAAAAGAAACTTGACAAACTGGCTTTGCCAATGCTTGATAGCTCTGAATGTTCTTTAGGGTGAATACTGGGTAAACTGTCAGTTTTATGAATTCAGATTAGGAAGCAGTGTGCTGTTGATGCGATCGGCGAGTATTATTCTAGCAGCTGCACTGCTGGTGCTTTCTGTAGAGGGCGCTCCTGGGCCGCGGAGAGCGGGGCCAGGCCAGAGTGACCGGAATTGTAAAGCCAAAAACCGGGACATTTAACGAAAATAGAAGAAGGACTACAGTTTTACTTCAAGCGAGCGCACAGAATGACAGCGCTCCTCAACAGGGAATTACAGAACAGGCAGTTTGAACATACAAATCCGGGACGCCTGGTCACCCTAGGCCAGGCCCTCGTGTGGGGTACCGATGGGGTACTGCTTGAGACATTTAGGGAGCAGTCAAGCAGGGCATATACACGGCAGACAAGTCTTCCACACATATTGGTAAACCTTGGGCGATGATCAGATGGCAGAGGCCTCAGCAGGGAAAGCCTCGCCAGGGATCTTCAGCGCCTCGAGGGTACAGGAAAACAAGACTGGCACTGGGAATCTGCCAAATGCTTCATGTGTAAAAAAAAACAAACAAAAAAAAAACAGGCCTAATGATTTGCTCAGAGGCCCGCGGCCGGCGCTGTTGAATGTGGTGTAGCGGGGACCGAGCCTGCGTAGTCTGGATTCCACTTGAAGCCTCTTCAATCCACACTGCATGCCCCTTCATCTTGCAGGGTCTTTTTCTCCCTTTGTCACAGCATTTCAGCCTTTCTCTTACTTCCTGCCCTTTTGTGTGTTTTTCTCTTATTCTCTGTTCAAAATTTGATGAGCAAAACTAAGTGTTGGTGTCCAAAAAGTAGTGCAGGCGAGCAACACCAGCTCAAATTAAGCACTGCATGATCTACCTACTCTGGTTATATCACAAGGCAAGCCTGTGTCACCATCAAGCACACTAAGTGTAATACAGAGCGGCTCCACCAGCTGGAAAGCTGCTTTAGCGCACCATTCATCACCAGCGAAGGTCTCGTAGTCAATAGTTCATAGATCAATAGGACTCCTGATAAAATGGTAACTCATTTTAAAGATTGAGATCCCTTCTAGTCAATATGATTGCGTTTCCCTAATCACTGCCCAGTCTCAATGCAAACAAGGAGGCCTATCATGTAGGCAGGAGCACTCAAGGAACTAGGTCAACGCGCTGGTCGCCTCCACTATTCCTCAGCTACCTGCCTGCAGCAATGGATTGGAACACAATAAAGCGGTACAAAAGTGGGTGGTGATGGACCGAGCATCAGAACCAATCAAACACTCACACCCAGTCAACAGATCTGGGTTTGATCCATCACCGTTCTTGCATATAGCCATGTCTGAACTGGGGTGGCAGAGTGGGCTAAAGAATGGTGATGGATCACCCAGATCTGTTGACTGGGTGTGAGTGTTTGATTGGTTCTGATGCTCCGTCCATCACCACCCCCTTTTGTACCGCTTTGTTCGCCATAAGTTGGCAGGGTATGCTCAGACGTGAGTCCCTTGCTCACTTTGCCACTGGATTCAAGCAAGCCTGGCTGAAGACGGCTGAAATGCCAGAAACCGGTCCTAGGAAGCTTGTTTCCAGTCCAGGGAAGGCATGGCTTGGCAGTTCGGGCTGGACTGTTCCCATGAGGTACAGGGTCAGACTGATTTGCATATGGCCATGTCTGAACTGGGGTGGCAGAGTGGGCTAAAGAACGGTGATGGATCAAACCCAGATCTGTTGACTGGGTGTGAGTGTTAGATTGGTTCTGATGCTCCGTCCATCACCACCCCCCCCCCTTTTGTACCGCATGGAACACAATAAATACATTTATTTTCAGGCAGTTGCCGTAACAGCGCCATGTCTCTCATTTGGTCGTGAGCATTATTGTCACAGAGTAACGTGGAAAAGCTCTTGTGAGTGCCATTACCCACAATGCACCTGAAAAGAATGGCGACAACAGAGATGTGTCCTTGAGATGGCTGCCTGGACCGACATATATCACAAGCTATGTCGCATCCACAGTCACTTAGGAACTTTCCAGAAGCCTCTCATCGGGTCTTGGGAGATATGATGTCCAACCCTGCTGTCCTAGGAGTCATGCTGAGTGTTTAAGGACCAGAGGTTAGAAGGACCAGAGGTTAGAAGCACCTCGGGCTACTGGAGGGGGCTGGAGACGCGGTGAAGCCATGCTGGACCGCGTAGTAAGCGCATGGATCGACTTCCCAACACATGTGGTGGTGACCAACAGGACCTTGCAGCTTCAAACCCGAGTTACTTTAAGTAACAAGCCATCCTCTGACCTACCACCACACTACAACGCAAGCTTCCAACTGACTAACTGTCAGCGACTAATGCAGATCAATGCCTGGATGTGCAGAGTACGCCGCCCACCCACAGCTGAAAAATAACATTGACACTGTAGAGCCAAGACCACTCACACACCCCCAGGGGACAATGGAAGCACCCTCATGCCAAATTAATCCCTGAAGCCCTGCGGCGGCCCAACCAAACACCGTGACGAGTAACTTTTCTTGAAACCACATTTGTACCAAGAACAAACTGATCCATGAAAAAAGCATTCTTGACTGGGGGGGCATCTAAAATGTCTGCACTGCCCTGATGATGTCAACCATCCTGCAGTACAAGATAAGAGTCAGCCATAAAAGGCACAGCAGAAACCTATAATAAAGTGTTTTTACGTAATAAATTTGGGGGTGACAAAGCAGCATTTGAGCCACCAAAGTAAAATAAACCAGCAATTAAGGGTTGAACACTCCCCTTTGAAGGGGGTCTCCCCAGTATGGCACCGCAGGAAGATTACAAAATGTAAACATTGATTTAACAAAACCTTTTTTGAAAATTTCTTGAAGAGTCCCGGCATTTCCCAGTGGCCATACACATAGCAACAGTGCCTCACTGACAAATGATGTACTTTGTGTAGCATGAAAGGCTAAAAGTGTGCGAGGAGTTTTACATCTCAAGGGTCCAGAAGAAACCAATACATTCTTAATGAAGACTCAGCTGAAATTCACAAAAAGGGGGTTAAACATAGCGCCTCTTAGGGGCATTTTGACTTAACCAAAAATAATAAAACCCTCAGCTCCCAACCCAACCTCCAATGTATTATTACAGCTTGACATCAAAGTTAATTCTTAGCCCAGGGTGAGGATCACGTGGGAAACAATCAGTAAACTTCTTGTTAATGATAAACATTGTACTTACAAGCTCCCTCTTCTTGGCAGACTCAGCTCCTTCTGAAAGAAAAGAAAACAAGCAGAGGTGAGTGAGGGAGGACTCTCAAGGCAGGGCCTGCGCTCGACCCTCGCAGTAAAACAGACCAGCAGCAGCCGCTCAGCCCCCGACAACAGTCGAGGTACACACACTGGCAAGATGGGTCTTATATTGAACATTACGGCGCTACATAGAACTTCACAGCGCTTCAATCTGACAGTCAAAGAATAGAGGCGAGGTCAGGCAGGTTACAATGATTGAAGAGGAAGGCTTCCATGTGGCTGCAGGTGGTGCGAAATGATGGTAGAATGTGTTCATTCATGAAGGTGTGTGTTCTGTGTGGCGATGGCGGGCCCAAGGCAGCCACAGGCCAGTGCGCTAGGAGTACCTGGGGGTTGGCTGGCCAGCACAACCATGTTTTCAGAGTGAGTTGTGATCCAATTTTGAAGCCCTTACAAGTGGACGCTGACAACTTCAGTCCTAATCCAGGCTTCCTTAACTCTTAAAAATCGATATTTTTTATCTTCTACTGAGCTTTTAATTAATTAACTATAAATATTGTAAATGTTTATAGGAGATTAAGCCCCCAAATGAGTCTGTTGAACGGAGCATTTACAAAGCCCGTGTTCTGCACTCGAAGCCGTCAGGACGATCCCAGTGCGAGGGGCTCACAGCTTGGAACAGATCCCGTCAGACATTACAAGAGCATTGACCAGCCATATGTGACCATCTCCAAAGCACACTGAGGCATGACCAGCACTCTACCGACTGCTAGAACAATTTACCATCTGGCGTCTGGCACGCGCGTACAGGTCCTCGAGGGAGATTCACTGGTCAAACCTACACACCATTTTAGAAAACAGACATCAGAGCTGCCAAGCGGCCTGCTGCTATGAGGCCGATTACCAGTCAGTCCTGCTCTTTCAAACACTCGCTGTAGGCATGCTGCGCTTTTCCTTCTGCAGGTATGGCCTACAAGTCCCAGCATGCTTAGTGCTGCTTAAGACTGGACGATGGAGGACGGGCTGAACTGCCACCCTCACAAGGCAGGATCGTGATGATTCTGGTGCTGCACAACACGCCCCGTAGCATGACTCGGCCCTGCTAAGTTTCCCAGGCCAAGGACTGGCTGCTCGCTCCACTCAAGGTTTTTCTTTGAATTCTGGGGCGTGTACTCCGGTGCATTTCATTATAAAACCGAGAGTACAGGTCTCAGGATTTAAAGACAAAAAAAAAACTGGACATGGAGCAGCTCATCACTCGTGGGCCTGGGAAGCTTGCCAGCTAGAATGCCACAAAAGATCAGCCGTGATGCCCGTTTACCAGAGAGTTCCATCCCTGGAGTGATGTAAGAAGCGAAGGGAAGAGCCCCGAAGAGCATGTTGGACATTTGAGCCACTGCACTGCAGACTTTGAGTCCATGCGCCAAAATGGGCACCACAGTGGGAAGTCATACGGTGAACTGATGCTGCCCCCCTACACCTGCAGCCACGGGGGAGCATCTGACGGAGGTGGCCCCAGCCGCCCTTCACGCGCAACAACTTCATGTGTAAGGTCTAGTCACGCATTACCCGGTTACCTTCAATGTTTGTCACAACTCGTAACTAAACATCTCATCCTAGTAGTGAAATGCATGCAGTGCTTGTTGGTTTGCCACAAGACGGCCCAGCACGTTATAAAGAACGTCTCACTCACATCAATACAGCACATCTATGCCACACAGCCTGCAATCAAGTTGTGCCAAACAGCACTACCCCGAAAGGGCAACACACAATAGACTCCATTAGACAGAACAGCATACACATCTATACATATGAAATACAGTCTGCGACCGTGTTCTTCCCATTAACACAGCGCCAAGACATGGCACAAACCTAGAACCAACAAAACATGAGACAGAACACCCGAGATCCATCCAGCACAGTAAGGACATGCCATGAGGTCATCGATCACACTGCTCCCAGCTGCACAAACATAAGACAGGGTACAGTAGACCCACGATATTTAAAAACAACCCAGATGAGTTAAGCTCCCACAACTACTACAATACAACGAAGAGCCAAATATGGAACATGATACAACAAAACCTATTGAATGGCTCACTTCATGCTGGAGAACACACAGCACAACGCTTTGCTTAAATCCAACACAGGACAGGGCGACAGCACAGTAGCAAAACGTTCACTACTTACTATGCTGAACACTAGGTGACAACAAAACAAATGAGAGAGAACAACCTATCAAAAACATTCACTACCCAAAAGAGACACACTAACAGCTAAGGAGACCCCTGTATAACACTAAGAACAGATTACAGAAGACATCGCGCAGAGGCAGGGCTCAGACAGGCCTCAGTCAGCAACACCACGATCAGGCTCTCGGGAACCATCAGGCACCAGGCTCATCAACGACCTCTGAAGTACCTGTGCAAGCAGCAAAGCCCCCACGCCTATCACTCCAACACCAAAATCATGCACCCCTAAGCTTTGATAGGATAGCACCCGGCCCTTCCAACATGACCACAATGAGTCCTCACCTTAGGGGCTTAGTCATGTGCCTGCCACAATGAATCCTTTTCCATACGAACAATTCAGGCACAAATCACACAATGCAGTGTCCATCCACAAAGTCTCAGGGACTAACCAGAACCCCATCCCCAAGACATCTCAAGACAAGGTTACCGTAGAGTGAGCTCTGCAATGCACGCCTTGGAAACATGTGGAAAGGAACATGCAGGCATCCACCAGGGTTACAAGGCTGTACTAATGGAGCACTGCACACACGAACATAACATGCGTAGACCTTTTCACACAGTGATCGATGTGCACGTCCAAGACCAACACATTCTCTTTTGGGCATCCATCACAGAGCGAGGCGCCAGCGGCGGAACAAACGCCGGTGCAGCACAGGCTGCCGCCAACCAGGACTGGTGGCAAACTCTCCCATCTTTGATAGCGCTGCCCACTCTCACACCAAGAAAGACTCAAATCAGTGTAATGCAGACTCTCTGCAGCGCCCACCCTTCTTCCCAGGCCTCCCTCGTCTGTCGTTCCTAAGCTCTAAGTCTCTTTTCTGACCTCTTGTTATGTGCAGGCTCCCCTCTCTCCTCCGCTTGTTCTTCAGTTTGTCAGTGGCGGCACTCTTCACCTCTTCACCTCTTCACCCCGTCTCTCTGCTCTGCAAATTCAAAGAATCCTCTCCCCTCCCCACCCTGCTTCATCATTGACCTCAGGCTCACGCCACACCATCTCTGGGTGGCCCTTTATTCGGCACAGCCCTCTCTCCTCGCATCCCAGCGTGCCCCTCCATTCATCTAGCCTCACCGTCCTCCCCTTTCTTAGCTTCGCTCATAATGCGTGACACACTGTGTCCCTCCTTCCCTTCACAGGCTCGTCTCTTCTCTCTGCTTCGCGAGGTCCTTCCAGAGTTTAATGCCCCAGGGTGTTGACACCCAGGGTCTGGCGCAGGCTTCCCATTTATATACATTATTTGCCACACTCTTTCTATGTATATAAATTACAAAAATTCCAATGGTTCGCTCTTTTGCCACACACTCCCTTGATGTAGCGTCTCAAGGCTGACAATAGTACTCAAGGCACTTCTTAAAAGGACCTGCGTGTGATGTGGCAGTTGGTCATTGATCGTCGCAGCTCGTCGCAACGGAGACCACAAATGTAGCCACGCTGGCGGGCACCGTGACAGCCACGAAGAGGCCTCGGTGTGCCCAAGTGACACTGGCAGAGCGGGTGCGCGTGAAAAACCAGCACAAACGTCCACGTGCCCGAGAGCCGAGCAGACGCAGGCTGGTGAAAAGGAGGCACACGAGGAGGGAGGCTGAAGCGCACTGGAGCCAGGCTGCACAAGAGGCGGGAGACACGATACTTGCGTCGGGATAAAAGGGGAAGAAAAGGAAGCATTTCTGAGCAAGGTAAAAACACTTTACGTCTGGATTGTTTGACAATGTATGCGGAAAAACCGCATGCGTCGGCGTTTTTTTCCTTTTGTTTCTCCTTTTGGCAGTAGACTTGTATTTTCACGTTGGAACAGCAGTGTTCCATGCCCCAGGACAAGACCCAGAGCCAGAGTTTAGGCCTTTTGGGCTCCAAATAATCGCCACAGTTTGACCGCGAGATGGAAGCATCGGCTTATCAACAAAATGATCGTAGAAGGGGCACATGTAACACTCTTCCATGTAACATCGGATAATTAAATTCAGAGAGCAGCCACGTAAATGCATTAGAGCCCATATTCTCCCCCAAATGGTATCTAAGGGAGTGCAATTCATTCGAACTTATTTAATCTAGCGCAGAGAAAGAAAGTTTGAGTAGCTTGAGGGGATTTGCACTTGTGACTATGGAGACAAGCACAGAACCCGGCAGTGGATGCATTTAGTCTACTGACCAACCAGACCTCCCCAGCTATGGCCTAGCCAATAAAAAGCATTCGTTTTTTTGGAGTATCTTAATAGTACTAGTGCATTTAATTTAATTTAAATTATTTAATTTAAATTATTTCGGTAGACTGACATCTGATAATGCAAACGAGAGAGGTCAATTAAAAAGCACCGACCATATACACTGACTAAAAAGCAGGAGCGAAAACGGTATGTAAAAGACTTAATAATTATAAACAGTGTTAGATGCAAATATAAACAAAAATACATAAAAGGGTGCCATGCATATGTTACAGCACAAACGTGGTGAACTGATAGTTCATGCACACGAGAGACAAATATAGAGGGGAATGATAAGGACAGATACAAACAATTGCCAGGGTGGGTTTAAGGAGTACTTCTATTTGCTTAGTTGTTAAGTAACTTGGATTTAGATCACACCAGCAATGTTTCGGTCAAAGTTATTTCACAGACCTTCAGCAGGTGTAATACAAGCAGTATATCATAAATGCAATGCAGAAATAAGGTACAGAATTGTAAACAAATTCAGCAGGAGGACAGCCTCCCAGAGACCGATTCCTAAAAGAAAATACGAGGCCCGCTTTGATCAAGAAGAACTCAATGATTTTATTTTAAACTTTGCCCGAGCCTCCACTATGTTGGTGTCTTTGCCTGTATATTGGAGGTTTTAATCAGTGATGTTGTACCTGCTTGCCTATACCACTGGCACAGAAGTAGGCGAGGGCCACAATTTATGAGACTGATTCTGACTAATTGCAGAATAACTGACAGTTATTACTGTGAAACTCAGTGGTGCCCAATGCCATCAGAAAGGCTGAAACAAGAAACTCTTGGCTTTAAATCACACATACCCTGCTGCGGCGGAGGACAAACACAGTGACTCGTCACTCATACCACCAGTTCTAATGCCAGGAGATGTATTCTTTTCATGACACTCCAGCAAACCTGGCTATGCTCTTATGGGACTCACGCTCCCTTAGAAAGAGCGCAGCACTTAAGTTCTCTCTGCAGCACTTAGCCTTGTTACTTGGAGAGATAATACACCCCCCTGTAAATGGTAAAATCACAAGGTGCTGTACGTCAAGCCCTTTCTGAGTTCAAACACCTCGAAGTGAGAGAGAGAGCTGTAACACCGTGTTTCGAACTGCAAAACTTGGATTATTGCAGTGTTTCCCTCCACAAATTACCTCCGGTTTTATCCATAAAACTTGCGCCTGAGAAAGTGTGGTATTTTCACAACACCTGTAATCCGGTTTGAGTTTGCACTCGCACGGGGATTGCCGATTGGATTTTAAAGATATCATTACTGTTCCTCACCTTACTATCTGAAGAACACTTCGCTTCGAAAATAAAATAAAAAATCTGCAATTTTTACGACGATATTTGCCTTGATCATTTTCTAGACCAACTCAACAGCAATGTGTTGAAAATGTTTAAACCTGTGTTGATCTGTTTTTGCTGTTAATGTGTAAAGCGGGTGCTTCTTACATCAATCGTAACAGTGCAAGGAAACAGGAAGGTGTAAGATCCACACATGCGCAGTACAGCCATCCTTCCACGCGCCCAGCAAAAACAGTCATAGTTCAATGCCCTGCACACTTCCGCAGACTCTTTGATACCAGTTTCGAGCCTTGTTAACTGCACCTCTCTTTCGTTTGATTCATTTTTACCCACGCCTATAACCTCCCTAGACTTACCTACACCAGAACCCCTCTCACATATGCACACGCCTGGTTTGCCAGCACCATCACTCCCAAGTCTGTTTTCCATTTTTATTGACGCCTTCCAATGTCTATTCATCCCACTATTTTGTTTTCTCTTCTATGAGTGTTGCCCAATGCAATAAAAAGGCTGTGAAGCAATAAACGGACACCTAACAATGTCTTCATAGAAGTTGGAACCTTCTGAATTAAGAATAAATAGGTTTTCCTTTAAAGCACAAAAGAGGTCTGCATGCATGCAGCATGCATCAATGACAGCCACTGATGTCACCTTGGAAGTTGGTTATTTGAGAAGTAAAGGAAGGAGGAGGGGAAGCCAAACCAGGGGTAAGCGCAGAGGTGATATGAGCAGCCGTAACAGGGGAATCTAAGTGTGGACTTATGCCTCAGCCTTTGGGCAAAGGTGAGCACATGAGGGGAAGATGGCGGACGGAATCGCTTCCAACCTTGTGGCTGCGAATAATACATCACTCTTGCCTCCCTTTCTCGTAAGTAAAAAAAAAACCAGTACAGGTCTCTACTACCCTGCAGCAGACGGGCACCATCACAGTCATACACTAGTAGAACAGCCCGTCCATATTCTAGAAAGGAAAATTACTGCCCTCCTAAGAAACCTTAAAATGGACCCTTAAGGCCTAGCCAACTAATGACCAATCAGACAGCTAGCATTCTTAATTCGACGTTCTTGGCCATCATAAAGACAGTGGCCAATCAATTGTATTTAAAAAGTAAATAAATCAAGAAATCGTCATCCAAGATTTCCAGACTGGACTTTGACTCGAGCAGTAACGTTACCACTATCCAAATAGTGGAAAACACACTTCAAACTATTGTTAATCGTGGCTCGAGGTATCCTTATCCTGCTGGACCTCTCCGCAACCTTCAACACCATGGAACATCAAACCATCCGCAGCACCCTCTCCTCTGTACTGTGCTTCAATTAAATGTCCTTAAGGTGTTCACATGCTATCTGCACAAGAGATCCCTGCTGCTCCTGGTGAGCATTTCCGGATCTGACCCCATGCTTTGATCTGCAGATTCTCCCAATGATCCATTCAATCTTCATTCATCTTCAGTCCCTACCGGGGACTCCTGGGAGACTTCCTGGTAAAGAGACTGCCAAGATCCATCCGTATGCACACCACACCCAACTGTGACATCACCAGGATGAAAGAGGGCCTCTGCTCCAACCATGGCTAGATGTCAGTTTTACTTTAAGTTCAAATCCCCCACACCCCAGGAAGACAAACCAGTGATAAACAGAACCATGCAGACATTGTCGGCAAAACTAGACACCACAACTGGTCTCTAGGATTCTACATCGAACCCACCCTCAATTTGATAACCTACAACTCAAAGAAGACAAACTGCCACGCACCAATTCATCATGCTCTTCAAAATGATATCTTCGCTCCATGAAACACGATTCAGAGTGCGCGCCAGCCCTGGTTCCATCACTTCTCCACAGAGATAACGCCTTGCTTACAAGTGCCCCAGTATCGTCTCACGTACCAAGGAAGGATTAGACAATATACCAAGCCTTCTCTTGCAACACTGCTAGAAACCAGAACTCGTTCCCCACCCACAACCGGCAAGATGCCCTATTCATGCTCTTCATGAAGACACTGAATTCACAAACAATATGATAAACACTGTAAGCAACATCTCATCCATGTGTAACCCTCCAGGCCCCGGGTGGCCATCCGTCCCTTCCTACCTGTAACCCGTCCCTCACACCATTCCTCGCTGCACTACTCCCATCTTTGTAAAGTAATCTTTTGATTTATGGCTACGTTTTTGCTACATGAATACCTTTTGCATACCAACAAGCACCAATAATTATAGTATCAAAAATAACAGCATAACAAAAGGAGTAGTTTCTTACCTGTAACTCCAGTTCTGTAGTAGGGGTATCTCTGTTATAGTCATAATCTATGAATAGTCCCGCCCATGTGCGGGGACCCCAGAGCAATCAAAATATCTCTTAAGCTGTCCTGCATTTGCAAACCTGCAAAGACACTTAAGAGACAGACAAAATAATAAAGCCTAATAACAATATGGCTGCACTGGCCAGCACTTCATCTGAAGTGAACACAAAAGCCAAAATAAAGTTTAAATGTCATTTTTATTCACATCTGACATGTTCCTTTATTGTATCACACTCCCTTCACCAAAACCCCTTTAAACAATAGAGAGGAAGGGGTGGACAGACAAGCCCTATAGGCTGTCATTATGTGTCTGCTAAAAGGATACCGTGCCTTTAAGGAACTCTCCAGAGACCCCCGGTATCCCAGGATGCACAGCCAAAGCAAGTTACTTTCAGTTCTTTTTGAAGGTGTATAACAACAGGCCTGATACTGTCAGTTTACTCCACCGGGGAGGAGGGAGGGTCGCTTATGACTATAACAGAGATACCCCTACTACAGAACTGGAGTTACAGGTAAGAAACTACTCCTTCTGTAGTAGGGGATCTCTGTGTATAGTCATAATCTATGAATAGAATGGCAAGCCCATCCCAACCAACAAACAGCGGTGGAGTAAAAACCGAACACCAACAAATCACTGTGCAAACAAATTCCTCAGCGAAGCCTGTCCAACCTGCGCATCTGCCCTAGCATCAGAGTCCAGGCAGTAATGCTTTGTAAACGTATGGACCGACTTCCAGGTGGCAGCCTTACAAATGTCAGCATTCCTAAGCAAAGCTGTAGTCGCTGCTTTGCCCCTAGTCGAATGCGCTGTAGGCTTACCCCCTAACGTCTTATTAGCTTTCTGATAACAGAGCTGAATACAGGACACAATCCATCTGGAGATGGACTGTTTCGAGGTAGCTAGACCAGTTCTTACCGAACCATAATTTACAAACAGTTGATCTGACCTGCGGATGTCTTTTGTCTTATCTAGATAGAATTTCAACACTCTACGCACATCTAGTGAATGCAGAGACCTCTCCGCCGGAGAGGAGGGATGCTGAAAAAAAGTAGGCAAAGTTATCATTTGATTTACATGGAAATCAGATATCACTTTAGGTAAAAACTTAGGATGAGTACGCATTACCACTTTAGAAGCATGGAATACAGTATACGGCCCTTGACAACACAGAGCCTGAATCTCATTTACTCTCCTGGCCGAGGTAATGGCCACAAGGAAGGCAGCCTTCCAGGACAAATGCTGAAAAGAAGCCTTATGAATAGGCTCAAAAGGCTCCCTCATTAATCTGGACAACACCACGTTCAATTCCCATGGTGGAGAAGGTCGTCTAACAGGGGGAAACACCTTACGCAAACCCTCCAAAAAATCTTTCATCACAGGGATTTGAAAAAATGAGGTTTGGGAAGGGCCCTTTCTATACGCAGTCAAAGCTGCGAGATGAACTTTAATAGACTGAAAGTTAAGCCCAGATTGAGCTGACTGCAGCAGATAAGGCAGAATAACATCTTCTTTACAGGATGTAGGGTCAATGTCCTTTGCCGTGCACCATAAGCAGAATCTCTTCCACTTATAGGCGTAAGCCATGCTGCCAAACTCAAGGAAGAGATTGGGGTGAACCATCTGTCCTCCGAATTTCGTGAGAAGGTCCAGCCGACACGGCAGGCGCCGGTGTGGTAGAACAGACCGGTGAAGGTCGGTGAACCACCATTGCCTCGGCCACTCCGGAGCAATCAGGATCATCCTGGCTCTGGATTGTGACAGCTTGATCAGCACCGCCGGAATCAGGGGAATGGGTGGAAAGGCGTAGAGAAAGCTGTTCGACCAGCTGATCCATAGTGCATTCCCCAGCGTCCCTGGTTGGTAGTACCTGGACGTGGAGTCGCGGCATTTGCTGTTTTCTGCCGTAGCGAACAGATCGATATCCGGAGTGCCCCGCTCTGCGAAGACGTCTCTTAGCACGTCGTCGTTTAGCACCCACTCGTGATTTTCTTGAACGAGCCTGCTGAGCGCATCGGCTTGGGCATTCTGCACTCCCGGCAGATGGGTTGCCGTGATCGTTAGGTAACTAGCCACCAGCCAATTCCAGATCGTCTGTGCCTCCCGAGACAGCGTGCGTGAACGGGAGCCCCCCTGCTTGTTGAGGTAATACATGGTAGTAGTATTGTCCATCTGAACCAGCAGGGAGTTCGTCTTGAAGGAGGGATGGAACGCCTTCAGGGCCAAGTGTACTGCTCTGAGTTCCAAAAAGTTGATGTGGTAAGTCATCTCCGTCTGTGACCATATCCCCTGAATCTGAAGAGGGCCCGAATGCGCTCCCCAGCCCTGGAGAGACGCATCGGTCACTATGGTCTGGACCGGAATATCCTTGTGAAAGGGAGTCCCCTTGCAGACATTCTCTGAGGAGCACCACCATTTCAGAGACTGTAGAGCATGTGGGGACAGATGAATCTTGTCCTCCCAACGCCCCCGCCTCTGGTCCCATTGATCCTCCAGACATTCCTGCAGAGGCCTCATATGCAGACGTGCATTGGGGGTGAGAAAGATGCATGAAGCCATCGACCCCAGTAAAGAGGCCACCGTCCTCACTGCAGGAGAGTGGGCTGAGAGGAGGCAGGGCCTTCCAACGGATAGATAAGCGTCTCTCCTCCGAAGGACACACGCTTGCGTTCAAAGTATTGACTGAGGCCCCCAAGTACTGGAGACACTGCACAGGGATCGGCACTGACTTCGTCATGTTGATGTGCAGTCCCAGGCGATGAAGCAAGGCAGCTGTCCTGTTGAAATGACACTGGGCTTCCTGGTACGTGGAAGCTTTGATCAGCCAATCGTCCAGGTATGGATACACAAACACTTTGTTCTTCCGCAAGTGTGCCGCCACCACTGCCATGCACTTGGAGAACGTCCTTGGTGCAGACTTCAGACCAAACGGGAGTACTGTATACTGGTAATGGTTGTTGCCTACCAGAAACCTCAGGAACTTGCGATGCTTTTGTGCGATCGGCACATGAAAGTAAGCGTCCTGCAGATCTATGGCGCACAGCCAGTCTCCTCGAAGCAACTGAGGGTAAATCTGATGCAGGGACAACATACGGAACTTTTCTCTGCGGATCCACTTGTTTGCTTGACGCAGATCTAGAATAGGCCTGAACTCGTTCTTGTCCTTTTTTCTGACGAGAAAGAACCTTGAGTAAAGACCTTTTCCTTTTTGCCTCAAAGGAACAGTCTCGATCGCCTTCTTCTTTAACAGAATGTCCGCCTCCCACTGGAGCTCTCGCACCATGTAGGGAGAGCGCACTGGTGGGATCTGTGGAGGCGGGCTGGTGAAACGAAGACTGTACCCATTGCAAACAATATTCAGCACCCACTTGTCCTGAGTTATTGTTCTCCACTCTGCCAGGTAGTATTGAATACTTCCCCCCCACCGGAGCCGGTAACGGATGACGGGGAAGTGACCTTTCAGGGCTTCGACCCGGCCGGGCCTTTGTTCCCCGACGAGGATTGATGCTGTCCTCTGCCCCTCTGGCGCTTTTGGAAGGACTGCCTCGGGAACTGTTGTTGTTGCTGGTGTTGCTGTTGTTGACCAGACTGACGCCCTTGGCCGCGTTGTTTAGAATAACGCCTGCCATAGGAACGGAATGATCTCTTCTGTTCCTTGGGTTTTTCCAACCCCACGGCCTTCAGGGTTTCTGCTTCGGCCTTCATGCGGGCCATTTCGTCATCCGCATGAGACCCGAACAACGTTGTGCCAGAGAAAGGTAAGTTAGCAATCTTTTGCTGCGCTTCAGGCTTTAGAGAGGTAAGTCTCAGCCAGGAATGTCTCCTCATGTGTACTCCATGACAGTACCCATGGGCCGCCAGCAATGACACATCCCCCGCTGCACTGATGATCTGGTTGGAGACCATCATGCCCTCCTTCAACACCTCCTGGAAGTCTTCCCGTTTATCCCTAGGCAGGGAGTCAGCAAACTGTTGCAGGGAGTCCCATAATGATCGGTCATAGCGACCCAGCAGAGCGGAGGCGCTAGCAGCCTTCATAGTCGTGGCCGACGTAGAGCACATCCTCTTCCCCAAGGAGTCCATCTTGCGACTCTCCTTATCCGGAGGAGCTGTTGAAGAGGGCGACGTGGAATGTTGCTTCCTAGCCGCAACCACAATGACAGAGTCCGGGGGAGGGTCCACCCTGAGGAACGGCTGGTGTCAAGAAGACTTCCATGGCTGGTTCTTCCAGACCTGGAACCAGAGGGAGGAGGGGGCGTGATAGATGCGCCTTGTGTAATGTCTCGAATATCACAGAGGTAGGGGGAACTGGTACCGTCACTGAGATACCCAATTTTGCCGCCCCTCTCATCAGTACATCTTGGAAAGTGGCAATATCATCCACTGGCGAGATTCTAGTAGGCGGCGTTTCCGATAACATGGGGGAAAGCCGTCCAGTGCCAGAAGAGTCCGTATACCTCGTGCCTCTGGATCGAGATCTATACCTCCGTCGTCCATGCCTTGTGTGAGTGGACGATCTGTGTCTGCTCCGTGACCGCCGGCGAGATCTAGAGCGTGATCTCAGTCTGCGTGGGGCCTTAGGAGCCACTGGTAGCCGTGGAGAAGGCGGGAGCTGTGGCACCGGAGGCGGTGGTAGCGGAGGTGGCGTAGGTGGCTTAGGAGGCGCCACAGGGGGCCGGGGGTCAGGTGGAGGAGGAGGCGTAGGAGTCTTCTGAGGCCGCAGCTGAGGGGGCAGTGGAAGGGGGTCCATTGGAGACTCACTCCGTCCAGCACCCCTTGCAGAAGAACCCGGACTAGCTCTGTCCGGACTTCCGTCCACCTTTCTCTTCTTTGCGGGTCTACCCCGTGAAGAGGCTGAAGTGAACGAGTGAGAGCGTCCTCCTCTCCTAGGTCCACGACTGGATATCGTAATCACTGAAGAAGCGTTACCAGGTGATCTCGTCCTCGATGTCGAACTGTGCATCGACCTCGTACGGCTTCTCCTCGCCGTTGAACGCAAACGGCGTCCCCTGTCTTTCCTCGACGTCGAGCGCCTTCGTCTCGACGGCGAGCCTCTCGACGTCGACGGTGAGCGATGTCGCCTCGACGGCGATCTCCTTCGCCTCGACGGCGATCTCTTTCGCCTCGACGGCCTTCGCCGGTGTCTCTGCGTCAATGTCGTCGACGTCGATCTATGAGTCGACGGCGAAGGAGACGAGCGGGCTCGCCTCGACGGCGAGCGGCGCTGTCCGCGGGGCGCAGTACGACGTCGATGGTGTGTCGACGTCGACTGTGAAGTCTTCGACGGCGACCTAGTCCTAGGTCCCGCTGGCCCCTCTCTCGACGTCGAGGACGCCGAGATCCAGAGCCCTGGATCGACGGCGAACACACTGGCGCTGTACCTCTTGCCGTCGACGTAGTCGTCCTCGACGCCGAACGGGATCTTCCGGCCGGTAGGCGTCGTTTCTGCTCCTTTTTCTGCCCGGAGGTCCCTCCAGTGGCTGAAGCATGGGCAGAGGATGGGGAAGGAGATCCTCCATGCCCAGAAGTCCCACCTGTTCTCTGCTTCTCCTGTCCCTGAAGGCGAATCGTCTCTCTGTCCCTCAGGGTCCTCTTTGAGAAGGTCTTGCAGATGTCACATGTAGCAGGTACATGTGAAGATGATAAGCAGAGAATACAGACATCATGTGGGTCCGTCTTGGCCATTTTCCTCCCACACTCAGGGCATTTATCAAATAAAGCCATGTTAATTAAAATAGAGTGGGTCAAACTGCACCAAACTACAGGATGCAGCAGAGAAAGGCCCTAGACGTCGAATGAACAAACTTTTATCTTCAAAAAACCAATTTTAGTCCAAAAAATCCACCCAAAAGGGTAGAGCTCAATGCTCCCGGGTCCTGCTAGCAGGAGCTGGAAAAAAGAACTGAAAGTAACTTGCTTTGGCTGTGCATCCTGGGATACCGGGGGTCTCTGGAGAGTTCCTTAAAGGCACGGTATCCTTTTAGCAGACACATAATGACAGCCTATAGGGCTTGTCTGTCCACCCCTTCCTCTCTATTGTTTAAAGGGATTTTGGTGAAGGGAGTGTGATACAATAAAGGAACATGTCAGATGTGAATAAAAATGACATTTAAACTTTATTTTGGCTTTTGTGTTCACTTCAGTTGAAGTGCTGGCCAGTGCAGCCATATTGTTATTAGGCTGTATTATTTTGTCTGTCTCTTAAGTGTCTTTGCAGGTTTGCAAATGCAGGACAGCTTAAGAGATATTTTGATTGCTCCGGGGTCCCCGCACATGGGCGGGACTATTCATAGATTATGACTATACACAGAGATCCCCTACTACAGAACCAAGAATTTCAGCTCAGCAGCATCGATCTTCTTACCCTACCACATACGAGTCCGTTAAATAACCTGCAACAGGACATTAGCGTCAATATATAATTATTCTAAATTACTTCTTCTGGACAGACCTAAATAAATACATTTATCAGTGCCAGCACAACAGCTGCCCGTTATAGTGTCTGTGAGCCGACTACTTCCAAGGGATAGCATGCCATCTAGCAATGAGCAGACTTCAGCATCCTCGGTAATGCAGGGGGCATGCCTTATAAAAAGGTGCAAAAAATAAACATGGCCTGTGATCTTTCTCACATTATACAGCCCTAGAAGTGCCTTAGGAGGGCGATAATCCCAGATGGAGGTACAGTGTGTATATGAGGATCACAGCTCGAGTGAACATGATGACGTATGCCTGTGTCACAATCATGCATGTGCCGAGGAAATGATGGGCGCCATTTTTTTTTATTTACAGATCCAAAATGACAAATGCCACATGAATCAGTAAATTTAAAAAAGGACTTTTAGTTGCACAAAAATGCTTTTAGGACTGTAGACCGATCAGCATAATATTTTTTTTTAAATCAAGCATTTGCAGTGCAAATCGGTCTCGTCTTTGGGACCTTATAAGTATTAAGAGATGCAGTAAATTACTGTACATTACTGCTAAGTAAAAGCTATCTTTCAGGAGTTTGCACATAAACGGTGGGGTGGCTGTTTTCAAGGGGACAAGAAAGTGACATGGAAAGGGTTTGGCCTATCCGTATTAGGAGCACAGGTCTGCAAGGCACAGTACACAATATATGAAAGACTATTAAAAAGTATGAGTGTTTATGTCCATTGGCATGACTACTGGAAATCGATGGTCTGCATTGTGCACGATCACATGGAACCTTACAGGGATTATTAACCCTTGAAAGGATTTGAAGGTTCTGGTTTATTGGGGCAGACCCATGATATCAGCAGCGCTTCTCCAGGAAGCACACCTGACTGCACGCAGAGAGAAACTCTGGAAAAGGCTGGGGGACAAACTTATTCTTCCTTGTAAAAATCGCACTCTAGGAGGGCTGCCACACTGGTCAGGAAACATTTCGTATTTAGGCCCGCCCATACCGTGATTGACACGGATGGCAGATTCCTTATAGTGAAAGGCATGGTACACCGCAAGGATGTTACAATTAGGACATATGAACCGTATACAAAAACTCTCCGCTTTCATGCGGGAGTGATATCTTCATGCATGGGGATAAACCTGCTCACTGCTTATGAGGAGGTGACCTCAAGGCTATCCTTAATCAAACATTAACAGATCAAGGCCTCTATAAAGCCTACTGGGAATCCTGCAGCAACATGACATGAGGGATGCCTGGTGCCAAAGATACCCAACAATGGAGACTACACATCTTACCCTAAAGTGCATGATCCGGAACCCAGAACAGATTACTGGCTCTTTACAGGAGATGCTTACACAGAGGTGGAGTCGACTGAGACCACGCCGATGACCGCATCCAGCTTGTTTGTTTGGCATGCAGTAGGCTGAAAAAACTACCTTTCTTATCCCTTCTATGGACTCTGTCTGAAAATGCCCCACTCCCGCCACCTCAAACTGCTGTCACTGTGTGGCAATGTCTGATGTGGACCTGTCGATAGCTGCCGCCCTCACAAGGAGTGCTTGCCATGGAGTTCCACTTCCAGGCCACTGAGTTACATGGTGCACGCCCGTCATGATTTAAGCAGCGCTGACTGAACTAACAGTCACGCTGTGTTTTTCGGCATAATAATTTCAGATTCATTCACACAAGAATTCTTCATGTACAAACCTTCTAGATTCTAGGAAACGTATAATCGCCTCGGCATCTTTTTAAATATATATTTTTGTTAGTTGAGAACACTCACAGGCAAGACAAGCAACTGACGACAAACGTAAATACCAGGCTTAGCAGGTTGCCTCTTACTATTAAAAAAAGTTCTCATTATTATAATTAGGACTGTGTAAAAATGAGACAGTATGTATTATGTAAGATGCATACACAACTCTTCAACGAAGCCCTTACTCTATGCACAGCCAGACAAGAAACTCATCACTATGCTTGCCCGGTGAGCAGCTCAGCACGTGAGATGGCCGCGGAATGGAGCTCAGGTTTAGATGCACTAGAAGGCGAAGCCCAGACACACACACACAGCAGCACAGACAAGCTTGATGTCAGCGACGTGTTACTGGCCCACACCGGTTCAGCTAGCCTATAAAATTGCCAAAATGAGCCGACGATGTGATGACATTTGTTAAAGTTATGCCCTAGCGATCCACCTGTAAAAAAGGGCCTAAATGTTACCCCTCTTTGACATAATGGCATGGATGGTGCCTCTCTCAATTCACGTGGAAAGGATGGGGGAGGGAAACGCTGGGTTTGTGGTCGGAGGGTGCGGGGAGGGCTCAATGAAAACCGGGAGAGTGAAAGCAATATTTCATGAGAGAGGCCAACTTTGACGCTAGTAGGTGGGCTCCTGTGGTGACATTATAAAAATAAAAATTAAGCAGTGCACACTGAACAAAAGGTAATGCATGAGCGTTTAGTGAGCATTGACAAGATGTACACGGAAATGGTGGGAGGGACGCTGCGTTTGTGCTCATAGGGTGGGGTAGGGCCTCTAATGAGAACCAGGAGGGAGAAGCAATAGAGCATGAAAGAGGCCGACTTTGAAGCTCAGAGGGGAGCACGCTGTAGAAAGAAAAGGCGGCCATTAGCTGAGTGGGAGCGCTACTAGAGGACAGCTAAAAAAAAAAATAGTCCTCACAAGTGTAATACATAACATGCAGGGTAAGAGCCCATGTAAAAGGGGCGGTCCGTATGGGAGGTTATAACATTTTAAAAGTAGGGATTAGTAAGTTATTTCACCAATCAAAAGCTAGTATTTACCAAGGACAGTAAGAGGAGCCAATAGGAAAGATGGGAGGGGCTTCAAACCAGATATTCCAGATACAGGAGGTCTCGAAGAGACAGCTCAAGAGCTGCCTAGATGAGACCTAAAAAATGGACCATTTGGTTTTTGGAAAGGAATGCAGGCCTTAAAAGAAAAAAAAGCCTGCGATGGCTGAGGGAAAGCAATGAACAGGCTTGGGGAGAGATATCAGTGAGCAACACAAAGTGAGGGTGGGGATGGAATCAGTGGCAGCAACATTAAGGAAAGAGCTAGAAAACGTAAATACTTACGAAGTGCCAAAAAAACAATTTTCCTGAATGAGAGCAGTACAAGGATAAAAGTTTGCCAATGAAAAGGATGGTAAAGAGGGTGTGCTCCAAGGAAAAAATGATTGAATAATATACAAGCAAATAAAGGTGACGAAACCCAATCAATGGTAATCAATGTGAGGGCTTTAAGCTCAGTTTTTAGTATGGTCCACCTGAAAATTTCACCTGCAGACAGCTTTTGCCTGAGAAGAGACCTAAACACAGTTCTTAAGCATCAGAGTTTTTTTATGTGGCAATTGAATGTCAGGCTACAGATGTTGACTTGCAAAAAGTGATAGCCGAGTCCACTCTCGAGGTCTATTAGAGTCGCCTTCCATATTCAGCAAGAAACATCTATTATCAAATAACCAACCTACTCATCCTCCACTTATCAGTGAAAGTCAAGCAAAGAGGTCAATTATCTGTTCTGGCAATTGTGTCCCTGAATTTCAATATAGCGCTTCAGAGGTGCTTCTCTGCTCCTTTGGTAGGTGACCGGCAAATATGGCGGATTTGTAACAGTCAACTCAACAGAGCAGGGTATCCTCAGTGCAGTCCGTTAGCAAAGTGTGGCCCACTGGAAGCACCGGCAAATGAAGGCGAGGTGAGTGACTGTCATTGAGTAGGCGCGGATACCACTTCGGAGCACTTCAAACCACTGGATTTAAAAACATGCACGATTAACTGCAAACTGTTTATTCTGAGGGCAAACCACTCAACACTATTCTCCCTTATATGCAATTAGTTAAAATGTAAATAGATCCATCAGCCAAGCATATTCCGTTACATGAAAAGGGCGAGTGAGGCCACTGTATAATTAATAGTGGGTCAATAAACACTCTTAGTGCCGCCACTCCTAATCCTTCCCATCTTGGCACTTGAGCTGTCACCTAAACATGCTCCAAACTCTTATGGAGGTTTCTTTGAGGACTGTTTAAGTGTTCCTGCTTAGGTCTTCCGGTTGACCGTGTAGTTTCCTGGGTTCCGCAAGAGAGCTCTTAAATATTTAAGTCGGTATTCTATTTATTGCAGTGCACCCCAGCATTAGAGGCATTGCAGTGCACATGTTTTCAGTACTGAAGATAAAATATGCATGTTCTTGCATGACAAACCCATACAATTTCCAGGCGTTTTGCAGTGTCTAGGAGGCGCTCAAAGACTTTGGCCTTGCTTTGTCCCACGGAACCACTGGCGCTGCTCACCTGTCTCCGTCTAGGAGGTTGCTCCAGTAATAACTCATGAATTTTGGACAAGGAGCCCGATAAATATAATTTCACTGAATAACTCGTTTTTCATCTGTCTATGAATTTTCAAAAATATAGCCATCAGCGGTAAAATATAGCAAAACCTTCACCACTATTGTTTTCTCCTTTACTTTTGTCTCTTAATGGTACCTTTAATCCAATCTCCACACAGCCTGTGCTTGTCAACAATTATCTAGCGAGGTGCACAAATGCGAACTTTTCCAAGCACAACTAAAGCTAGGCAAGTTAGGCATGAAATCGACTCATCCACGTCAGAGAGTGCGAAAAGAGAGCATGCCAAGCTCAGTGCAACGCTCTCCAACAATCACAAACAAATGTTACGTCTAGATCATGCAAGAGCTTGGATCCCCGACCCCAATTCCTTTCAACCACTACTATATAAGGGAAAGAGCTGCCTTTTAATGTAGGATTTCCAAAAACAATATCATGCAGGGGAAGAGATCCTTCCTGCCTATGCTACTGGAAACCGGACCCTTGAAAAGAGGTTATTATTCACAGATATTATGTTTCTCATGGCACTATTTATGTAGAAGGCCACGTGATGGACAACTGTGATGATGCACAAAGAGTTGCTGGCACAACATTGATTTCTATCGAAACGCACCACATTTGATAGCTGTCCTTGAGGGTCAGAGCAGGAGAGAAGCTACATTGAGTGCAAAAGGAAGGTCAGACACACCACTAACTGAGCATTCATAGACCTACTCAGACTGATCAAAGCTTTATTAGCTGATTGCACACATTCCAGGTGTCATACAGACGTCCCATGTAAAACAAAGGTTTAGTTATGTGTGGCTTGTATCTGTGATGAGGGTTCTCTGAACGTCTGGCTAGGATTCTCAAGTTAGATATTTACCGCCTGCAAACCAATCGAAATTCAGTTTTTCTGGTATTGCACAGCTGTATGATTCGCAGACTTTGGTATGAGATGTCTTTATTTATGCAGGATGCACCCCAGGTGCCCTATGCTCTGAGAATCTCTGCCAGCAAAACCCAAAGAAAAAAGGCCGGAAAGAAACAGCGCAGGTGTGAGGTGCAGAGACAGAACATGCTTAGGACGGATCTGCATGAATTATAGCACTATTAGTAAGAACATGATCTGTAAAGTTTAAAGGAAATAAGTAGCACTCTGCACCACTGTTCCCAGTAAGGTGCGTGCCTGGGCGCCCGCGCACCTCTGTTCTTCTGAGCGCGCAGTGCTGTGTGTGAAGCACGCACACACAGCACATTCCGGAACAGTCACTCAAAACCGACCTCACACTGGAGGAACGCAGGATCATGGAGCTTACATAAATAGTTACCGTGACCCGACGTATAAATCACGTGACGCGCGTCATAGCTAGGGACGCCGATTGATTCTTCCTCTAATCAGAGTTAGACTCATCACCCCGATGTAAGGTACCCTTCCTTCCACGTACAGCGTATCAAACACTTCTGGGTGTGCAGTGGCAGCCACTTCCGGGGCGGCTCTTTTTTTCCCTCACCAATCGCAGGAGCTATGAGGCAGCAATGTTTCACGTTCCTTCCGGAAGAGTTCCTGTAACTTGTCAATCAGTGCTGGCTAGTTATCCGAATGTATCGCCCAGTCTTATCTAGATTAGATGAAAATGCAGAGGGTATCTGAGTGCTAAAAATCTCCTAAAGGAGGCAAGACTGGCGATCTCTGCCTGATTCGGTAATGCCGGCACATATTTGCATCTTGACTTGGGGAGAGGATGTGGTCCGTCAGCTAGACTGCCGACTTTGGTGCTGGAAACCAGGGTTCGAGCCTTGGGGTCACGCCCACATCCTGTGATTCTGGGCAGATTGCTTAATCTCACCGTGCCTGAATATGTAATGTAAATACGGTGCTCGTGTAAAGTGCTCCAATACCTTTGGGTCGAGTTCGCGCTATATAAATATGCAACTTAAAAATCTGTTCATGCACGAGCCGAAGAGGATAATGTAACCGCTGAACTAGTAAAACTCTTCTTTTCGCTCTTAAGCACTAATCAACTGAATGTAATACGATTTATGTTTATTTCTTATGT
This sequence comes from Triturus cristatus, assembly GCF_964204655.1. NCBI lineage: Eukaryota > Metazoa > Chordata > Amphibia > Caudata > Salamandridae > Triturus > Triturus cristatus. Next base: position 816,164,277 of record NC_140586.1, read on the forward strand.
TTTCTGATTTTATATAGCGCGTATTAGGCCTGGGAGCATTAGAGAGCTGTAAAATAGATTCAGCACTTAGTATGTAACACAAACGTAGCGTGAAGAGCAGACAATATCAACTAGCACTGTATCATGTAACGTTCATCAATAAATAGAACAGGGGAAGGTTGAGGTGCTTCCGAAGGTGGTATGAAAGTATGGGAAGTTAACCAAAAGTGGCAAGAGAGCTTTGTGGTCCCTTTGAAGGCCACGTAAAATTTGGTCACACGGATGTTCTGGGGAGGAAGTTCCAGAATCTTAACCTCTTCAGTGCCCCTCCCTTTCCACGCCCTGTGCCGGGCGTTGCATTAGCGGGCGGGGTTCATGACGAGATAGTCTCGTCATGGGCACAGCGCAACCGCGCTCCATGACGAGACTATCTCGTCATGGGCACTGAAGGGGTTAAGGCACTTCCATAAAAGGATTGGGACGTATAACGTTCTCTCTTGAAGGTGGGGAGGAGGACAGGGGGGGGGTTGGGGGGGCTCAAGAAGTAGGGGCTGAGCACTTTTAGAGTATTGATTAGCGCCTGACATTTTTAGATCCTCAGCTAGATGTAAGGGCGAAGAGGAGTGTAGAGCTTTGTGCGTGATGCAGGCTCTTTTAAATTGGTACATTGCCTCTGTAGAAAGCCATTGAAGGGAACGTAGAATAGGGGTGATGTGATCACATTTCTTGGGTTCTGAAACGAAGCGTGTTACTGCATGAAGAACTAGTCTTAGCGGTTCTAGATGGAACCGCTAAGACTAGTTCTTCTAAACTAAACCTTTGTTTAGTTTTCTTGATATTTATGGTGTATTTTTTGATGCTCCGACGTCACAAACATAACTTTTTGCTGCGTTTCAATTCAGATATTATTTTCAGTAAAATATGTTATATTATAGGAGTATAAGAGTATATGGGTTCCATTGAACCCCCATTGACAAAAACCTTGTACGTCAAATTTCGTCTTGGTACTTTACCATTATGCACCTACACTGTCAACTCGAGATCCCATGTCAGTGAAATAAATCTGACCTGCCGTTTTTGTCCTCAGGTGAAAGAATGCATTAATCACATATTATTTTTCTCTCAGCGATATTCAAATAATAGAAAGAAGTGGATACTTCCACTTTGTCAGAGTATGGGGATTTGGAATTATAAGGTTGACTTCAGTGTCCTGAAACACACGTATGCTTTTAAACTTGCCGCAACGCCCATAGGGCTAAAAGCGCTTCAATAGTTAACCCCTTCGGTAGCACAACATGTAGGTGCAACTCTAGTTCACTAGAAGGGCTGGGATAAGGAGGTCAGTGGTTGGTTATTGGGCACCTCTCTTTTGACACATGAGCACTCCATTATTTCCACACACGTCTGTGAGCACGGCTAGCTGCCTGGTCCCCATAGCACAGCAACTAACTCCTGCACAGCAAAGCGAGGTAGGTGGAGTACGAGGCTGAGCACTAGTATTCACTACCTCGGTTTCCACACAAGTCTGCAGAGCATGATTGGTGCACTGGCCTCCTTAGCACAGCAGCTAACTCCTGCACAGCAGCTATCCCATGCACTGCATAGCAGAGTGGGGCAGGTGCAGCAAAAGGCCGGAGCCCTACTTTCCACTACCTCGGTTTCCACACTAGCTTACAGAGCACTATTAGCAACCTGGTCCCATTAGCACAGCAGCTAAAACGTGCACAGCAGCTCACCTCTACACAGCAGAGCGAGAGAGGTACAATACAAGACCGAGCATTAGTTTTCACCACCTGTTTTTCCACACAAGTCCACCGAGCACAACTAGTGCCCTTCTCTCTTTAGCACAGCAGCTAAACCCTGCACAAAAGCTAGACCCTGCGCAGCAGCTAACCCTTTCACACTAGAGCGAGGCAAGTGTAACTGTCACTACCTCCGTTTCCCAAAAAAGTCTGCAGAGCATGACTGGCGCCCTGGTTCTTTTAGAAAAGCAGCTAACCTCTGCCTAACCTCTGCATAGCAGCTAAACTCTGCACATCAGGGTGAGGCAGGTGCAGCACAAGCTTAGGGCACTAGTTTCCACATAAACACCCCATCTATTTCCACACACTTGTGCAGTGCCATCTCCCTCTCCCTATCTGACAACATTTAGCCCCGACAGCAGCACAGTGAGTCGAGACTCGCATCACTTGAGCATCACTAGTTCAGTAAGCCTCTGGGGGCAGCTGGCTACAAGGCTGATTAGTGCTTTATGATGGTTGGCACATAGTTCCACATAAACAAGACTCCAATATTCCCACGGATATGCTCCTACTCTTATGACAGTGCACATGTCAGATGGGCTGGGGAAACCACAGCCGGTGCATGAACAGTTATTAGAATCCCAGGGGGCCTGGTGTTAAGATGGTCTGTGGTTAATAGTGACCATTGTTGCAAAGCACTGCTTTCTCTGACCCTTAGGATAAGAGTTAGCCCCTACAGCACACAAGGAGACTTTGATGGAGAACCCCCTGCAAGTACATTAGTCCCTGGGGGTGGGTGGAGGAGGAATAAGGTGGGTTTATGGTGAGCGGCACTGTTTTCACACCATTTCAAACCTGTAATGCCTGGCTACTTCAAGACCAAACACAAGTTAACCCCTTCAGCACACAGTGATGCTGTGCAGAATAACCCCCTGCTGGTGCCTCATTAGTTTACTTGATCACGAGGGGCCTGGTGACAGGGCGGTCAGTGGCTGACAGGGACAGACTATGTTCTCATAAACACCCCCCTCGATCCTTCCACACAAGCAGCTTCTCAATCTGCTCCTCACAGCTGTATAAATAATACATGATAGGAAAATTAACCCTGGCAGCTGAGCCCGGCACGCTGCTAGCCGGACAGCAGCCTGCTGGCTACTCAGAAACAAGTAGGACTTCAGAGACAAGAAGTCATCTCCGCTTAGTCACTCACCCTGAAGCTAAATGCGTTCATTGCAGCTCTGCTGTGTCCTTCTGAAAACCACGCAGTGTATATTGTTTCTACAATCTGGGTCCTCTCTCTAGTGGTCAATGTAAAATACATCCAAAATATCGTAGGCATAGAAAAGGGGTACGCAGAGGCAGGCAGAGTTTTTGTTGAAACGTAGAGTGGCAAAACTCTGCTGGCAGGGCAGAGTTTAGGGTTTGCCCCTGGGCACTTATTGTGCAACTATCTCCACATGCTGGCCCATGTGTTGTGTTCAGCGAGGGACCTCCCCGAAGCGGCTCTCGCCTTCTCCGTGGACCCACACAGCGCAGAGTGTTAATGTGCCTGCTACATAAAACGTGTACCATGCAGATCACAGAACTTAGTGTGAGTAAACTAGGAGTAGCGCTATTAAAAAATGAAATGTTTGTCAGCAAGGTGCTATAGAGAGATGAGGTGCATTGTTGGTGAGTGGTGGTGAGGGAATTCATGGAGTAGGAGGAAATGGGGGAGGGTTGCCACTGTTGCACAGTGTGCGACCAGTGCTAGGGCCAGGCTTGGTTAGGAGTGTTCGCCCCCCCTGAAGTTTGGGTCTGGTTGCTCCCCTGATCACAACGTCCGTCAAAGGCTGCATTCAACATAAATTATTTCCAAAGTCAAACCATCAGCCCTGCATTTAGAAATTAAATGCAGCACGTTTTGTATATTGCTGACTGAACCCAAAAATTGGAGCGATTTACATGATTTATTTAATTATTTGTATTCATGGGGAGATTCATTGATTTGCAGAGAATCCCAGGATGTTAATCTGACCCGTGACTCAAAACCCATCTCCTAAGTCGGCAGCTCGAGCATTAAACCACAACCTCTACCACAAGAGCAGAAGCATTTTCAACATTATATACAACTTTATTCCACAAACAACCGTTGATAACGCTAATAGTCCTGGCTTTTTTTAGGTGTAATGTTACTTGTATTTAATATCTGGAAGCAATGACAGAAGAAGCAAAATATCAGTCGGGTGGCACACTATGCGAAGCACAGATTTTTAGCTTAATGGCTTTAATTGCATCAGTCACGCCCCTTTGAGAGACACCCAGTTTCTTCATCCCACTTAAAGCCCTGGTCTACAAGCGCAGTTGGGGTGGTGGCGCACATAGCCTTGGATGCAGTGCACAGAGACCTTACTCTGCTGCACACAGAAGAAGAAAATTAGAGGGAACATTGCTCTGCACCCGAGCAAAGTAGGCAATGGTGGCACCCAACAACCACCATCCCCATGTTCTATCTGCGACCCAAACGAGCAGGGGTGGCCAGCATCGGCCCAGACAGGGCGCGTCCAAACCAGGTTTAAAGGTTAAACACTTCATGCACATGCAGAGTCGTTGTACGAGTTCAATTTATGTGAATCCAGCACCTGGATGTCCTCACGGGTGATTAGTCGCGCTATACGAATCCGAGTTGATTGACAGAATATCCGAACCTCTTGCACTGATGCAGCCCTCCTGGGCCTAAGCTGAACACCCCTGCCATGGAATGTAGTCATCTCCCACCTCCTGTTCATACACTGTCTCCGAGAATTACTGTTATGAGAATAAGAACATGTATGTGATGTAACAACTACCAAGGCGTGAGCTCTCTCACACACACACACACACACACACACACACACACACACACACACACACACACACACACACACACACACACACACACACACACACACACACACACACACACACACACACACACACACACACACACACACACACACACACACACACACACACACACACACACACACACACACACACACACACACACACACACACACACACACACATAATGGTGTTTGCATCACCGAATGAGTAAGGTGGCCTCTGACAGATACCTGCAGGGATGTGGCCAACACGGCACCATGCTGCACACATTGTGGGAATGCCTTACAAAAAACCGTACTGGAGGCAGGTGGAGAGCTTCTTGTTGGAAGTGGTGGAGACCCAAGTAAAACTAACAAGACGATTCGCCATCTTGGGGATATGGGGGAACCAAACATTGCCCAGGCACACGTACTGCTCTGTAACATTGCGCTGATCACAGCATGACCAGACATGGCTAGAGTCTGGGGTAGCAGAGACACGCACGCTATCCCTCAATGGGAGAACGGGATGCACCGATGCATGCAAGCAGAACGTATGGTTCACGAGGGCAGGGGAGGCCCCAGGAAATGTGTCCGAATATGGGGACCTGGGGAAGAACACAGGCGGCGAGGAGGCTGATCCAATACAAATGGAACTTTGTGACTGTCCCCAAAGCCTACCATGTGCCTAATTCTAAATCTTGTATGATGTCAGTGTCTGTTGTTTCTGTTTTATGGTAATTGGAAAACAATAAAGATTTATAAAATGCAGATAGACAAAACCTTTGCGTACTCACTGCTTGCAAGACTTGGCCAGTAAGATGGCCCTGTTGCCCTAAGGCCTCCATTACAGCTATTTTTCTGAGGGACACAGGTCAATCAGCCTTACAATCCTCTGAAGTCCACTGGTGGCACCATGCATATGCCATGGCAGCATAAATGGTTGTTTATAATCGGAGGGCACGTGGTCTGAGTCAGCTGGACTGCCTCCTTTGGGTCAGGCCCAAGAGTGGTTTGCCTATGGCTGCTTCTGGTCAGAACAATCACAGACGAGCTAAAGAACGGCAGAATGGGGTATGCCTACACTCATTTCCTGTGTTTCCTATTAATTCATGCTTTCATTCATCAAGTCAGTTCTAAGTGAGTCAAAAAATAAATGCTACTGAATTGTGTAGTAACCACACCTGCAACTGGGGCATGAAACCAGAGTGCTTGAGATTTGTTTTATTATTAAACTGGTTAGCACAGAGGTGCTTAAAGAACTTCCCAATATAAAAGTGAAACCTGACTTATTGGCTTTGACAATGCTAATTTTAGGGGATGTTATTATTTTGCCTATTCCACTGGTCTAAACCACGTGGGATTGTGAGACTTTAAAGGGCATTCCCCAGAGGTAACGTCAAGGGTATCTTTATTTCAACGGCACATTACTCAAGATGGCATGAGTTCTAAACATAGTTCTTAACTTTGAGCAGCGGGCCCTCTTCTAAAGTCTATAAGGCGCAGGTCATTGGGTGACCACCGTCAGGGAGGCAGTAACCTCTATCAGGGTGGATAAAAACCAACAACTGGTACTGCCCTTTTGCCTGGCAACACAGGGAAAGAGAGGATGCGGCGTAACGACCAGAGCTACTGACTTTGGGACTGGGGAGCCAGGTTCTAGTCGGCCTCGGCTCAACGTCCTGTGACTCTGAGCAAACGACAATATCCCCTTGCCTCCCAAGAAAAAAATGTATCCTTGTGTAATGTAACTGGTGCTCATGTAAAGCACTCCAATACCTTTGGGTCGAGTTCACGCTATATAAAACTGCAAAAAAAAAATAATAATACGACCCTCTAAGCAAGCATTTTTAGCCGCTCAGAGTGCCAGAGTGCAAGACCCTTTGAGGCAAAAGGGGGACTATCAGAAGGTATTTGTGAGACGCGGACTCCTACAGCACAGGAGGAGAAAAATGGGGGCTAGTGAGCACCCTTTTGGCTGTCACAATTATCAACCAATATCTATATTTGATCGCCCAAAACTCACCTTGGGTTGTCCTCAATTATTGCCTCTGACTGATCAAACATCCAGCTGCTATTGCCCCCATATGTCTGCTTTGTTTTTCAACTAATAAAGCCCCCTGGACTAAAAGCTCCAGTAAAGCGTTTTAACACCCATCGGGGCTCAATTGGAAAAAAACTTGGGTGCAGTGGCTAAAAGTTATTCTTTGGAGCCCAGGTGCTGGAGGTGTCCAATGCCACGGTCATCAAATATCCAGGCTGCCTCTTACCTAATCTTGAAACCAGTCACTGCCTGCATGTTCTTTTTAATCACTGGTTCCTCTCTTTGTCACTGTTTTCCTGTATTTCTTTTCTTTCTTTCTCCATTTTTAGGCTGATCCTGGCCAGCGCATGCGCTGCTGCAAGGCATGCAACATTAGAGCACAGCTTTGAGCCCCGCCAACTCTCCGCCCATATTTTTAATTGGCTTGTGTCATTGTCCTTTGTAAAAGCTGGCTTTCGAGTCATTATTAGGCTTGTTAGTCCCTCCTTGGTACCGCCTTGTCTGTATTTGTTACCTCACATAGACACACAAACCCTCGGAATTATCCAAGGGAGGGAACTAGAGGCTGCAGGGTTTTCAGGGTGAGCTGGCCTCCAAACCTATCACATGCACACTCAAAAGAAGCTTCCCTGAAATATTGGTCACTTGCATTATGTAACCGTATCCCTGCAAAGCACCAAGTAAATAGAGTATTGAGCATTTCAAAAAATGTTATGGACTGACCTCACCCACCACCAGGAGTCATGCTTCATCATAGGCAGTCCTAGCTCTCTAAAAGCCAGGTTTGATAGAGAACGGGCCTACACCTGGATACAGGGAGGCACTTCTAATAATCTCAGTGGGGGCCCGTGAAGTAGTGATTTAAAAACCAATGTATTACCCCAAATTACATTTAGTTGCAGGGCATTACTTGGTGTTAAAAACTAGAATGTGGGGATTAGGGGGACTATTACCCCATCACCACCCTTATCATCAACATGTTTCTGCCGTTGGCCCAGGTGGGTCCGCAGCATTCATCAGGACAGAAATCAGGCTCCTATCTTACAAATATCAAATAAGGTCCAAAATATGGCTTCAACCTCTTTTTGCTTTCAAAAGGAACACAAGCATTCGGGATGAATTGGTTCACGCGAAAACACCACCGGCATGCATTTGTTACCTCCCATAACGACTGGCCCTTTTACTTGTCTTGTTACACGGTCTGCTTCATCTTGGCTTTGAGCACCATTTTGTTTAATGATTTGCCCCTATTCCACCCACTACGTCGCAGCATGCCGCCTACTTTTATTTTAATTACTGATGGCGGTCCGCTTTCACTATAATGGCCACATTTATTTATTGTAGCTGTGCAGTCCGCTTTAAGTATAGCGGCTGTGATTAGTTATTATTTTTTAGTTGTTTACTAGGGCCTATGTGGAGATTTCACATTCATGGAGGCCACGCCCCTTTCCTTAAACGAGCCGAGTCAAAGGAAAGGGGCATGTCTGCTATTAAATTGAAAGCGCGACATGGGGCACTTTTAGAAAAGAAAAAAAAGCATCTGTTTGTCGACAACTTGACAAACAAATGGTTTTTATTTGTAAAAGCTCCCCATACGGCGCTTTCACTTTAATGGCGGCCAGGCCCCTTTCTTTAGACACGGCTCGTCTAAAGAAAGGGGCACAGCCGATATTAAAGTTAAAGCGCTGCATGGGTGTTTTTACAAACTAGCATTTGTAATGCAATAGGTGTCGCTTTTACAAAACTCACGTAAATGCGAGACCTGTTGTATTGCAAATGCTGGTTTCCTTTTGCTACCTTTCACTCTTGAGCAGTCTGGAGATGGACAATAAGTAGTGGTCCCCATAAATGAATGTCGGTGCCCACTACTTGCACTTCCCATCTCTCTCCTCCCTTCCCTCCTCATCAACCTCCTTTCAGAAATTCACTTCTCTCCTCTCCACTGGCTCATCATGGCGGATTGTTCCTCCACGCCAGAGACTGCATATCCCTCGCAAAAATGAGCAATTTTGTGCTATTTTAGCTGTCAAGCAATGGAATCTGAGATTTCTTGCGACACTTCTCTTTGACATACCGGGGACTGTCCAAATTGAAAGATTTGCTAATTTTAGCCTGTCTCCATGCGCAAATGTCAAGTCATTAAGTCTGCCTGGTCTCCTGTCCTCAAATGTCAGCCGCTTGACTTCTTGTTTTACTGCTGATCATTCTCGCCTTTCCAAGCTGCTAATCGCACTCAAAGACTTTCCACGTGGGACCACAGAAAGGCCATCTCTCAAAAAAATAGTGTCCATTTTACCATCAGATGTAACCTTCTTTCATCCTCCATAAAGCACCAGAACCCCCTCCTCATTTTCTAAATAGGAGATGAGGCTTAATGACCAGAGCAGCCAAGTTTGGAACTGGGGAACCACGTTTGAGTCCCGGCGTCGGATCAACATCCTGTGATTCTGGACAAATCCCTTATTCTACCATGCCTACAAAATAATCTGACCATGTGTAATATAACTGGTACTCATGTAAAGCGCTTGCATGCCCTTGGACAATTTCACGATATATAAACTGCAAAAATACCATGAAGATAGCGCCCACAGGGTAGGATGCCACGAGGCAGTACTCTGGCGTGGGGACTTGAGGGAGGCTGGGATGAGTGGGGACAGGGTTGATGGAGAGGGGGATCGGAACGTATGGGGATACGTATGCCTTATAAGGGAACCCCCCTCCCTATTTTCTTTCAGAGTTTCGCCCAGCCATTTCACCTGCTTTCAGCAATGGAAGTGTCCAGGAGAAGAACTCTGTCCTACAGTGTTCCAACGGATCCTGTAAATCCAATGGGGCTGGTAACTTGGTTCACTGTCCTGAGTGGGATTAGGAGGACACTCTTATGAGGCCACTGCCATCCTCGCCAGAGGCCATCTTGGATTTAGCCTGAAAGAACAGGTCAGGACAGGATGAATGGGATTTCTTTCCAGGAACATGAACTGCATTTAGATAAATCCTCAAAAGTGGAATTCTCTGAGCATAATGATGCTTCCCATATTTATGTAAGAGTTTATGTGCAACATTACAGGACAGGACCAGCTCCGAGTGCTCATGAGCACAAGAGAACTGTATGGCTCACAAGACTGGCACCTCTGGGTCGGGAGTGCAGATTCAAGTCTGGCATTGCAGATCCAAATGTGGACTATGGCTCGTCTGCTCCAGGCCTCACAACTACGGCCTTTTGTTTTCTGAATCATTAATTAAAAAATAATTTAATTTATGACAAACTTTTCCCCCCAAAGTGTTAAACAATCGTAACAGCAGTACAAAAATAGAAGTAAGGGTGTCAACAGCCCAGAGTCAAGTCGATTATGAAAAAAAACCACATACAATTTAGGAGCACATTTCAATGATACAGGCAATTGAATCCACAGGAAAGAAGCTGGGAGTACAAAAGAGCAAAACCAGAAGTAAGCACATAGGGTTTGAAGAAGAAACATGCGGAGAAATCAAAGACCACAGACAAGGTAGTGCCAACCAAGACGAAAACATGAATTTAAACAGTACAGATAAAGCTAAACTAAATAAGTGGGAAGGAGCTTGGTAATAAAACTCTAAGTGCAACTAAAAGACAACTACTACACCCCAATGTATGCGACCACCTCTCGCCTGAAATCCAATCCGCGCAACCACCTCTCGCCTGCACCCCAAACTGCGCAACCGCCTCTCGCTTGCACCCCAATCAGCACAAACACCTCTCGACTGCACCCCAATCCACGCAACCACCTCTTGCCTGCACACCAATCCCTCCCGCCTGCACACCAATCCCTCCCGCCGCCTGCACACCAATCCCTCCCGCACACCAATCCCTCCCGCACACCAATCCCTTCCGCCTGCACACCAATCCCTCCCGCCTGCACACCAATCCCTCCCGCCTGCACACCAATCCCTCCCGCCTGCACACCAATCCCTCTCTCCTGCACACCAATCCATGTGACCGCATACTCGTCTGCACACTAATCCACGCCTGCACTCTAATCCGAGCTCAGCCCCTCCTCTCCTCCCCCCCCCCCAGTCAAACAGTAATCACGTCACAGGAGCACCCACCACACTGCTGGGATCTGTGCGCAGACGGCCTAACCCAAAAACAATGTGGTCAAGCCAGCTGATGCGGCAGGGTGAGGCAGGCTGGACGCAGAACCATGTTCAATGTTCACAGACATGAAATGGTGACACTGGGCAGCTTTACACTGGGTAACAGTAACACCTGCTAGTGCCAGAGCATGGAAGAGGCAGAAACGTAGTGGGGAGCAATATTTACATAGACTATTCATTACTGACTTGGTCCAGCTGGTGCTCCAGGATTGCCACGCTCCTCCTGAAATGCAGATGCTCACAACAGGCACACATGTTCACACCTCTCCTAGCCCGCTTTTCTGCAACTCGTCCTACCTGGAAAGGGCCTGATGTGGTTATACGTAACTATTTGGCTGTGGCTTTGTTGCATCGGGGTTTGGGGGTTTTGCGGTGTTGCTTAGTGTACTTGTCTGGAGAGCCTTTGCCCTGGAAACCCATGTCGAAGTTCCACCAGGGGTTATTGGGGGAACCACCCCAGGAGTCAAGGTTTGTGGCATAACCATGTTTATTCATCACCGAACTCACGTGTGCAAAGAAGCTCAAATTCCATATCGCTCAATTGCTCAGTAAGTATCTGCATCCGTATGTTTGGCAGCTACATGTACATATTTATTTGCCTCTGGTTACTGCCTCCAGTTTGTCCTGCTGAAAGCTCCTCTTCTTGCCGGCCTTGCCTTGTGTTCCAAAATGACTCCATGATGTGGTCTATTGTCTCATCGAGAGCCTTGTTTCTGGACCAATCCTGAGAAACTGCTCTCTTTCAGGAGCACAAGTCTAACTGAGGACCTTTTTGTCTCTCTCCTTGTATCCACAGGATCTTCTGCTTCCTGGAATCAACCCTTCATTGGTTTGTGTGTCCCTTTCCAAGGGGCGATGTCAGGCCCACCCAGTGTCTCATTAGGAACCGCCATTCCTGGATCCTTTGCTGTGTTTGACTGCCTCGTACCTTCACGAATTTCTTTGAACTTCTTTTTTCGGGCGCACCCACACCGGCACTCAGATCTCAAGCGATTATCCATTGTTATATTGATCTGAAGAGAAATTCACCTCACTTGTGAAGTTTTGGGTGTCTAAATTCACACTCTTTGCAGTTTCCGTCTTGACAACGGGTAACTCGTACCTTATTAACCGGTGCACCAGCAGGGAAGCTGAAGGCAAAGACAATAAAGGCCATCACATTCGACGCCCACCTACCTCAGCAATGTGTTATATGCACGAATTATGTACACAATGCTCCCAACACTTTTGTGTCTGCGACAAATAATTCTTAGCACATCGTGCTAGAGCTACACTCCAACCGTGCCTTGGGTGGGACGACTCTGGACAAGATAGTCTTTTTAGATTAACAGCGTTTATCAGGTTTTACCTAAAGTTGAGAGTGTTTTTCAGTGATCTACCTACTACGGAAATAATGAGAAAGGACACAGGTCTCCGTAATAAATCCACTTTTGTACCCCCCAATTCTGCACTACCGGTGGAGATCCTTGCTTTTGAGAAGGCAGTGATGGGTGAGATACAGGAGATTCCAACTGAGAACAGTCAAACCTTTCATAACACCACAAGGGAAGAAAAGGAGGCCATACGTGAATTGTCCATGAACCATGACATTATCATCAAACCAGCGGACAAGGGGGGAGCAATTGTGTTACAGACCACAGTCAATTATGACATTGAATGCAGGAAACTACTAGATGATCGTAGGAACTATGGCATTCTACAGATAGATCCTACCGAATCAATCAGGATTAGAATCGTCACGATGGTGGAGGAAGCTTTGGCAAATGACTGGATTACTAAGAAGGAGGCGGAGTTCCTGGTCAATGCCAACCCCAGGATCCCGTACTTCTACACGATACCCAAAATCCATAAGAATTTGAATTCCCCCCCCGGTAGACCTATCGTCTCTGGCGTAAATTCTATTTTGGAACCACTGTCCAGGTTCGCGGACGCGTTCCTTCGACCATTGGTTCAAGGTACCAGCACGTACCTTCGTGATACTAAGAATGTCCTGCAAATACTACAGGACATTGAATTTGACCCCACTAAGAACTTACTCATAGGACTTGATGTGGAAAGCCTGTACACCAGCCTCCCCCATGATGAAACATTACTCATTATTGAGGAGGTACTCTTTTCTGCCCCGTGGGAATACCAAACACCACGCAATCTGGTGATGGAATGCGTATCATTAGCACTTACCCGTAATTTCTTCATGTATGGTGATGACATCTATGAGCAACGACACGGTACCAGCATGGGGAGTACCTTCGCTCCTAGTCTAGCGGGTCTTTATGTACACCATCTCGAGACAAGTAGAATCTTACACACAATGAACCCCTTCCTGCCGCACATCAGAGTCTGGAAAAGATACATAGACGATGTTCTGGTCGTGTGGGAAGGTGATATAAATTCTACTGACGCTTTCATGTTGTGGCTCAATCAACAGAACAGGTTCTTGAAATTCACACACACTCTGTATCAGCTCAAAATCTGGTGTTTCTGGACCTCAATATCTACCCGGAGCAGGGCAGATTGAAAACCACCACTCATTTTAAGGCAACAGCCAAGAACTGTTTACTTCTGTTTGACAGTTTTCATCCCCGCCATCTGAGGATAAATCTACCCTATGGTCAATTCCTCCGTCTTCGGAGAAACTGCACAGAGGTCAAAGAGTTCAGAAAACAAGCATCCGAACTACGCCTGAAACTGATCGAGCGTAACTACCCCGAGCAGATCATTGACAAAGCCCTCAAGAGAGCGAGAAACAATAATAGAGAAGCACTCTTGGAAGACAAAGTGGTCACTCAGACTGATGAAAGGCCCATCTGTGTGACCACCTTTAACACACACTCCAACAGGATCACTAAGATAGTGAATAAACACTGGCGTCTGCTCAACAGTTGTGGCTTGCACATCACGAAACCCATGTTTGCACACAAGAGGGGTCGCAACCTTAAGGACATGCTTGTCCACACCAGACCCAAGAATACGTCCCAGCCAAGAATTGAGGGTCTGCTACCTCCAGTACAGGGTCATCATCCCTGTGGCAATTGTAATACTTGCCCACTCACTAAGAAAAGCAGACATATTCAATTCCGCAATGGCGAGAAATGGGACCAGAGGAATTTTACCAATTGCAATAGTAAAAACGTTGTTTACTTAATCACCTGCCCGTGCGGTCTTGAATATGTGGGTATGACCACGAGACCCATCAAGACACGCATTGGAGAACACCGGAGCAATGTCAGGTGTGGGCGCAGTACTACCAAAATGTCCACCCACTATATCTCTAGTGGACATGGCGTTAATGATCTACTATGGACAGTGATTGAACAGATGGGCAGCGAGCATGGCCTTCTGGAAAAAGAACAACGTTGGGTTTTTCGTTTGGGTACTCACATCCATGGATTAAATGACGATATACCATGGAACCAGTTCCATCTTTAATAATTCCCATTGCTGATTGAATGGCTCACTTTCTGGAGCTCTAACACCTCACTGGAGCTCCTGTGTATCTGGGGCGATAATTTCACAGCTGTAACTATCAGATACCTCTCCGTCTCCAGTGGGAGTGTTCCTCCCTCCTAATGTTATGAATGTGGATTCCATCTATTTATTCTGGGAATCAATCCATATAACTGTGCTTTTTTGCCACTCTGTCAGATCGTCACTAATGATATGGGGCTATGTAATCTATCACTATTGTGAACCCTTTCTTTTCTATGTGAGGTTATACCACTCTCTCCATACACATAGACTGAGTGCAAGTTTATACTCCTCTTGCCCTCTATTATTACGCTCTCTCAAAATCCCTTTGGTCACTTAAACTGCCAATCTTTCGACCTTTTATGTGCATTGATATAGAATTCATGCGGGCACTTAGTTTGGACACCTATGTCCCTAAGGTCCATCTCCTATAATTCCAGGCTCGATATGGGTCGTCTGGGGGACCATTTCGATCACTAGTCCCAGTAAACTACAAACAACCTCCTCGACTTTCCCTGTGGGAGCCTAGACGGGTAAATAACTATAGCATTTACTCTGTTTCAGCTCTTTTGCAAAAAAAAGTTTTTTTGCCTATATTTGAGTCAGGCATTGTATTTGGACACCCCGGTCCATCTCCTTGGGTCCTTCCATCTTCAGTCATGGCCCAGTCAATCAGTAGGAATGACCCGGACGGTCCACTTCCGTTTCCGGGTCCTTACGTGCAGAATCAGCGCGCATTGGGCATTCACTTTTTTCGCGCTTTTTCCCTAATTGATGCGGCTATTTAAACATAGCACCCTCCGATTCAGTTCCATCGACGGAGCCGACCGGGGTGGTTGATCTGGCGGGACACTGATCCCTGGAGTCGTAAGTACGGCGGTTTCAGTGGAAATTGATAATTCGTTTTGACAACGCTAATATTTTTAATCATTGGCCAACTTTGTCCTCTTTGGTTCCTCTCTTCATGCAGGTGGCCTATTTGGCACGCCCACCACTCGGTTTACGAGCTCATGAGGTTACTTATCTTCTGCTAGCAAGTATGTCCATACCTTTGTGGGGATCTTTACTGTGACATGGATATACATTGAACTATTTTTTCAAATAGAGTGTGTGCTTTCTGTTGTGTGCGTGTGTTATGTTTTATGTTGTATGTCCATTTATCACACAGTGACTTCACCACAGATCACGTGATAACGTTATCGATAGCGTTAAAGAGACCAGCACCCTTCACTTTTTTTACAGATCACCATACTCACGGAATGGATTGAGTTACTTCCTACTTAATTAATTCGCCTTTTATTTCCTCTAGGTTAATAGGACTATGTAAGACCTATTAAGGCATTTATTCCGTGGAGGCTATTTACTTCCTTTTACATATCATTTAATTTTTCATCTTTTTTATAAACACAACACAGTTAGTGACAGGAAGGGATCCTTAAGGTCCTGACGAAGAAGCTTGGGGAAGCTTCGAAACATGTCGACACCACTGGGAGATATAGCTCATTGAGTCTTATACCCTCCTCACCCCACCTTTTAATAATACCAGCTCGACCGGCAGAATAAATTTTCCTAGACCTGAGAGCCAGGTATTTTTAAACTCACTCTTTATTCACTCCTGACCCTTCCTCTCACACCCCCGCATCACACATAGCTGTCTCATTAACAACAGTGCTCCCGCGTATTCGTAGGTCGTAGCACGCCCTGTCCCGTAGAGGGGCAGGAAGACCCCTATGATGAAGCATGACACCAAGGGCCCTTTTGGTGTGTGAGGGGTATTTAAACAAATAATGTGTATTCTCCACGACCGTGGGATACACATTGAGTAATCGAGTGATCTCTTGTACTCGTGGGTGGATCCCTTTGTTTATGTACTATTGACCGGGAGGAAGTATCCACCTCCACCACTCGCTGAGTGGTACCTCTCTACTCCCCTCTTTGTTTTTCTTTATATGATAGACAGCGTACAGCTGTGGGAGTTCTTTTTGTTTTTTTTTGGTATCTCTAGGATTGTCTGGCATCAGTACTACTATTAGTAGCACTTAGATACATTCTTTCTACGTGAGGCTATTTACCCCCGTAGACTAGGGGCTATCTACCCCTTTTTGACATAATAAGTGCACATTAGACCACCACTTTTTTATGACACTGGACACATAGCAGCTCTGGACAGACACACACACACCTCTTTCATCCACACCACAATCATATTCCAAGAGAGACCAAGATGGCAGACAATATGGGATTAACCTTCGCAGATGACGAAGTTGAAAGAATTCTGGCCGCCATTAACCCCTTTGAGGGGCTGAGCAACACTGACCCAGGGCCCAACAGTGCTGATTGGGATGAACTGGCCAACCTGAGGAGAGAACAGATCAGAACTGCCTTACATGGACTATTAATGACTGAATACCTACGGGCCAATGCAGCCCCCCAGGGTTTGATAGTTCGTAACGAACCATTTATCTTTCAACAAGATAAAACCTTTAAACGTGATTGGTCACTAATTTCATGGCACTGCACCAGAGATTGGTTAGTGCTAATTATAAAAACAGCCACCAGACTAACACAGGAACTGAAGGTTGAGATTCTGATGAATACAGGCCCCAGCTAGGCCCGCAAGACACAAGGGTTCGCTCTCCTGTAACGGAATCTATAAGGAAGTTGGCACGGAAACTGCAAAGTACAAAAACAACGTTTATTAACCCTTAAGGGTGGTCCTACAATCCACACAACACTCTTCAGTATTGCAAGGAGTAGCACACAGAACATTCGTACACAGTCCCCTTTTATACACAACAGAGGGGCTCATAAGTGGGTGGATATCACATGAGGTTGAAGAACATTACCATTTAGGGTCATTCTCGATACTGAATCAATACATGGGCGGAGCTAACACACTCCTTGAGCCCGCGAAACACATGGTCAAGCAAAGCTATTTATAACAGATGTGGTCAAGTCTGGGCATGCGCCAGATAGACAAGAAAGCTATTTATAACTGTTACTAGGCAGATTACAAGAGCAACTAACACAGAGCTCGGACTCTCCTCGTGGTGAACACGTGGCAGCATGTCAATACAAAATGGAGTCCAGACTTCGGTCAACATAATGAGAAAAACACGATAAAAGGGAAGCATTAATGTTTTCAGTAAATGCTTACTCACATTCTGCTTTAATTTACAACAGACGACCCTTTCAGCATTTACTGAAGACATCCGGCTTCCAAGAATAATCATCATATATGTCAATTATCATCATTCCTTTAACCTCTTTAGCTAGACCCTTCTGGCGGGCAACATCGGCAATAGTTTTCTTATCTGGAATGCAGAGTGAAATGCATACGGAACAGCACAATGGTCCACATTGAATACACATACAGAAAAGGAACAGAACTGCTATAATAATGCAAAGACCAGTTAAGACCTTCCATCCCCAGGCAGTAACCAACGCCCAAAACCATCCAGAAAAGGACCAAGTGCCGTTTTCTGTGTGGATTTCAGCTGCTATTTTGTGCAGTTTGTTAATGGCATTATAAACGGATGGCGTATGATCAGGGATGAACACACAGCAGCTACTTCCAATAATTTTACAGGCTCCACCTCGATCAGCTAGCATTACATCTAATACCATACGATTCTGCAATGCAACAATCCTAGTTATTTGCAACTCTTCCGTAAGATTCCCAAGAGCAGCAGCAGTTTGATTAGTCACAGCTTCTACCACTCTCGTTAATCTTCGGATCTTTCTACTATTCAAAGCGGCTCCAACAAAAAAGAACAGTCCTAAGTTAAAATCAATATACTGTTGCAAGCTGGTATCGGTCTGATCCACATCATCAATTGATAGAGTACGTTTATATCTATTTACAGTCACATTATTCAACAGTTTTAAATCCTTATGATATGACGCGGGTGCTAAGAATACAGGAGGTAATAGGAATGATACATAGCATACCCCAGACCACCCAGCCGGCAAACGGTAATAACCTTTATTTCCACATACAAAGTAGGTATTATGGGATGCTAGGAAGGTACTGTTGTTCAGCCCGTCGATGTTCAGTACAGTTATACAATCACTGACACCAACAGGGATAAAACCCACACTCTGGACACACAGGTCCGCTTGAGCTTGTGCTACTTGGATTACGAACTTGTCCTTCCCCACAGTGTCTCTGGTGTTCGTGAAGATATAGGGGATGGATTCATTGTCCGGTCGGTACTCTTCCCATTCCCAAATTGTCCCATTCGCTTGTGGATATCCATTCTTGTCCTGATGGCATTCTTTATTAAGTCTAAAAAGCAATCGTCCCACTGTCGGTTTCCGAGTGGCAAACAGCAAAGTGTACCATGCTCTACAAGAGCCATTGTGAGAGAAAGGAAGTGGTATGAATGGCGTACCTCCTTTCTTCTGATGGGCTGGCATCATCCCACATATCCAACAGTTTGTAGCGTTCGTAGCAACGTGGGTGTGATGCAGCATCTGAATGAAAGTGTTATTCAAATAGGACTGTCGATGCTTCAACTCTTGATATGGCAGTGTATAAAAGTAGTGCTCCGCAGGCACTGGAGTCGTCAACACAAGTGTCTTTCGAGCAGGAGTTACCTCCTCCACAAACCATGTGGTTATACCAACGATAGCTACTGTTAGCATGAACCCCAACGCACAAAGAATTTTCTTCTTCTCCATGTCAAAGGAAACAATACCCTGATATCTTCCTGAAACTAAAAAGTCTGTCAGAACTCTTCCCCTTGGGCAGCGGTTGATTTCTTCACCAGCGGGCCAAGACGGGTGTCGCTACACTAATGCAGGGCTGATCCCCCCCCTTGCCTCATCGGCTCTCCGTTTCACTAACCCAAGGGCCGTTCTGACAGTATGTCCCGGTACTGGAAACCTTACTTCCTTGGTCGGAGATGATATCGCCTTCCTCCAGAAGTCGTGTGGTCCGGAAAGAGCTCCTCAGTGTCGTTTGGCTTCGCAGCACGGCCTGTCTCTGCTGCTAGGATTTCTCGTTGATCGGTCAGCACGGCAGACTCCACCAATCCGGGCGGTACCTTTCGACAGTGCAGGGAATGGATCCAATTCTTCCTGTTCGAGACTCGCACTGCCGTCCTCGTTGCAAGAAGGACTTGCTCAGGTCCTACCCATCTCGGCTCCAAACTGTTCGATCTGTCGAAAACCTTTATCATTACATGATCTCCAGGTCGGAGACCATGTCCTTCGCCAGTAGACCGATCAGGGAGCGCCTCTCGGACCTGTTGATGAATAGAAACCAAGTTATCCGTTAACTGTGCCAGATAATCACTCATCATCACACAAGGTACATCATACACAGCCTTAGGCCTTGGTGGACCCCAAATATTCATTGGGCGTCCAAATACAATCTCATAGGGTGTAAGGCCGGTTCGAGAGTGTGGCACCGACCTAATTGACAATAACGCCAGTGGCAGGGCGTCTGGCCAAGTCAAAGATGTTGAAGCTTGGATTTTGGCGATCTTAAGCTTCAGTGTACCATTATATTTCTCGACTAGTCCTGCAGACTGAGGGTGGAACACGGCGTGGAACTTCTGGGTGATGCCTAGGCCCTTCAAGACATACTTTATAACATCCGCTACAAAGTGAGGGCCATTATCACTCCACAGAAGTCTACAGACGCCGTATCGAGGGAAAAACTCTTTCAGCAATAGCTTCGCTGTAGTCATTGCAGTATTGTCTTTCGTAGGGTACGCCTCAACCCATTTACTGAAGGCGCAGACCACTACTAGAACATACTTCAAATTGTTACAGCGCTCAAGCTGGATGTAGTCCATCTGCAGGACCTCAAAGGGTGCAGTGGGCGTCGCAAATCCTCCTGCTGGAGTTCGAGTGCCTTTCCCTGGGTTATACTTCAGACATATCATACAGGTCTGCACCACCCTCTTTGCTGTGCTAGCAATCTCTGGATGCTCCCAGACTTGGGTAAGCAATTTCACAATTGCGGAAGCTCCAACATGTGCTAGCCCATGTGCCATCTGAACCATAGGTTGTACAAAAGCCGTGGGTAATTTCCATCTATCCATCTGCTTATTTCTCCAGCAACCCTCGTCATCCAGCTCTCCTTCGCTAGCCCATTGTTCCCGCTCTTTGTCAGAAGCGGTCCTTTGCATTTCTCGCACTTCCTCCTTCGCATCACGCCATCTTTCCACCTGTGACTTTACTACATACATGGCAGTAGCGCCGGGCTGCATCGCAGTCTCCCGTGCTACTCGGTCTGCTAACGCATTCCCTTCTCCAACTTTATCAACTACTTTCCTATGGGCACTACACTTAACAATGGCAATTTTCTTCGGGTATGTCAATGCGGTTAAGAGATTGTGGACTAACTCCCCATGCATTATCTGTACCCCATGTGACGTTAAGAACCCTCTCTCCTTCCAGAGTAGGCCGAAATCGTGCGCTACTCCGAAGGCATAGCGGCTATCTGTGTAAACATTCACGCACAATCCTGTACTGAGCTCACATGCTCGTGTTAATGCTATCAGTTCCGCTGCTTGAGCTGATTTCTGTGGTATGCGTGCTGTCTCCACTATCGTGTGTAATGTGGTAATTGCATACGCTGCTGAAGTCGTACCATCTGGTAGCTTCAGGCATGATCCGTCTACCCACAACTCTCCATCTACATCTGAAAAGGGCGTATCCTGGAGATCAATACGACCCTTTGTTTGTTCCTCAGTCACAAGAATACAATCATGCGCTTTCTGCGCCTCAGGCTGGGTCTCGGGGTATGGCAACAATGTGGCCGGGTTTAATGTCACGCACCTTTTCAACGTAATATGAGGAGCCAAAAGCGTCAGCTCATATCCCGTTAAACGGGCACTGGTCAAATGCTGCGTCTTTGTTTGATTAAGCAGGGCATCCACAGCATGGGGAACTAACACCAACAATTTATGGGACAACACAATTCCTTCACTTTGGCGTATTGACACAGCTGTCGCCGCTACCGAGCGAATACACCCTGGTAATGCTCGGGCGACAGGATCAAGCACAGCCGAAAAATATGCACAAGGGCGCTGCTTATCGCCGTGCATCTGCACTAAGACTGATAATGCACATCCATCTTTCTCATGCACATACAACGAAAAGGGTTTTGCATAATCAGGGGTCCCTAACACTGGTGCTGAACAAAGGGCCTGTCTCAATTGCTGAAAAGCAGCGTCACACTCATCTGACCAGGGGATCGGGATGGGCGTGTCTTTTGTCAAGAGAGCTAGTAATGGCTTAGCTATGTGTGAAAACCCCAATATCCACTGTCTACAAAAAGAAACAAGACCCAAAAATGCACGTACATCCTTCTGCGTGGATGGCCTTGGTGTGTCCAAAATTACTTGGATACGATCTGGTGTGAGTGCACGCCCCTCCTTAGACAAAAGGTGACCCAAATAAGTCACCTTTGGTCTACAGAATTGCAATTTCTTCCTAGACACTTTATGATTGTGGGACGCTAAAAAGGAAAGGAGGGATAACGTGCTCTTTTCACACAACTCCAGGGTGTCAGCCGCCAACAAGATGTCGTCGACATATTGAATGAGGGCGACCCCCTCGAGTAAAACAAAGGAATCCAACTGTCGTTTCAAAGCCTGACTGTAAATACTAGGGCTTTCTGTATAGCCTTGGGGAATTCTACAAAAACGATAAGATCTATTGTTTAATGTGAACCCAAAAAGAAATCGGCTATCAGGGTGAATGGGAATAGAAAAGAAGGCATTTTTCAAATCAATCACTGAGAACATGGTCGCCGTAGGCGGAACCAAGGTAAGCAACGTCGTGATATCAGAAACCACCGGGTACTGAGGTATCACGATCTTGTTTACCTCCCTCAAATCAATTATGAACCGATAGACCTTTGCATCCGTGTCCTTTTTCAAAATTGGGAGAATCGGACTGTTACAGATATTATAGGGAACTTCTTCCACTACCCCTACTGCTATCAAGTCTTGCACAATCTGTATGAGAGCCTCCTCGCCCTCCTGGGAAATACGATACTGCGGGAGGCGCGGTAGCACCGCCCCCTCCTGGACACTAATGTGGACCGGAGGAATCACCATTCGTCCCACATCTGTGTCCGAAGTCGCCCATAAAGCTCGGGGGAGGGTAGCCAACAACGCATCCTCTGATATCGTGCACATCCGCCCAGTCCTGGGATAGTTGTCATTTAAATTCACCCTCACACCTTCAGGGGAGCAGCGGATTGTAGCCCTAAAGTACTTTAACATATCAAGGCCCATAATGTTATCCGGTGTATACGGAGCAAGCAGAAACGGACAGGGCGCAGAAAAACAATCAACTTTAAATGCAAGGGGCTGTGAAAGAGGGCTTCGAGAGAGTGTACCGTCAAACCCTACCGATGTAACTATTGAGCCGGATGGGGGAGCCCCCGGAACCAAGTACCTAGACAATGCACTACGTGTCGCTCCTGTATCCACTAGGAACTGATCAGTAGAACCTAAAACCTCAGCCGATACATAAGGACCCGCCTGATCGACCGGCACCTCAACTGATTCAGACCCCCATCCAACGCATTCCTATGCATGCTGAGAATCATGATATCCCGATTGATCGATGTCCGATACAGGATACTGGTGCTGGCGATCAAAAACATTTGAGCCATCTCGGTGCCGTCCGGCAGTATCGAAACGGACATTATCGTTAGTATTCCCTCTAAAGTTCGAGAAGCCCCCTCTACCTCTCGGGCCACCCGGAGCGTGCCCCTGACGCGAAGCACGCAACGCTGGGCAATCCCTGGCCCAATGGCCCAACTGCTTGCAATACGCACACTGGTTCCTATTCAAATCAGATCGGCCCGAAGGGGGACCATAAGATCCGCCCCTTCCTCTATTATTATTACCCCGTCGGGGCGGGCCATATACTTGTGCTAACATCACTTTTGTTTTGAGATCTTTCGATTTCTTCTCCTCCTGGCCCTTCGCCTCGTGCTCCTGACGCTCATAATACTGGGCGATGGTCAGAAGGGCCGTCGGTGTCGCGGAGGACCAAGAACTCTCACTCGCTTTTAACCGGGCCGCAACTGCCGGTAGCAGATTAGCCACATATTTGTCCGCGAAAAGGTGGCGGCCCGTGTCGTCAGTAAGCGACTGGCCACTAAAATCATGAAACGTCTCCTCAAAGCGCGTAAAGAAGTCCGCGACTGACTCGTCAACTTTCTGTTTACATGCAGCTAACATATTCCAGTCAATCTTTTTAGGGGGGATAATCGTCTTCAACTTAGCCACAATAGCCGCAGGGAGATCTAAAATATTCTGGGGTGGTTTCTGTGCGGGCTTCCGTTCCCTATCCTCATCCTCAAGGTCAGACCACCGGGCCTTGAAGGCAACCGCATCATCTACCTTTCGGACAGAGCGCCATGTATCCGGCGGTAGGATAAGGCCAAAGAACAGGTCTATATCCGCTAAGGTCATAATGCAAGAATTCAAGGCCCCCTCGACTTCTTCATAGAAGGCCGCTGGATTCTTGCGGGGGTCAGGCAGCGCATTCTTTAATGCCATAACATCGGCCCTATGCCATGGAGTATAAACCCAATTATACACAAAATATCCCCTAGCATCGACAGAATTAATATCCGAGCTAGTCCCTGCTCCCTTGGGAGGAACATACAAAGGCGCCGCCTCTCGCATTGGTTTAACATGCACTATGTCATCCTTATCTGACTGGGAGGCGGATGGGTGGCCCCCTGCTGCAGACGAATCCGACTGCTTCTCCTCCTCCGTTTGTTGACGTGCTTTCTCTCTAAGGGCCAGCACCTCGTCCCGCAAAGCGAACAGCCGCCGAGCCGCCTCAGGAGCCTTAGGGGGAGAAAAAACACCATTACGTAATGCTCCGGCATCCGAAGACACTTCGTCAGGCTCAAGGACACTAGAATATTTTCGGAAAGCAGCAATTACTTCATCCGCGAAATGAGACAGAAAATACACCCTCTCTCTATCTTGCCACGACCCCCAAGTATGGAACAAGTCCTCCTTAGATATCTTGCCCTTAAGGGCACGGAGGGAAAGTTTCCGAAGCTCAGCCATATGCTCGGCCGATAACATGGACCGTGTGTCTACCTTACCCGGAGCTGGGCCAGAATCTTGCGGCCGCGGAGCAGATGCGCCAACATAAGGGGGCGGAGAGCGATCTAGTAAATAAAAATCGTCATCAGGATTATTAAGGACAGGATAAAGTGGCTGACGAACAACATATTGACCCGAAACTTGTAGCCTACGCTCTTTCTCTTGTCTGTCCGTTTGCTCTTTGTCCTCCCGATGCTTCGCTTCCTGAGCTCGCACATGATCATTCTTTCGCTGCTCCTTATCAAACAGCGCTTTCTCACGTTTCTCTCGCTCACGCACTTCCTTCACCCATAATCGCACACACTCAAACATATCCTGACGAGCACGTCGCTTACACATACACTGTTCCACATACTCAATCTTACGTATATCAAACGATCCATACAAAGGCCATCGCAACTCAGGATCCTTCCTCGTATATTTCCTCCATAACGTGCTGTACATTATGGAAGAAAGACCATGCTTCACATACATATCCCTATTAGGAGTCCCCTCTGGGGGAGCTGGAGCAGATTCCTCGAGGTTCAACCGGTTCCCAAAACAGCAGCACCACTTACGAAGTGCGCTAAAAGCAGGCATGCTAGGAATAATGCAAAATATGCAGTATTATCAAGAAAAATGGCACTTAATCGTTGCGCCGTTCAAAGTTTACACAGCTCCGGAGAAATTTCTCCACATTACCTGCCTATATGTGTTGCAACGCATATATTTTCACAAAGACAAATTCAAAATATGACTAGTCACCATCAATCAAACTCAAATAGCCAGACCAGGCTTCAAAACTCGGAGCAAGTACCGTACAACGGTTCTTACCAATCAAGAGTCCAGGTTCCAACTGCCAAGCTCCACAATCGCCCAAACGGCTCTCACGGCAGGACCGACAGAAGAGGTCTCAGTCGATGACCGGCGCCACCCAGACGGTCAGCTCGGAAGGGAAGGAAGAAAAAACCTCGGGATGCCAGGGCTAAGACGCCGCTGGCAGTGATCACGTCCCCGGCCAAACTCCTCACCTTCGTCGCGACCAGTCCTTCGAGCATCCGAGTCGCCGATGAGCCCCACGTGACGGGCGCCAATTGATGAATACAGGCCCCAGCTAGGCCCGCAAGACACAAGGGTTCGCTCTCCTGTAACGGAATCTATAAGGAAGTTGGCACGGAAACTGCAAAGTACAAAAACAACGTTTATTAACCCTTAAGGGTGGTCCTACAATCCACACAACACTCTTCAGTATTGCAAGGAGTAGCACACAGAACATTCGTACACAGTCCCCTTTTATACACAACAGAGGGGCTCATAAGTGGGTGGATATCACATGAGGTTGAAGAACATTACCATTTAGGGTCATTCTCGATACTGAATCAATACATGGGCGGAGCTAACACACTCCTTGAGCCCGCGAAACACATGGTCAAGCAAAGCTAATTATAACAGATGTGGTCAAGTCTGGGCATGCGCCAGATAGACAAGAAAGCTATTTATAACTGTTACTAGGCAGATTACAAGAGCAACTAACACAGAGGTCGGACTCTCCTCGTGGTGAACACGTGGCAGCATGTCAATACAAAATGGAGTCCAGACTTCGGTCAACATAATGAGAAAAACACGATAAAAGGGAAGCATTAATGTTTTCAGTAAATGCTTACTCACATTCTGCTTTAATTTACAACAATTCTAAACCTAGAAGTCCGTTTGAAGGCTTATATATCCCCGAGTGTCCTTAAAAAACGCCTGGAGGAACTCAACCAGGAGATAACTGATTTTGAGATGACATTGAAGCAGAGTAAATATAACAAACTCAAGAAGGATACTGCACGGTTCAGCCACGAACGTGTATATCCTTACACACGAGAAGACTATGTCCCAAAGAATCAGAATCAGAATTATGATGATGACTCCTCTGACACTGGCTCAGATAACTCTAATTCTAGTAGGGGTAGTGGCAAACGGTTCAATAGAGGGAGGGGCAATTACAACCAACGCCCTTTCTATCAAAGGGGTGGTGGCTGGAACGGTTATCAAGGACCCCCGACCTACCCTCCATTTGCATATGGTCCACCTATGATGGGCGGACCTTTCCCTCAGTGGATACCTCCACCACAAGAATTTGAGTATAATTACACCCCACAGCCTTTTTTAGGGGCTCGCCAAGGGCCACGAAGAGCACGGAACAGAGGGGGATACAATGTCCATTGGTCAACACCAGAGACCGAGACCCCACGGGTCTCAACCAGGAGCATGACCAGCAACATGCCCCCCCAACCATCAACGAGTTGAAAGTGAACCTAGTGGTCAATCTCACTGATCTGACCCTAACACCTACACAAAGCAGGGTCCTTGAGAGGGGACTCGGTTTCGTGCCCACCAATCGATTCGATAAATTCAAGACCCTGACAGAGATCAATGAATTCATCCGAAATTAAAGTTGAGAGTGTTTCAGTGATCTACCTACTACGGAAATAATGAGAAAGGACACAGGTCTCCGTAATAAATCCACTTTTGTACCCCCCAATTCTGCACTACCGGTGGAGATCCTTGCTTTTGAGAAGGCAGTGATGGGTGAGATACAGGAGATTCCAACTGAGAACAGTCAAACCTTTCATAACACCACAAGGGAAGAAAAGGAGGCCATACGTGAATTGTCCATGAACCATGACATTATCATCAAACCAGCGGACAAGGGGGGAGCAATTGTGTTACAGACCACAGTCAATTATGACATTGAATGCAGGAAACTACTAGATGATCGTAGGAACTATGGCATTCTACAGATAGATCCTACCGAATCAATCAGGATTAGAATCGTCACGATGGTGGAGGAAGCTTTGGCAAATGACTGGATTACTAAGAAGGAGGCGGAGTTCCTGGTCAATGCCAACCCCAGGATCCCGTACTTCTACACGATACCCAAAATCCATAAGAATTTGAATTCCCCCCCCGGTAGACCTATCGTCTCTGGCGTAAATTCTATTTTGGAACCACTGTCCAGGTTCGCGGACGCGTTCCTTCGACCATTGGTTCAAGGTACCAGCACGTACCTTCGTGATACTAAGAATGTCCTGCAAATACTACAGGACATTGAATTTGACCCCACTAAGAACTTACTCATAGGACTTGATGTGGAAAGCCTGTACACCAGCCTCCCCCATGATGAAACATTACTCATTATTGAGGAGGTACTCTTTTCTGCCCCGTGGGAATACCAAACACCACGCAATCTGGTGATGGAATGCGTATCATTAGCACTTACCCGTAATTTCTTCATGTATGGTGATGACATCTATGAGCAACGACACGGTACCAGCATGGGGAGTACCTTCGCTCCTAGTCTAGCGGGTCTTTATGTACACCATCTCGAGACAAGTAGAATCTTACACACAATGAACCCCTTCCTGCCGCACATCAGAGTCTGGAAAAGATACATAGACGATGTTCTGGTCGTGTGGGAAGGTGATATAAATTCTACTGACGCTTTCATGTTGTGGCTCAATCAACAGAACAGGTTCTTGAAATTCACACACACTGTATCAGCTCAAAATCTGGTGTTTCTGGACCTCAATATCTACCCGGAGCAGGGCAGATTGAAAACCACCACTCATTTTAAGGCAACAGCCAAGAACTGTTTACTTCTGTTTGACAGTTTTCATCCCCGCCATCTGAGGATAAATCTACCCTATGGTCAATTCCTCCGTCTTCGGAGAAACTGCACAGAGGTCAAAGAGTTCAGAAAACAAGCATCCGAACTACGCCTGAAACTGATCGAGCGTAACTACCCCGAGCAGATCATTGACAAAGCCCTCAAGAGAGCGAGAAACAATAATAGAGAAGCACTCTTGGAAGACAAAGTGGTCACTCAGACTGATGAAAGGCCCATCTGTGTGACCACCTTTAACACACACTCCAACAGGATCACTAAGATAGTGAATAAACACTGGCGTCTGCTCAACAGTTGTGGCTTGCACATCACGAAACCCATGTTTGCACACAAGAGGGGTCGCAACCTTAAGGACATGCTTGTCCACACCAGACCCAAGAATACGTCCCAGCCAAGAATTGAGGGTCTGCTACCTCCAGTACAGGGTCATCATCCCTGTGGCAATTGTAATACTTGCCCACTCACTAAGAAAAGCAGACATATTCAATTCCGCAATGGCGAGAAATGGGACCAGAGGAATTTTACCAATTGCAATAGTAAAAACGTTGTTTACTTAATCACCTGCCCGTGCGGTCTTGAATATGTGGGTATGACCACGAGACCCATCAAGACACGCATTGGAGAACACCGGAGCAATGTCAGGTGTGGGCGCAGTACTACCAAAATGTCCACCCACTATATCTCTAGTGGACATGGCGTTAATGATCTACTATGGACAGTGATTGAACAGATGGGCAGCGAGCATGGCCTTCTGGAAAAAGAACAACGTTGGGTTTTTCGTTTGGGTACTCACATCCATGGTTTAAATGACGATATACCATGGAACCAGTTCCATCTTTAATAATTCCCATTGCTGATTGAATGGCTCACTTTCTGGAGCTCTAACACCTCACTGGAGCTCCTGTGTATCTGGGGCGATAATTTCACAGCTGTAACTATCAGATACCTCTCCGTCTCCAGTGGGAGTGTTCCTCCCTCCTAATGTTATGAATGTGGATTCCATCTATTTATTCTGGGAATCAATCCATATAACTGTGCTTTTTTGCCACTCTGTCAGATCGTCACTAATGATATGGGGCTATGTAATCTATCACTATTGTGAACCCTTTCTTTTCTATGTGAGGTTATACCACTCTCTCCATACACATAGACTGAGTGCAAGTTTATACTCCTCTTGCCCTCTATTATTACGCTCTCTCAAAATCCCTTTGGTCACTTAAACTGCCAATCTTTCGACCTTTTATGTGCATTGATATAGAATTCATGCGGGCACTTAGTTTGGACACCTATGTCCCTAAGGTCCATCTCCTATAATTCCAGGCTCGATATGGGTCGTCTGGGGGACCATTTCGATCACTAGTCCCAGTAAACTACAAACAACCTCCTCGACTTTCCCTGTGGGAGCCTAGACGGGTAAATAACTATAGCATTTACTCTGTTTCAGCTCTTTTGCAAAAAAAAGTTTTTTTGCCTATATTTGAGTCAGGCATTGTATTTGGACACCCCGGTCCATCTCCTTGGGTCCTTCCATCTTCAGTCATGGCCCAGTCAATCAGTAGGAATGACCCGGACGGTCCACTTCCGTTTCCGGGTCCTTACGTGCAGAATCAGCGCGCATTGGGCATTCACTTTTTTCGCGCTTTTTCCCTAATTGATGCGGCTATTTAAACATAGCACCCTCCGATTCAGTTCCATCGACGGAGCCGACCGGGGTGGTTGATCTGGTGGGACACTGATCCCTGGAGTCGTAAGTACGGCGGTTTCAGTGGAAATTGATAATTCGTTTTGACAACGCTAATATTTTTAATCATTGGCCAACTTTGTCCTCTTTGGTTCCTCTCTTCATGCAGGTGGCCTATTTGGCACGCCCACCACTCGGTTTACGAGCTCATGAGGTTACTTATCTTCTGCTAGCAAGTATGTCCATACCTTTGTGGGGATCTTTACTGTGACATGGATATACATTGAACTATTTTTTCAAATAGAGTGTGTGCTTTCTGTTGTGTGCGTGTGTTATGTTTTATGTTGTATGTCCATTTATCACACAGTGACTTCACCACAGATCACGTGATAACGTTATCGATAGCGTTAAAGAGACCAGCACCCTTCACTTTTTTTACAGATCACCATACTCACGGAATGGATTGAGTTACTTCCTACTTAATTAATTCGCCTTTTATTTCCTCTAGGTTAATAGGACTATGTAAGACCTATTAAGGCATTTATTCCGTGGAGGCTATTTACTTCCTTTTACATATCATTTAATTTTTCATCTTTTTTATAAACACAACACAGTTAGTGACAGGAAGGGATCCTTAAGGTCCTGACGAAGAAGCTTGGGGAAGCTTCGAAACATGTCGACACCACTGGGAGATATAGCTCATTGAGGCTTATACCCTCCTCACCCCACCTTTTAATAATACCAGCTCGACCGGCAGAATAAATTTTCCTAGACCTGAGAGCCAGGTATTTTTTAACTCACTCTTTATTCACTCCTGACCCTTCCTCTCACACCCCCGCATCACACATAGCTGTCTCATTAACAACAGTGCTCCCGCGTATTCGTAGGTCGTAGCACGCCCTGTCCCGTAGAGGGGCAGGAAGACCCCTATGATGAAGCATGACACCAAGGGCCCTTTTGGTGTGTGAGGGGTATTTAAACAAATAATGTGTATTCTCCACGACCGTGGGATACACATTGAGTAATCGAGTGATCTCTTGTACTCGTGGGTGGATCCCTTTGTTTATGTACTATTGACCGGGAGGAAGTATCCACCTCCACCACTCGCTGAGTGGTACCTCTCTACTCCCCTCTTTGTTTTTCTTTTTACCTAAAGTCAGCCAATATTACATTGAACAAAGAGGAAATGTATAATAAAATTATAGCAATTTTGAATTCATATTTTAAAATCATGACACTAAGTGTTTCCCTTAATTCTTCTAAAAAGAAAAACCTTATTTTAATGTGCACCTTTACAAATTTAAATATCAATGTAAACATCCACATTTGTACTTTATTTCAGTAAATATTTATTATTGATGTGACCAAGAGCCAATTAAAAGCATAGTAACTTCAAACTATTTATAATTGAAAAGAAAAGGAAAACTATACAATAGGAAATGAAAAGAAACCATTCTCATAACAATAAATGTATCTACGGTTTGTCAGCTCGATGAGTGGCGGAGTCAGACACCGTCCTCCACAGGATAAGAATGAACGTGGCTCGACATAGTCTTTACTTCTTTTGTGAATGAACATTGACGTGCCATTGACCCGCTAGTGACCCTTGCTTCTTCCACCCACACGCTTACAGGACGAAAGAGCATTGGCCCCGCCCTTTCCGCAGTCACTCACGCCCAGTGCGTCATCTCAAGGCCGCGAGGACATGCAGCGTCCACCTTGCAATGCAGGCGAACGTCAGCTCGGCGAGCAGCTGGTAAGAGGACCCTTCTAGCTTTACATTACTTGCAGATATACCCGCAGTAGGAGCGGATGTAATAAATGAGTTTCTATATATAAACAACTTATGTTACAGAAATCATAAGACGGCTGGGCCCGCAGCTCAGATTTTGATGGCAGGCGCAACGAGCGCGGGGAAAGACATCGAATCCGATCCAATCAGCAGCCGGGATGAGATTGAGTTTCTGACCTAGGCCAACACGCATCCCCTTCCCTTGGATGTACAAATGAGCAGCGAGGCTATCTGCCTGGAAGGAAGGCACCATTACAAACTGGCACATGTCGGCAGCAGGGATGGAGCGAGTCAGAGCAGGCCTCAGCCCTCCGCGTCTGTAATTCCCTCCCACCCATCCATCCACCTTCTTCTCGCCGTCCTCCCCTTCCAAGAAAAGAGATGCCCAACGCAGAAGAAACCAAAGCGCTGCAGGAGATGTACATGGTGCAGGTGGTTGGCAGAACAGTGGTACAATTGTTCCCCTACTGTGCACCTATGCCAACTCTACTCGTCTCCAAGGCAACCATTAACACTACAACGTAAAAAAACTGTGGTGTGCGGCTGAAGGGGCTCGTGACATTTACCAGGCAGGAGAGTGGGTATCAGTGCTAAATTTGTTATAAAAAAATAAGTGCAAGGGCCCTTCTCAGGAGGCCCCTGCAGCCTGCACCACCAGCGCTGCCAATGACCGCACCAAGACATCTACTACCCATCTCAGTCTTCAAAGTGTGACAATTCAGACTATTCCAGGCCCGCAAAGCAATAGGATTGGTGTGGCAGACAGGCATTTATCATTTTATAGTATATTGAATTGTTAAACACTGTTGTGCTCATCACAACATTAGACAGACAGTGCCACTATATGGTGGACTTCATTAGTTATGTTAATATAATTTTATAGTGCTTAAATCACCCCGAGAGGGGTACCTCGGCACCAAGCCAGAACACAAGCCAGGCAAGAGACTAATGCATGAAAAGAGCACTGTCTTCAGTAATTTTCCAAATTGGAGATGATCCGTACACATGCAGATGTGCAAAAGTAACCAATTCCAGTACAGAAGAGCTAGATAGGTAAATGATCTGCCTCCTGTACAGCTCCTTTTGACCCACGGGACGGTCAGGAACGCTTTGTCACTAGATCTAGCAGTCTATGAGGGCAGTAATGAGAAAGTCTAGACGATAGATAGCTGGGACTTTTTCCAAGCAAGGTATTGCGTGTCAGGCAACAGATTTTCGAAATGATCCCTTTACAGACTGGTAACCAGTGCAGTGAACACAAATGAGGGAAGGAAGCTGCTCCAGTTGAAGGACTGCAGATGAGGGGCGGCAGTATTTTGCACCACTTGGAGTTTAGAAAGCAACGTCTCATTTGCAGAGGCCAATAGGGCATTGCCATAATTCAAACAACTGATGACCAATGCCTGTACCAAGGTTCTCCTTGCAGAAAGGGGTAGAAAGGTAAACACTCTCTGCAACAGGCGCATTGTATAGAAACTAACCCTGGGTGTAGTTTGCGGAGTTTTGCTACGCGGAACTCCACAAAGTGACAAAAAAACCTCTGCGATGTTCCGCAGGTGGTGGAGTACAGTGCGAACTGACGTTCACGCTGGTTTTCCTGCTGCTCGGGTAGAAATTCTACCCGAGCTGCAGCTCGCACTCGCGAACTTACCGTTCGCGATCGGGGTAAAAACTCTGCCACACTACACAAAGCGGAGTTTTCTGCACTCCACGGAGGCCAGAAATCTCAGCAAACTCTGCAAACGGAGTGGAGTTCACCACCCAGGCCTAATAGAAACATATGCCGATGGTAGATGAAACCTGCTCCTTCATAGAGGATTTTGGTCCAGTGGATGCCCAGATTTTTTGACCACTGGACTTGGGGATGTGCCAAGTTCCAGAGGCCAGTGGACCAAAGCTGTTGGGCCTTACCAAACAGCATGATTTCAATTTTACCAGCGTTCAACTGAAGGCAATTAAATGTCATCCATTGAGCAATACATATCATCCCGGCTGGCGTTGAAAATTAAGTGCTGGTACCGAGCAGAAGAAACCACCAGCTAAAATTAAGAACTGAGTAGGATGTATCAGCCTCTTGCTCCTTCACAGTCCCTGCTGATTACACACTCTTGTCACTGCACCTACTTCCTCCAGGCTATGAAGAGAGTCCATTAGAGCCTTTAGCAATCTAATTATTAAACCCTTCCTGCATTTTATCAAAGACCGTCACACTCAATATACATTCTTCACTGCATTGGTGGTGGCGAAGCAGGTACAGTACTAGAGCAAGGATTGAGTCAGTGACACAAAAAAGAAACACCAGGACACTTCTATAAGCAAGGAATCTCTCCCCAGTGCCATATACATGTGCCAATGTGCTTTCTCTAAGACCAGCAAAAATCTAAAACGCCTTTAGAAAGAGCCACAGAGAATGAATGTAAAGAAGCATGGACCGGACAGAGAGACTCGAAGGTTTTTTTTGTTTGTTTTTTTTGTTTGTTTTTTTGTTACCAAGGTTGCTGTGCATCCAATACTTTTTTATTTTTTTTATTTTGTTATTTAAACAAACTTTATTGGTGTCCACAAGATTACAACTTCCGTCATCATCAATACTCTGCATAACATAGTAATATCGACAGATGCTCCAAAGAGGCTTCAACATAGGAAGCCGTAAGACAGGTATCTACAGATTACCAATGGACCAATCTAGCACGCGGCACCTGGAAGAGGACCAATTGTTGCAACATCCACAATCCTGTTATGTGGTCTTCAGCAATCTTGCCACACCCCTCTCAGCCAGCAGTTCCTCAGTTAGTCCACCTCCGCGGAGGCGAGGAACCGCACCGCACTAGTCTCTAAGAGACACAATGTGTGGGTGCAACACTGTGGAGCGTCCATTATCATCAGTATATACAATCGATGTCTCAGTGAATTCGTTTTCTCCAAACCAATTTGAAAAACAATTCCCACCTCCCACCTCCCAACCGCGTCCCCCAACCCAACCGCCCCCCCTATCCCTCCCTATCCTTCACCCCCCCCCCCTTTGCCGGGTCACTGCAACTCAAGGTTCGCTTATCTACGCACTCACACGGGGTCATCTACGATCTCCCTCTCTCGACCTGGGGTCTCCCCCACTCCTATGGGCATGCTAGCCGTACTGGATATAGTGATCTGGGAGGCCTGTCCCGCTATTTCCTGCATCATTACCCCCCACGCTAGTAGCACCTCAGGCAACTTGGGGTCTCTCCTGGTGCTCCGTATGTGCCCCTCCTCGGCTAGGGCCCATTCCCGTAAATCTGACCTCCACTTTGCCAATATAGATCCCTGCTGCGTCAACAAGTGGATTGCTATACGCCTTTTGGCTATCACTAGCCCCAGGAACCGTCTGCTTATCTTGCGTTTCGGGTCTCGCGGAATCAGGCACAGCAGACATACACGGGGATCCGATGCAATCGCCCAACCGGTTATCCGGGTCAGCTCTGCAATAACCGCCCCCCAGTACGTCTGGATCATTGGGCACGTCCATACCATATGCAGAAAATCTGCTGGGGCACCGCGACACCTTGGACAGTGGGGGTCTCTGGAGCCATCAATGGCGTGCAACCTTCTAGGGGATATATATGTCATGTGTATTATGTTGTACTGGATTTGCTTAAAGCGATTGCTCACTGCCACCTTCCGCACACCTTCGTGGATTCTCACCCAGTCACGCAGTGCAAGCTCCTGCGGGCACACCTGCTGCCATTTGTCTTCTATTTTGAGGGGGACGGTTTTTTTATCGTCCCGCAACGCCTTATAGAGGTGAGTAACACAGTTTCGCCCTCCTGCCATGGCTATCATAGTGACCAAAGTCTGAGTGTGCCCCGGGGCCTCCGGAAACGTAGGCCACAATTGTCGTGCTGTTGCTGCTATTTTTGCATAATGCAGAAACTGCCCTGCTCCCAACTCAAAGGCGGTCATTGCCTCCTTATACGTAATAAATTTATCATCTGGGTACAGGTCGGCCAACATCAGGCAGCCCCCTGACTTCCACGCCTCCGTTGACATTACGTGTTCAATCTGCGCAAAGGGTGGCTTCTGCCAGAGATCCGCCTCCGGGGCAAAAGGTCTATCTTGAATAACTTTACGTATCACTCTGTTCCAAATTGCAGCCCCAAGCTGCACCAGAGGCGGGTCCAGCCCCCCAGCCCGCCACAGCAAAGCCCCGAGCTGTCGGTCCCTGTACGTACCCGCCAGCAGGGACCTCTCCCAAGAGGGATCCACGTCCAACCAGGCTATGGCATGTTGCAATTGCGATGCAAAATAGTAAAGCTCTAGATCCGGAATCTCCAAACCCCCCCCTACCCCAGCTACGTTTCAGGACCTCCAAGCTGACCCTGCATCGCTTCCCATTCCATAGCAGCTGGACCAGGAGCGAGTCGAGTTTCCGAAAAACCCGGTGTGGGATCTCGAAAAAAGACCCTTGCATGGTATAGAGGCACCGGGGCATGACTACCATCTTTACGAGTGCGATCTTTCCCATCAGGGAAAGGTTAAGGGTGTTCCAAAGAGACTCGAAGGTTACAGGAATAAAGGATGAAGCTGGCAAACGATGCTACTATCAAGTAAGTCAGTCTCTCTCTCACCAAACACACACAAACCCCAGCACCCGAAGGCTGAACAACAAGGAACACTTCAGTTGCTTGTGACAGTTTCAGCCAGTCCCAGCTTTTTAGCCAACAGCACTTTGCACACTCAGAACCTGAAGCGCAGTCTTGCAATGTTCAAAGCCAAACTGAAAGTCCCAGAAGGCATTGTGTGTTTGGCCAAAAATCTAAGACTGGTTGAGGGGTCACATATGAAATAGGTCTACTTGACATCTATGAATATTAAAAAAAAAAAAAGTTAAATATAAATTTGCCATGCAAAAATAACTCATTTTTCTTACAGTGTCTGCTGGTAGAGGCTTCCAGGTAGGTGTTGAAGCACATATCATGTGCCTTTACTTACCAAATGTATAGAACTTATTTTAGGTGGGTCCTGCCCAGCCAGGATTACACGCCGGTCTGGCTTACAATTGAGAGAGCCATACTAAACAACCTCGAGCAAATAGCTCTCCTCACAGCTAATAAACAGACACAGGCCGCAAATCCAATACTCAAAAACACGAGAAATGCCCTGCTAAAAGTAGACCAAAAGATGGAACACAGCGTAAAAAACTCAAGGTGGGAGTCACTGTGGGCAAACTCAAAGGTAAAATACAGAGGGAAACCGCTATCTATAGACTCATGGAAAATACTAGGCATCTCCTACCCAGCTCAGCTGGAAGAGGGGAAAAGCCCCTCCACATTCAGCATGCTAAAAAACAAGCACAACTTACTAGACATAGAACTATACAACTTCCTTAAAATCAAAACAGCCCTGGCCAAAGCGAAACTCTGTAAACACAAGCCCTCAATCATCCAATACATGGCGTATCTCAACAGAATAGGCCACCAGGTATCACACCTATACAGACTACTATGACCCAGCTCAACCAAACTTAATGAAATAACACTCACATACTGGGAGTCACAACTCGGTTCCACACTCAGCGAGAAAGAGCTCCATATGCTATGGACCTTCCCCACGCAAAACAAAATCTCCCCGGTTTTAGCACAGACAAAATTCTGGCTTCTACACAAAACTTACTGGACCCTGGCTCGCCTGGCGACCCTGGGCCTGAAGGACAATGATCAGGCAAGGGCTGGCTCAATTGGGTGACGTATCTTAGAGGCGCTGAAACAACTGCCCTACGAAACGCACCATGGAGACAACCCTGCAGTGGAATGTGGGCGTCCCTGGACAAGTACCTAGACCCATATGATCCGCCTTGAGTAGGACTAACAGAACGGCTCAAAAAGCACACACACCCTAGTCAAGACACTAGCGAGGAAAATAGTAAACTTCTGGTATGCGATCTCTTTCTCTCTCTACCTTAATTCCTATCTGTTCCCCTTTCACTCTCTCCTTTTCCCATACGGTGACAGTGGATAAGGGGCAGTCAAGCATATGACTTCCGAAAATGTACTACAGCTAACACAGCCAGTTTTGGCTGCCCTGTTAACGACAAAGCGTTGACGATTACATGTTATATGTTGTAAAAAAACAATAAAAAGTATATTGAAATAAAAAAAAAAAAGAACTTATGTTAGGTAACAGAAGAATGAAAGGCTGGGTCAGTCGAGGCAGAACTGTACCACTACATTTTAGCTCTTGCACTGATTTCTGTGACGGAGTTAGCTTTGTAGCAGATTTCTGTGAATAAAAAAGTTCCTAAAGAGAGAAAAAGTTTTAGTTGAAATTGGACCTGAAGTCCATGGCTTCCTGCGGGCCAACTGTCGAAAGAAGACATCAGAGGACTGATCTCTAATGGATATTGTGAACCATGTCAAGTTAATTACAGTACAATACAAATCACAAGCTCTGTCCCTATACCAGCGTGAACCAATTTCTAAAGCTAGACAGACAAGCATTTGCAATGCAATAGGTCTCGCATTTGCGAGAGTTAAAGCTATTGGCATTATAAATGACAATGCCTTTTATTTATCTGTTTTGCGAATTAACACATAAATAAAATGCATTGTCATTTACAATGCCAATAGCTCAAACTCTTGTAAATCCCAGACCTATTCAAAGAAGCGGGTGCCCTTGTCCCTGGCGGCTCGGAAAGTGAAAGCACGCACGGCGCGCTGAATGTTGCAGGAAAGCATGTCACGCATGCAGTAGGAGAAACTCATTAAATTAAATAGTGCTTACAGACTAAAAAATATGTACTGTGTAACAACCGAAGTAAAAGGGCCAGTGCTCATAGGAGGTTACAAAGGAAGACAAGGCAGTACTACGGAGGGACTAACAAACCTATTAACGAATCAGAAGCCAGCATTTATGAAGGCCAATAACAAGCCAATGACAAATATGGGCGGAGCTTCTATTCCATACTCCAATACAGCATGCCACAAAGTAGCGCATGCGATGCCCAGGCTCGACCTAAAAAGGGAGCGGAACGGAGGGGCATGGAAGCTGAGTAACTGTGAGGGAGGGGCAGCGAACAGAGAGGGTATTGCAGGGAATGCAGAGGGTGTGCCAAGAAACGGTGAGAGGAAGCAGGGAACAGTGAAGGCGGGGCAGGAAACAGTGAAGGCAGGGCAGGGAACGGGGAGGACGAGCCAGGGAACAGTGAGGGTGGAGCAGGGAATAATAAGGTTGAGTCACTGAACAGTGAGGGTGGAGCAGAAAACGGAGGGCAGAGTAGGGAACAGAGAGGGTGTGGCAGGGAACAGAGAGGGTGTGGCAGAGAACAGAGAGGGTGTGGCAGGGAACAGAGAGGGTGTGGCAGGGAACGGTGAGAGGGTGTGGCAGGGAACGGTGAGAGGGTGGCAGGGAACAGTGAGAGGGTGGCAAGGAACGGTGAGAGGGTGGCAGGGAACGGTGAGAGGGTGGCAAGGAACGGTGAGAGGGTGGCAGGGAACGGTGAGAGGGTGGCAGGGAACGGTGAGAGGGTGGCAGGGAACGGTGAGAGGGTGGCAGGGAACGGTGAGAGGGTGGCAGGGAACAGGGAGAGGGTGGCAGGGAACAGGGAGAGGGTGGCAGGGAACAGGGAGAGGGTGGCAGGGAACAGGGAGAGGGTGGCAGGGAACAGGGAGAGGGTGGCAGGGAACAGGGAGAGGGTGGCAGGGAATGGTGAGAGGGGGGCAGGGAATGGGGAGAGGGGGGCAGGGAATGGTGAGAGGGGGGCAGGGAATGGTGAGAGGGGGGCAGGGAATGGTGAGAGGGGGCAGGAAACAGAGGACGAGCCAAAAAACGGAGAGGACGAGGCAGGGAACGGAGAGGACGAGGCAGGGAACGGGGAGGACGAGGCAGGGAACGGGGAGGACGAGGCAGGGAACGGGGAGGACGAGGCAGGGAACGGGGAGGACGAGGCAGGGAACGGGGAGGACGAGGCAGGGAACGGGGAGGACGAGGCAGGGAACGGGGAGGACGAGGCAGGGAACGGGGAGGACGAGGCAGGGAACGGGGAGGACGAGGCAGGGAACGGAAAGGACGAGGCTGGGATCTGGGAGGACGAGGCAGAGAACAGTGAGGGAGGAGCGACGGAACAGTGAGAATGAGGCAGGGAACGCAGAGGGTGTGGCAGGGAACAGTGAGGGTGAGCCAGGGAATCGTCAGGGCGAGCCAGGCAACCGCCAGGGCGAGCCAGGGAATAGTAAGGCCGGAGCAGGGAACAATGAGGTCAGAGCAGGGAGCAGTGAGGACGGGGCAAGGAACGGAGAGGACAAGAACGGCGAGGACGGGGCAGTTTTGTTGCTTCTGTGATTGCATCCAGATATATAATACACACAATAAGATGACCTACAACAAGCTGGGGCTATTGGCTTTGTCAAGGGCTGTTAAGTGCATAAGCTACATAAGCAACAATATGGCTTTGTTGCATATAATATTGAAAAGACTTCAGTTCTGAAACGATGAGACTGTAAAAGAACTATCACGAGTTACCTCGAATGCAGTGAAGGTTGGTATTGCAGAGTTAAGATTTTTTTTCCGCCCTGAGGGTGAGGGCAATAATGGAGAGCCCGATAGAGACCAGTTTCGGGACATGCTTTTTAGAACTGCCGGTGCTGAGCACCGGCAAGACCCAGCCCACTTAAAGCCCCGGGGCAGAGAATGGTGAGGGCATGTTACGGAGATGGCGGGGCAGTGAATACTGAAGCTGAGTGAGGGGCAGTGCACACGCAATCCGTCATGTCAATTACATGGTTGTATGTGGCATTCCACAGAAAGAAATCACATGTCATTGTGTTCCTTACAGCAATCGGATTCAAAACAAGTTGTAGCCACAAAAAGAGAAACTGCCTATGATGATTATTTGCAACATTCTCCTCCAGTCTTTCAACCAGCGGTTCTGTGGGTTTAATTTAAATCGGTTTATCTAACAATTCAACTTGCATCTCCAAAACAAATCTGAAAGAATCAGTTGTTGAAAACAAAGAACTAAAAAGGGATTCAACTACTGTAGCAGGAGCATCACAAATTGTATTGACCAAACAAGTGTCACATTAAAAGACTTTATGTGATCAATAGTGCAGACGGCGCACTGCCCTTGTGGAGCAAAACATATATTCAAGTAAGACAGATGCAAAAGCCGATAATTAATAGGTTGTCTGACACTACAAGGTGAGAATCCATTCTGAGCCACAGTGATCATAAGTTTCAATCAAAGGCAACCCACAACTCTATTTCAATATTTTGACCCTAACTGCATGAATCTGAAGGTCCTATCAGGACATTAAAACCATCTACCTCAGAATGGTTGCAGTAACCTTCCAATAATTTAAAGTTCCTGTCCTCAGTAACATTTAGGCCTACCATATAGAGTTCTCTACTGTTATTTAGTCTTTAACAATTAATCTACGAATAGAAGTTAGAATTCACTAGCTACTAGACTTTTGAATTGCTTTATGGTGTAAACATTTACGCCCTTGACTCACAAATATCGAAAGGTCACTGCTAATGTTCTTACAGGGATGGCTTTAATGTCCTGATGAGGTCCACACATTCATGTAATTAGGGTTCAAACATCAACATTAAAACTATGGTTGTCTTTGATTGAATCATATGAACATCAATACTCTAAATCAATTCTCATCTTTCTATATTTTTATATTTGCATTTCACTATATCTGAACCAATGCAGTTTATATAATGCATTTCTATATTGTTTGCACAAATAATGTTCTGCAAATAACCAAACCGTAAACTTGACATCTTATTTGGAACGGGACCATAATCAATATCTAGATATTATATTTATAGTGGTATGGCCTATTATTAGGATACATTTTCCATCTAGGAGGGATACGGCAGATACAGGAAGGTTCCAGCAGACAGTTCGCAAGCGTCTGACTAGTCCAACAATGATACCATTTGCAAAGTGAAGTCACTGGTAGCATAATAACCATGTCAGAAAGGCTTATCTAGAGGGAGATGCTTTACAATGGTCACTCATATAACCTCTGGATCAAAGGAACCAATTCTATACCCTTCTCCCTAGTTACCTCCATTACTCCTGTTTAACGCACCATCACTCTCATGGCGGTCTAACATCAGTCTTAGCTTTTAAAGAGATGACCATTTCATCCCATCTGATCACTTTTACCCACCCCCTAGTCTGTCTCTATAGAGAGGTCAGCATGTCGCTTTCGCCTCTTTTTTTTCAACAATTCTTGCATCCAAAATGGGTGGCCTTCCAAGACATAGCTATCTGCCGCTTGGAAAGGGATATCTGCGTTCTATTGTTGTGAGTTTTGGCCTTTTGTATAATCCTATCATAACTCCTTCAATTGTGTTATTATAATACTTCCCTCTGATCTCTTTTACCAGATCCCGCACCGCATCCCAGTGATGCTCGAGATCAGGGCAAAAAGTATGCACCAATCCGCACTGTAACAATGACATCTAGACAACAATACATCATCGAAGGCACACTCTGATGTAGCCTCTTGGGGATGTAATATGATCTACGGGGTATTTTAAACTGATTGAGCTTGAACTGTGCATTTCTGGAAATCTTTGACAGGTATCCAAGGATTTGGGACCACTCCTTGGGAGCAAAAGAACTTTTAGCATCTCTTTCCCACAACCCCTTCAACCAGGAGATGATGGTATTGTACTGTGAGGTTACACTGCAGTACAACACTGTAATAGCTCTGTGTGTCAGCATGCTCTGTAACATGTTGTGGAGTTGGTTGTGGGAGCGGCGACTGCCTACCCATGTTGCCAAGATGATTTTGTTTGATGTACCAGTGACCCAAATGCAAAGAACTGACCCACATGTATTTTTGTGATCTGCCTCAGTACCTCAAATGTAATGTCTTTTGGTTAACATGTATAGTAGCTCCCATGTTCATTATGCTGGCTTCTTCCCAGCATGCTCTTGTAGAGAAAGACCCCAGCCAGTGCTTAATTTGAGCTGGTGGTTTCCGGTGCTCCGCACAGCACTTAATTGTCAATACCAGCACTTATGACAGTCTGCCACATCATGGCAGTGGTTGTTTAATTTAGAGATAAGCACAACAACGGCTGTTTATTAATTCACTACACGTTAAAAAATTATAAATACCTGCTGCCTAAGCCATTCTTTTGGCGTTGGGTGCCTGGAATAGTCCGAAACATCCAGTAGTGTGATGTCTAGTAATCGTGTTGGTACTGTAATTGGCAGTGCTGGCAGCAGCAATCGGTGGTGGAAGCTGCAGCGGCCTCTTGACCAGGGCCCTGGCACTTATTATTATTATTTTCTTTCACAAATTAAGCACGGACCCCAGCTTATTTAATTTAGGGTGTATCCATAACAGGATCTCTGATTTTTATCCTCTTTTGTATTAATGCAAAGAAAGCAGAGACGTCTTCCAGCAATGGTGAGTTACCTCCAGCAATCTAGAGTTCCTCCGCCTCTCAGATATCGCACCTCTGATATTAAACTTGCTTCATTTACCGAGTGTCTAATACATCTAATCTCTTCCGACTGGGAGGTTAACTCACCCATGGCCGCCCACTGCAGTTGGGCTGAAATATATTAGTTTTTGTAACTGGGAGCTACCCGCCCACCCATTCTCCCCTTTGTCTTTGGCAACTGCAGTATACACAAAGCAACTCTATTCCTGCCTCTCCCCAAAGCAGGTTTCACAACGTCCTATTTACTTCTTTAAAAGTATCTAAGGGATGCCACGAAGTGTACTGTGGCAAAAAGACAAAATACAAATGGAGAGGCAGGACCACCATGTTCTCGAGATCCAGCCTACCCATCTCAGAAAGGAATGGACGCTCTCCTTGAAGTGTCATACGATCCATTGTTCATCTTTGTGCATCTGTCTCGCTTGCATATATGCTTGGGCTATAGAGCACTGCGCCGTATGCCCCTTACTCACTTGATGTCTTTCGAAATAAAACTCATATGCTCAATACAATTTGTGATGCTCTTTCTATAATAGTGGAACCCTAATGATGTGCTTTATGTTTTCACAAAGGAGTCTTTAAAGTTAGATTAGGCGTTGCAATGTTATTGCGATGCACACGTGCTTTAAATGACAGGTACGATCCTCTGTACCTTCT
Organism: Triturus cristatus; assembly: GCF_964204655.1. NCBI lineage: Eukaryota > Metazoa > Chordata > Amphibia > Caudata > Salamandridae > Triturus > Triturus cristatus. The sequence goes on from NC_140586.1 coordinate 816,207,817, forward strand.
TTCTGTATAATAACATGGTTGCGTTTTCATGAAAGGATTTGCCCTGGTTTAATGTCAGACTTGTATCCCAGCATCCAGCTCATACCCAGCAGCGCTGTCATGTGTCGACCAGCAGCACTGGGGCTATGGGTGCTTTTCCGAACATTCTTAGTTGTAGGGTAAAGATTTGTCATCTTTTTTACATTTTGATGAATGTGTCTGTATACATTTTATGGACTTGTAAATATGGTTTTCCACTTCTAATTAAAGCATGCAGTTTAAGTTCCAGGACTACGCTTTACATCAAGCTCGGAGTGGTTTCGATCTGGGTGAAAAAGGATATTACTAGGTGCTGCTACATTGGGCCTTAAAGTTGCGTGGTATGGAGGAACGCATCGCATGGACCAAGACTTAAGCAGGCTTGACACGATCAACTCCAGTGGAGAGCTGCATGGAGGTGGCTGCCACACCGAGCGCTCCTGCACACCAGCACATTCCTGGAAGACTGTCGCATAGGCCTCAGCCCACCTAGAGTGACTTCAGAGCACCAACGCAGTACACAAACCTTAGCCCAGGGTCTCTTCGCCCATGCAGCAACCTAGTTTATAGCTGTCAGAAGAGGTTTGGAGATCTACGATACACTGAGCCCAATGCGGAATGGGGTAGGAGATGAAAGCAGATGAAAAGAGAAGGAGCTGGACACAGAAACCTAAAAGCACAAGTCACTGAATGCAGTCTTGTATGGAGGGTAATGGAGTGATTTTACACCCTTTACTCTGCGCTGAGTGTGCAAACTGTGCTACTGATACAGAAGCCAGATATCAGCCCAAGAGTGAAATCCACTCAAATAATAAAAAAGCATAACTAAACAAATATGGGCATTTGTTATATTAAACGCGTAGCAGTGAAACACTACTAGAGTCCCATTTGAAATAAATGGACCATGATTTCACCAGTCCTTTAAGCACATGCACATTTACCTACCCTAGAAAGCTTTCAATCAACCCTCATGCTCTGCTCTCGAGTCCTCTCTAGGATCATGTTTCGGGGATGGATTTCTACTGGTGAAAATCAGACAGAGCAGTCTTGCCTCATGCTGCCTGGGACAGATTAATCTTGATATCTCAAAAGGCTATGGATTCATTAAAGAGTATCGCTGGGAAAGAAACCTTTTAGCTAATGACATTTCGCAATGGCCCAAGGTCCCACCAAAGCATAAATCCTCAATTTCAGGCCATGCGGTCGATGTAGCGAGACTGGAGTGCGCTGCTTTGTCGTCACCGTTCAACACAGTGCATCGCCCGGCGCACTCTCAAAATGGCCGCTGTCTAACTCACTTACCAGGAGGAAATTAAATCAGCCACAGTGCGGCCTACTGAACAATGATGTTAAGATATGCTTCTGCGACTGTGAGCACGATTGAGTATGCATCCATAATGCTCCTCTGTGAGCGGCTCAGCTAAAGAGCAGGAAAATTCAATTAGCAAAAAGGGCATGGACGAAGCTGATTGAAGAGGCCCCCAAATGTGAATCTGCCAACATGGTAGCAGCTGCATCAGCAGTCAATGCAGCACCGGGCCTAGCATTTTCAAAAGCAGAGGCAAAATGAGACTTTTCCATTTGTGCTTCAGCTTTCCCCAGACCCCTGGGGAAGAAAGTCACCATATTCCAATCAAAGCGATACCAAAGGGGATGATGGACGGAGCGCTTGAGCAAATCAAACACTCACCCTCAGTCAACTGATCTGGGTTTAATCCATCATTCTTTAGCTCACTCCACCACCCCAGTTCAGACATGGCCATATGCAAATCAGTCTGACCCTGTGCCTCATGGGAACAGTCCAGCCCAAACTGCCAAGCCATGTCTTTCCTGGACCGGAAACAAGCATCCTGGGACCGGTTTCGGGTTCATAACCCTCATCAGCCAGGCTATCTTGAATCCAGTGGCAAAGTGAGCAAGGGACCCACGTCTGGGCATACCCTGCCAACTTAGGGCGAACAAAGCGATACCAAGGGGGATGATGGACTGAGCACTTGATTAAATCAAACACTCACCCCCAGTCAACTGATCTGGGATTAATCCATCATCATTCTTTAGCTCACTCAACCACCAAAGGTCAGACATGGCCATATGCAAATCAGTCTGACCCTGTGCCTCATGGGAACAGTCCAGCCCAAACTGCCAAGCCATGTCTTCCCTGGACTGGAAACAAGCATCCTGGGATCGGTTTCTGGTTCATAACCCTCATCAGCCAGGCTATCTTGAATCCAGCCATGTCCGTCCATCATCCCCTTTGGTATCGCTTTGTTAGCTCTAAATTGGCAGGGTATGCCCAGACGGGAGTCCCTTGCTCACTTTGCCACTGGATTCAAGCTAGCCTGGCTGATGAGGGTTATGAACCCGAAACCAGTCCCGGGATGCTTGTTTCCGGTCCAGGGAAGACATGGCTTGGCAGTTTGGGCTGGACTGTTCCTATGAGGCACAGGGTCAGACTGATTTGCATATGGCCATGTCTGAATTGGGGTGGTGGAGTGAGCTAAAGAATGATGATGGATGAAACCTAGATCAGTTGACTGGGGTGAGTGTTTGATTTGCTCAAACGCTCCATCCATCATCCCCTTTGGTATCGCACCATATTCCAATCAGGCACCTTCATATAATGGCGCTCCAAGGATGACGTGTACAACGGCCTCAGTGGGGTGCTGGTCCTCGAGCTCGTCGGAGGCCGCTTATTTAACCTGAGTATTCACTGCTGCTCCCCTCCCTTCTCCACTTACTTCACCAGCATCCTTAAGCCCCCACCCCCCCTGTAGAGAGGCTTAAGATTTCAATATTCTACATTACTTCCTACATGAATGAATTCTTGAATTCACACTGCATGCACTGTATTCAAACAGCTGCCTCTGGAGGTCCCTGTTGTGCACATTGTTTATACAATCTGTAAGAGAAAAGTCCTCTTCCTAGAAGAAATGTCACAGCACCCCCTTGAGATTTCGCTATTTGTAAATCATCATTAAAATGTGTGATTCTAGTGTAAACCCCTTTTTTCTACTCCACGCCACAAAGGAGGTATCCTCTGTACTTTTTACACGCCGCATGTTGGATTACCGGCAGTGTTGTAACAGAGGGCGATCTGGCCTGACTTCATGCCTGAAGGCTGCTCCGGATGATCATTCTGTAATTCAGGTTTCTCAATTGCTTTGGGTTTCCTTTTTTTCACACATATATTCAATATATTTACATGTGTAGTGCTTAGCCGTGCGTAGGACAAAGCACTTTATTTTGCAAGTGAAAGCAGGATGTGGACTCAGCTCATTGTTTTTAAAAACATTTTTTTGCAGCACAAAATCTATTTTATAGCAAAGAGGGGCAATGTAGCCAAACAATAACATCTCAACGGACTCTGCTTATTACTGAGTGTTATTGCCTTTGCTGAGGTCTGAGTGTTTGGCACACACCACCTCCTCGAGGAAGTCGCATGGTTCTCTCTGGCTATTTTTAGTCAGATGCTAAAGTGATGCCCTCTGGGCCCACTGGTAAGGTGGCCCCATCACTGGGGCCTGGTTCTCACATTTACCACTGGGGTAACAGTATGCAACATTTCTAGCAACATGCAAACCTTACATTGTGAATGTTAAACATTTAGGAACTCCTCCCATTATTTGCCTCTGATAGCAAATAATTCACTGAGAAATACTAAAGTGGACATTAAGAAAACACAAAGTCTTGTGATTACACCACCTGATTGACTGGGGGCGGGCGGATTCAAATCAATTTATCAGCGGTGACCCTCTTAAAGTTACTTGCGTGCTTCCACACAGATGTGCTGCAGCTCTATCTTATTTTAAACAATAACCACAAACACAATACTGGATGTCCAATAAGACAAAGATGAACCGTAGCGAATTCACCACCACATCCTCTCACAGAGCACAACCTAGCTACGATCCTGTGATATCCGGAGAGTGTACTGGCCGGCACGAAGGTGTCATTCCAAACTCCATAATATTACCTGAATCTCCTGATGGTAAGAGGTGCAGTGATGTGCAGGTTCACCACTATCGCACACTTGCAAGGTCCAGACCTCGGATGGGGGCAGACACACAAGTCACGTGTGGTCCCACGGTCCCAGGGTGCACACATGCAGAATGTGGGACCTTGCAATCTGCAGGCGAGCTGAAGCGGAGCCCGGTTCAGGCGCGCACAAGTGTTCACACCCAAGCAACTATCAGCAGGTCCAACGGGCCTGGGCTGAGGACCAGATGCATGGGCGCTGCATGTACCAGCCCACTGTGCAGGTACCGCCACCCAGTGGCGGCAGCAAGTATTACTGTGGCCCAAGCAATGCTCACTGGGACCAACACTTAAGTACTAAAGTAAATGTGCCGTCCAATGAGATATATAAATGTATCTCATTTGACAGCACATTTCATCTCCATCTCGCCAGGGAGCAACGACTAAATAGCAACTACGCCTTTTGTTTCACCACGCTCCCTGGGCAGCTACAGTGGGAGCATTCTCTACTTCCTGGTTGAAGGTGACCAACAGTAAACCGTCTGAGGCATTAAAGCCAGAGCAACTGCTGCAACACGTCTCAACAGATAGGTTAATCAGTAAACCCTACACAAGAAAGCGTCTTAGGTGCAATTTACTACTAACGTCTGACTGTGGAAATACATGCAAGGTTTTAAAAACGTAGAAAACAATGGGGCCTCGCAGGAGGCCAACACCTGAATACAAAAAGTGATGTGATGGGAAAAATGCAAGTACCAGAAGGCAATAAGACCAATGCTGAAGCTACCCTGTTGGAGGGTAATGGCAGCCTCTCTTCAAGCCTGCTGGGCGTAAACCATTCACAGAGACGCCCGCTCAGGAGAGAGGCAGGAAGCGGTTTCCATTGAAAGCGCTGTTCTAATTCACTTTGTTATGATTTGAATGACCATATTCGCAAATCTAGATTTGAAATTGCACTATTAACTCGAAAGACCATGATACTGTCTGATGAAAGAAGCTGCTGGTCAGTATAACCACACTTTAGGACTAGTCCCCACTACAGAATAGATGGGCTGCTTTTGCATTTGCATTAACTGGGTTACGTTAGCCCATGTGTAATTGTAGGATGACTCCTAGCCCCAATACCTTCAGCAACAGCTGTCTGCGTGTAGTACAAACACATGCACATTCCCACCATTTTCAAGCCGTGTTTTGCCTTTCCCAATTAGTGTACTTTCTGAGTGCTATCTAGGTGATAAGGATTAGCAGGTACATCAGGACTAATTAACTTCCTATGTGCAGGACTGACCACAGATAAACGGGCTCATGGGGTCATACTGTGTGGTCAAGACTGGAGGCAAGGTTCGAACCTGGTAGCATGGGATAGTGGGTTTAACACCCATTGCGGCTACACTCACACAAAGTGCAGGTAGCAGTATGAATCCCAACGGGGCCGAAATAGGCTTTCGTTGTTTTGAGGTTGAAGCAATATGTACCACTGAGTTGGATATTATTAACCCCTACTTTTGAAACATCTAGATATAATTCTGTTTGTGGGGTCACTATGTAAATAATTACTATCACTGGGGACAGAGAGCTTCGGGGTATGGAACGAGGGTGCGGTAGAGGTATCGGGTACACGGAAGAAAAGCTTGAGTCAGAGTTGGCCATCTTCAAAAGTCACTAGGCTCAGAACATGAGCAATCTAAGACGCAATAACAGTAAGGACGAGAATTAGACTACCAGAGGAGCCCACCAGAGGAGCCCACCAGAGGAGCCCACCAGAGGAGCCCACCAGAGGAGCCCACCAGAGGAGCCCACCAGAGGAGCCCACCAGAGGAGCCCACCAGAGGAGCCCACCAGAGGAGCCCACCAGAGGAGCCCACCAGAGGAGCCCACCAGGGAAGCCCTCCAGAGGAGGCCGCCAGGGGAGCTCGCCAGGGGGTTTTGCCAGAGGAGGCCACCAGGGGAGCTCGCTAGAGGAGCTCGCCACATGAATTGTGCTTATTTTATTAGGTTGGGGTTTTCTAGTAATTTCTCAACATCACCGTAGATGTCTCCCATCGCCTCTTCTCTTTACCCATGTCCTCTAATGATTCAATTTCACCATCATCCATTAACTGGAATGGAAAGGACCTTACTGAAAATAACATATGGAAAGCTATTTCAATACCTAAGAATACTTTGTAAAAAATAAAGCTGCACCATAATTACTGTGAACAGTTCAAGCCTGATTTACATGCATTAGATTATTTCATGAATGGCCTTTGTTAAACACTTCTCACATTTATCGTGTTTTATCGAATAAGGAGCACTTCCTGAAGAGGACACCTGCCCTGGTTCCAGCAGAGGCTCTGCTCCACAGGAGGTCTGCCACAGGATGCCTGCTGTTCATGGGTGGAGAGGGAGGAGGGCAGAGATGGGAGAAAGCGAAACTTAAAAGGGACTCCACCGCTTCAAATAAATCAGTCATATTTTACAGAACGTACCTTTCACATGAAGGTGCTGGGCTTTATAAATTAGACATATTTTTGTACGTATTCTTTTGCAGTTAACGTTTGGAATTTTGGAAATTTGTGTCCTACCTGTGTTTAGAGCTAAACCACCACAAACTATGCGGCAAGGAACGCTAACCCTCCCACCCTGTTTGCCTACTAAGATAACGCATAAAGAGACAGTAGACCCGTGAATTGCGCTAAAGATAAATGTTACACAACTTCATTAATTAGCATACGATGGCGCAGCCATGGTGTTGCCCCTCATGGTTCTACCTATCTTGGCCATCCAGAAATATACCTAGACAGGGTAGGGGGTCAGACTGCCAGGCTATGCCATAGGAGACACACAATGCCCTACACAACATTATGCAGCCTAAAACTGGACGTCAAAAAGCGGGGGGCAGGTTCATTCACCTTGCACACTTACTGGGCTTGGGTTTTAAGGTCTGGCCTACAGGCAGCATTAGATGTCTAGCCGGCCTCATGTAATCAAGACATTCCTAAGTATTACATACAGTTACACATACATAGAGGGTCTTGGGTCAGCCGACTTCTTTCACTTTTGTGTTCAGCTGTCATTCACATCTTGCTTCCACCCAACACACACACACACACCCACCCACCCAATACACACACACACACTCTCTCTCTCTCTCTCTCTCTCTCTCTCTCTCTCTCCTGGTGCTCTTGCACCGTAAGAGACCAGATCACACGTACACATCCACCTAAAAAGAAGGCCTGGCCGGCAGCAGGGCTGGCGGGCAAAAACTTCACATCGACAATGCTTTTTTTCTTCCCGATCTTTATCCTTTTCATTTATGGTCCTTGTGAGTTTAAATTACGCCTTCATGTTACATTAATTGAAAGCTAAGAGTGCCTTTTCATTGCATCAGTCAAAATTATATTTTCCCGTGATGTGTGTTAAAACAAAGAAACATTTGTACACCTGGTCTTGGAACACCTGCCTGCCAGGAAACATGATGCTACTTTAATAACATTTATGTTTTAAAATATTAAACTTTTTTAATGCAAGTATATGGCTGTCACATTTAGGTGACAGAACGTCATTTGCTTTAAAATATAATGGTTTTGCATTGTGTAATTTCGCACAATTATGCGGAAATTTCGCATATTTACATATATATAAGCAATTTACACAAAATTTCACACACTCCTGAAAAAGACACTTCTGCCACAAAACCAGCATGTGACCAGGACCAGAAGGTACCCTGGAAAATCCGGATGCTGTAGCCCACGACAAACAAAGGTGCAGCTTCGACAACCTACTTCAAGATGTTTGTAAACCTGGATAATAAGCAAGTTCTACTCAGGCATCCCAAACAATACACCAGTGAGTCAGTCGACAGTCCATCCCCAGCTCCGCAAGCTCCCCCGCAAAAGCAGCATCCCAGACACTGAATACAAGATTCGTGCCAAACTCATCCATGCCTGTTCCTCTGCCAGTCTGAGATGGCTCATCCTTCGTGAGCAGGACATGGCTTCCCAGAAACCGTCAGAGGTAAGATGAGTGCACACGAGTCGTGTTCACTGAGGGAACCATCACATCTGCGCCCAGGAACACAGCACACAGAAACGTCATCCACTGTCACGAACTACACATACCGAGTGAGACGCCCAGCTACACTCCAGCAGAACACCCAGCAAAAGGGAAGCCATCATCTGTCTAGCAAAGGGCATCCAATGTGCACGAGTGTGCCGTCTGCTGGAACAGCCACAAAGGCACAATGAAGGCGGTAACCTGAAGCCCTGCTCGGCCTGATGAGCATAGAATATACTGGGATGAAGTGATGTATATAAGGATGCCCCAGAAGTATGGGGCCCACTGTTGGCTGTTGTTTTTAATGCCGCGGTTTGTACAGACCCCCCGTTAACATGGGAGGAGTCTATAATTGTACCAATATACAAGAAAGGATCCAGGTCAGACGCAAAAAACTATAGACCAGTTTCATTATTGGATGCTTCGGTAAAAGTTATGAGTAGGATTATGCTAGTTAGACTCGAAGAATGGGTAGAACAGGACTGTATTCTGTCTGATAGCCAATATGGCTTTAGGAAAGGTAGGGGTACACTCGATCAATGCATTAATCTAGAATTATTGATCGGGAAATATAGTGAAGCCAAATCTGGTCATATTTATATGTGCTTTGCAGATTTAAGTAGCGCTTTCGACATGGTTGACCACTCTATTCTGTGGTCAACCTTGTTGGAAATAGGGGCGCCAAAGGGCATAATTTATTTTCTTGCCAGGATGTATGAGAGATTAAAAACATGTGTACGTTTTGGTAAGAAGGGTGAATGTACCCGGAACTTTAGCGTTAAGCGAGGTATAAGGCAGGGTTGTGTTTTAGCCCCACTTTTATTTATTTTATTTATCAATAACATTGATGCAATTTTAAAAGAAGTATCCGCAGATGCTCCCATGATTAATGGGGTACCAGTACCAGTGTTACTATATGCCGATGATGCTGTATTATTATCGAGAACCCCGATAGGGTTACAACGACTAATGGATAGTTTTGCTTCTTTTATTAATGATAAACAATTAGTTATCAATAAAAGCAAAACTTATACAATGATCTGTGGCCCAAAGAAATGTAAATATACAGCGAAAGGGTTTTTCATTGACAAAGCAAAAGTACAGCAGGTAGACAAATTCTGTTATTTAGGCATAACTTTTTCTGAAGATAAAAAGTGGACACATGAATTTAATAATATACGCAATAAAATGGCTAGAAATGCACATGGAATTTTTAGATTTGCCCAGAAAATTGGGGATCGAAGGACCAGAGACATGACAAAAATTTATCAGGCAAGATGTGTTTCGATTGCATTATATGGGGCAGGAATCTGGGGTTACAGTGATGTATATGAATTACAACTGGAACAGAATTCTTTCCTTAAAAAAGTTTTGTGTTTACCCACTTCGGCCTCTAATGCATTATGTCACCAAGAATTAAATATGAACTATCTATCCGATCTTTTGTCACTTAGACCTCTGATGGTTTGGCGGTCTATTTGGTTGAATGAAGAAAAATCCTTTACTAGGGTTATTATCCAGGATTGTATGCGACTAGATAAAGCCTTAGCAATACCCTGGATTAAATACATTATTATGTGTTTTTCGGATATTTTTAACCTGAATATTGTAACTGATCCGAACGCTGTTTTATTAATCCCTAAGATCGAGTTAAAAAGGGTTTTTCTAGCCTTTGTTGAGAGGAAAAGAACTGTTATTGCTGGTACTCTGTCCACTGTTATGTTTTATAACAGATATTTGACCATGGATGGATTCCCTGTCTATTTAACACTTGTCACCAGGCCGACACATAAATTTGTGCTGACTAGATTGAGATTCGGCACAGTGCATCATCTGGTGGCCCAACCTGTAATGAGGAAATACCCTGTAGGTCCTTGTAGTTGCGACGGGATTTCAAAGCAGAGCACAATGCACTTTATATTATTCTGCAAGCTCTACTCTAATTTTCGTATTATTTTGCTAAAACCCATGTTTGTTAAATATGGTACACGTACGGTTGAGCAAGCTATGAAACTGATTTTTAATTTACAATCGGCTGATATTTGTTTTTATACTGCTACTTTTTTAAACAAATGCATCAATGTGAGGAAAAGTATGTGTTTTTAGATGTTTATGTCATTTTAAAGGTGTAAATTATTGTTTTTTAACTATTAATACTGTTTAATGATGTGTAATTATGTCTGCTATAAGCTGTTCATATTTTGTAATTGTGATTGTGTATGCTTTGATGGACATTAATTTGTACCGAATAAAGCTGAATTGAATTGAATTAAATTGCATAGAATATACTGGGATGAAGTCAACTGGTGAAATGATTCACATCTGCAGAGCCCGTTCTGGTGGCTCAGTGGACTAATGCATCCACTGCAGGGGCCTGTGTTTGACCTCATGGTCACAGGTTCAAGGTTCAAATCCCGGCAGGTCCACTCAGCCTGTCATCCATCTGAGGTCGATAAAATGAGTACCATTGAGTTGGGTAACAATAATATCTGTTATTCAGCGCCACAAGTGCTTTAAAAATACACGTTATGGTAGGTGACAACATGCCACAGAGGTCAGATCCCATTCCACTACTATTACCTGAAAACTTCCTATGCCATGCCCGGACACCCTCCATGGTGCCAACCCAATCTGTAGACATGCAGGTTTGTCACCCATCCCCCTCAGTAGAGAATGCCATGCTAATGTGGTACAAGAGAACAATTCTTCGTACCTACATATCCGTAACAAAGTAAGGAAAAGGGACACTACAGAGCTACACCGTACACATCCATTTTGAAATATTTTTTATTAGCTTTACAGCATTTCAATCGTACATAAATAAACCACAGCAGTCTTGTGTTATCAATGATTATAGACATTGCATTCGTATTGTTGGCTATGTCCCCTGTTGGCAATTAAACACTTAAATCTAAAAATCTAAATCCGGTATTTGTAAAGCACGAACCACTCACACCTAAGGGTCTCAAGGTGCTGGGGCCGTCGGGGAGATTAAGTGAGCTATTGCCCAGAGTCACATGGTGCTGAGCTGAACTGCCCCACGTCGGGGATCAAACTGTGAGTCCTGCGCTCTGGAGTCAGCCGTCCTGGCCGCAGCGCCACACCTCTCACCAAGTTATCCATCCTGGGGTACAATCGATACTTCCCCTCTGGGAATGGGGCAAGCGATTGACATGATAGTGGGGGCAGAACATGGACTCCCTCTGTAGACATTCCATTTGCGCAAACCCTTAACCATTTCTTGGGACAACCCCAACTTTCATAAACCACCTTCTCTGCTACCATGCATCAATCCATGTCTCTCTTCCAATCTGAGAAGTGGTGCGGATCCAGCCCCCCACCGACGGGCTATGTTGCATTTAGCGATAATCATGCGCAAGGACACCCAAATTTGGTCTGTGCAAACCAGGTTAGTGGCTTCTTATACATTAAGGCACCATTTATCTGAGTGTCAAATCAGTGCCACATATAGCATTCATGAATGTCACTGAGAATTCCCAAAAGGTCCGGATTGCGGAACATTCCCATATAATGTGAAAGAATGTACCTTACTGACCCCAGTGCCTGCGACACAGTGAACCTGACCTTCTGCCCATTTTTCCCATTGTATTGCAAGATAGTTAAGCTCTATGAAGTATTTTGAGCTGCATCAATCTAAAGTGTGTCCTAATGGCCACCTCTTTGGGCGACGCCAGGGCCTACGGCCAGTCATCCTCGTGCATGTCTGGGAGGTCTGCCTCCCAGCGACTCTGAAGGCGCAGAAGTGTGTCAAGGGAGTTGTTGATTAGTTCCAAGTATAAGTCACTGAACTCTGTAAAATTCCTAAAATCGAGGGTGCTCACTCCCTGGGCCAACCGCTCAAAAATGTCCAAATACTCATAACAATATTAGTCGGAGTGGCGGCATACTGCAGGTGCTTCCTGAAAAATCTTTGTTTTCCTGTGTGCACAGCAAACCTTACTCACTATCCCAATAGGAGTAGACCCCAAAAAAATTCATGAATAAAGACTGAGAGAAGACCCACAGGGACCCACAGGCTTAGGCAATAATCTTTCTCAAATGCAAGAATGGAATAAATGGGCACCTATTACGTATGTCAGTCATAGGTCCAGTGCAATGCACAACGCTACTCCAACAAGCCTTAATTCCTATTATTCTGCGAGTCGGCCTCCAAACTATCTCAGAGTAATGGGAAGTGTAGCCTACAACTATTAGAACACAACTATGTGGTCCATGAGGACAGCGCCTACAACTCTCCAAATGACAGAAATGCGATATATTAGTAAGAAATAAAGTAAGGAATCTAAAGCTATTTTTCGACTCAACTCAAGTGCTCTCCTCAAATCAACTAAGTTGTAAAGGTACAATATCCAGCTCTCCTCACTCAGAAAAATATTATCACTACTTAAAATCCATCATCAGTTGGAGCCGACAAGAGCTTTGTTCATCCCTCACCAGAGATACTGTAATACATCTATACTGACCTTCCCCAGGAACTCATTGCAAGGGCTAAAAGGCTGCAGAACCAGGAAGACCAAAAGTGCCTAAACCTCAGCAAGAGCAACGCATTAAACTCACTCTGAAACACTGGAAAGGCTGGTGGTGGGTACCAGCATTAAGTGTAAGGTTCTGACCATAACCTACAAAGCATAGTAAGGCAAGAAAACCTGCAGAAACAGGCACCTCACTACATAACAGAAACATCTCTTAAGCCTTTGCCCAACTGATCTACCAACGATCTTCCAAAGTCCCAGAATGTGGTACACCCTCAACCCTAATCTGGAATCTGCATCCTGTGAAAAGAGGATCAGGAAATGAACGATTTAGATTTGGTGTCAAATGAACTAGGCACAAAATTGTAAGTCGTGACTGAAGAACATCAGACAGTCCCATCAGAGGAAGCTTCTCTTCTAAAAACATGTTATTCAGTGCCAAGATACCCCAAAGGGTAAATATGTGCTTTGCAAGAAAAAGTTACTTACCTTCGGTAACACTGTTTCTGGTGGGTTTCCCATCTACCAGCGGATTCCTCACCTTGTCAATCTCCTTAAGGCAGCAGACTGCATCCTGAAAAGTTGAAATAGCCCCCCTGTACCTGTAGGGGCGTCACTGCTCCAGATCTTTAATGTCAGTTCCTGAACTTTTTTTCAAAGCCCTTGGAGGCGAAAGCAAGAACGACTAAAATGGCACAAAAGTAACTTGGAAAGTACTAAATAAATAAAGTTACTTCTCAGGACAGGGAAGTGGGCAGGTCAGTGCGGGAATCTGCAGGTACATACAGTGACAATAAAAAAAGATAGTTATTAAAGACAAGTAACCTATTCTTCAAATGGTTACTTTATCTGCAGATTCCTTCACCTCATGACACAACATCAAAGCAGTACTCACCAAGAGGGGTACTTAAGGAGGAAAAGTAACAAACAAACTTCCAACGCAGACCCAATATGGCGTCCATCCCTACAAGCCCAGTTCCAAGACAATAATGTCTGACAGGAAAGTTTGGATCCTGATCCCTTTACGTTTAAGCTCCAAGCACTCCAAAATCAAATTCAGCTGAACGCCAAAAGTGATACGTGGTTGGAGTACTCGACCAACCGATTACGGATGTTGGTCACGCTTTTCCATTATTACACTGTGTGGATGGATTCTTAATTGTGGTTTATTACCTATACAGTCCAGACTGGGATTACAACGGTCTTCTTTTTGTGTTGATATATGTGACGACTAAGCCCTGATGAAGTCCTGTCTTAAAGAAACGGACGAAACATGTGTTGGCATGAAGCTGCGGCAAGAAGTTTTTATATTTTGTTGAGAATCCTGTACTAAGGAACTGTATGAAGGAATATGAAATTTAATGTCTGAGTAAAAGACATTGGAAATGTACATACATTACGGACCTGAATTTGATTTTAAAGTGCTTGGAGCTTAAACGTAAATTGTGAGGAAAAGACATCTGTCTACTTTCCTATTGAGGAAGATTTGGTGGCTCTACCTCCTCCTTAAGCACTCTATGTGAACTTGAATTTTCAGTTGAGGACATTTGAAGACCATATTGGTGTGTGCGCCACTTTCCCAAGTCACCTTCATGATTAGAATCTGATCCCTTGTTAAGGTCTATCCATGTCTCGGTTAAAACACTCCTAGACATTGACAAAGAAAAGAGATCCCCTACAACAAACAATATTATTGATTTTAAGCACACTGCAACAGGCCAACAGTTGCAGGGCCGCTCTGTCCACACTACAGATCAGTGTATCCAATGAGGATCAGTCAAGTGAGGACACTGCCAAACAACGCACAACTCAAAATCCTGGAAGAAGCAGGAGGTGAATTTGCCCTCCTTTTCACTTTTTGGTAGGGCACAGAATCGGAGTATGGATAAAGAATATGAAAAAAATCATACATCAGGAATTCCAACATGTTGAATACAACGAAAGACAGGACAGAAACACAGATCAAACCTATAGCTTCAAAACCTACCAAACATACGTTAGTACCAGAAAATAAGCAGACATAAAGCTGAACAGTCAGAAACAACTATGCGTGGGCCCGAAACATATACCCATCAGAAACAACGACCAAACAGGCTCAAGAAGAGCCAAGTAAATTGCAAATAGACAGTATGCAAAGTAAGGAATCACTGAGCAGACACAGAAAACCACAGCAAACCTTGTCGGTGCAAGACAAAATGAGCATACCACTACTGGTAGCCTTTCTTGGAGACGGGTCACCTACTCAGTGCATTAAACAAAAAGCGGTCCGACAGTGGGTAACGTGCAGCTGAGGTAACTTATCTCCTTAGGGTGCAAGGATATGAACCCAGTCATCTCCATTAAGCTCATGGCAAGAGACTGCCATGCATGAAGATTCGAAAGAAGAACCTATCCCTCCCAAATGAGAGCAAAACCATCAATAACAAAAGAGGCACAAAAGAGCAGCAGCAGTATGCCACCCCTCTTCTGCCTACTCACAGTAAATATAACTCACTCCGGTTTTAACAAGGCTGTCTCCAAACTGAGAAAATGCAAGAACAGGAGAACCCAGGGAATTGGAGCAAAGCTCCACCCAAGAGGGGAAAGCCCCAAGAGGTTGCTCAACAGAACAGAACGGCAACATAACTGTGATAACGCGGTCTTGAAAGACAAGATATTCACCAGACAGGTAAATAAGACACCCAGTTTGTAAGCAGCATGGCTACAAAGAGGGTGAAGAAAAAACCCCAGACAGAGAGAAAACAGAATCTTGGGAAAAAAGCACCTTGGAGAGATAGAAATACCCTGAACCATGAAAATACACGATCATCACCAACAGAAGCTGTGCGAGGACAGAGCTGACCCGACGCCTAAAGGCAGAACTGAAATCTGAAATACAAAAAGCGGGTACAGAACACAAATCTCGCTCAAGAGTCTGCAGGGCCGAAGAATGAAAGACACACATTCAGCAAGGGTGAGAAGACAAACAGCATCCTTCAGGATTAAAATAACCTATGCCAGGGGCAGTTACATCAGTTACATGAGAAGATCCCTAAGAAGGAAATTCCAAAAGTTTGGAATCCACTCTATGGCAATCTGCCCAGAGAGCAGCGGCCCCTTGATCTGCCCTGTCCAGTGGATGGGAGGAAAGAAAATGAAGTTAAGGCCACTTAACCTAAGGAACGAAGGACTCTTTAAAATTGAGAGAGAAACCCCACACATGACCTACAGTCGCCAGTGTACAGGCCGCGTGCAGGCTGCGGGTCAATGCCTTAAGGCTATGCAAAAAAAATCTGAAAGCACAATTCCAGTGTAGAGCAACTGCAGATCTGCACGTGAAAAACGACACAGATAAAAGGAAATGATCTCACAGCTCCATCTTGGCACTGTAAAGGGCTCCGGGATGCCACATCCAGGATGACAAGTGACAAGATGAAGCCGAGCTGCCACCCACTTTTTCAGGGGAGTTATTTCAACTTTTCTGGGTCCAGCCTAGCGTGGGAAGACAGTTCATGAGGTGAGGAAATTCCAGGTAGAAGAGTCCATCAGGAATGCACATTACCTTATGCTGAACTGTGCTTTCTGTAATCCTTTTCAACACTCCAGTAACTACACATCTAAGCATACAGCTTTAGAAAACTTCTAAGCCAGTAAGAGCTAGTATCATAACAAGGAGGCAGAGAAGCTCTGCTTTGGGCATCATAACAGCATAACAAGGAGGCAGAGAAGCTCCTCTTTTGGCATCATAACAGCATAACAAGGAAGCAGAGAAGCTCTGCTTTGGGCATCATAACAGCATAACAAGGAGGCAGAGAAGCTCTGCTCTGGGCAGCATAACAAGGAGGCAGAGAAGCTCTGCTCTGGGCATCATGACAGCATAACAAGGAGGCAGAGAAGCTCTGCTCTGGGCATCATAACAGCATAACAAGGAGGCAGAGAAGCTCTGCTCTGGGCATCATGACAGCATAACAAGGAGGCAGAGAAGCTCTGCTCTGGGCATCATAACAGCATAACAAGGAGGCAGAGAAGCTCTGCTCTGGGCATCATAACAGCATAACAAGGAGGCAGAGAAGCTCTGCTCTGGGCATCATGACAGCATAACAAGGAGGCAGAGAAGCTCTGCTCTGGGCATCATAACAGCATAACAAGGAGGCAGAGAAGCTCTGCTCTGGGCATCATAACAGCATAACAAGGAGGCAGAGAAGCTCTGCTCTGGGCATCATGACAGCATAACAAGGAGGCAGAGAAGCTCTGCTCTGGGCATCATAACAGCATAACAAGGAGGCAGAGAAGCTCTGCTCTGGGCATCATAACAGCATAACAAGGAGGCAGAGAAGCTCTGCTCTGGGCATCATGACAGCATAACAAGGAGGCAGAGAAGCTCTGCTCTGGGCATCATAACAGCATAACAAGGAGGCAGAGAAGCTCTGCTTTGGGCATCATAACAGCATAACAAGGAGGCAGAGAAGCTCTGCTTTGGGCTTGTGGCCCCACGGGGACCCCAAGCCTTCTTCTGTCCAACTGTTCCGCGGAAGGTTGCTTGAGGCATCTGTAGAAGGTTACACGTGCCTCTGGTGGGTAGTAGGCCCACCAAACATCACCTAGGGAGTGGCAGCCACAGGGACCATTGGGGTCCCCACTTCCACCCGCTCGCTGCTTGGCTTGGGCCCAGCTTAGTCAACCGCACCACCTCATTTTTGAGGCTGCCAGTTGGATGCTCGAGATGTTGCCTGAGATTTGGGAGCAGGAGCTGGGGATACGGTTCGTGTAGTGCTAGACTCCCTTCTAGGGACTTCAGCGCCTCAAGGTGTCTGGGCAGGACTGTTGGCGGCTACTGGGGTCGGGAGGGTTGCTTGCAAGGGGTTTATTTTTTGTCTGGTTGCCCCGTCTTCCCTGCCTGGTGACTGAGATACCTCACCCCTCACTCCACTTCTGTTTCCAGGGACTGGAAGGAAAGGAAATGGGAGCGATCCAAAAAGAGACCCCAATTTTCCTTTTTAACAATCTAATCAAAAGAACAAGACTGCACAAGTCAACTTCTAGAAAATATTGCGAGTAGAAGATTACACATTAGGTGTTTGTCTTTCAAGGAGACTGACATCCTGGCGAAGGAAGGAAACCAAATGTTGGATTTCTCCGAGTCTATTCCTCCATGTTTTATTGACTGTAGTAGGGAAAACCGAATCCAAAATATGGACAGTTCACAATATCGTGGAACAAAATATTGAACAGGTAAGAGCACAAAGGGAGGTAAAGATTCATTATTCTTAACTCCTCATCTATGTACCTTGAAGCTATATATACACGCCACACCAAGTGACGCATATCTGGAGACCGGTATAGAAAATGTATAGAAACTTAACTGGCAATATATTATCACTTAAATACTGTGGTCATGGTATTGTGACCCGTCTATATTTTTGATTCAATATTCCCAGCCCTCCTCTTTTTATGGGCTTTCAAGGCTAAACGTGTTAAGAGCTGCAATACAGATCTTGTCCCGTGTAAAACGAAAGTAATGAAAACTTATGTGAGTGCAGTTGTTGTTGAAATGTAGTCAATACTGTCCATATGTAAACTGCACGCACCTCGTCGAGAACTCTCTGTAAAGCATCTGATACCTATCATGTCTTGTTGGCGCTGCATAAAAATGTTAATTAAAAGAAAACACTTCGCCTTAACACGCAAGTGGGACAGTGTCATCTCAAAGATTTGAGACTTGGAGCAATAGATATTTCAGGGCCCCTGTACGGACCAAATTAGAATTTTATTATCCATTTCTTGACAATTTAAGTCTGCGTGATCCCAAACAATACTAAATTATATGTTAAACTTCAACACTGAGCCCATGCATTGAAACATCTCTGAACTGGGATGTATGCTGGAATGTGGTAAACATGCCTGCCTCAATTCAATGACATAACTAGCTCTGTCTCGGACATTTCCTGCTCATTAAGACCAAGAATAACAACTCCTTTCCCACATCAAGCAACCAGGAAATGCGCTCCATTTGGGTCAGAATTGTGTCCAGGCACCTACGCGCGCTACTATGAAACCACCATTTCCATTTTGGACCCGGCACATGGATTTCCATTAGTCCCACTCCACTGTCCGAGTTGACAGCTTGAGGAGTTGCAGGAAGTTAGAAACCAGGCTGGTAATCAGTTGGCTTCAGGTCACACAGAAAGGGGCTCGCTTCCGGTCTAGACGATGACGAGTCGAGTCAAAACATCCATCTGGAGATAAGGGAGCGATTTTCATCACCAGCCCAAGTGAAAACAAATGTCTGTAAAGTACACACGTTTTATAGGCAATTTACTTTTAGGTCTCGAGCTATTCAAGACTTTTTGATTTTTATTAAAAGTACATATATAATATACTTCATTATAGAGGCTTTTTGGTCAACCCTCTGCAACCATTGTTCAGTGAATGGGTCATTCATATTTTTTTTGCCCACTCCATCATGGGGTAGTGGGTCAGCCCACATCACTGTGAATGACGTCATTCTGACCATACACATGCACAGCTGCACATGAAGGAGTTCTCTTCAGTGCCAGGGATTGTATGGAAACATATGCTTTTGAGACCAAAAATCTTTTTGCTTTTAGAGAATTTGTTTTTAGAAAGATGAGGGCTCTATAACCTCCCCAGCATTAAACTGTGAAAAAAACAATAAAACCAGCATTGACAAAGCCGAAAAGCTGGCAGCAAATGTCGAGCCCATTGGCTATGCCAGTGCGTGTTTTTGTATTGTCAGGTTTAAAGGCCCAACCACTCACTAAGAGGCGTGATACCATTTCCCCTCATTGTAATGAATCACCGTTCAGAATTCAGCTAGTACCCATATCAAAGAGGCCTCGCGGGTCTTTCCCTCCTTGAGGTAGAAGTGATGGAGGATTACTGCACAACTTCAGGGCTCAAGATGAACTGAGACTGGTCGGTAAACAGAGGCTTACCTGCTCCACCACTCCACGATCAGTACCAATTTCAGATATTCATGCGTGCGAGCAGATCACTGAGCAAAGAACAATTTGCAACATAATGCAATTAAGGCATAAAGGTAAGAGTGCAATGAAAGGACTTTATGGAGTTAAGCCATATTGTTTGTTCCGGTCATCAATAATAGGACATGGAAGACACACCTTTCAATCCCCTTCTGTTTATGTTATAATATAAGCCGAACTGGGATCAGCATTTTGAGCAGTTACTTGTAATAATCTCCTATAAGTAACCTGTGGACTATTAAGATAAAACGTACAATGGGAAGGTGTCTGACTGTGAGGACACCGCAACTGTAACAGGATTAGTCTATTTTTAAAACAATATCATGAATTATCAGTTGGGGTTGTTACAGACATTGCTTTACGCAGATGATGCGGTTCTTATGGGTCTCACACCGAACGCCCTACGCACCCTGGTTAAAAGTTTTGCACAGTATATGGATAAACTAGACCTCAAAGTAAATTTAAAAAAATCTTTTATGTCGTGTGGGCCAGGGAAAAGACAGCTTAGTGCGATTTCGGTGGGAACTGATAAGTTATATTCCACAAATACTTTTCCCTATTTAGGAATGGTTTTTGCTGCGAACGGCTCGTGGAGTGGACATTTGGTCCACGCCACGAGCAAGTTCTCAAAAGCCATTAATTCTATCTTAAGTCTCCCACGGCCTAAGAAAATAGGTGCAACTAAAGCAATTTAAAAAAAATTTAAACTGCAGTGCGTACCGGTAGCAACATATGGGGCTGAGATATGGGGTTTGGGTAAGACACTTAGTATTCAAACCGAGGAAAATCGTTTCTGCAGGAAATTCCCTGGAGCCCCTATTTCTACCTCGGAGTAAATTTGTCATTGTGAACTAAATTTGCACTACATATCAGATTTTATAGCAACAAGACCAGCCTTGTTTTGGCTGGCCATTTGGAGGAATACAGCGGCCTCTCTAACCCATGAAATTATAAGAGATTGTCTCAATTGTGAGAAAGGGATGACAATCCCGTGGCTTGCTGGAGTTTTTAAGAAATTAAGCAGCGTGAGTAAAGGTAATTTATTTATCGATCCTACCAAGATTGAGCCCACAGACAAAAATTAAACTAAGTTTGCACTGTACGCACTTTATAGCAAAGAAAGACTGGAAGTGGAATTAACTAAAACAACTGTCCAGGTCTATGTGAATAAAAACCTGTATAGACAACCAATTCCTCTGTATCTCACCTTACCAATGACAAATTGGGAAAGATCATTGCTGTTTAAACTAAGGGCAGGTACTGTCAGATTCTTATTATGCTTCCCATTAGGTTATTTTTCAAATCTGAACATGTTATGCCCATGTGATGGAGTGAGTTTGCAAAATGAACTACACTTTTTCTTTACTTGTAAATTTTATCTAAAATATATTAAATGGTTTTTACTTCCATATTTTAAGAAACAAAGACCACTTTCCCTGGAGCAGTCTTATTTGATGTTGCTTACCCTGCACACTGATGAACTGATTTTTCTCGTTAGCACTTTTTTGAGAGTTACTACCTATGCACGCAAAACAATGGAAAACCCCTGAAATAATCTCTGCTGCTAAATAATATGTGATTTTGTAATGTGTTGTTTTTAATATGTATTTTGAATTATAATTAATTATTGGGATTGTATATATGTGACTGGTTTTATGGATTTGATAACATTTGAATAAAGACTATGAAATCGAATCGAATTATCAGTCTGCCTTTTATTTACTTTTTAAGCAAGTTTAATTTTCTTAATATGCATTTTTGTGACACGAAGTGTACAATTCAAGGTACATACATGTACATACATGTATTTATTACTACGGTGCAAAGGTCAATTTCTGTTCTAACCACAGTCCAGAACTCTAGGACTCTAGTATCTATTTACAGGAGAAAGCAACTAGTGATTTTAAGTTCATCTCATTACTTGCATGTAATCCCTTGAATTTAGTTGTGGTTAGGGGTGGGTGGAATTTGCGTAGTCGCGTTACGCAAATCTCCGCGAAATGGTTTAAAATCTCCGCGAACACGAAGAAATTTCGCGAACACGCGGAATTCCTTGTTCGCGATGCTTTTTTCCTGTTCGTGACCGCCATTTGCGTGCTCGGGGGGGAAATATCTCGCGAACACGCATTTTGAGATCGCAAACAAGCAAAAATTCCGCGAAGCCGCGGAAAGCAACATTTTGGGCAATTCCGCGTTCTACGCGGAACGCGAAATTACCTAAATTCCGCAAATTCCACGAGCGGAACGGAATTTACCGCCCAGGCCTAGTTGTGGTAAATACCTCCGTTTACAAAAAGCCCACATGAAAAAAAACAGCATGGCATAAACCTTGCATGCAGTTCTGCTGAGTGTAATATGCCATTTATTACCAGTGTCGCTGGAGGGGAGAGGAGTCTCTATAGAAGAGTTTCCATGTATTTACTGCTTAAGACAGGATGAGTAAAGGTTTTTTGTTTACAATCAGAATTTGTAGTCTTAATTTCTCTAATAAGTCTAAAATACATCAGTTTGTAAAGATTTTTATTGGTGTTCCATGCCTGCCATTTAATGCTTTTATGATAATGTTGTACCCTTCCTTACTTTTCTGCTCATCTATTATGTCGTTTTTGCAACGATTGTAGATTTTTAATGCATTTTCTCTGCTCAGATATACAACGTGTTAAACCAAATGTAGGTATTTCTGTTTTCATTAGTCTCATCCCTTTAATGCAGCAGTGCCATCTGAGCAAAAGCATCCATAAGAAAGGTTAAGACCTCAGAGCATGAATATTTATGTAAATGAAGAAGCATCCTCCACTTCCAGAGAAGCTCCAGAAATACAGAGGGAGATCTATTACCACCCGAGTAACCTCGGTAGCAAGGTCAAGCAACAACATGCCAATTTAATGTAATAATTTACCAAGACCAAAGATCCTAAAAAATGGACTTTTGATGAACAAGCAGTACTTTAGAGTATATGGCATTGACTTTTTTTCTTTTCTTTTTTTCGGGGCCCAGAGGTGTCTTTTCACATCGTGTTCTTCCCCCACGCGCTCACCTAATTTCATAACATTAAATGTTCTTTCTCATTAGGCGTTCATTAGGAAGCTGGAATAGTTGGTGGGCTTTGATTTCAGCCCCCCACCTGTCTTCCCGGCTGTAATTACCTTCAATTCAAATTACAACTTTTTTCTTCTGAGTGGAAAGCAAACCTGTAATTAACTGCTTACTTCTGAATTCAGATTGAGATGACAACTAATAGAGAATATTAGGAAGAAATTTCTTTGGGAAGAAATTGAAGACTTACCTATTCCCTCTTGAATAGACTTCAGTACCTGCTTTGCTGCCTCGTCGCAGCGCGGGGACACACTGTTCTAGTGTAACCATGCGCTTTATAAGTTTATTAATAATAATAAAAAGATACAAAATACTATCCACAGGCAATTTTCGAAATTCTTTAGAGTTTGCTGCAGCGGAAGAGGATGGGTTGCGTAGACCCCAACGTTTCTTAGAAGGGACCGGCTCTTGAGAAGACCATAGGTGGAAACATTGTGATAAGATTCACAGATGTTACTATCAGAAAAGAGCCGCTTGGACCATGTTTCTATCTCCTTCCTGCAATGCAGAATTCCACTTACATATTCAGGGTGGGTCTCTGCTCAAACATGTAATCACCCATTATTAACTTTTACATTTGTTATTATTTTTTACCACCACGCCTGCTCATAGGATGTTCCAGGAACTGCCTATACCACGAAGCCCTGCATCAAAACAGGACCTCCCTGGATTTAAAAAAATACTCCTTGATCTCGCAATTTGGCAAAGCCCGCAAAGATTTGATCACAAACTATATGTTAGACAAGCTTTAAAGAACTTGTTCCAATGGTGGGAGATACACACTCATTGCGTGTTAGGCACCATGGACTAAGCTTATCAAGAGTGTACTACTCTCTTCTTGGAGGAGGAGCCTAGCGCGCAACCAAGATGGCCGCGTAGGTGCGAGGCTCCCGAGGACCACCACGACCTCCTGAATTAATCCTGGCTATATCCTGTCCTTGTTGAGGGGACTGCATCGGTGAACCCGAGCTGAGGCGCCATCCGTTTTTCCTTTTCGAATCGGACCCCGGACACCGGTGGGAGCACCGATTGAAGGTTGCGGCCTTCTCCGCGCTGGCCCCCCGGATTGGAGTAGTGGGGCGATCCGGGGACAAAGCGAACAACAGCGGCGGGCAGGGCTGGGCGACTCGCGTATCCCGTGCTTTCACTTTCGCTTTTGCGCTCTCCTTGCCCTCAAGCGAGGTAGGGTTGCGGAGCGGGGTGCGCTGGTGTGGCCTTGTCCAGGTGTCCGGCTGACCCGCCGGCCGTGAGTCGTCCTGCGGCCCAGTGGTCGCCCTCCCCCCCCCCGGAACCCGTGAACTGGTTTACCGGCCCTTTCGAGGAGATTGGCACGACGGTGGGAGAGCAGGCATGTCCACCAAACAAGATGGCGACCGGGCGAAGGTGAAGACGACCCGCCGCGGCCCGGCGCCTCAATCCAACAGTATGGACCGCTACACCCTCCAGAAGGGATCTCCGGAGACATCGCGCACATCCCCGGCGGGCCCGACGGAGGCATCTGCTCAACCGGTGGATCTGACCCTCCGGGACGTCATGGGCGCCATCGCAGAGATGAAGGCCTCGGTGGACCAGCGCTTCGACACCTTAGCGCAAAAGATAGACTCGGTCCTGGTGGATGTTAGCCTTGTGAGGGCTGACTTGTCCAAAACCAACGACCGGGTCGATTCCCTGGCCCACACCACAACGAGCCTCACGACGGACGTGGTGGCCCTCCAAAAGGAGGTGCGCCGGCTTGGCCAGGTGAGCGCCCTGATGGACCGGCGACTGGAGGATTCCGAGGGTCGGGCCCGGAGGAATAACGTTCGCATTGTGGGAGTGCCGGAGGGACGAGAGGCGGAGGCGGCAGATCTTTTTGTGGAAGAATTGATCCTTACCCATCTTCAGCCCCGGGGGCTGAGTAAGCTTTTTGCGGTGGAACGTGCTCACCGGGTCCCTGGGGGCAGACCTAAGGCCGGTGCCCCGCCGCGGCCTCTCATTGTCCGGATTTTTAATTTTCGGGACAGAGACGCTATCCTGCAGACCTCCAGGCAACAGGGACCGGTCAAGCTTGATAACATGGATGTGCATTTCTACCCAGACTTTACTCCGGCGGTCCAAAAACTGAGATTGAGTTTTCTCAGAGTTAAACGTCGCCTACGGGACCTGAACCTTAAGTACTCAATGCTTTTTCCAGCTAAGCTAAGGGTGGAGGTGGATGGGCGCACGCACTTTTTTGACCGACCCGAGGCGGCTGGGGACTGGTTGGACACTCTGCCTGGTGATCGGGGCCGAGGGGGTGGGGGGGGTGCGGTTGGCGGGGAGGGCCCGCCGGATCAGAACTGAGGGGTGAAGAATAGGCCTTGCTCTGGACAACATTCCTTTACCATTTACTGATCGTTTATGTTCCCCTCCGATGGAGGTCGTGTGGGGTCTGTTGGGGGCTTCCCTCCTCCTCTGGGGGACTAGTTAGTTTTTCATCTATGGGGCGACAGGCACACTGCACTTTGGGGGGGCTGTCTGGGCTCATGCAGGGGTGCAGGGAGGGGGGAGTTCTGTTGGGATGGGGGGGTGGGGGGGGGTGTGTCGTTTGTTTGCACCGCAAGGCAAGCCCTTTACTGTATTGTTGCTCTCGAGATGCTCTGTGGGGGACGACTGATTGCTTCTACGTATGATGGGGGGTAGGGATTTGACTGTGTTGTCATGGAATGTTAACGGCCTGGGGGACAGGATTAAGCGTGGTGTGGTCCTGCAGTACCTGAAACGTATCTCACCAGATGTTATCTTCCTGCAGGAGACACACCTCATAGGTAACTCCTTTCATGCCATGAATCGGCGAGGCTATCGTTTGGTGGCCCACTCGGGCTTCACCTCGGGCTCGCGGGGGGTGGGTATCATGATTAAGAACTCGCTCCCGTTGGAGATTGATGAGGTGCGCCATGATGAGAGGGGACGCTACGCTGTTCTGGTGGGTAGAATGGAGGGTAGAGTGTTTGTTTTTATATCAGTGTACGTCCCGCCTGGGTTACAATCTACTACATTTGCGGATTTGGGGCGCCTCCTCCTGGACCTCCCGGGTGGCCTGCTGGTGGTTGGGGGGGACTTTAATGCGGTAGTTTCTGGGTCTCTGGATCGCCATCCCCCTAGGGACCTCCCCCGGGCACAGGCCTGGCTGTCCGGCCTTTTAGATACTCTGGGCCTGGTGGATTGCTGGCGACTAAAGCATCCCGCGCAGCGGCAATACACCTTCCACTCGGGTGCCCATGGTAGCCTCTCGCGGCTTGATTACATCCTTGTCCCGGCGGCCTATGCTGGGAGGGTGGGAGAGGTGTGCCATCTGGCGCGGGGCATTTCAGATCACTCCCCAGTACTGTTACATTTCGATGTCTTCCCTAGGGGGGGGGGCAGGGTGGCTCCAATCAATGCTTGGTACTTGCGTGACCCCACTATTCGTGCCGAATTGATCAAATCCTTACAGCGATACTTTGATGAGAATGTGGGGTCTGTCCCTTCGGCCATCTCCCTGTGGGAGGCTTTTAAGGTAGTTCTCAGAGGGGAGGCCCTCTCCTTTATCTCCCAGGCCCGGAGGCGCGAGCGGGAGGAGGTAACCCGGGTGGAGGCTGAAATTGCGGAACTAGAGGGTGACCTGGGGAGCGGGGTAACCGACGCCAAGTTGCATGTTCTGCACCTCAAGCAGGCGGCCTATAGGGCCCTCGTCACGGAGGCGGCCAGGGGCCTCAGTAGAGAGCAACAGGGGCGACTGTATGATGTGGGTGATAAGGCTGGTAAATTGATTGCGTGGTTGGACAAGAGGGAGAGAGCGAGTCGTGTGGTTCCTTTGATTGAGGGGATGGATGGTGTGCCTGTCACCGAGCCGGAAGCCATTGTCTCCTGCTTCGCGGATTACTTCCGCGAGGTGTACTCCCCGGTTTCTCCCTGCTCGGAGGAAGATTCCCATGCCCTGCTTCGGGACATCGCGCTGCCCTCCCTTACGGTGGAGGACAGGGATTTGCTGGACGCTCCTCCCACCTCGGACGAAATTGCCCTGGCTATTCGCTCGGTCGCATCCGGCAAGGCCATGGGCCCCAATGGTATCCCCATCGAGCTCTACAAGCTACGACCGGATGTACTGGCGCCCCACCTGCGCGCCATGTTCCTGGCGGCCCACTCGCAGGGTTCCCTCCCGCCGGACCAGCGTCTGGCCACAATCGTGGTGATCCACAAGGAGGGGAGACCCCGTGAGCGGGTTACATCCTATAGGCCTATCTCGCTCTTGAACGCGGAGCCCAAAATCCTCGCCAAAGTGCTGGCCAACCGGCTGGTTGGCGTGGTGGGCGATTTGGTCCACCAAGACCAATCTGGCTTTATACCCCATCGCAACACGGCTCTTAATCTGCGACGCTTGCATGGGGTGCTCGCGCGTGTCCCGTTTGTGCGGGAGCCGGCCATCTTGGCGTCCTTAGACGCCACCATGGCGTTTGACACGCTTGAATGGCCATACATCTGGGCGATGCTGGCGAAATTTGGATTTGGACCGGGATTCATTAGCTGGGTCAAATTGTTGTATTCGGGCCCATTGGCGCAGGTGGTGGTGAATGGGCGAGTCTCGGCCCCCTTCGCGCTGGGGCGGGGCACGCGTCAGGGTTGCCCCTTGTCACCGCTCCTGTTTGCATTGGCCTTGGAGCCCTTGGCGGAGTGGCTGCGGTGGCACCCCTCCATCCGTGGTCTCCGCTGGACCCCCGAGCACGAGGACCGTGTGTCCCTCTACGCCGATGATATCCTTTTGTATCTCGCCTCCCCGCGCAACTCGCTGATTGTCCTGGTTGATGTTTTGCGCTCCTTCGGTCGTAACTCAGGCCTTGTCATCAACTGGGCGAAATCCTGCGTGTATGTGCTCTCCGGGGAGGCTCCGGCCCTACCACGGGACTGCCCGATCCAGATTGCCTCCCAGGGGTTCCGGTACCTGGGTATATATATTACTCTAGACCCGGAGGTCCGCTACGAGCGGAACTTGCTGCCCCCCCTCCAGCGCTTGCGGGAGGACGTTGTGCGCTGGCGGCGTCTTCCGCTTTCGCCGCTTGGCCGAGCGGCCTTGTTTAAGATGATGTCCTTGCCGCGCTTTCTGTATGCGCTTCAGAATACTATGGACTTGGTTCCGGCGCGCTACTTCCGTGAGGTGGAGAGCCTGCAGCGGCGCCTGTTCTGGGACGGGAGGCCGCGTATTGCTCTGGCTAAATTGACGCTCCCGTGGTACGATGGGGGGGTTGCCCTCCCGGACATTAAACGGTATTACTGGGCCTCCCAGCTAGCTGCAATTAATCATGGCCTTTACGGGCCCGCCCTGAACCCGGCATTTGAAATGGACAAGATGCTCTTGCCCGGTGGCGACTACAATCGAGCGCTCTACTCTGGCGCGCCCGACTCCCGTCTGACGGGACCGACGCGTGTCATGGTGCGTGTCTGGCACGCGGCTAATGCAGCGATGGGGTGGAAGGACCGTTTGACCCGGGCGACACCGCTATATGCGTCTGAGAGGTTGGGCTCCCTGTGGACATCGAAGGGCTTCGAGAAGTGGGACACGATCGGAATCAGCACAGTGGGAGATCTCTGGACGAGGGGGGGATTCAAAACTTTTGAGACGCTGCAGACGGAGTTTCAGCTGCAGGGCAGTGAGTACTTTCGGTACTTACAAGTCCGCCATGCGCTGGGCTCCGTCTTCCCGGATGTCGCGTCCATTCCGGAGTCTTCCCCCCTGGAGGACCGAGTGCTGGATGGCCATGTCCCAGACAGCACGATCTCCCTTATATATAAAAAGCTGATCAACGACAGATCGTGCCTGCTGACTAGTCTCCGCGAGGCCTGGGTTGCCGACAGGTTGGAACTGGACGACGAGGACTGGATCTCCGCGGTGGCCTCTCCGAAGGAGGTGGCCATCCCGGCTCGCCTTCGCTTCGTCCAGCTTAAGATCCTCCACCGGGTTTACGTGACGGGGCCAAGGCTTCTACGTATGGGCTTTGCTGGTGACGGATTGTGTAAGCGTGGCTGTGGTGCTTTGGCAACTTTCATGCATATTCTGTGGGAGTGCCCAAAGGTGGAGCGATTCTGGCGTGGTGTGCATGAGGTCCTGTGTGTGGTTACGCGTGTCGCGCTGTTGCCTGAAGCGAGGAGATGCTTGCTGAATGTGTGGGAACCAAATGACTATTCGGTCCCGCAGAAGCGGTGGGTGACTCTGGGATACATGATAGCTAAGCGTGACATTGCTCAATTGTGGGGATCCCAGAGGCCCCCGGCGGTGTTGGCCTGGAAAGAACATATGGATTGGTGTATGTTTCGTGAAAAGGTAGTGTATGTGGCGAGGGGTAAGCCTGGGGCGTGGGTGAAAATCTGGGGCCCCTGGAACGCCTATCGCGGGGGTATTTGTGAGCCGCCACTGCTACCGGCCGCCTCACCAGCTCCGTCCCCCTAGCCGACCCCCTCCCCCAGCCGCGGGCATGTGGTTCCCCTGTCCCTGATCTATTCCCATTCCCCTCTTCAGAGTTTGGCTGCTGGTTGGGATCCCCCACTTAAGGAGCACGTGCCGTCACTTTGGATGGCGGGTTGCCTTGCGGGTGTGGTTTTTTGTGTTGTTCTGTTTGGAAAAAAAGGAAACCGTATTGTGGGCTTGGAGTTATGTGGCCTGCGCCATTGATATCTCCTGATTTACCGATCTGCACCGCCAAGAGACTCTTACTGTAGGTATGTCATATGCTTCTTCCACTCTAGCGGCCGGCCGGATGGTTGTAGGCCCATACCTGTAACCTTTTTTAACATGTAATAAACGGTTTCAAAAAAAAAAAAAAAAAAAAAAAAAGAGTGTTCTACTCATGTTGTGTGCATGGCAAGGAAATAGGGAAGTGACCAAGTCCTTAAAAAAAGATTTGCATGATGAGACCTCCTGATGGTTCTAAGACTTAAGACCTAAGAGTAAGACACTCTGTATAAAGGAAGTGTCTTGAGAGAACAGGATGCTAATTAAACAAAAGCATCAGCCATGCAGTCTTTTCAACAGCAGGGGGTATGTCCGTATAAGGTTTGTATATATTTAATACCACAAATGAGGGGAGCAGTCAGAAAAAAGGTAACACAAAGACAGCATACACACTGATCCATAGCAAGCTTGAAGAGGAGTTCGGAGAATTTTTCAATGAGATCCACTGCCGCTTACAAGTCCAGCTCTGGATGCCGTAAAAGTGATACTCTCTGAATGGGGAAAAGATGGCGCTCTTCTCACTGGTCATGTAAACACAATTCTCATACCTCTAACTTACCCCGAATCATTGGGCAATCTTGCCCTGCCAGGAAGACAAAAGCTGCACAAACAAACATTGTCATCTAAAACACCCTTCTACCATTACATCTTCTTAGAGGAATCTTGCCTCCCCTGCACCTTATAGTAGTCCCAGCAGTATGAATTTGTTGCCCAATTAATTCAAACTTCTGTAATCTAAACTATTTGAAATGCATTTGTTAAAAACATCACCTGGCAGCATTCCTCTCCCACCCGGTAAAGTGCAAACATATCTACATAGGATTCCACAAGACATCACTCTAGATTACAAAGAAACCAGAATCGTGAAGCTCAATTAATCTCTTCCCAAGCTATTTATTCTCTATCAACCTACAAGATCCAAGATCTGCCAACCTCAACCTGCCTGTGGACTACTCTACCACCACATAAGACGCTCGAAAATGATTTCCTCAAATTTATGAAATCCCTGAAAACTCATCTTATCACCCAGCTTAAAGGTTAACATCAGTTTTTAGGTCACTTCAAGAGGTATTGCTCGCAATAAGGGCCGTAGAGCACGCCCATCACTTACTATTCGTTGGATTCAGTGTCATAAGTGAGACCTACTGGCAAAACTGATTGGCTTTGCCAATGCTTATTAAACCAGGCATGGATAAGTGGTTAGACATGGACCATCCTTGATCCTGGACCGGCTGAGTTGCTGTTATGATGCCTAAGACCTAGTAGTGTCTCACAATCCAAGACCAAATTACATGACTTTTTGGTCTGAGATTGCCAAGGAACTCCCAAGCATTTGAGATCGCTCAACCACTGATAGGCAGAGTGCTCACCCGCCTCCCTTTCTTGCATCCCCTTGTTTGCAGAACTTTACAAAAGACTTAAAAATAAACAACGCTAATGGATTCAGTCATTTAATACTACTGTGTACCTTGAGTGGATTTACACGTTAGCTGCATGATTTACATTCACACAAAAAAAAAAAGCCAAACAATTCTTTCTAAAGTCATGTATTTCAAAAATGTAGTATTATTTAAAACATTTTCACATTGGGGACAATGCTATTCAGATGCAGCAGAGATCTCTGGGTAGTATTTGAAAAAGTACATTTAATATTACAGTAAAGCTCACACTGTCTTCCGTAAATCAACAAATACAAGACACAGACCATAGGGGACACGTACCATTAACACAACTAGAACTCTGAATGAGGGTACTTTGCAGTGATTGGTCTTTTTTTCTGACAGTCACTGCTTTGATGCCTGTGGATGGCTTGAGCTCCAAGTCCCGCCTTTGCCAGCCTGGCACCAGCATACAAACTCGGCACTTGTTTCAAGGACCTTAAAGTGTTCGCCCACCTGCCCTTTATGCCATGTAATGGCTGCCAGGAACTGGCGCTAGAGATGCAGTGTTCTATACAGGGATTCCCTTCCTAGAAGGCCTTGACTGCAAGAGACCATGCAGACTTTTTTTTACAAACATCTCCATGCAGTGATTATAAAGCCAGCTCCGTGAGTGTGAAGGAGTCAGAGCCAAGAGTGCTGGTGTGAGGGTGGATGATGGGGGACATTGGCTGATCAGACGGCGTAGAGAGAAAGTGTTTGAGCAATCAGTGAAAATACCAAGAACACTAGTTGCAGGCACTTGCAGTGTCTTTGCATAAGGTTGCCAGGTTTGAGCGAGGACATGAGGTACAAGGGAGGTGAATGTATTTACTACAAGGATTTAAGTCTGCTAGTCTTATATCAGTGGTCCAAAAATCACATTCGGTGTAAGCTAAAGTTTTACCGTCCCACATAAAAATCGCACGTGCCCCAATGTTGGTCCTGAAGATGATCCTAATTAAATAGGATCGAAACGCCGTTGACCCCTGCCCACCAGCTCAAACGCCTTAGGCGCACCTTGACCTTTGGTTCTTTAACATAACGAAAATTACCAATTGTATAATTGAATAACTTGATGTTTGAACCTTTTTTATCCTGTATATATATTGTAAGTTCTCTTGCGCCGTATGCTGTGGTGTTTTCACGTTGTCACCTGCGCCGTTACTTCACTGTCACGAGCACTTTGTACACTTTCCTTTAGGGTTGCCTGGGTATTTATACCCAACAGTGCTTTAACAACTGTTTTGTGTATTTTCTGATCTTGTTAAAATATATGACGCCTACGGGAGCATTGATTGAATTATTTGAAGCCTCTTTTCTTGTGTTCGCTTATTGTAATGTCTTGCACATACAAGTTTAAGTAGTCTCAATAATTCCTGCTGAGATATTGTTGCATTTATACGGTGCTGAGAGGAAAGCATTTTCTAGGCATATGCGTGATGGCGGTGCTACGCAACTTAGTGTTGTTTACTCTTAGGAGGAGTCATAGTGCGGGGTATCGGTCCCAGGACGGTTGAAAACACCCCCATCCGCCAGTATGCTGCGCTTCAAGGTGAAGGATGGGAATGACGCTGGCTGCTGAGACGCGGGCATGAGGCAGGTACAGTCTATTCGTAGGGTGCATGGTAGTAGGGGAATGGCAGTGGAAAACTGGGGGCGGTCATTTGAAACAAAATAAAAAACTCGGCAACTGTTTCATAACTTGGGCGCTGCTAGAACGAAACACAACAACCTGTGACAACAGGATGCCTGCACCGATGGCAAAGCCAATAGATCTGGGTTTAAGGTGCGGAATCATGCAGCGCTACCACATTACATGAAGACATGTGAGAAGTAGTCCCTAGTGCCTTTCAATCCAAAAAGTGGAAGCCATAGGCCACGCCCAAACAACCAATTCCATTAGGTGTGAGATGAATACTCCACTGAGCGAGATAAGATGTGATTAACTAAGTGTCAAGCCAATGGCTCAAAAGGGCTGCTCAAAGAAAGCCAATGGATCCAAGAGATGGCCCCAAGCCCCACTCTATGTATACTGTGAGCAACATGTCTGACAGCTGCACTGTCAACACCAGAGCGAAACAAAGGAAGAGGGCCTCAAGGAAACCTATTCCGGCAGGGGAACAAGCAAGCCAGGAACAAGAAACAAAAACCAGGAGTGGCACCATGGCTGCAGTGCCCCCATCATGTTGACTGCCACACACCCAAAGGGCATAGTAAACTTAAGTCACATTACAATTTAGGAGCTAAATGTGTACCCGGAAAACAGTTACTGTATCTATTGCTAATTTACTGTGAAAAGCCTAGGATAGTAGTACAAATCCCAGCCAGCCCATTCTTCCAAGGTTGGTGTGTTAGAACATAGGGTCGTTGTGCTCTACAATGAAGACAGTGGAGTGTCTCCGGGCTTACAATGGCTGGTATAAGCCAGGAGCTCCAAAATTCCAATATTAGTCTTCATGTTTCTCCCTTTTTAATTTAGAGCATTCTAGCATTAGAGCATAGAGTGTTCTAATTGCTTTATAGCCTTTCTGCCTTGGGCTACACTGATTGTTGAAGGCCCTCTACCTCACTAGGCCCTTGCCGCGGGGCCTTTAACAACTGGTGGAGCCCTCGGCAGCGGGTTATAAGGCTATATTAAGTAGCATTACGCTAGTAGTGAAGCCTACTATTTAAAATTACTACAAAATGCGTTATGTAGTGCAATATAAAACAAGCATTATCAAAGCCAACAGGTCTGTGTTTAATGTAGTTATACGCGCATTGCTAGCATACTACAGAGAGCCACTGGAGAAAGAGCTACCAGAAACGGACAAGAAAGGGCTATAGTTGCACCGCGGAGTCACTTGCAGAGTTCAGTGAAAGCATTTGAGAGGAGGCGGACATATACACGCATGCAGCCAATAGCATTAAGTAAAAGATTAATGTAGGCAAAGTAGGATCAGCTTTCATGGTCACCCCCACTTTTTGCTGGTGTCATTATGTTTTTCTGACTAGTCTGACTGGGATCCTGCAAATCCGGACCACAGTCTATGTGCTTCCTACCTAAACTGGACCTTGGAGAGTACACCCTTCGCAAATGCAAAAGAAACAAGAACAGCACTAATCAGCGTCTAAAGCTCAAAAAGCAGATTTGAAACAATTGGATTTAGAAAATATTCCACGCTTCCTTCACGTCTATGCCACATACAGATGTGATCTCACACATCTTTTCAGAAGAAAAGGTTATGACACACCAACTATGGTCATGAGCTGGGCCATTGCACTGGGATACACAGAGGGGGCATCAAGCCACAACTACTCGGCGTTGGGCATTTGATGACATTAGGCTTTTTCTAACACATTGCACTTCTATATGTAAAGTTTGAGTGCTGCCCAAGAGCAGCCAGTATACTAAACAAAGAACAGGAAGAATTATATGAACCACTTATTGAAGGTCACCTACACTATGTATATGGGATGAAGGGGTAAAGCCCATGCTTAGTGAACCTGAGGACCTATCCGTCGTGAGCTTTGTGCAGCACAGACCACTATCCCACTCCAGAATCGAGGAGTAGTGGGTACAACTCTTCCAGTGTTGCTAAATGTAGCACACACCGGACAGAGTCTTAATTACACTCAGCCGATGTCCTTCCACTGTTCGTACAGACACGCTGTCCTGGTTGATCCACCAACAGTAAGCGGGCAGCTCTGCAGGGTGCCCTCCCAGCAGCATGATGGAATCTGCAAGGACCTACCCCCAGGACTCTAGAGGACTGGGCTAGGCCCTGAAGCATTGGAATAATTCAAGAAATTCAGAAGGGCATGCAAAACCAATGAGTGCACTGCAAACTAATACACATCTGGGCACAATGAGGCCAAGAGAAGGCAGTGCTATTGCTTTTCCATCCACATGAGCATCTATTACAACAATGAAGGCAGGGACAGCTGCGATTTTAAGAGGAATCCGATTCATGAGTGTAGCTACCTGCAGAGCCTCACTATATGACCCTAAGCCAAGAACGTGGACATGGCTGCTCTTTAGTTTGGTGGACTACTCAGGCTTGTTGGGTAGGGTGGATTTTGCCTGAAAACAACAAAGGAAAAAGAGTCAAAGGCCAGCAGGTTTTGTGAGCAATTAGCTTGATCTCTACAAGTTACCGCCACTTCAATTTCTCTCCACTGCCTAACTGCTGTTTCAGTGCTCAGTCTAGATGATAACCCTACCACCTTTCACACGTGTCCACTGAATTTCTCACACACCGTCTGCGGTTAGAGAATCACAGACTTAAATCATACTGAAACCAGAAGCTGCGGATAGTGCTCTTGTGATTCAATTATAAGGCACATGGGTTTGCAATGGAAGCCCTAGAACCACTAGGACACTGTCTCGTGTGACTAAGCACCATTTCCGGGTCTGGACACCTTCTGACAAAGTAGCACTTCCACTTAATTACTCTCCCCCCACACCTCACAAAGAGTCTCCTTTTGATATGCACATCTTTGCTTTTTTAAGACTTACCTACCTCACAGCTTTCAGCTATCTGCAGGTGAACGTCTCTTTTGGACCATGCCAAAAACTGACAGTGAGCTTACAGCCAGCCCATTGCTTACCACTGGTCGGGTTTATTGTTAATATTATTTGCTTGCTTCTGATTCAAAGGCTTGACTTCCTTTCTTGTGTTTGTCCCTCCTTAGGGCATAGCCTCTTACCCATCCTTTTGATTTGCTGATTTGGATCCTTTCACTGCTCACATTTAGGGAACTACACTTTTTTGTTTTTTTTAAGCACTCCATCATAGTGCATGTTTTTTCTTGCTGTTCTCCCAAATACCCACCCCCTGCGAACTGTTGCTCTCCCTCTTCCCCGCACTGTCTCTCTCCCTAGTGTGCAGCATGTCCTATTCTAGCCGCCAACACCACGCAAATTGTATTATCCCCACTTTCCTCCAGCCTTGCTTTTAAATTTACTTTCTTTTTAATTCCCACACCCACTCCCTGTTGCTTCACTCCTTTACATAAAAAGAATTCAGTTTTTAGCGCTCGCCTAGGCAGCGCGCATGCACTGCTCTAGGAGGGCCTTTAGCCATCGGTCTTCACTTTCCAAGCACTGCACTCATGCTTGTGGCGGCATCCACCTTGCGGGAGTGAGCAGCGGCACGCCACAAGCACGAGTGCAGTGCTTGAAAAGTGAAGACTGCTCTCCTAAGCTCGCGCGCGTGCGTGCGTGCCTCTCTCTTCGCCCACACGTCCCGGCCACTCACTCACTCACTCACTCACTCCACCCTCGCCGTTTCCTTTTTTTGCTCGCTCTTCTCCCGCACTTGTTATAGACATGCATTTGCTTTCAAAGCTTGAACGTGTCTGTTCTCTGGACACTGTAATAAGAGTCTCCTCGCCCACACGTCCCGGCCACTCACTCGCTCCGTCCTCTCCGTCTCCTTTTTTTGCTCCCGCTTCTCTTGCGCTTGTTATAGACATGCATTTGCTTTCAAAGCTTGAACGTGTCTGTTCTCTGGACACTGTAATAAGAGTCTCCTCGCCCACACGTCCCGGCCACTCACTCGCTCCGTCCTCTCCGTCTCCTTTTTTTGCTCCCGCTTCTCTTGCGCTTGTTATAGACATGCATTTGCTTTCAAAGCTTGAACGTGTCTGTTCTCTGGACACTGTAATAAGATTTTTTATCCTAATTTTAATGAGGTTCCTGTGCCCCCTTCTGTGCTAATTCACACAATGGAGTGATGCACTGTACATCGCTGTAAATTACGTTTTTCACAATATGTATCTGAAAGGCTTGGGGCGAAGACTGAAAGACTATTTGGGAATTTTGCAGGTTTGCATGCTAGGGAATGTATGAAAGCTGCACATGTCAACAGAGCTAATGCATGGGTATTCTCAAAGGCTTTATCCCAGAACTGGAGCTCTGCTGGGCGGAATGGACGTCAATGGACATCAATCCAGGCCCTTCTCATTAGCTGCTTATTGGCGCCGAAAGCAGGCAGGGCAGAAGCAATGGCCATGCAAAATGAGCAAGATGTGCCCTAAAAAACATATCTGGGTTATTAACAGTCGCCATGTCTATTTTTACTGAGGATACACAAGACCGGCCGCGGCTTAACCCCCATAACGGAAATGACGCAACCCAGAAACGCATTCCCTGGATCAGGCCGGACTCCAAATAATGTGTTTGCATAGTGCTCATTACCATTAATTGTGGTGCAAAGAACTGCGGGTGGCAAGTTCTTTGAGAATGACATCACTTGGCCGTTTCCCTTCGGGTCCGCGCTCACGCCGCTGACAAGTCTTTGATGATTTTTCACTAATACAGGCCTTAATTTTCTGTCAGTCCCATGGCTTGTCTCATGCTTTCAGCAGGGTTTTAACACTTGTGGCTTGCCCCTTCGCTTTCTTTCATCTCTGCTTAGATGTGGGACTTGGTGACCGGTACCTTCAATGATGCATTCATATATCATTGTTCGGGCCACTAGAATTATGCCACAAGAAAAGGCAAACTAGGTGGTGTAAAGCGGCAAATTTTGTGACAGTATTACTTCATTATTTTACCATCTTTACACGTTAACAATGGGAAAAGTTTTAACCTTATTAATACACATTTAACATCCAAATACAGCAGTAAGCTATTAAAAGATGACCAGTCCACCTTTGCAATGGGCGGTCCACTGCACAGGAACATGTGTTGGTGCGTTTTTAGTAACTTTTGATTCGTTTGAGCTAGGAGCATTTTTTGTTGTTAAAATCTGCATAATATGCAGCAGATGATGGATTATGTGGCAAATGGGATACATCCATAATTATGCAGAAAAGGCTGCAGCCCCAAAATCACAGAATTCCAGTGGCCCTGGTTATTGTATTGGACCATTTTATCTTATTTTAGTTGAAGCCTTCTGTTATCTCCAGGTCTAGTTCATGCCATATATAACTATAAATAAATTAATAAAGTCAACACAGTACAGAGATTGCAATAAAAGGACTTCAGACGCATCTAGTCATTCATCTGTTCATCTGACCTCCAAGCTCTCCACCCTAGAATACAAATTTATTGTTTCACCACTCTGTAAAACACTCTGACATAACCAAAATTATGCAAAATAGCGCCTTATAAAATTGCTAAATATTAGCGCCTTGTAAAACTGCTAAATAATTAAATAAGTATTTGCATGCTTCATGGAATGGTAGGATGCGGATAGGTTATTGGTTCTTGGCTAACATTTTCTATTAAAATACTTTGAAATAAGAAAAAAGAAAAGAAAAGAATAACCATCAAAATGAAATCAGACAAGTGTATAGAAATATCCAAATCAAAAACAATTCTTATTAAAAATATATAATTTGTAGTGGGCACATATGACCCCCACCATTTTTTTTTCACATTTTTGCACTATTCTGTGAGCAGGAAGACACTCCCTGCTCTGCATTCTGTGTGTCCTTTGTTTTATGTGTCACGCTTAAAATAATGCAAAGGGTGACTAATTCTCTTGGATATTGTTTTGCTACCTAACCATTGTTTATAGTTGTTGCAAGGAAATTAACCTCTGTGTTTTTTTTAGTGCACTAGGGTGGAGCAATGTAAACAAGCATTGGCATAGCCAATAGGTCTCGTCTTTGGGACCTTAGAAGTATTTCATTATGCAGCACAATATCCTCGGTGCAACATCAACTGTTGTATGGCTAAGCACTTATAATGTCCCAAAGGCGAGACCTATTGGCTATACCAATGCTTGTTTGGATGTCTCAGTAGCTGCCATTTGCTGTCAGACTGCAAAATGACACAGATCCATCATCACAAACTTTTTAGGCCGCTGCATGTCGAGAGCCATATTGTGGCTTACCAAGAACTCGGAGAGGATTGGAGCCCGGCCATTGCTTACCACTAGTTGACTTTCCTTGTTATTCATTTGCCTGCTTCATATTCATGTTCCAGTTTGTCAATCTTGTATTTGTTTCTCTCACGGAGCATTTCTTATCTACGATCTCTTGGAATGGCTGGCATCACTGCTTATTTTTCAAGAACTCCTTTTTTTTAATTTTATTTTGCGTGAAGCATGCCATTAGAATATAAATGTTTTTCATCCAGGTCCCTAGTGTATATCTCCACCGTGCACTCTGTGTATCTCCCTATTGCCAGACTGCTTTTCCCTGCCCTCCCTCTTGCATGCACTCATGTGCTTTTGCCCACAGCTGCCCCCACCTATGCCCTCTGTGTTACTTTCCTCCAACCCCAGTATTGCTTTCATTCCCACCCTCCTGCGTTGCTTTTGCATACCCTGCAGCCCTCTGCCCGTTGCTTTATGTCCCCTCCTGTGTCATCAGTGTGCTCTCATCACCCCCCCCCATGTCACAGTTCACCCTGCCCTCACCAGTGTTGCTTCCACACCTCCTAAAAAAAATAAGCATTTGCAATGCAATAGGTCTTGCATTTATGAGAGTTTGTGCTATTGGCAATGTAAATGACAATCTATGTGCTGTTTTTAAAACAGATAAATAAAATGCATTGCCATTTACAATGTCAATTGCTTAAGCTCTCGCAAATGCGAGACCTATTGCATTGCAAAAGAGTGCGATAAATATTTTAAAAAGCGTTAGGGGAGAGTGTGTCCTGCCTGCAACAGCAGGACAGCGCTATTTGAGAAAATAGGACTCGGAGGCTGTAATTAAAGCCTACCGAACAACAATACAACTAACAAGGGGTGTCGCCATGGGAGGCTACAAAATGAGACAAGGCGGTACTAAGGAGGAACTACTGAGCCTTTTGAGCAATGAACAACCACAGTTTACAGTGGACAATGACACAAGCCAATGAAAAATGTGGGCGGAGCTTCAAGTCCCTACCTCAATACAGCAGGCCTCACAGAGCAGCGCATGTGCTTCCCAGGCCCGACTTAAAAACACACTTTTGCATGTTTTATTTTCTTTTTAGTTAACAATCCCTGATATTTTGTTGGTGTGCCCACTGATGTTGCACACACCTACAAAATAACATAGGCGGCCATATCAAAGGGTTTTATTTTTTTCGTTTTGTTTTTTTCCTTTAAACTTCAGTCACGCTGCATATTATCACAGGTAGCGTGCAGCAGGACTTAAAACCAAACCATTGGCGAGACCGATTGGCTTTGCCAAAATATTCCAATATTTCTTCTTTTTCCCCCCGATGCTACAGAGCAAGGGCAAAAGCTATCCGCAAAGCAAACAGGTCAAAAAGGTGAGACAAGTTGGCTTTGCTAATGCTTGTCGCTTGTACTTTCAAACGAGACACCGGAGTCTTCAGGGTGCACAACTCATTAAATCACAACCAACGAAACTGTTAAAAGGCAACAACGCCCGGCCATCTCCTTCTTACGGTTCCTCAATTACCATGATTGTTTCTTACGTCCCGACCCTTTTGACGTCACAGTAGGACAGCAGCGTCAGAGAGCGCCCTCCCGCCAGGTCGAGGCGTAAAGAACGACTGAAAATAACTTCTATGACAACAAGGGTAGAAAACACACCGAACGGATGGATCACTGTGGGAGAGAGTCCACCCCCACAGAAACAATCACCCGCTCTTGAACAGCCGCCACGTGTATTTATAAAACTCCTGTGCGCTGGCAGCACCCACTCACCAACAGTTTTTGCGTGGGACTTTTTTCTAAGAATTGGAAGTGGGTTGAGCACAACGCGGGCTTCTCGCCTCACGGAAGGACATGTAATTGCTTTGCACTGGTTTATTTCATTAAACACTAACACTGCATACACATCTTTAAGCAGCAGAAGCAGGTCCATTTCTGAACACTTTGAAAAAAACGCAATTTTACTAAACCGCATTTTAATCCCTTCATACAGGGCGCCATCAAATTAAGATACCAAAATGAATATGATGCGCAAATATGTATGAAGAAATAACCCCTTAAATAAACTAAGAAATGAACGGATTACTGTTTAGGCGCTCACGCGCACTCTTCAACACTCTGTTCCTCTCATTAGGTTTACGCTACCATTTCACAGAATCGTAATTCTGGGGAAGAAATGTTGTTTTACTCCAATGTAACTGGCGTAATTAAATGAATTTTGTGTTACACTTGTAACATGCAATTCCAAAAGTACGCAATTTCGCGCCATTTGCAGTACAAATTTACGATAAATGCAATGGAACAACAGCACGAGCAGTTGTTTGCAGTGCCTTTTTTTTTTTAAACTCTGAACGTGAAACGAGTTTTCAAAAATTGACATGCATAAGCATTTCACGCTAAATTTGGCACTAAATGACAGATTTGCATTCCACATCATTTTGCCAAAATTTCACAAACTACGCAAAGAGCAAATTAAGTGAATGTCATGTACCTCTTGATGAAATTACAAGCTTTTGAAGCATAACGCCCAATAATTATAGCTTTAATACAGATTTTGGTATGATTTCTCCTGGTGTTTCACTTACATGTCACTTGATTTAGTAGGTTAAGCGTCTGAAAACTATGGATCCGCAGAGTTGCCAGGGATCTAGTAATCCCAGTTAGGCCAGTAGTGAGTTACTGCTGTTCCAAGGATGAAGAGACACTCATCAAAAACCCTAAGAAAGTCCTCACGCCAATACCTTCCCAAAAGTAAAATCCACAACTCCACATTCTTAAGACTTTTCAATAAAACAGCTCTACCCAATGACAAGAGACAAAACTGCCGTTGAAGCCAAGTAAAAAATAAATATCCCGCGGCCACAGGCCAGGTGCATGCGCATGACTTCCTTATTATAATGGTCCCACCGGTCTCAGCCGCGCACACGCCACATGCGGAGTTCTTCCTCTTTTAGCAGTAGTTTTAGAACTCTTTGGTTGCAGCTAAGCAAGGAAATCAAAAGTGGATGATGCTCCATTACTGCTGGTAAGCTTCACTGTTTTGAGGCGTAGTCCTCCTCCTCACAGTCCTACTCACTTAACCAAGAAGAGTCCTCAAACGTGTAAAAACTGTTATCAGGAAGACAGACGGAGTGGTAATAGCAATCGGAGAGAGCGTTAAGTGCGAAGAGTACAGGCTTTACAATTGCCCACTCATTAGCCCTCTTGTCCACCCTTCTGCAGTTCCCACTTTCAGCCCCTCTACAGAATCTACTGGGAAGCGGAAAGAGCTGGTGGTCAAGCTGGGGCGAAGTGCTGTGGTGGTGAGGGCAGAGTGTGGAGTGTGCCTATGAGGGAGGGAGCTGGTATATGTAGGTGACGAGGGTGGAGAGCTTGGATGTGCACGCAGGATGAGGTTGTATAGTGAAAATGACTGAGGTTACAGATTGGTGAAGCCCCTCAGGGGCAAGGAGCACCAGCGGAGGTGCCTGGGGCTTGTGCACGAAAGACACAGAGGACAGGGAAGCTTCCTTAGGAGAGCACTGTCTGGCCAATCGTTACTAATCACCTTTCATATGGCTAATTTTGCATTCGTATTATTAATCAGGCTTGGTAGTAGTTATTGTTAATACAGTCTTCGAACCATATTGGTAACTCTAACCAATATAATTAGTTCCAATCTTTGCATCCATAATAATTATTGTTAATCCTGATAAAAGTTCATTAATGCTAACAGTGCTTGAAGCCATTATATATAATCGTGCCAGAAGCCAATACTACTCTGTAATGAGGGGTTTGAAAGCAAAGGCACTCCCCAAAAAATGCCAATTTAAAACAATTTCTTATGCCTCGCTCCACCCCTACTTCATTTAAAAAGTTTTACTTGCTCAACGACTCATGGTGCATATTTTACAGCAACGATTTGTGGGAAATTGTTAGCTCGGCAGAGAATGTCATATGGCTGGTGTATAACTACTTCAATGTTAGGAAAGTATTTCAAAGTTTAAAATGTGGTATTATTTTCAATTATCTAGTAAACATACTTTATCAGAATATCGTCAATAAATATCCAACAACAAAAAACATAACCCGAAATATTAAAAATCAAATTCCCCAAAATCTTAATATAGCAACGAAAATATCAGCCATGCTGTGATTTTAACTTTCAGTTATTTCATCAAAGTAAATATGCATTACATTATACTGGAACAGCCAGAATATTGAACACATTTATTTTTGAATTCCAGTGCAATCAGTAGACATGCTCGAATTATATTTTTTTAATTAATGCTGGAGTCAAAATTGTGCTCACATTTTAACCTGGGAGCTGGGGCCATTCCACCTAACCTTTAGGAATACAAACTCCATGCCATATGTTTTGATTATTCCATACAACGGAAACTGATCCACGGAGAAATTGCCACATGTTTTTGTATTGTTTGGAATCAAGAAAGATGGCAGGGTGTGATTTTAGTACCCTTTAAATTTAATGTAAGCAACTGCAAAATGAAATATTGTCAGTATGTTTGGAAATAATGGTTTCTCTTTTGAAGGCAATATTGACAGCCTCAACTCTGTCAGTTGTCCTAGTCACTTGCAGACATTATGTGCTATTTCTTTGTGTATTTGTGCTTGTTCTGATAGAGACGATAATTGAAGATGCTCTTTTGAAGACTTTCAGGCTTCTCAATAAGACCATGAAGATGAAAAGGACAAGCACCACTTTAAGTGCAAGTTAAAGAGAAAAGCTGTTTACTGCAGCTGTTCACTTTTAATTCAGATTGGCAAAAGCCATAGACATTCGGCCTAAATTTACCCTGCGCCAAGGTTAAAGATTATGAGAGTGTTCATGGAGTGGAGAGCTGGGATTGTGTCTGTAGAATTCTTTCAGCTTAGTATGAGATTTGTTTGTTTCAAAAAGATGGTCTGCTGTTTCCAGATGTTCGATGTCCAGGGTCACAACTTACAGACCTTGCTATCGCTTTTCTGCTAGGCGCTGGTGAAATTGTACAGGCTGTGGCAGCCCTTCCTGTGTTTTGTAGGAGGCCAATGTATAGTATACTGGGGTGGGAAAAATAGAAGCCATGGAAGATTCTTAGGAATTGGAAAGAAAAGATTAGTCTGAAAACATAGAAAGTATACAGACTTAAAAAACTGACTGCCAAAATATCTACCATTCGTACCTATCTCCTCACAATGACATGGACATGCATCTAACCCCACTAACAAGCACTTGCTCCCAAATATGCTAGCACTAGAGATAGACTAGTAAGTGAATACTGTCCAATAATGGTGGATTGTCTTACAGTCTTGGATGACTCAATATTATGGCTCAACTCTTACAAATTAGATCCTCCTGATATCCCCCCTAACTCTTTCATCCATGCACAGACGTGTCTCAGCTAAATAGATATGCTGAAATTGTAAACTCTCCTTAAAACAAATGCACCAAGTCGCTTGGTTCTACCTAGACAAGAACTTTAATTTGAAAGCAAGCATCAGCTCATAAGCCTAAAGGGCCAAAATTATAACTAAGACAATCACGAGGTATCAAAGCATTCATCCCGGAAGATGCCTTCAAGCAAACGGTCCAATCTCTGGTGCTACTGAGACC
This sequence comes from Triturus cristatus, assembly GCF_964204655.1. Classification (NCBI taxonomy): domain Eukaryota; kingdom Metazoa; phylum Chordata; class Amphibia; order Caudata; family Salamandridae; genus Triturus; species Triturus cristatus. The sequence continues at coordinate 816,251,978 of NC_140586.1, forward strand.
GGACTATGAAAATTCCATTCAGACAACTGTTCTCAGACTACATTTTGTTCCCTGACTCAAAGGGACAAAGAATAAAAGTAACATCAGCCAGTATCAAGGGTATAAGGCAAACATGCAAAGATGCAACAAGGACACATTCTGTGCCCTTCACTTGACACAAGTCTAGAATGAAGGATCATCAATTAGGTGCTGGTTCTTCAGAAACGAGCAGAGCTCAAGGTTGGCACCACTTTCAATAAGAAAGGGAGGAGATGGATGGACAAAAATTAAACAAAGATTGAAGGATCACCATCGTATCTTTTAAGTGGGGGCTGACAATGGCTTATTACATATCTCAGTGATTTAGATGAAACTAGGAAGGAACTGAATATTACTGTCAAAATACGGGTGATGGTGTCAGCAGCAAACTTCAGCAGAGGTCCTGAGAAGAGCCAGGTTTAGGGGACAGCAGCTAAGAGACAGTAAATATGAAATGAACGGGAGAGAAGGTCAGGAGCACTGCCTGGCTTCAAGGAGTAGGAAGGCAGTCCAGTAGAGTAACTCATTGGGGGTGAAAAAGGAGCAGAGGTAAAAACAATTCTTAATTATTGAGTAATAAAGACAGGTTCAACTTTTAAAGAACAGATGGGTCAGGGGATTCGTGCAGTAGGTAGCCGCCAGGTCCGAAGAGAACTCGTGCACATGGATTGGGTGCAACACTTTAAAATAATTCCACACATTTAGTATCTATCTACCCACTTCGAGCTTCTGAGCAGCTCTACCCATAACAAACACAACAGAGGGATTGAAGGTAAAAAGATACAACCTTCATTCCACACTCTACCTCTTGGGCCAGAGCCCATTGGATCCCAAATCATGCACGCCGCACGATCTAGTCCTGCTTGAGTTTCATGTGTGCCCCAAGGGGATCCTTCAATTAGTACGTGTAGAAACTCTGATTAATCAAGCGTCTCCTTCTCTAATCTGATCCCTCATACAAAACTACTTTTGACAGGGTGTGCGGTGCTAAATCACGCTCTTCGTCACCACAGCCCTTTTTATGGATCACAGTGTGTGATAGCTACATCCTTTAAGTGATGGTGCTGGTTCCAAAGCGGTGTTTAATCAATGTGACTTCTTATATTTCTTGTGTTTAATAGTTTACTCAGGAGCTTAATAAAATTGTCGTAAAATGAGTAACAAAAGAAGACAGAAGGATTTGTTCCCATGGTTATTTATCTCAAGAAATCATTGCAGATTTGCGTGAATTTCATAACAAAGCCAAGAAAGGTGTGTAATGTCAAGGTTTTTTTATGCTATGCAGTAGAGCCTGTGCTGAGCTTCCCTATATGGAGGTGTTTTCAACCCTGCCTTTTACCAGGGAAAAAACATTCCTTTTGTAGGACTAGACCGCACTTTCAGGGAAAGCAAACCTTGGATCTTGTTATAATGACTGTCCCTTTAAGACTGCTTGACAGGCAGAAATCAGGCCAAAGCGTCTAATTTACAATACAATGAACCCCTTACGTCGTGAGGCCACACTGAGACATCTTACTCTTGTGTGGGTTGCAATTGGTGGAAAGAGAGAGCAAGGATGGGAGGGTGGGGTGTGGGATCTGTGCGCTAAATGCACTGGGGATCCCTACTCTGTGTTTACTTAGCCTTTTACTTACCTTCTTTATGCTGACTGTTGTGCACACTTCTCCAACTAAGCTTTTCATTGCATCATGATTGATATTTGTATTGGTTCTTGGTGGTAATCTAAGAAGACACCTTTTCTAGGTCTCGCCTAGGCAGCGCATGCACGGTCTCTCGAGCCATGCCGTATCTACTGTATGGACTTTCAGCACTCCCATCCGTTCTCTTTCGTTCCTTCATGTGCCTTTCTAAATCCCTTTTTCTTGTTGGTGAATATTTTACATTTTTCTCTACTTTTGCAATTTTGATAACACCTTGGAGACTGGCCCTGTTACATGGATCACTTCACTATTAGTCATATATGGTAGTTTTGGCGCACTCCTTTTTCTTTTTCCTTGGCTTGTTTGGTTTTCCGAGCGCGCTCAGCCGCGGGTTGCAAGTCATGTCCTTATCTTGCTTTCCACGGTCTGTGGTTTCAAGTACACTTTTCCAGCTGGAGTCTATGTTGTTTTTCATCCTATAATATTTTTGATTTCATTAGCCCAAAGGTCCAAACCTTAAATAATATACTTACTTAATGGAAGTGTAGTTTAAATAGACAACCAACAGTAGGATCAACCTACTTACATTGTGCTATTAACACTGTGATTATTTGCATACGATTAAAGAGGTAAACTTGCTGTTTTTGCTCTGTTTTGTGAAACTGGAAACAGCTTTAAGTTGCGCGCTCTCAACGTTTGATTTTGTTTTAGGTTTCAAACGTTGGTGAAATAAAACTAATATCAACGGATGCCTCTTTGTGCTCTCCGAACACAGCAGGTAATGTGAGGTTACTTAACATTTTGCACGCAGACAGTGCAACACCACCGCAGCACCAGTCAGCATCACTCAGCACCACTTCAGCAGCACCACCCGAGCACCACTGCATCACCAACTCAGCATCACTTTGCACCATCTCCACACACCACTTCAGCACCACCTCAGTATTACGCAGCATCACCCCGCACCAGCACACCACCATCTCATCATCACTTAGCACCACTACAGCACAACCTAAGCATCACCTCAGCATCAGGGGAGACCAACACAGTATCAGCAAAGCACCACAACAGCACCATCTCAGCATCAGCACAGCTCCAAGTCCGCATAAGTACACCTCTACCAGTGCAGCACCAACTCGGTACCAGCATAGCACCACCTCAGTAGTAGCGCATCATCACTTCAACATTAGCACAGCACCATCTCAGCATCAGGTCAACAAGATCCCTGAATCAATGCACCACCACCAGTGAAGCCCCCCATCAGCACCAGTGCAGCCCCACCTTAGCAGCATTTCAGCACCAACACAGCACCACCTCACCATCAGCGCAGCATGACCTCAGAATAGCACCAACTCAGCATCACACAGCATCGGTGCATTACCTCCGCACCAGCGCAGCACCAGTACAGCATCACTCAGCACCACCTCCACACAAGCACACCACTTCAGCACCACCTCAGTATCACCCTCGCAGAAGTACACCGCGACCTCAGCACAATCTCAGCATTACCTCAGCAGCTGTACAGCACCACCTCAGCATCAGCACAGCTCCACCTCCGCATCAGTGCACCTCCACTAGTGCCGCACCAACTCGATACCAGCGCAGCACCACGTCAACATTAGCACAGCTCAACACCAGCGCAGCAATTCAGGCACCAATGCAGCACCACTTCAGCATCAGCACACCACCTCAGAATTAGCACAGCTTTACTTCAGCATAGCACCACCTGAGCACAAGCGCAGCACCACCTGAGCACAAGCGCAGCCCTCAGCACCATCTGAGCATCACCTCAGCACCATCTGAGCATCACCTCAGCACCAGCGCAGCATCAGCACAGCACCATCTCAACATCAACACAGCACCACCTCCGCATCAGTGCACCACCACCAGTGAAGCCCCACCTCAGCAGCAGTGCAGCCCCACCTCAAAACCAGCACAGTCCCACCTCAAAACCAGCACAACCCCACCTCCGCAGCAATTCATCACCAACACAGCACCACTTAAGCATCAGTGCAGCACCACCTCAGTACTAGCACAGCATCACTTCAACATCAGCGCAGCACCATCTCAGCATCAGCTGAGCTACACATTAGTGCACCACCACCAGTGCCACCCCACCTCAGTACCAGCACAGCCCTACCTCAGCAGTATTTCAGCAACGCAGCACCATTTCAGCATCAGCGCACCACCTCAGCATCAGCGCAGCATCACCTCAGTATAGCACCAACTCAGCATCACTCAGCACCAGTGCATCAACACAGCACCACTGCAGCATCGACCACCATCTTCGCCCCACCTCAGCACAAGTGCAGCATCTCAGCACCAGTGGAGCACCACCTCATTATCAGCACAGCACCATTTCAACATCAGCATAGCTCCACCTCCATATCAGTGTACCTCCACCAGTGCAGCACCAACTCTGTACCAGTGCAGCACCACCTCAGTACTAGTGCAGCACCACTCCAACATCAGCACAGCACCATCTGACCTCCACATCAGTACACCAACACAGCACCACCTCAGCAGCAATTCAGCACCAACGCAGCACAATTTCAGCATCAACGCACCACCTAAGCACCAACTCAGCATCACTCAGTACAACCAGAGCACCAGGTCAAGTCAAGAAAAGCTTTATTTTACTGCATTTTTTAACAATCATAAAAGCTAAAAAAAAATCATAAAATTATAAATACTTCATAAAATTACACAGTCAGAATAGCAAAGATTTAAAATACAGTATAATGTTCATGCGACGATGATAAAACCATATAAAACCATTTAAAAAGCGGCACAGGCCCATACAGTTAAAATTCATCAGTAATAATACTTTTCCTTTGATGGAGTACCTACTTTAAGAAAATTGCTAAGCGCCAAGCTACATGTTCATTTTCTAAAAACAGAAGTTTAATCAGTGCCGGACGGTATTGCCTCAACTCTATATATCTTAAAAGAGGAAGAACTCAAACTCTCCTTAACTCTATAAAATTTACAAAATAAAACCAAATGAATAGTGGACTGGTCGGAATGGTTATCACACGGACATAATCGCAGTTTTCGTGACCAGTCGTTCATTTTTGAGAAAGTCCCAAGTCTGTACACCAGCTCAGCACCACCCCCTCAGCATAACTCCGCACCACAGCATCACTCAGCACCACCTCCATATCAGCACACCACCTCAGCATCACCTCCGCAACAGTACACCATCGCCTCAGCATCACTCAGGACCACCTCCAGTCTGTCCCTCAGAATCTGGCATCCGTTGATTCTGCCCTTGTCTGTTCGCTGCTTGTATTGTAATTCAGGTTCTATTTCCAAACCTCCACTCTCCCGTTGTTTATGTTCCCCTCATAACAAAACAAACTATAACAAACAAGCATTAGAACAGGCAGAAAGAAGTTGCCAGCATTGCAAGAACAACAATGCTAGAGTACATTTTTATGTTAATTTAATATCTTCTTAGTTCTATAAAAGGTAACAAAAATGATTAACATTTTTCAACATGCTTCACAGTAGCCACACTGCTCTACAACATAGCTTAAAGACATTGGCAGAGCCAGTGGTTCTGGCTCGACACTTGGAGTCCGAAGGGCGACTCCTATTGGCTATGCCAAAGCTTGTTCCATTTTTTTGCCAAATGCTGAAACACATTTAATTGTTGAAAGCAGGAATATGACAATAAGTCAGTTTTGTAAGCACCAAATGTACGTTTGGTGTAAATATATAAAACATAAAATTAAATATAAAACAATAAAGCGTTGAAAAGGTTGTGATTGGTGACTGATGTAGGAATGCTAGCATGATCCATGAATGCTAGGCACTAAGCTTTGCATCCTGGGCTTTCATTTAACAAATAAGTGAATTCTGGGAAATATAGTGCTGGTTTGCGTCATCTGCTTAGAGGCACTCAATAACAACGATTTGTAAAGGCAAAGTCTGGGACAATATATTTATAATTTTTTGTGTAGGGCACTACATGCACTAAGGATAGTGCCCGAGTTCTCAGGGCGAGGATAGTGTTAGAAAAAACAAGCACTGGCAAAGCAAATAGGTCACGACGATATGAGAGCAAAATTGCCTTTGCCAATGTCTTTTAGCCATGTTGTACAGCATCGTGGCTGCGTTCAGCATGACTAAATGTTAGTAGTGAGGTGTAGAGAAGAGTGGCATGGAGTGGCGTAGAGTGGTATGGATTGGCTTACAGTGGAGTGATGTAGAGTGCCATAGAGTAGTGTAGGGTGGGATAAAGTGGGATAGGCTGGAGTGGTGTTACGTAGAGCAGAGTGGAGTGGTGTAGAGCAGAGTGGCCTAGAATGGCATGGAGTGGTGTGGCATAGAGTGAAGTGTCGTAGAGTCACATTGTGTGGAGTGGCATAGAGTGGGATGAAGCGAAGTAGTGATGTAGAGAAGTGCAGAGTGGCACTGCGTGGAGTTTAGTTGAGTGGTGTAAAGTGCTGTGGAGTAGCACGGATTGGACTGGAGTAGAGCAGGACAGAGTGGGCATAGAGTGTCGTGAGCAACACTGATATGTGCTGAAGTGGTGCTGCGCAGATGCTGAGGTGGTAGTGCGCTGGAGCAAAGGTGGTGCTGTGGAGGTGTTGCACTCATGCAGTGGTGCTAAGGTAGTGCTGGGCTGATGCTGCGGTGGTGCTGAGTGATGCTGTGATAGCATTGAGTGATGCTGTGCTGTGCAGATGCTGAGGTGGTGCTGCTGCACTGATCCTGAGGTAGTGCTGCACTGGTAGTAAACTGGTGCTGGGTTGAGAATGAGTGACACTAAGGTGGTGCTGTGGCTCAGCTGCTGCTGAGTAATGCTGAGGTGGTGCTGCTGAAGTGGTGCTCTGGGGATGATGCTGTGGGGGAGCTGAGTGATGTGGTGGAGCGGAGTGATGTTGCGGTGGTGCTGAGTGATGCTGTGGTGGAACTGAGTGATGTGCTAGTGCTGCGCTGATGCGGAGGTGGTGGTGCTGTGCTGGTGCAGAGGTGGTGCTGTGCCCATGCTGAGGTGGTGCTGAGGTGATGCTGCGCTTGGGCTGAGTGATGCTGTGCTGGTGTTGTGGTTGAGCTCAGGTGCTGCTCTGAAGCTCAGGTGGTGCTGAGTGAGGATGAGTTGGTGCGGCACTGGTGCTGCGCTAATGCCAAAGTGATGATGCATTGGTGCTGATTTTCTGTTGAGGTGGTGCTGCACTGATGCAGCTGTGCTAGTATTGCACTGGTGGTGGTGCAGTGATGCTGTGCCAATGCTGAGATGGTGCTGTGAGCATGTTGGGATGGAGCTCAAGTAGGGGTGCTGCACTGGTGCTGAGTGATGCTGTGGTTGTGCTGAGTAATGCTGTGGTGGGGATGCTGTGGTGGTGCTGCGCTGGTAGTGACGTGGTGCTGCGCTGGGGCTGAGTGATGCTGAGGCGGTGTGCTGGTGCTCAGGTGCTGTAGAGTGATGGTCAGGTGGTGCGGAGGTGGTGGTGCTGCCGACGCTGACTTGTGCTGAAGAGGTGCAGTGGTGGGATGGAGGTAGTGTTGCAGTGATGCATTCATGCTGAGGTGGTGGTGTGCTGATGCTGCGGTGGTGCTGACCTGGTACTGAGAGGTGGTGCTGAGTGATGCTGTGGTGGTGATGTGCTGGGGTGATGTTGTGCTGATGCTTGTGAGAAGCTGGCTTGGTGTATGGTGTACACTTAAGTAAGTGGGCACCTTGCACCAATCCAGACAACACTTATGTTGATTTTAGTGGTCTTAGACAACCTTTGAAAGCTCTCCAAGTGGTAGCTGTGGAGACAAGCCTTCAGGCTTAGTCCAGAAGGAGAGTAAAGCAGCTTGTTTTACCACAACATAATCCCATAGGTATACAATAAGTGAAAAAAACACAGTATATTTATAAAAATATGTATTTATTATAAGTAGGGTCCCGGTTTTATGTTATTTATTTTTTGGCCATTTCCGTCCATATTTATTGTTTGGCTATTTTATCTGTATTTATCCATATTTATTTTGTGTTTTGCGTATAAATTAAGTTGTAAAACTGTACATTTCCATATCTATTCAATTGATAGACGCGCACTCATACTTTGATGTCTGTCGTGTTTTAGCTATTTAAGCTGCCAAATATTACATAACAATACATCCATTGGTAAATACTCGCATTATACCATAAGTGTCTTATTTAAAGAAATGTCATCCTGTTTTTTAATTAACCATGCTGTTCATCTGCTCAGCTGCTGGCCTATAATTCATGAAAGACAGCACGTAGAGTCACTTAAAAGAAGCAACATTTTTTGTATTTATCCACTTTTAAACATAAATACAGACAGAAAACACATTGTTTTCGGTCTGTATTTATCTGTAAAAATCCGTAAAAACGGAAGACAGGGAACCTTAATTATAAGACACTCACTAACATATATAGATATCTTCTAGCCAGAGATAAACACAATGCACCCAATACTTTTCAATAGAACCAGGTAAGTAGCACGTAATACACAGTGGTCAGCGGGGGAGACCAAACTATATACTAAAATAGTAGTATGCGAACCAAGACTAAAGTCAAGACTATACCCAGAAGACGTAGAAATGCCAGGGACCCAAGGAACCAGCCAAGGTAAGTAACCAGGAGCCCCATGGAGACTGTGTGCAGAGTGGGAACACGACCGTGAAGTGGGATCAATGTAAGGCAATGGGTAAGTCGCTGTTGCAATTTTAAAGAAGGACCCTTCCCAGTATATCCTGAAGAAACCCCATGGAGGACAGAAGGTAGGAGAACCACCCCACCAATGGATACCTTAGGAACCAGGATACCTGCACCAGGGAAGCAGGGTGCATAGGTGTGAAGTGGCATCAGAAACCGCCTTCGAACCCAATGGAGGACTTCAGGAAGATGTCGCTGCTGGGGAAGGTGAATGTGTCCAGTGGAACTCGAAGATGGATTCAAGATGTGAAGAACCTGCAAGCAGAGTGGACAGAGTCTATGCCACTCAGGAGTGACCAGGAGGCACGGAAGACGAATGCCCACAGATGTCGAGTGTTGCAGGAGAGCTGACGGTGACCTTGAAACTGCAGCTGTATGGACCAGGCGATGCTGTGGAAGACCAGGAGCTGTAAACAAGCTGTCCCATCTCGGATGTCTAGAGTTGAAAGGTAGGTGTCTGGAGGAAGCACCAATAAGCCTTGGCAACTGCAACCAAATGGAAGTCGAAGAAGGTACAATGTCGGGACCAGAAAGGTCCAGGAGACTCACCACAACCAGGTGAGTCAGGGCAGGCCCGAGCAATCAGGGGAGCCCAAAGAATTCAAAGATGACCCTCAAGAGGACCCACAGGCTAGAGGCACTGGAGTCGCAAGAGGACTTCGAGCAGCTCACCAGAAATGCAAGCCCACAGTGCAAGTGATGTGGTGAGGATGACAATCTTGGTCACAGGAGATACTGGAGGTTGGGGCTACTTGGAGCCTGAAGATCTTGGTGGAAGGAAGCCAACAAGCCTTTGCAACTGCAAGTCGACACGTTGCACAGGGGTTTGGTTCCAGCGGCTCTGCCGAGGGATACTGGCTTCAAACCTGGTGAGAGGACAGGGCAGGCCTCGAGGGATGTGAAGAACCACCACCTGTGTTGTTGAGCCTTTCGGAGTTTGTGGGATCCCAGGATCAGCAGACCGGTCAGCTTAGTTGCGGTGCCTGCAGATCTTCACTTCAAGGGAGATTCCTTCAGGTGTCTTGGATGCCCACAGGCCTTGGAAGGTTCCTGTATGGTGCACAGGCACGGACATTGCAGCAGATGAGCAGGGCAATGAAATCGGGAGCAGCAGGAGTCTTCCCGGTTGCAGCCTTGTTGCCCAAGAGTACCCAGACGGTTGAAGAAGTGGTGTCTAAAATTAATGTTGTCCCACGACGAATCTAGGGACCCACCCACAGGTAAGCCCTTAAATACCCTAAGGAAAGGGTTGGGACGATTCAGGGGTCCCTCCGTAAGGAGGGGCTTGACAAGGGGGAGGATACTCCCCTGCCCTTTGTCCAGTTTCGCACCAGAGCGGGAGCCAATGGCTCCCTGAACTGGTTTGGACTGGACTATCTCGGCATCGGCTCCCCTGCGCCCACAGAAATGCAGAAACATGCAAATCCGAAATGCAAACAAAATCATGGCAGAAAGTTCATCAGCACCAAAAGCCTACAGAAATGTGGTGTGAATAATATTGCACTTGTATCCACACAGGTAAATGTTTCTAAGACTAAAAGTAGCCTCAATCCACCAAGGTCGTCTCAACCGTCTGCCTACCAGCAGAAGGAGACACCCCACTGGTGTCGGCACGAACATGGAACGCAACATCAAAGAATACAGTTTTGAATGAAAACATATTAGTATACAATACAAAGGGATTGCACACGAGCGCAGAGGAAACAACCTATGCAAGATCTCGGGTTCAAGACATGGACATCCGACTAGCCGCCTTACTGACATGCACACATTAACGATCACGTGTCAAAGAAGCATTGCTACAAGGAAGAAAGGAAGACACTTCAAACACGCCAGCTGAAACAAAACGATGGAGGTGGAGAACACAGGCAGCAGAAGCAGGCAGGAGCAAAGGCAACATGGGCAGCGCTCGGACACAGGAGCACATCACAGACATGTGCAAAGGTAACGAGAGGCCACTGGCAAGCAAGAAATGTTGCGGGACAACTCAATGAAAAAAACAAAAAACTGTGCAGAGCAAATGATAAATAAATCCAAAAGTAAGAGCGCATGTAACAGGGGTAGTCGCCAGGAAAGCAAAAACACACCCAAAGACGGGACAAAAAGTAGCATTTCACCAATAAAATTAAAGCAATTTAGAAAGGCACATGAAACAACCAAATGGAAAGCGGTGGGTATGGTCTCACCCCACATAGGGATTACAGCCTTCCTCGCAGAGGAGCGCATGCGCGGTGCCTCTAGGCTCGACCTAAAAGGATAGGGTACCTCTATTCTTTTACTGCGCTGCACATATATGTTGTGCTTATAGTGTCTTGTCGTACTTCTGTTCTTCAAATGAATTACAAAAGTACACAGAAAAGTCACACATTCCCATGGCTTGTATACACAAAGCAATCATTTTTGCTTTCTATTTGCACTGCAGCAGGCTTTAATTTTAATGTGTTAATAACGATTTGCATGTTGCCTTCCCATACACTCACAAACAAGTACTTGCAAAGCTGATAGGTCAGGATTTACTAAGAACAGACACGGGCATGTGCACATGCTGTTTGCATACTTTTACACATTAAATCTAGACCTACACCTATTGAGTTTGCCAATGTATGTTGAGTTCATTGTGTTCTTAATATTGTAATGATGATGATAATCCGCATTTTTGCTGTACTGGAGTGATTGATAGTTGGACTAACACCCATTTATAGAACATTTCAGAGCTGCCAGCCTGTGCAGGCGCGCTATCAAAGCGCTATAATCAAAGGATATTATTTTATTTTTTACGCATCCAGCAAGTGCTTTTTTGCCGGAAGACAAGGGCAGCCCCTTCCACTTCACGACCGTGTTTCCCACCTGTGCTCCAGTGTTTGCCAAAGGCTATGTTGAGAAAAGCACACAATTCCCCTCTGCAGCTCTCATTTGTGTCCCTATACCTGCACCATAAACAAACAGAAAAACACGCAATGGTAAATCGATGGCCCCAGCCTGGGGGCTGATGGGGTGGGGGGGCGTTTTACCCAGCGATGTTCATTTACACTCACCACTCATAGAATAATCTCTCTGAAATCAAACGTGGCGTCGACAGCAGCGTTCACAGCCCAGTTTCGAACATGAAGAAAGCCGCATCATTTGTTATTTTCAGCTCCCCCGAAAGTGTGAAAATGTCCCGGAAGTGTCAGCGCTGGCGCATCAGACAAGAACGGAAAATAACGAGCTCTCCGAGGGTCCCACATTTTCATGAGTCCTGCAAGAAGCCTTCACTCTGGAGTCCAGATTTCTATACCGCAAAGCTAGATGTATTCAACTTGTAACAAACCTTGGCACAGCCAACAGGTCTGGCTTGTATTCTGAGCCGTGACTGAAACATTGACAAAAGTGTGATATAATGAAGGGGGAAAAAAAGAGATTGCTCTCCGAATACAGCGCGTCTACGTTATAAGCAATGCCATGTGCGAAGATTCAATTTACTTTGAGAAGCAAAGTAGTGCCTCGTGCACTGCAATGCAAGCAAGCTCTGTAGGAGGCGGAATAATACAACAAACAGACATTAGCATGAGTGGAGCCAATGCCCACTCTATGGAGCTTTTAAAGAATTGGTAAAAATGCATGACTGACAGCAGTGTGAAGCGAGGCCTAAACACGGTCGCTGGTGCACTAGAGGAGAGGCTCTTAAAATAGACTTCTTTGTCAAACGTGTCCTTCCCAGCAGGCGCCCATGTGAACAGAAAACAAGTACCCTCACATTCTGTCTTTCTAGTCTTCTACATGGACATCAACTGGGGACCTGCAAGTGTCAAAGCTCGTAACCACAGCTTGCAGTTTGCTCCCTCTGACTTTAGGAACAACCCTTGATGACCCAAGAGACAGTAATGGGACAGAGAGAGTAAAATGCGAGGACAAGCAGTCCCAACTGCGAATGTGCACAGCTTCGTGGTAAATGCACCTAGTTTTGAAAAAATGTATGTGGAAGGGAAACCAATTGATTAACACGAGATGGGCAGAGTCTGAGATGCTCCTGTTAAGGCACAGGATAAGTACTGCTTCAGCCGATGGTGTCGGAGGGACTTGGGCAGCCCTGTAATGATGGCACTGCCACAGTCAAGGCGTCATTAACTAATGAACTGTACCGCATTTTGATGATGGACAGGAACAAGTCCCTTGAGAAGCTCGAAGAGGTTACCTCAACCACTCGAGGAGCAGACAGAAAGAATCTTCTTAAATAGGCACCCCTGGTATAACATAGGAACACAGGGTGAGAGTGGTTCCAAGGAGAGGCCACCAGGCATTAGACCGGATGAACAATTTAAAAATCATGAGATTTTTTTGACAAAAAAAAAATCATGAGATTTTTAACCTCTTGGCAGATCACTGTTGTCATGCACTCCTCCTACCAACAGTGAAGGCAGCTACAATTTCATATGGTTGATGTTACAGTGCTCTCGCAAAACACCCGCTGTTATACACCACACACTCTTAAAATCATGGGAGCCTACCCTAAATTAGGTCTAGGCGGAATTTCAATCACGCCAGAGAAATCGGAGTTATTATGGTAATTCCCCGTCACTGTTTGACCCAAAATTTCTGATAATTATGTAATAACACCTGTTCCCCTAATTTGGAGGAAACATCGTACCACAAAAGTACATTTACCAAATGCAAGCGGCTGCTCGTGCTTGCTATTTGTGTTCTTCTGCATTTAGCACTTTTTCTTTTACCATAAAACTGCATCCTCGAGTCCATTTTAGATACGAGGGTGCATTTTGCACTAAGAAAATAGCGCTACATGGCGGAAGTACGTACGGGGAAAATCCTACCCCAAGAGCACATTTAGCTAGCTATTCGTGGTCTGCTGCATTTAGCGCAAAATGCATCCTCGTATTCATTTTGGATGCAAGGGTGCATTTTGCGCTAAGAAAATAGTTCTAAATGTCAGGACTAACTTGGGGGAAAAATCTTACATGAAGATCACATTTAGCGAGCAACTACTCACGCTCGCTATTCATGTTCTGTTGAATTTAGAACTATTTCTTAGAGAAAAATGCACCCTCACATCCATTTTGGGCATGAGGGGGCATTTTTGCACTAAGAACTAGTGCTAAACGGAGATTTGCTGTTCCGGAGTAATTCTGCGTAATCTAGATGAATTTTTAGGCAATTCCGCGTGATCATGCTACACTGAATTATGCAAGTTATGCCCAGCCTTCCTATAAATCTCTAGCGACCTGCTTCCATCGATCAACTTATTACATCTCCTCACATAAATCCCTGCATCTCCTAAATTCGTGGTAACATGCTCCCCTCTGACACAAAAATATGATTTCATGTCTCCTCAAAAGGACCTTCCACTTCACAGACACTGCTGCTACAGATCACTTGTCTGCTTTCACTAGCTACCTACACATGTAAGATGGTGGTGGGAAGCTGTGAACATGGCCACATTACAGACTCTAGGAGAATACCAATCTTTACTCAGCTATTGAGACACTGAATGTATTTTCGTCCACACACCAAACCATCTCACCACCTTTCATCAGTGAGTTAATGGTTCTGACATACTGTAGCAGCAGGGGCCTTGTGACATCAGAATCATCCCTAAAGGCAGGCAAACTCTGACGCTATCTAAATACAAACAAGCCAATAGTTTGGGACCTAACTCTTGAAAGCCCACAAACTCATCGCACCTGCGGAGTGCCTCAAGGTCCATTGCTCAGCTCCACCCTCTTCAAAGCATACATGATCCCTCTGCCATCATCATACACAACGATATCCTCTTGTCGGCCTACGACATGCAACTCATACTCTCCCTCTCTCCGACAGGACCCCCCAACACAAAAAACACGTTCACCCTCTGCATAACCGAAGTAGCTAAATGGATGGAAGCCAACTGACTCAAGCTAAACAGCGACAAAACCGAAGTAGAGATTTTTGGCAACAACTCCTCACCATGAGACTCCAACTGGTGGCCGGCTGAACTTGGACACAAACCCAGAGCCCAACGCAGGAACCTTAGAATAATCATCTATAGTAAACTGGACATGACTGCACAAGTCAACGCTATCACTGCATCTTGTTCCACATCCTGAAGATGATGAGGAAGATCTTCAAATGGCTCTTCAAAATTGTCACTCACACCCTAATCGCCAGCAAGTTGGACAAAGGGAACGGCCTCTACATCATACTACTAAGCAATTCACTAGAAAACGCCAGACCATCCACAACTGGGCAGCAGGACTCATCTTCACCTACTGCTATCGCCTAGACACCTCTGGGTATTTGATGCGTTTTAGAAGTTACTATAACATAACGCCCCATAAAGAACTCACATCACACTACCCACCATACCTCAGTGAACTCCATTGACTCCTGATACATAAACGTGTTCAAACTCCTCACACACACACATTCAAGGCACTACACAACTCAGGCCTCACCTACCTGAACAGTCACATCTCCTTCCACCAACCACCCAGAAACACATGCTTTGCTAGACTTCTACTCGCACACATTCCATGCACATACAGAACCCGATCAGGATCACAGGCATTCTCTTACATTACTCCTAAAGCATGTTACGGCCTCCCACTCCACACCAGAGCGCCCTCATCTGTTCTTGAATTCCACAAGATCTAGCTTTTCAATTAACCAACTTATCCTAAGCAGGGAGTGGTGCACAAAAACCTGCTCAGCGCCAAGACACCCTTGCGGGGGATAGTGCACTTTCTTCTAGTGTCAGAGCATACCTTGAATTATAAAGAAAGGACTCTACAGCAATAGGGCGGTGACCTATGTATTATAGGTCATTATCATAACATATTGTGACACAACACTAGTCAGAACCTGTCCTCAAGTCTTAAAAAATGGCAAATCGGCATGAGATTTGCCCTAACCTCCCATGCAAACAGTTCCCTGCCTGTGTCGCTGGGCAGACTTGGAGCAAACAGGCCAATAAGAGTTCACAATCACAGCAGCTCTTAGTGATGCATTTCATTTTACTCCGTAATAAAAATATTTTAATTACGATTCCAGCAAATGTTTGTTGACTTTCTGTGCTGCTCATTAAGCTGCTGCATGGGACGTTTTGTAAGTGCAAACAAAACAGGGGGTGGTGCTGCTTGGCACAGAGCACAGCTCGTCCACAGGCCTCTGCTTGGCGGAGATGTTTTGTTCATGGATCAACAGTGGATCCACAGGGTGGGCCATTGGCCGAAAGGCCCCAGAACAAGAGAAGGGGAGCATACATGCCAATAGTCCCGATACAGGGGGGAGATCCCCGATTCCTGAAGCCAAAAATGGCTTTAGTTCCTCTGTTTCAACAGAATTTAATAGGGAAAATACATTCTCAGGATTCTCTTTTTTTAATGGATTTTTTTTTTAAAATCCCACATTTGACCAATAAAATGTTGGCATTTATGGGGGAGGAACACTGATCGCACGTGCACATTACCGAGACCAGCCGTGAACGCGAAATATCGAGTCATCAGCAGCACGCGCCTCAATGTTTTGTGAGTAATTAAACTCCATTTGCAACAAAATATGGAACACAAAAGAGAATAAACCTCATTTAACGAGAACAGATGGGCAAAAGGTTCAGGGAAATTACTAGAAATAGAACTTCTAGATGTATCTTGCTTTGACTCTCCACTGCAGCGTATGTGACCGCATCACCATGGCCTGCTCGCAAGAGCACCTTGTAACAGATTTAACAGATTTTTTTTTTACTGTTTTCCATTGGGCGAACGTGGTCCGAGAGCATTATAGCACTTCACATGAGAACTTCATAGCATTGCAGGTCGGAATCATGTTTTTTTATTTTTACTCTAGACATCGGGACATTAGGTGATTTGCACAGAATGTGTAGTCAATGCAGGGACTTGAGCCTCGTTCCCCAGTACCACGAGGCTACATCTCCTAACCTAGTTTTGGAATTAAAGGCAAACGCACTTGTATCAGCATGGATGCCTTCCACAACCAGAGCAAACTACAGGACAGGCATTAATATATCAAATAGGTCTGGCCTTGGCAATCTGATGCAATGGTTAGTTAATTAAAGGAGAGAGAGAAAGAGATAAAAGAGAGAAAGAAAGAGAAAGTGAGGTGTGTGTGTGCGCATATATATAAGAAAGAGTGGGCATGTATAGCCCACACTGTGGGGACGGGTTCGGTCCTCACAACATAGGTTAACCTTGAGAGAACCATACAAACACTATCTCTGTGAGGACCGGTGTGTTATGAGGACCAGTCCCCGTAGTGTGTTTAGGTACTTTTGAAATGTTTCTTTAAGGAACTGTGAACACAATGGTATACAATAAATATTTCCACCTTCCTCTCGGATGAGTTATATAGCCATACAAGGCTTGAATACAAATGATCTGTTTTATTAATTTGCTATGCTCATGCTATCCGAAACATTTTGTAATATCCAGACTAGCTAACTCGGCGATTTTTCGGTTGTATTTGAGATAGTAACTGATGTTACGTCTTTTTGTATATATGTACAGATTTTAAATGGTGTGTATATATGTTTTCTTTTAGCCCTGAAGAAGTCTCTCCTGAGACAAAACGCGTTGGCTAAATGAATTCTGTGAATATTGGATTTTAACAACTGAATATATTTATCAATAAAGAAAAACCTTTACGACTATAAGAAAAATCTGGACCTGCTTTTTCTAACAATCATCATGGATATTTGATGTTCTAATGAACTTTAATGAGATTTATAATTGATGTGTGCTAATTCCAATTCTTTCTGTGTTTGGGGTTGAACCCAATAGGAAGTGGAGAGGGGTGCACTTCCTGGTTTTCTAGCACCATCACCATACTGTTAAGCCACTCCCAGTGAGAGGCGCAGGATCTTTGCCTCAACCCTCTGTGTATTCTCCTTTGCTAAAAAAAACCCCATAAAGGAGCAGTTTGGGCATAACCCAAATCCTCACCCCCCAGTTCCATGTGGATGTTCAGAAAGTCTCCCCAACCCTTACATTGCCCATAGGCACCAGTTAGATGTTTGCTGGAGGGCCTCTCCAAAGAGCTGGCCCTGCAGCCAACCAGTACTACAACGGCCTCTTGGGGGGCATGGGAGGATTTTGGCAAACACCTGTTGCACCAGAGAAAAGAAAAAGTCACTTCTAAACTAGAGAGTGATAATGGTTAAGGAGTTACTGTCCAGACCAGTGATCTTTTTATGCTATATTGTTTTGTAGAGCGCACAGCTACTCAGCATAGTGTCCCGGCGCAAGGCAGAGGGGATACCGACAGGAAACTGGGTTAACTGTTAAAGATCTAATGGGAGTCTATTCTAAAAGAGAGGTGCCTGATGGGAAAAGGATCTCCCACCTATTCTGAGGTGGCTAATGCAGGGCACCCTTGCCGGGTACGCCGAGGGAGAGCGAAGGGTGCATGCAGATATGTACGAGCTGCTCCTCTTGCTGAGATAGGATGTGCCCGTCCTGTGCATGGCCTTGTGCATAAGGACCATGGCCTTAAAGACAAACCTCGTTTTTACCGGGAGCCAATAAAGGGCCCTTAGGTGGAAGTCATATGGGACCTAGATGGGAGTCTAAGTGAGAGTCTTG
The DNA here is from genome assembly GCF_964204655.1 of Triturus cristatus. Lineage (NCBI taxonomy): Eukaryota > Metazoa > Chordata > Amphibia > Caudata > Salamandridae > Triturus > Triturus cristatus. Next base: position 816,269,881 of record NC_140586.1, read on the forward strand.
CTGCCGTGTTCTGCACCACCTGCAGTCTCTTAAGGAGATAGTGAGACCAAGGTGCAGAGCATTCCCATAGTCTATTCTCAACGTAATCAGGGCCTGCACTACCTTTCTAGAATCAGACTCAGATAGAAGGGATAGGAATTTTTTCAGCATGCGAAGCACGCTGAAGCAGGACCTGGCTAGGGCTTTAATCTGAGGTTGAAAGGAAAGGGATTTATTTTTTTCATCCCTAAATTCTTTACGCAGTATTGTGGGGAACCCGGGTGCAGCAAGTTGCTCGGCCAGCAGGGTTCCACGCAATTGTGGGGGACATCTTTAAAGGTCACGATCTCAGTTTTGTCCGTGTTACATCTCAAATGGTGCAGATCCAGCCAGTGAAACTATAGAAATCAAGCCATAAAAAAAACTGATTATGAAATTGGTTATTCGAGTAAGAGTTTCCAATAAACGTCTAGGCTGCATTCAATTCAAATATCCGAATTAAGGAAAACTAATGGTGCTCCCAACAAAATGTTTATAGACCAAAACAAATCTCCAAACATACTTTTGCACGTTTCAACAAATCCATAGAAGCAAACATGATCTACAATCGGATAAGCTCTGGCGCCAGTGCTACATTTGTGAAAAAGTAGGCATGTCTGCCCTAGTTTTTCTTTGGGGGACGTCATTGGTGTTGCTGAAACCAATGTTGCCAGATACCTACGATGACTAGTTTAGATACCATTACCCTACACTTCCTGCCTTTCTCACACCTGCAGGTTCTTTTTTATTATTGCTTTCTTCGTTTATCACTCTTTGCCCTTATTTCTGTTCTTTCTTCTTTGACCATTTTCTGCCTTTCTCCCTTGCTGTGATTCACTTTTCATGAGGTAAAATAAGTCCCTGTCCTCAAAAAATAAGTGCATGTACCCAACACCTGTAACCACCTGCATAAATTAAGCACTGCTAGTGTCAGTTTAAAGGTATTTGGAGGTGCTCACAGGCACTGAAACTTTGAGTGAACCAACCAACATTATCAGTACTGCAGGTAAATATAATATCCTTTTTAGTTGAGCAGCTCAAAAAGTGCTTGTACAACAGGACATTAACAACCTTTAAACACATTCAGAGCTCTGCTAACCTGGCCAAACACCCAAATCATCACTGCACAGTAACATTAAAACTTGTCCTTAATTACACACCTAACCAGTGCACAGGAGCTGTGTGAATTAACTTCACATAACGTACATATAGGAACCTGGAGTGGACTAGCTGGAATGCAAGACGAGATTTATCCTGAGTGTAAAATACTGAAATAGAACGAAAATTAAACTTCTCCAATTTTTAAAGCCATCTTAGCGCAATTACTTCCTGGAGAAGGATAAACGTGAAGCGCTTTTTAGGGCGAGCATTCAAGACCTATTGTCATTTCTTATGTTGGGTTAAAGCCATCCCCCAGCTTTTCATTTGTCTATGTCAGTATCCTTCAAAAATTCTTGCTTGCCAGTGGTCAGTCCTCCCTCTTTGTCCCTCCTTTCTCTCCTTTGTTCCTCCCATGCAGCAGGGACTAAGTACTGTCTCATTCCACTATGGTTCTTAATCTGTTCTCTGGGGGACTCTTTTCTTTCTTGGTTTCCTGCTCCGTTAGTGTTTGTCTGTGTTCAACTGCACCTCCCTACCTACTTATGTTTAAATGTAGCTTTCTTCCTCCCATCCCCTCTTTATGCCACAGATACTTTACTGATGCCTCCCCTGCAGTGCTTCCAGCTCTGTTGCGTATATTATTTTTAGGTTTATTTAGGCTTTTTGAGGTTTGCTTAAGTTGGGCTTCTTTGTGGTAGGATAGTTTGGTTTGGGCTTCATTTTAAGGTGGGATTGGGCTTGTTTTTTCCTGCCAGGTCTGCTCACTGTGGCCTTAATTATTCCTGTGGTCTCCACCCCCAACCCCTCCCACAATAGTGCTTGTGTGGGCCCCCACCACCCCTCCAATACCGATCAATGCTTTTTATTTGATTTTTTGGTGTATTTTAGGGCGAACATTTGCCCACAATCATTCACTGACAGAATGTCAAAGCGATGCCGAGGCTCGAACACGGATCCCCAGCTCTTAAGTCTGCTGCTCTGGCTGCTGAGCCACGCCCTCTCGCTCTGGGGATCCCTCTTGGTGTCACTCTTTGTTTGCATCAAGCCACGCATGAGCAGCAGCTTGCTCTCCATATTTTATTTCATTCGTCAGTGCTTTACAAAAGCACCAGTTACGTTACACAATTACAGATTCATATTTTTTGTAGACACAAGATTATTCAGCAGCCCAGGACATTACTTAAATGTCTTTAACAGAGTTCCCGATTAATCTCCCAGTGTCTAAAAAAATATGAATATTCCACTGTGTAATGTTACTGGTGCTCGTGGAAAGAGCTAGGAAAGTGAAACAAAAAGCCTGCAGAGCGACCAAAGGTTTTGCTGTCACTGGATTAAATACATCAAGTAAGGAGGAATTCACGGGACTGATGTGCATGGTGGTGAAGCACAGACTCGGCGTCTCTCTTGAAGTGCCGCACCCTTCTACGGTGGTGTATCGTCTAGGTAACGTAACTGGTGCTCATGTAAAGAGCGCCAATATCTTCAGGTGAGTTTGCGCTATATAAATATGCAACAAAAAAAAAAGCATTTGTTTGATTTTGAGGAAGAATTCCATTAAATACATACAGCCTGATAACACTATAGTGGTGTCAGTCTCTCCAGTGTAGTGTTAACAGGTCATATGTATTTAATCAACTTCTTCCTCAAGACACTGCCAGTCCATAGCGCAGCCTCTGATGCGCATTGTTCTCCATCTGCATATATCCGGACCGACCATCCTGATAAGTCACTACGGGCCTAGGGTCTGATAATGGCGGCGCTCGATGGGTTGAAAGCTTCTTGCAAAGTATTTCTAGTTGAGCTTATCGCAGACGCACCCGAGTGCTTCACAGGTCTTTAAAAGGCCAGGCTTTCTTGTGTTTTTCACCCCTTCATCTCCATTCTGCGTATTGCTGGAAGAATTAGAGCACCCCCCGAAATTTTTAGTAGCCTCCTCCGAAATGTGGCTCTAGTTACGCCTCTGACACACATTGACACTATCTGGACAAATGTTTGAGTTTTTTAGTACTCGTTGAACACCCAAATACAGCAATTTTGTTTTTTTAAATCTGCTACTTACACAGCAGCCGATGAATTATAAGGCAAATCCATAATTAAGTGTAAAACCTGCAGCGTCGCATAATCCCCGTGGCCCTCCAAAAAGTGTGTCTCCTCTTCAACTCAATTTGGTCAAACTACTACTTATTCTACCTAGAGTTTTTTTTTCTCCAAATGCATGGGATCCTGCCACCTTCCCGCACGAACCTCAGCATTAACCACACTACCGAGTATTCTAAAAACATATTGGTGCCCTGCCGCCGCCACCACCCTACCGCACACTCTTCACTGACTGCCTCCCCACCATCCTCTGCACCTTTCCTCCCCGCCTAAGCTGAAGCAGCGCTGGCGGTGCGGACCGTCTCTCCATGAGCGGTGTTGGTACAGATTTAAAATCCACCAGTAGAGACTCGCATCCGACAAGTAAGATGGCTACTGGCCCCAGTGACCGTGCCACCGGTGCTTCGGAGTCACTGCAGTGAATAACCAGAATTATAATCCAGATATTCACGCTAATGGCTCTCACGAAGAGTCTGCCGTAACAATGGTATTTAGACAAAGGGCGTGTGGGAAAGACTAGCAGTTGCAAGTGTCGCCGGTCCTATGGTTGGCCTCAGGTTGAAGAGACCAGTTGCTTAAGAAATGTGATTTACTAAACATTTCAAATCATATTTCACAGGGGACTTCTTTGGCAATAAGAATAATAGTCGAAACAGATATGTCAAAATTACAAAGAAGTGCATTTGAAAAGGTTATTTCCTAAAGACAGATGCATGTTAACATTTTTGTCAAAGGTCTTTGAATGAACAGCCAATGGCACACAAACCGCAGGTTATACTTTAAAACAGGCGGGGGAAGGGGCCTCTTGAGACTATTCCATCAGCACATAACAAGTCTTATGCAATAAGGTCATGTAAACAGCGCTTCATATCGCACTTTGCCATTCCTAAACTCTACCCATGGACGGAAGTGACACTGCAGGGATCCCAACTTGTGACCTGGCGATTAATAAATATTTCAGCACCGCATATTTAAATCGCGGAGCCATCCTGTGGTAGAGAGGACATGATCCTTGCTCACAGTCTCACGGTACGCTCCACTACTACCTTTCCAAGCCCTGTATCTGTCGTATTCTAGAGCGTAGGCTAGCGGCAGGCAGTGCGGTTGGGAGTGGCGGATGGATGCAGATTAAGGATAAGCAGGCCACACTGTTTTCACGTTGTGTATCTGGATTTGTACACAAAGCCTGCTCCAGTTAACTGTTCTCCAGTGTGCTCTGTGCCAGGGTAGTAGGAGACACTGAATTGATGGGGAAACAGAGCGGTTTGAAGACTTTCCACAGACCCTATACAACGTGCCTGTGGTTTCCGAGCCACAGACTCCGATAAAGTATAACATTGCATAGTTTAGAAGTGAAATAGAAAGGCAGGCTTGCAGTCACAGTTTACATGTATGCTTTAACATTATTTACATTCTGCAATAAAGCAAGGGTAGACGTGATATCAAGCATAGGGTTTTGAAAAGGATGCAGCATTTCGGCTTATAACACTTTGCGCCATAACTGTGTGAAATAAAACAGTAGAAAAAGTAAATAATCCAGTTTTGTAGGGTCAAGAAGCTATGAACAGCACATTGTTGGACTCGCGAACTCGAACACTTTTCCTCCCTTAAAAAAATTGGCAAAAGTAACAGATGCCATGTTACTGTGTAGGAAAGACAGGAAGGGCTGGGACAGTGTCCGTGGCACGGCAAATTTTGCACAACGTGCAACTGACTGCCACTGTAAAATACAGAAAATAGGGTGGCTTTTAACAAAATTAGGAGATACCATGATACTGTATTGAAAAGACTGGAAGGGCTGGGGTAGTGTTAGCGGTACTGCAAAACCCTGCTTTATGTGCAACTCACTGCCACTGTAAAAGGTAAAATATATGGTGCCTTTTAGTAAAAGGCAAAAATGTCATGTTACTGTGTCAGCTATACTGGAAGGGCTGGGGCAATGTCTGTGGCACGGGAAGTCCTGCTTAATATGGAGATTACTGCCACTGTAAAATTTAAAAAATGGTGGCTTTTAAAAAAAATTGGAGATACCTTATTACTGTATTGGAAAGACTGGAAGGGCTGGAACAGTGTCATTTGCACAGCAAGTCTTACTTCATGTGAAGGTAAATACCACTGGGCCAGTAGCCTCTTATAACCATTGCGGCAACCCTTTAGCAAAAGGAGGAGATGCCACGTTATTGCATCTAAAAGGCTTGAAAATCTGGAACAGTGTCAACAGTATGGCAACTGCTGCTTAATGTGCAACTAACAAACACTGTCCCAGTAGCCTTCAATAATATAGTAAATAAGGGAATTCATATATAAAGCGTATCTTAACATCCTATAATTCTGGCCAAATCACTTTATCTATCCATGCCTACCAAATAAATCTTTCCATGTTTAATATAAAGCGCATAGATACCTTCAGATTGGTGCGGAGCATATTTTTTTTTTTGCGCACATCTGATGGAATCATGTTTAATTACATCATCCAAGATGAAAATAAACCTTCAACTCAGTTTATAAAGTTCCCTTAAGTAATAGAAGAAAATAACACAGTATTACGTCTAAAAGGATGGAAGGTCTGGGACAATGTCAGTAGCACAGCAAGTTCTGCTTCAGATGCAACAAACTGTCACTCACCCACTGGGCCTTTTATAACTATTGGGGAAAGCATTGTAGCACAGGCATTTGCAATGCAATAGGTCTCACATTTATGCAAGTTTGAGCTATTGGCATTGTAAATGACAATGCCTTTTATTTATGTTTTGGTTTTTAAAACATAAATAAAAGGCATTGTCATTAACAATGCCAATAGCTTAAACTCGCGTAAATGCGAGACCTATTGCATTGCAAATGCTTGTTTTTTTATACTCCTAGCTTGATTTCTTGCCTCCTTTAAGCTGAGAGGTGGAGCAGTGAGAAAGCAAGTCCTGGCCGCCGTGGCCTGCAACCACACAGATGGCTGTTATCAGCTCAGGACAGTCAGAGGTGGGCAGCTCAGATGTCTGGTAAAGTGCTCAGTCTTAGCTCGGGGTGTTTCACATCACATGATGTGAACAAACCACGCCTGGCGGGCGACTCCCAATCACGTGACACAGATGCATCCCAATAATATAACCACATACACCCTGCAAGAGTCCTGTAAATGTTTCAGCCCTTGTAGTCCAAGGATTTAACAATCCTACCTATACGCCTACCGGCTTCTAATTACCATTTGCACAAATTATCGCACCTAACTACCCTTAAGTTAGTCTACCACAAAGAAACTGGAGAAAATGCATGGAATGGCTCCCTTGTGGGAACAAGACTCGACATTGCAATGGAATATACATTTTTGTCCCAAATATTCTACATCGCAATTTAAAGCGCATTGACAATCATGCAGCACGTATAACTCAAAGAGCAACTGGGCCACAAGATCTAGTTTGAAATAGTGTGTGTGTTCTAGAGGGCCACACAAGAAACTGATCCGGAGTGTCTCACCAAAGAACTAACTTTATATGGGAGGCAGCGTTTACAATGCTGGCATACAACACAATGACCTTACCACGTATGCCGTTACAAAAAAACTAAGTAAGTATATATAAGGTAGGTGTGTGTGTGTGTTAGGTGAACAATTCTGTGATAAACATTTTGAAATAATTTTTTTTAAAAAGAAACGTAGAAATTCACCATTTATGGTTAGCAGAAGTAACTATAGCTTGCGCCCCCGCCAAGCACTGCTTATGACCTCACATATTACATCACTCACGTGTTCTATGAGATCATTTATGACATCTCAAATGGCATCGATTGAGTCTCTCGCCATCCCAACCGTCCAGATATACAATTATTTTTCAACCTTCATTTCTTCAAACTACGGAACATATTTTCACCAAATCACAATAAGCACCATGTGCGTACCAAGAACTATCTTCCTGCCAAGTTTGATGTAATCCCGTTCAGCAGTTTTTGCCGTAGCCCATATTAAAGAAGTATACAGAAAATGCATAGGGATTTTGCATTTGGCCCCCCTTTTCTCTCAGAACCCACTGACGAATTACGCCGAAACTTTCCATGCACAAACAAATAAAAAAGTGGCACCTTTTTGGAAAGTTTCGTGGAGGTTCATCATCTGGGGCCAAAGTTATTATCAACACAAAAAACACTTTTCCTATGGAACAGCTGACCTAATTATAACTACCTAGTGGCAACAGTTATATATATATTTTTTTTTGGGGGGGGGGGTTTATAGTAAGTGTGTTTTTAGGTTTTAGGGGTGGTTAAGTGCATAGAGCGGTAAGTGTTTTTAGGATTATAGGGTGGGTATAGGGTGGTAGGAATGGTTTTAGGGTATGGGGATAAGGATATATGGTGGTAAGGGTGGTTTACGGGTTATGGGGTGGCTAAGGATATACGCGGGAAGGATGTTTTAAGGGTTTAGATGTGGGTATAGGGTGGCAAAGGTGTTTTCAAGGTTTACAGCTGGGTAAGGGCATACAGTTTTAAGAGTGTTTTCAGGGTGGATATGGACATAGAGTAGTAAGGATTTTTTTAGGGTTTAGGGGTACATAGGGTGGTAAGGGTGTTTTTAGGGTTTGGGTTGATAATGGCATAAGGTGGTATGTGTGTTTTAGAGTTATGGGGTGGGTAAGGGCATAAGGTGGCAAGCACGTATTTAGGGTTTATCGGTGGGTAAGTGTATTACGAGGTAAGGGTGCTTTTAGGGTGGGTAAGGGTGTAGGGTCTAGGGTGTACATGGTGCATTTAGGGTTTAGGGGTTAGTAAGGGTATATGAAAGTAAGGTTACAAACAAAATGGGGAGTGTCCCCCCAAAAAGAAAACATTTATTTTTATAATACTTAAAATAAGTGGGTGTCTCCTTAAACAATAAAATATCTTCAAATCATGTGATCTTAGGAAAAGATAGAGACCACAGTCAGAGCTGGGCCCTTGCTGCTCATTGTCGTGTGTGTGCTGGCGATACAGGTGGGTGAGCTGCTGAAAACTCGAGATCCTCTTGGAACCTAGAGTCCAAACGAGATGAGCTTGCACAGAGAGTGAAGGCAAGGGAGACACATAGGGAAGCAGGTTTGAATCCCTGGGCTCAGCGGCACCCTTTGAATTCCGGCAAATCTGGATGTGCCATGAAAAAATTGTGTAATGCAGTCTTTGTCTGTCTGTTGTGCCTGGCTCTTCTGACTGTCGGCGGTCAAAGTTTGCATCATGTAAAAATGCAAACAATAAAATGTTGATTCTGATTGTCACCCATGCATTATTCCCATGTCCCATGTGTTAACCTTAGATGTCAGAAAGGAATACAGATCTAACCATTATGGATGAATTGCAGAGTGTGAAAGTGGAGAATTTGGAGTGAATCCTGGCTTTCATGCTAGTCCAAATAATGTGTGATCAACGGCAAATACTTGATTTCACTGAGTGAGCTGCCTTTTTGTTCATTTCCTTGCTTTTTTTGTCCATTTGCATCTTCTGAGGGCACCTTCAAATATGGAAGTTCAGGTGTGCTCTGCATCAAAACCTCTCATCTTTGACTTATTAGCCTATGTTGCTCCATCAATAATAATTATCTAGGCCACATTATAGGGTACATATGACTGGAGCCAATGGTGGAAGTGGGTGGGGCCAGTGAAGGATGTGGGTGGAGCCATGGAAATGGGTGTGGGGGGGGCCGCTCAAGAAAACAATTGGGCACCTGCCCTTATTATTTTACAAACTAAGCACTGCCCCCGGGATAAGTGTGACTCCCTATTTTTGATGGACATGGGAGATGCCGTGCTGCATGATGCTTAAGGGCCTAGAATACTTGCAATAGAAAATGGAAGACTGCAAGCAAATCCCCCCCCCCCTCCCATAGCGAGAGGGAACAGAAAGCAGTCATCTGGACCAATGAACGGGTCTCTGGGATGATTAAGGGAAAAGCTCCTCAATGCTTAAAATCCATTTTTGAAAGCACCGTGCCCAGAAACCAAGAGTACCTCATTCGCACAACAGCTACAGAAAAGTGTGCTTTGCAAGCAAAGGGGAAGAATTCTAGACTTGTTTCAGCAGAAGCGCACTTAACTTATTCGAAAGCGGAGTTTCTATGAAAAGAATTGGGAAAACTGAGATTCCAGCACTGTCAGAAGCAATCGAGAGAGACAATCGCATGAGCGTAGGCAGGGAGCTTTCTTCTGGTACTCTGTATTGCCCCACCAGCCCAAACCCTGCATTACACTTCTTCAGCTCCTTAAAGACAATTCCCTGCAAGATTCTGCCCAGCTGATGCAGTGTACCTACCTGAATAACATAGCATAACATAACAGACACGCATGCAGAGAGCATGTTCACCCCAGACAAGTCTTGAGGCACTATTGACAGATAATGCATGTTTGTTGTTCCCCACCCCAACTGCACTCATTGTATTGATCTCGGATGGATGAAAGGCTAGGTGAGTTGGTGGGATTTCAACCTCTGCCGACGAGATCAATTACAGATCACTGTACCGGGTACATTAGTCCACTGAGCCACCACACCTTGCTAGACACTGCTAGAGCAAACTAGGCAGCTAAAGAGTCTGAAAATGTTAGGACAACCATCTAGGAAAAGGGAACCCTGAGAATCGTTAAGTGCGTATCCAGCTGTGGCCTTCAAAAGCACTCTGGGCCAGTTCCAACTTTTCCATCCTTGGGAGACTCGTCTCAGCATTCTCCTGGAGCCACCGGTCACCTGATGATACTTGAAATGCATATGTATCTTCCATCATCATGTACAACTTCCATCCCTTGGCAGCCGCGTAGACTCGAGGCACAACCAGCCCTTCCATCCACCTCGAGCTCAAGAAGAGCAAAGCAACGCTCTGAAGATCTCTACACACAGAATGAATCTCATCAAGAAAGAACCTTACAGATTTTTTTATATATTCGTCAATTTTCACCCTAAACCTTTTTGTCACTTTCAGTTCAGTTTAATTATTTTCTTTGGGGACACCTTGTCGTCTAAAAATCTTAAGTTCTTAAGGAATTGTGGTTGAGTCCTGCGTCCTATCTGCACAACTGCACCAAATTGTGCGACAGGATATCTGCTCTCTTCATGCGGTCTCCCGGTGCAGAGCCGATATCACAGGGTAAGCACTTTAAATGGGCAGATACTGACCGGTATTGAGTACCAGCACTTCCTTCATCTGAGTGCCTGCACTTCTCAGCGCTGCGAAGGTTCACTTATTGGGAGAGTACCGGCACTTATCAAGCTCAGACAGGTACTCTGGATACACTTCTATTTTGCCATTTAAAGGGCATCCACACAGTGAGCTGGGCCCCAACGCAGAGGAGGAGGCTTCTAACTCTCTGTGTGGAGGATCAGCACCCCACCTCCAGGCTTGGTTTTACAACTCCCCAGAAACCTCTGTAATGTGTGTTTGTTTGGAAAGTTAGACGCTCTGTTCAGATAGTGCTGGACTCTACAACCCCCTCCCTCAAACCCAGCTCCTTTAAGGACCGGCCCCTACTCACAGGTACCACTATGCATCTCTTAGAAGGGCCTGGCCTGTGCAATGCGAGAGGAGAGCCGAGGACATACACCTGTCTGACATTTTCCACACCCTCCCTTCCCAGATGGCCTCAATGTTGCCAGTTTCCTATTAATTCGCCTCCCAGACACACAGAATTTTGAACAATAAACGAAGGCTTGCTCGGTTCTGGCGCCATCGCCCCCTTAACACCGGTGTTTCACCCGCTGGCCATCACTGCCCCCTCCACAACACGGCAGACTCCTCCGACACCACAATCCTTAAATGAATGCCGTGTAACTGCACAGTCACGGGCACGCTGGTAACATAGCCATGTGGCATTTACACGTGTAATGCATGGTTTCCGCCACTGAGCGGAGGCGACCGCAATCACCAATTAATAAAAGATGACACTAAAACAAGATAAAAACAGCCACTGAAAGCTTTCTACTCGCTCGAAAGAGCAAGGCACTTACTCACAGCGGACGCAGCCATCGCCGTCTGCCCCGCCATGCTTTCCACACGGTAAGCCGTGATTAGTGCCGCGGCTCCGGAGGCAGAGTGCTCCGCCATAAACTTCTCGAGTGGATGTTATTTCGCAGCCCATAAACCAAAACTGTTTAATGGTCCCCACAGAAGGATGCAGCCAAGGGTGCCGAGCAGCCGTACCCCAGCACTCGGGCCCTGCTGACGAGCGAGCGGCCGGCGCTACTACAATATGTGCAGAATCAGGAGGTTTAAAAAAAAAATATATTTTTCATAATACAAAAGAAATCAACTACAGAAAATAAAGCAGACAAAAAACGCAAATATATTACATAAAATATCAAATAAAGTAAGTCTCAAGAAGCAATACACCTTCAATTTCTCAAATTACTATAACTCTAAGTCGAAGGTATAAACCTATATCAAATAAAACATAACAGCGAAATAAAATACGATCACAGTGATACTACAAAAACATTACACCGTGTTACAGACGAGAGGTCGCTGAAGACGATAGTACTCAGGGAAGGGGGAGGTCTATCACGCCCAATCAGTCATGCGCAGAATCAGGAGTTGGGCGAATTTTACTGCACCAGGCAAATACTAGAGGGCATATTCACAAGGGGGCTTCACCACCAGAATTTCACTTTTAGTGCTGTTCTGTTCTGGAGGGATATCCCCTTCTCCTTCCTTGCCAGGTGGCTGGCGTTCAGCTACTTAACGTGGCTTAAAGCCGCCTTGTAAATAAGGCTCCTTTTTTACACTTCACTTAGCGTAAAAGGGGCGTGCAATGGGTGTTGAGGTGGGCATTCTGCTGCCACACCCAGTGCTTTTTGGTGCTGCCCCATATTTACAAGGCTGGGCCAAGACTAAAGATGACGTCACCAATAGTATCACTGATGACTTCACATATGACAACAATAATAGGAACTGGAGGTCCTTACACACATTGTATAGAAAGGAAAAGCTGGTATTCCATTCAATAGTTGCCAGCAGTCCTGCCCACTCTCATGGAGGTCAGAGGTAGAAAAGCAGGAATATAGTGCCAGAAAACGAGTCGATGGGAGCATGAGAGAAAAAAAGATACCATGCGTCAAAGGGAAGTGGGGTACAACCACACGGTTATCAAAGAAAGGGAAGCAAAGAGGAAGAAGGCAAGATGAGAGGAGGCTGGCCATGAAAGATACAATGAAAGAAAATGAAGAAGAGAAAATCCTGACAGGCAACTGCCAGGGGGAGTGGAACTGAAGCAGGATGTTTGATACGCTGAAGAGGGATTCAACAAGAAGAAAGAATGGAGGAGACATTGGGGGGGGGGGCAGCACAGAAGGGCACGGGAGGAGGAAACAAGGGTGAGAGTGGCTCCTTAATAAAAACAAGCATTGACAAACTCAATAAGTCTTGTGTTAATTACCAAATGGATGTAAGCTCAGGTATGCACAAATGCTGTTAGCACATTAAAGCCAGACTGCTAAGCTTTGCTGGTTCAGGGAAAGAAAGTAGCAAAAAAGACAGATTTTTAGATCTGGCTCGACATTGCAGATCTGGCTTGGCATTGGCAATATGAGAGCAACAAAAAAGAGCTCTAAGAAGCACCTCTGGGAGAGGGGTTTTGGCTCTGCTCAAATGCAAGCCTGACTAGTATATTGTGAAAAGCATATGTTAAAGCCAATAGTTCACTTTGCTGTGTTAAAGCTTGTAAGCAAGTATTTTGTCACAGGGAACCTCGCATATTAAGGCAGTAAGCAGAAGTTTGGTGTTGTTTACCACAGTAACAAACCCTTGGACTAGAAGGTTTCAACTTTGAGAATCTTTGTTGTGCCATTTCAGGAAGGTCTGTATAGGGTTTGTCCAAAGGTAATTTTGTACATATATGTATTCTGCAGACTGCATACCAACATTTGCCTTGTGGGAAAGCTGATGCCGCATGCAGTACGCCTGAGGTGGTTATGGAAACAAGCCAATGATAAAGGCTATTTGGTTCTTTGGGAAAATTTATGTCAGATGCCCTAGGTCGGATACATTTATTATGTAACATTACAACAAAGGCAGTAAGCCTGGGGTGTTTCTCTACTGTTCTGCCAACTGTTATTTTATATATATATATATATATATATATATATATATATATATATATATATATATATATATATATATATATTATATATATATGATATTATGACTGGGTGTCAGATGGTTACCAGCTTACGTGTAATACAAGAGGGCATGAGGCCATAGGTGGTTATTGATACAAGCCAATTATGAAGGTGGTAGGCTTCGACACTTCTGCTATGTCAAATGCTACACGTCTGAACGGTTTCATATGAAATTATGTCAAAATTAGCAGGCCTCACTTAGTATGAAATGCATTCATTAAAGTCAATAGGTGTTTGAGGATGGATTGTTATTACACTGTCGTGAGTGTTCCCCCAACAGAGGCGCTGTTCTGACATGCAGCTACAAGTGTACCAGACAGGAGCTTCCACTCCCCTTTCAATAAAGAATCATTGAGGAGAAAGGTATAAAGAGACCCGGGAGATTTGGGAGGGGCAGACAAGGAGACTGATTGACAGAGAGGACATGATAGAGTGCCATTATCTGCTCAACAGCTTTATGAAGTATGCAGGGATATTCACATGGTTTGCCATAATATAGTAGGAAGATTACAACAGCTCAGCCAACACAATAACCATGAGGCTGACCGTATATGGAAAATGTTTCTTAAACTCTAACCATCAGTTTGCAGTACTGTAGAAAGGTCACTTTTCTGGTAGCCTTCGCTTCCCTCAGACGTATTAGCACGCTTCAAGTTGTTGCAATGCAAGAACCGTTCATTCAGTCACAGAAGGATAGGGTAGTCCTTCAAGCCAACCGTAAGTGTCTGCTAAAGTATGTCAAACCTTCCCACATGAACCAAACCATACTGAGCTGCCCATCTTCTGCCTGCAACCAGAGTCCATAGTGGAAAGGGCTCTCCAAAACCTTGATGTCGAAAAGGCCTCATGAACTATACTGATAAAACCAAGTCTTTTTGTAAGTCTGAACAACGTTTGGACCAACTCCACAAGCCAAAGGTGTGCCACCGTGGCATTTCTGAGTGCCACTCGGTCCACACGTTTACCAGCACTACTGCAGGTTTATTCCAGCTTGTCAAGAGGCTTTAGTTGACCAAGCTGTCCTAAGAACACTGTTCCACACATCTGCATCTTCTGCTGGCTAGCCACCACTTTGGAGGGGAGGGGTACTACTTTACTGTCTATGCAGAACATGTGTATCTACAGCCAGGGCTTTAAGTGGGCCAGGTCTCACTGGTGCAGAGCACCAGCAGTTTTTTAAAGGGGGCCTCGAAACGAGTCTCTATCGGGCTCTGTTTTGTGTCCTGTCACAGGCGGTCCATTTTTTTCTGGACTGCAGTGACAGCAGGCACATCGATCTGTGCTGCTCATACTGTTAACTTCTTACTAGTGGAGAAATTACGGCATGACGTAATGCCAGGTGAGCGTTGTAGGGGAAGGGAAATCCTTTAAAGAGAGTCATTTTCTCTCTGGATTTCCCTTCTCTTTTTGAAACCCAGGAGCATCAAAATTGTCTTGGTTTCAACAGGGCTTTAAGTGGAAGCTTTTTTAAATATTATATACAAGCCATAGTTGCTGCTTATTTATCTTATGCAACTAACAACCACTTACAAAGCAGACAGTCCTGACTTGTTGTAGGTATGATGTTACTTGTTGTATTACATATCTAGATGCAATGATAGAAAAAGCAAAATACCAAATGGACGGCACACTATACTAAGCACAGGTTTTTAGCATACTTTTAAGCCACACCCTTAATTATATTGGCCAGGCCCCTTTGAGAGCCCCCCCCCCCAGATTTTTCATCCCACTTAAAGCCCTGTCTACAGCCACACATGCTGCAAATGGAACCTGCTTATTAACCATGTAACGATCTGTTCATAGCATGTAGTGCTGTTGATCGATATATTTGCCCAACCCTCCCCTCCCACCCGAAATCCAGTGATGATCATAGATATTTTAATTTCTCTCATTCTTTCCCTTTACAGTGCACAGCACACACGGTCTTGGACACTGCTCTTCACTTGCATTACTCGACCACTGTGCTGAAAACAATCTAAGGTGGAGTCTGTGTCCTGGTGCATTGTGGACGACTTCGAAGAAAAAGACGTTGAAAACGTTAATTCCCAACACTAGATAGCAAGAGAATTCAGAGCTTGTGTATAACATGTTAAGAACATACACACGCATATGTATGTATGCATGCATGTATGTGTATATATATTTATACATATATACAAACACACATATATATACATTTAAACATGTACATACACACACTTATAAATGTATATATAAGTATGTAGGAAAGTAGTATCTGCTTTTATGATTACCCCCACTTTTTTTGCATGATGCTAAGCTGTTACTGACTAGTCTAACTGGGATCCTGCTAATCAGGACCCCAGTCTATCATGCTTTCTCCCTTAAATTGGTATGTCCAGTACTTGGGTACATCCCAGATTGGATACAGTGGACCCTTATCAATCCCTAGTATATGGTACTAAGGTACCCAGGGCATAGGTACCCCAGAGGAACCCCATGGGCTGAAGAATGCATTATGCCACCCATGGAAGACGATTCAAAATGGAACTACAGGCCTGCCATTGCAGCCTGTTTAAGCTGGTGCCAGCACCACTTACTACAGATATATGTTTCCTATATCTGGGATGTTAGAAATGGGGGTCTCTAGTTGGCAGAGGTAGGTACCTTTGTCCAAATAGGGACCGTTGCTTCTAGTCAGGGTAAGGGGGATTCACAATTTACATCACTGGGTAGCTTGGCATGAGCAGACAGACTTATCCCCAAGGCAATGTGTAAAGTATTTGTACTCCAAAAACACAGTAATACAGTGATAACACCACAAATGGAAACCACACCAGTTTAGAAAAATAAAATATCTTTATCTAAACTTAGCAAGACCAAAACGACAAAAATCCAAAATGCACAGTTAAAATTATGACTTTCAAAGGGTTTGAAGAACTTGTATAGAAAACTATGGATGCGTGACTTTTACACAAAGTACCTGTAGTTGGGTCAAATTTCACAAGTCCAAACAGCTGCAGAGTGAAGAAGCGTCGAAAACAAAGATGCGTCAGTTTCTGAGACCTTGGGGAGGCGATGCGACAGTTCTGCTGCACGCAGGAGAAGTGATGCGTCGAATCCTGTCTGTAGTGGGAAGTGATGCGTTGATTCTTCGAGACGGTTCCGGGCCGCAGGTGATGCGTTGGGAAAACTTGTTGCACAGGCGCGATGCGTGGAAATCCGGGATGCAGCGGTAATCGATGCAGCGGTTTTCTTCAGCTGCGACCCCTCGAAGTGGCGGTTCATGCAACGGCGACAGGTGCTGCATCAGTTTTTGTAGCGGAACAGCGATGCGTGGAAATTCATCTCGCACCGTGGAGATGCGTCAGAAAAACAGCTGCAAGAAGATTGATGCGTTGTTTTTGTAGTTCTTGGAGTTCTTTCTTTCTTCCAGCTCCCAAACAGCATCAACAATCTCCAGAGGTCCAATACTAGCACAGGCACCACCTGGCAGGTCAGAACTCACAGCAGCAGAGTTCAGGAAAGCTGGGGGTCAAGTCTTTGTGTCCCCGAGACTTCAGAACAGGAGACCTGCACACACAGGCCCTTGAAGATCTCCTTCAAGCAGGGGACAAAGCTCACATTAAAGTCCTTCACCTTTCTTTGGCAGAAACAGCAACTGCAGGCCAATCCCACACAGCAAAGGGGCAGTACTTCTCAGTCTCTCCTTGGCAAAAGGTTCTCTTGAATTCCAGGGATGATCTAAAAGTCTGGGGTCTGGACCCCTCTTTTTATACAGTAAATCTCTTTGTTCTCTCCGGGCCCAGGGCTCTGAGCCCAGTCCAAACCAGTTCTGGGGGGCACTTTGCAAGTGCAAAACAACCTCCATTGTCAGTGTGAGCCCTGGCTTCAGACACACCACATGGGGCGGAGCCATCATTGTGGAAGGGAGGCACAGCCCTGTTCAGGTGCAGGTGCTACTCCTCCCACCACTCCAAATGCAGACCAGGCCTATTCAGCCTAGTGCTGACTCATCCAGATTCTATGGAGCCACTGCACATCCCCAGCCCCTGTCACTCCAGACCCAGCCAGTCAATACACATCCTAGCAGAGGCACACTGGATGGCTAAGCAAGAAAATACCTACTTTCTAAAAGTGGTATTTTCAAACACAGAATGGAAAAATCACCCCCTCTAAAATATGCATTTTAACATTCTGAGTTCAGGCATGCTAAACTATATTTTCATATACGGCTCCCAGGGGCAGGTATGCTTTTAAGATGTTATAAGTAAACTCCCCATTCTAGCCTATGGGAACAGATAGCCTTACAATAGTGAAAAACAAAATAGGCAATATTTCATTATCAGGACATGCCACGCACATCAGGTAATTTCTTAACTTTCACATACACTGCACACTGCCCACAGGGGTACCTTGGGCCTACCTTAGGGGTGAGTGACATGTAAGAAAAGGGAAGGTTAGGGCCTGGCAAGTGGGTTCACTTGCCAGGTCGACATGTCCAGTATTTGTAAAGTGCGAACAATTACCCAAAGGTGTCAAGGCGCTGGGGGCCGTCGAGAAGATTAAGCGAGCTATTGCCCAGAGTCACATGGTTCGGGGCTAATCTGCCGCCGATGCCGGGGGTCGAACAGTGAGCCCCCGGGTTTCGGAGTCAGTCACCCTGGCCACTGCGCCACACCTCTTCCCTAGGCATTGGCAGTTAAACTGCGCACAGGCACTGCAGTGGCAGGCCTGAGACATCACTTCAGGGCTACTCATGTGGGTGGCGCAAATAGTGCTGCAGACCCACGAGTAGCATTTGATTTACAGGCCCTGACACATACAGTGCACTTTACTAGGGGCTTATCAGTAAATCAAATATTCCAATAATGCATAACCAATCATAATAACAATTTACACAGAGAGTATATGCACTTTAGCACTGACTAGCAGTGGTAAAGTGCCCAGAGTCCTAAAGCCAACAACAACAGGTCAGTAAAAAATAGGAGGAAGAGGCAAAAAGTTGGGGGATAACCATGCAATAAGGGTCATTTCCAACATGGGGTCACCGCACTTAAAACCTATAAGTCAACCCTATAGCAGGCCTTTTTAATCCTGAAGGCAGGGTGCTTGGTTCCAAGTGTGAGGGTGCCCCTGCATGAGCAGTACACCCCTTCAGCCAACGGAGTCCATTCTCCCGGGTTGTAAGTGAAGGAGCCATATACTATATAGAAGGGCACAACGTAATTTTGCGATGACCATCTCGAAACTGGCTGCAACGAAACTTATCATGTTTGGTATCAAACATGTTGGAATCATACCCACACACCTTAAATGGCGTGGGGGTATGATTCGAAGCACTGGAAGAGCCCACTGTTATGCTCTCAGGGCTCCCGGTACCATCCTTCTTGACCCGCACAGCACAAAATGGTTGCTGCTGACCAGCGACACGATTCTGCCCTCCTGCTGCTGAGCCAAGCTAGAGCATGGGAAGGCAGAACAGTAGGCATCCTGTTGAGAGGTATAACCACCTCTCAGACAGGATTTAGTGTATTGGGGCAGGATGGGTGCACTTGCCAGTGCCACTCAGTCTGCACGAGGGGCACATTTGGTGTCCCCATGCATAGTCCAGTTCAAACCAGCTCTGGGTGCCGTTGGCTCTTGCTCTGGCGCGAAACTGGACAAAGGACATGGGAATAACCTCCCCCCTTGTCCAGACCCTCCCCTGGGAGGGTCCCCTGAATTGTCCCAACCCTATCCTCAGGGTACTTAAGGGCGTACCTGTGGGTGGGTCCCTAGATTCGTCATGGGACAAGATTCAGACACCACTTCTTCTACTGTCTGGGCACTCTGGACTTCGTTTGGGCTTGACTTAGTCTCCCTTCCAGGCTGTGCCAGTGCACCATACAGGAACCTTCCAAGGCCTGTGGGCATCAAACACACCTGAAGGAGTCACTCCCCTGCATTTGCAGGTACTGCAACTAAGTCGATCGGTCTGCTGATCCAGAGCTCCTCCGGACTCCGTAAGGTTCTGCAACACAGGTGGTGATTTTCCACAGCTGCCAAGGCCTGCCCTGCCCTCTCATTAAGTTTGAGACCAGTATTCCTTGTCGGGGTTGCCATAACCAAACCTCTGAGCCCCGCGTCAACTTGCAGTTGCAAATGCTTCTTGGCTTCCTTCCAGGATCTTCGGGCTCCAAGTAGCCCCAAACTCGAGCAACTCCAATGACCAGAATCTTCAGCCACACCGCATTGTGTGCATCGTGGCCTGCATCTTTTGGTAAGCAGCTTGAGGTCCTCTCACGACTCCAGTGACTCCGGCCTGTGAGTCCATTTGAGGGTCACCTTTGTTTCTTTAGGGCTCCACTAATTGCTTGGGCCTGTTCGGACTTCCCTGATTCTGGCAAGTCCCCTGGATCTTGCTGGTCACGACATCACACCTGCTTTTATTTCTGTGTTGGCTAAATTTGCCAAGTCTTGTTGGTACTGCCGCCGGACACCAAATCCTCAGCACTCGACATTCGACGTGGGACATCTCGTGCATGGCTCCTGGTCTTCCTCAATGTCACCTGGTCCTCACAGTTGCAGAGTCAAGGTCGTCATCATCCATCCTGCAACACCCGACGTCGGAGGGCATTCATCTTCCAAGTCTCCTGGTCACTCCTGAGTGACATATACTCTGTCCCCTCTGCATGCAGTAACCTCTCAGCTCGAATCCACCTTAGGATTCCACCGGACACTATCTCCTTCAGTAGCGGCATATTCCTGAAATCCTCCTTTGGGTTTGACGGCGGTTTCTGACACCACTTCACACCTATGCACCTGGCTTCCCTAGTGTAGGTAACGTGGGTACTAGGGTATCCACGGGTGGGGTGGCTCTCCAACCTTCAGTCTTCCACTGGGTTTCTTCAGGGTCCACTGGGAAGGGTCCCTCATCTTTAAAAATCCAACTGTGACTTACCCGTAGAGTTGTACGGAGCACGCAGTCGTGTTCCCACATTGCACACTCTCTGTGGGGTCCCTATCAACTCACCTGGAGTGGTTTCTTGGGTCCCCAGCACTTCTACGTCCTCTCGAAACTGTCTTGACCAGAGTCGTGGTTCTTATACCACTTTCTTACTATACGGTTTGGTTCCCACCTGGGGCCCACTGTGTATACTATGCTATTTACTGTGTTTCTTTGCAAAGTATTGTGTGCATTGTGATTATCTCCGTGTAGGAGATATCTAAACATGTTAAAGAGTATATTATAATAAATACATATTTTTATAAATACATTGTGTGGTTCTTTTTCAACTACTCTATACTATAAGATTGCATTCTGGTAAAAGAAGCTGCTTTACACTCCTTCTGGACTAAGCCTGAAGGCTGATCTCAATAGCTACCACTTAGAGAGCTTTCTAAGGTTGTCGAAGACCTCTTCAATCAACATAAGGGATGTCTGGACTGGTGCAAGGTGCTCACTTACATTAGTAGACATCATATAACAGGCCAGCTTCTCACAAAGTATATATGTTGAACCGGACATCCTCGAAGTGATTTGCCCCAAACTTTTATTCCTTCCATCCCCGTTTTTGCTGACTTGTTGAAAGTCCGCTTGGTGTCTCTTATGAGTTGGTGGTAATCCTGTAGCTGTTCAGATCTTCCGTGTTTTTCCGGTTTGGCCATGTTTTCTCGAGGCGTCTGCAGGAGCGCTTGGCTTCTTGGAGTTCGGAGGTGAAACAGGCGGCCTTTAGGAGACGTTGTTTGGTGGGGTGTCGGAAGGGTGTGAGCTTGTCGGTGCAGCTGGAGATCCAGCGGTGCAGCTCCTTGGCTGCGGTGTTGGCGTCGGACTTGGCACACGGGGGGTCTAGGAGGAGGGTACATTCTCTAGATCTTGTATCCATTGGGGATGGCGGTGGCGATATCGGGGCCGGAGGTGGCGTTTGGTCCAGGTTTCCTTGAAAAAGGCCACTTCGGTCGAGAGGGTGTCGTGCAGGTCCCAGATCTCTACGGCATGTCTGTGCATGGAGTGCACGTTGAGGAGGATGCATGTCAAGGCTTTGGTGGTGCGGGCGTCCGGTGGGTCTTCGGCAGTCGAGGGGGTGCGGTCGATGGTGAAGGATCGTCGGCAGTGTCTGCAGGAGAACTGTCCTTGGGTGGTGTTAGGTGAGGATCTTTGGCAATCGGCGTGTCTTCTGGGGTTGAGTGCGCAGAGGTCGGTGGAGTTGTACCGGCGAGGTCTCGCAGATCCAGGGCTCCTGGCACTGGCCGAAGTCGGGTTGCGGACGGGCACAGACGGGCTTGCATTAGGCGCACCTGCTGCGCGCGTCCGCTGTGCGACCACCATTATGTAGGGGAGGGATGTGCAGCTGGGAGGCAGGAGCGGGGCGGTCAGGGGGAGGGGTCACGGTGCGGAGGCAGCGGCGGGAACGGCGTAAGGAGAACGCAGGGACAAACAGAACAACAAAATACAATGAGGCAAATAAGGCAGTCACACAACGAGTGATAAAGGCTCAGAGCAGTCTCGAACCCTGGACAGGTGGGCTACTGATGTCGACGCAGGGCACCACGGAGCTGCAGGGAGAGTGCAGGCCTCGGAGGTCATGTGGAATATAAATTAGGAGCACTGACAGGCACATGGGACTAAGTCCTTATCACATAAAAGCAGAGTGGGTGGCTGGGTTCATACAACTAAGGGAAACAACAACAGTTGAGATGCTTATAGAAATGTGCAGATATGCTGGCAAATGACTCGAAGAGAAGGGTAAAAAGGTTATGTTTCTTTTTATACAAGTTCAATTGGTTATAGTAGATATTCAACACTCAATATGTTATTCCAGCTAATAGCACACTGGATCTGCACCAGCAAATATCGACTGTGGTGTGAAACGCTGTATATGCCCTAATTATACTAAGTTGATATGTAACTCGTATTGAATTGCAGATGTACCAGATGTAATGCAAGCTGTTGAAATATTATAATGGAGGAAAATATAAAATAAAAAGACATACTAAACTTCAGAGAACCAAAAAGAAACGTACATTTAAGGAAAATACACAAGAAGCTGTGGTCCGTGCAAACATGAAGACTAATTCTCTAGCAATTACTCCGGATAATCAGCTAATCAAGACGTTTTTTTTTTTTTTTTTTAAAACCTTTATTTCGGTAAATGCACAATACACAGCGTCTGCCTACAACCCCTCGGGGCCGGCCGCTATGACATTGTAATCAAGACAATGTTAAAGAAACCCTTCTAGTTGTCACCACTTGTTCCGAGGAAAGGTGTCGTTGCCATTTATCCAGGTTTCTTCCTCTTCTACTTTCAGCGGAAGTCATCATGTTAGTCATCAACCTCTGAATCCGGCAATCGTGCCTTTTGGCCATCTTCTTTCCGGGAATAAATGAACTCGGGTGCATCTACTGTCAGACCTATGAGTGTGAATTATAAAGCTGAACATTTCTCTAAGCCATTTGTTATTTTCTCAGATCTCTTCCCTTCATTCGATGGTGATAATATCCTGAAAAGGCATAATATTTTGAAACTGTTCTACAACATTTAAGAACTCAGACTCATCCCTTCAAGTGATATAGACTGGGTCAACATTTCATCTAGGTATATAAATGGTCTGGTTCACTATAATCTACTGAATTCTTTTTTCAAACACAGTTGTGGAACAAATGTTAAAATAAAGGGAATCTACTGCTAAATCAATTCACATTTTATAAAAAAGATTATCACATTCCATCGTACGCAGCAAAAAATACTGATAAAATACCTATGGTGAATTATATTTTACCATTACATATTAAATAGGAGGAATCTAATTTAATCGTTTTTCATCAACATGGCCATAGAGAGATCTACGAAAAATCCCAGATCGCGTCCTGCAGAACTATATTCGCTGAAGCTCCTTGGTCCTGGCTACCTAACGTGTTGAATTCACCTTGATGTTGTCACTCGGTCACTATGTAGATGCAATACTGCTGCCTTGAACAATCTATATGATTTTCCAAATTGTATCCCTCTTTTGACTCTTATATGGATATTTGTTTGCAGTAAAAATGGTTTGGTACTGAATTTGAAATGAAAGATTTTAAAGTCTTTTCAGTTCCAGTGATCCCCTCGCCAAAGGGTCATCCTAGAGGGTGTCTGTGTATTTTATTGAAATCAGCGATGGAATGGCAATCTACTAGATTCATTTTTGCCCGGAATGATGCCATTATGATATACTGTTCTGTTGTATAAACTAGTAGTGACTTAGTGGAACATCTTATTTGCAGTGTTTACTGTTCACCTTCTTGTGACTTTAAGAACAAACTGCTACCCCTTCAAATAGCCATCCCAAACAGAGAATCTTTACCATAAGGACATTTTATTAATTGTGGAGGGGTTTTAATACCAAAATCTCCTCTTTACTTTACTGGAAGCATCATTTTATTGACCTTGTCATTCTCTGTGATCTCACTGATCTGGTACTCCCAAATAGAAGTGATAAGCACGCCCTTTTATTACTTGACTGGGCTTTGGTGTTAGACGTTGCCTTGATTAATGGTAGGTAGAACGACCGCCCTTTAGATAATTTTCTATGGCAGTGTGGAACACTTAAATCTTTATTAGATTATGCTTTTGTATTATATTTCTAAACAGAATTATTATTTGGTATTATATTAGGTCGCAATCTATAGAGTGACCATCGTCAGTTAATATTTATTCTTAGGTTGACAAATGAACTTCTAAAAGTTGGTTCTGATGGTAATATGATTTTATGATCTTGATTAAATAGGTTTTATGTAATAGACCCAGTTATAAATGACAACTTAGGGTCATATATTCAATCCCTTGTTGACTCCTTTTTAAGAAATGTTAATATTTTTCTTTCAAAAATGTGTCCAAGAAATTTGTTAAAGTACTGGCCAAACCTTCGCACCTACCCATTAAAACCAGTATTTCCCATCAGAAATAGTCTGCTCAATTGAAATGGTCAAAAACAACAACAAAGGGAGACCTAAATAGCAACACTTTGCGGGTCTTTGCAAAGGGCCCCTGTTTTAGGAAATATCCATACATTTTGGCTCATCATGGTAAAATTCTTGGGCAAAGAACATGAGAAAAAAACAATTCCCAGGGGCGAATTTCAGTGGCGACCACATTTAGAACAATTATATGCAGTCATAGGAAAACCGCTTCCTTCACGCAAATTGAAGTCTCCCACTACTATACTTTCGGATGACCTGACTGAGGAAGGAATCTGTAATGTAATCAACGAGTTGAAAAACTACCTGGCAGCTGGCTTGGAAAAAACATTGTTGGAATATTAAAATCATGCCCCAACTATTGAACACTAGATTTAAAACATCTTTGATTACTGCTTAAACTCTATAGCTATTCCATCATTTTGGAAGGGGAGTATAATTATCCCTTTATAATAAAGGGTAACAGGAACAACCCTAAAAGCTACATACCAATAGTTCTTTTGGATGCTATTGGGAAAACGTTTGCTAAATGCCTTCTACATAGACTTCTCGGGTGGGCAAACAAAAAACCTTCTTCCAATAAAACAGTATGGCTTCAGGGAGGTCTTTTTTACAATCGGTAACATGTTAGCTCTAGCAATAATGGCTGAATATTATGTGTGGCAGAGAAAGGTCAAACTTTAGGTCACATTTGTCGATTTTAGTAACGCCTTCGATGATGTTGACAGCCCCATTTTATGGCAAAATCAATTAAATGAGGTATTCCAAATTTGTTACGAAGTCCACTGATTTCATTAAATTCTGATGATTGCTTAAAAGTTTTACTCGGTGCCGGGTCTGAATGTATTTTGAAGACCTTAGTCCGGAATGGTCTAAAACAAGGCTGAATTTTATCTACCCTGATATTTTCCCCATACTTGGCTGACTTTCCTGATTGTATTAACAAACTGAGCGTGCACCCCCACCAAATTAGAGACAAAACCAATCTCGGTTCTAATGTATGCTGATGACTTAATTTTGATGTCTTTAACACCGGTTGGCCTCCAAAGACAATTAGATGCTTTAGTGGTTTACTCACCTTTCCTTAACCTAAGTGTGAATAAAGGAAAGACAAAAATGATGGTCATTGGGGATTGGAGTTTAAGGTTTCCACTTAAATGGCATTATGAGGGGTCTAGATTGGAACCAGAGCAGACGTATAATTATCTTGGGCCACTTATCTGAAGTAATCTTGTATAGCCTAACCAAGCTAACCAAGCGAAGGGGCACATTTGAAAAGCCTCTGCAATTGGATTAAAGATTTTTTTTAATGAGGTGGGGGGTAGAGACATTACATCATTACTAAAAGGTTTTTGTCTCAAAAATCCCATCATTAGTTTTGTATGTGGCAGAGGCTCACTCATTCGTTGCACTAAAAAGTCATGCTGGCATTGATTCAAAACTTTTTACATTTTATTTAGGTCTGGGGAGTTCATCGTCAATAGAAATGATTTGTTTGAAGCTGGTATTTTATTTATGCAATTTATAAAGCGCACAAATACCCTTGGGTGTCTCGGCGCTGCGGATGGCAAGAATAAAACCTGGAGCTGATAAATATTGGTTAAAAAGCCATGTTTTTACCTATTTCCTGAAGGCAAGCAAGGTCGGGCTGGTCTTGATATGTAGGGGAAGAGTGTTCCACAGTTTGGCGGTGGCGACTGTAAATCGTCTATCACCCCATGAGACTTTCTTAGTTATTGACTTGTATTAATTGTAGGGCCTTTGGTCAAATTCTACACCAGGCATATAGGCTTTTCAGCAGTCGTAAAGATGTTGTGAAAAAACTCATTTGGGGAGTTTTTATGCATGATGTTAAAAAATCATTTATTTTCACCAAATTATTTTGGGACTCTCTTTCACAACTGAACCTTTCAAAAGATGATATTCTGGGGTTTAGGTCGACTGTTCTCTACTCGTAATTTAAAAAATTGACAATATTTATAAGCTATCAAGCTGCTTTGACACACTGTCAGCAAATTCCTCAACTGCATTTGAACTGTTCGCTTGTCACTCATGGTACAATGCAATTTCACTTACGAGCAATAGACTCGCTTGTAACGTTCATCTACAATAGGTTTAAGTTTGGACTGCTCCCTTTAAGCGTAATTCCATGGAACAAGGTTAGTGGGACCCAGGAGCCACGCATTTGCCAATTGTTTAATGCCGCGATCCAAGACTTAGCTCATGTACAGTTTATATATCCAGGCTTAGAATCTTTGATATCTAAATATATGGTACCGATCTGAAAAAAAAATATTGTACAACATATGATAAGGTGTTCTTCTTAATGTTTAATCCTCCCTCCGTTAATATTCGTTACAGATTTGAAAGCTTGTATATACATCATGCTCAAGGTTGCCCAACAATAGGAAAGCACTCGGACAGCAGTGCGAAGCATCACGCTTTTATTAGCTATGGATGTCAAGGCGCCCTGGACTATTCTCGATATCATGGCCTGACGCGTTTCAAAGTGCGTGACTTCTTCATCAGAGACATACCGGAAACATGTCTTTCATCCGGCACACCCTCTTCCTTATATATTGTCAATTGTCCGCCCACAGATGGGCCGCTCCAATGAGGCAAGGCATGTTGGGAGTTGTAGTGCCGAACTAAAAGCCAGATTCAAAGTCCCCAGATGGAACCCAGCGGGTCGTTACAGCCTCAATCCTGCGCTGGCGCATTTTGCCGGATTTTTACTTCGTCTGCACGTTGTGGAGCGGCAGGATCGCAAACGTTTAGTAGGTCACCCGAGAGCAAAATGCGCATGCCAATCTTCGGGGTAGAACCTCGTCTAGGGTACATGTGCAGAGGGACCCGTGTGAACGGTGGTGTGAGTTTTTGGGCAGAGCCTGGGCCTGCTTGACCCAGAACAGCAAGGTGCAGAGCTTTCCCTGTATCCCACTGCAGCCTGGGAGTTGTAGTCTTGGTTGACAGCCATTACGACACATCTCTCCCCGGTGGCATCTTGATGGTTTTCAAAAGGGAAGCACGGGAGAGGGGCATGGTGTTTCCGATGACACGGAGCCAGCCTGTACAATAACCGTATAATAAAAGTGCTAGTACTTTTTATTAATCGGAAGCTGCCATTTTGTTTTATTGCGGTTGGAGTCTACTACCTTGCCCCCACTTCAGTACTTGAAGAAAAGGGGGAGATTTTGTCTAGGTCTGAGGAGCGGGTGATTCTGGTAGTGACTATCATATGTATGAAATTGGAAATGAGTGAAGAATCTGTAGGCGCCGTCTAGTTCTCACCCTATGGATACAGCCCTGCCCCCCCTCCCCCCTCCTCCAATGACACCCTGAGGTTTGCAATCCGATCAAACCCAAACCGCAGAAAACACTTTTCTGTCTTTAGCATCTTCTGGCTGAGAAACTCGTGTTACAAAAGTGCTCTGCATTAAGCACTCTATTGCTGTTTGGAGCTAAGTTTGCGCCATTATTTATTTATATTGTCTACTCTGATCCCACCTGGGTCGCTGCCCTCCATATTGGGGGAGGTCGCTCCTCGTGAGTGGAGATGACCCTACCCGGTCACCCCTCTCTGGCGGTTCCATTCTTTACACCGGTGTAGTGCTTAATTTGACCTGGTTGTTGAAGGTGAGGCCCACCGGCACTCATTTTCGGAGACTAGCACTTGTTTTTACCTCTACGGACTTTGATACAGAGCAAAAGAGAGAAAAGTACAACATGAGAACAGGAGGAAGAAGAGAAAAATGGAAAAAGTAAAGGGAGATAGCAGCGATGAAAGAGAACCCGCAAGAGTGAGATAGAGAGGCAGGGCGTGTCTAGCGGTGTATTAGAGAGACGTTTCCTGCAATTAAGACTGCGCAACCTTGGTATTCGGCACACAAACATTCAATAGCGTTGGCCATGGGCTTCTGAGAAAAACCTGGGCCCTAGCACTTATTGCTTTACAAATTAAGCACTGCATAGGGGGGGATTAGACCAGACTAGCCAGAAGCTTTGGTGAGGGCTGTGGCAAAAACTACATGGGGCATATTACCAAGGGCATGTTATTGTGTTATTGTGATTTGTATAGCGCGCGATTACCAAATAGGTGTCCAGGCGCGGTCCATTACTCCCTAGACCATAAAACCGGAATTATTTAACAAACAACCAAGTCTTCAGCGCTTTCCTAAATTGAAGTAAGTTTTCCATGCATCGCAAGTGAAGTGGCAAACCGTTCCACAGCTTGGCTGCACCGTATGAAAAGCTGCGGCCTCCCCAACTAGCTTTTCTTATAAGAGGGACCGTAATCAGGCTGGCATGAGAAGAACGGAGATGTCGGGCCGGGGCATACCTTTTGAAACTCTTGATAAGGAAGTCTGGGCCTACTCCGTGTAGGGCCTTAAAGACCAAACAAAGGGACTTAAACTTGACCCTACACTTAATAGGAAGCCAGTGTAGGTCTTGAATGGCCTTTGATATGGGAGAGAATTTGGGGAGGCCAGTTAAGAGTCTAGCAGCGGCATTCTGCAAAAGCTGCAATCTATGTAACAGGCCTTCCTGAATGTTGAGGTATAGACTGTTGCAGTAGTCCAATCTAGATGTTATCAGGGCCACTACAACAGTCTGTCGATGCTCCTGAGGAAGAAGGAACAAAATCTTTTTCAACATTCTCAGGATGTAGCCGGTTTTAGAAGCTACCGCCTTCACCTGTAGTGCCATGGATAGCTTGGCGTCCACTACCATCCCAAGATTCTTTACTTTATT
Organism: Triturus cristatus; assembly: GCF_964204655.1. NCBI lineage: Eukaryota > Metazoa > Chordata > Amphibia > Caudata > Salamandridae > Triturus > Triturus cristatus. The sequence continues at coordinate 816,298,856 of NC_140586.1, forward strand.
TACCGGAGTGGGAAGGTCCCCCAGTTCCTGCGGCCACCATGCTGGAGTCCAGAAACTAGGGTTGTTACCAAATAACATAACCTCGGTTTTGTTGGAATTTAACCTTGCCATCCATTGAGCCACTTCGGACATACAGGATTGAAAGTTCTGGTCCATCCCTAGTTCGTGGCCGGGTAGCAGAGAGACGACAATTTGCGTATCATCCGCATAGGAGGTAACGCTGACAGTCGAAATGGTTTAATAAAAATAAATTTTTATAGATCAAGGTAGAATTAAAGTCCCCTAATATGGTATACGAATTCCCCAGCAAGGCCTCCTCTAAAAGGGTACCCAGGGAGGGAAAGAAAGGCAGCTTAGTACCCGGGGGTCTATAGATGAGGGTACCTTCAAAGAAAAAATGACTCGTTAATCTCAGGTTGAAAGCAAGTGCTTCGCATGCTGGTAACGATAGTGCTTTGAAAAGTTCCCTGCACTGAGCTATGATATAAAATGGCTACACCACCACCCCTCTTGTTAGATCTATGAAGAACCTCGCAATAATAACCCGGGGGGTTGCTTGAACTAAGTCTGGACCGGATGCCTCGTCCGTCCAGGTCTCTGTAATAAATGCCACTTTAATATCTAACTCCAGCAGTAATTGAGAGCATTCGGTGCTGTGTTTTACCAGAGATGAGAAGGGCAGTATCGCCGCTTTAGCGGCACTTTTACCCGCTAAAGCGGCAATATTATTATCGCCCTATCACCAAGGCGGCATCTCAGCGATATACATCACTAACGAGATGCAAAGTAGGCGGTGCCATCGTGAAACACCATGAAAACATTTGCTAACATGACTACCTCCTATTATCAATGCGGCCGCAAACCAGCGTTGCGATAATAAAGGTCACGCTAGCCGCGATTATCGCTGGTTGCTAACGCCTGCTTGAAACCGGACTTAGCCATCTCTTCCAATGGGAGGTGGATTGTCAGGCTGAGACCACCTCGGCCTATTACCAAGGATTTCACTATTGCTGACATTTCAGCGCTGGATTTCCAGCGATAGTCAGGCATTTAGCCGCTATCGCTAGATTTTTATCGCTTAGGAGATGCGCATTGCTAATAACGCACTATCTCCGCGATGAAAACCAGCGATAGCCGCTGGTAAAAAAACTTACCGCTAAGCGCGCTCTGTGATATTTATCGCAAAGCGTTGCTAATATGCCCCCATGTGTCTCCGGTCCTTGACCTGGAGAACCTGGTTTCAATCGTGGGCCAGCTTACAATCCCGACAAAGCTGTGAAATGTTAGGCTATTCCTTTTCTTCCCTGTGCCTCCTTTTGCGTGATCATCACATTTGAGAGCACCTTCAAATAGTTATGTTCAGCACGCACATTGTATAAAGACCTCTCTTGTATGTGGTTTAAGAGATCATAATGTTGCTCCATCTAGAACAACAATGAAGGCTTGCATAGGACGCACAAGACAAATGACTTGTCTCTTGGGTCACTAAAAATTGTCATCAGGGCAAAAGGTGGAAAGAATCCGATACCCATCCAAGGGCTACAGTGCAGAATGTGTCATCAGACAACTATAACTTAGCATCAGAATTCCCAGTCGCAAATTCTATGCAACAATTGTATCATATACTACACACTGCATTAGGAAAAACACCTTTAATAACAAACACAAATCAGAACCTACAAGACTCGCACGAATCATAGGAAGCAATATAAAGTTACTAAAACCAAAACCATAAATATAAGTCAAATGAAACCCTGGTAAAAGACTCAAAAATATAATGCAACCTTCCCTTTATGGTCATAGCTCCATTTTTCCTTCATCCTTAGCAAAAGCATGCAACCTTCCCACTAACTTCACTGTCAACATCGTCAGATAAATACACGTCATTCCCTGGTACAATCACAAGGTGTGCGCATTTTCACTCAACCAAGTTTAGACACACAACACCTTTAATCCCCTTTCTATTGACAAAGTATGCCTTGAACTTCATTACACTGACATCATTGGACAAGTCTATTACCCACCCTAACTTCCCTCCTCCAGTCCATCATGAAGCTTTAAGCCCCAAATGTGCCAATCCCCTCCCCCCCACCGGACCTCAATAGACATGCGCACAGCGGTGGACTTCTCAGTTGTCCGACCCATGAACAATATAGCGTTGAGTACCAACCTCTTAGCACGATTCATCATATGCCCATCTGCTTGGGGCTATCCACTGCAGTCTGGCAATGACATATGCCTTAGGTTCTTAAAAGCTCCTACATCCTATGCTAAATAAATTGGACCATTGTCCAGAACAGAATCATGAGACCAACATTTTCTGAAAAAAATCACTTCGCTAGTGTCCATTCATATAGAAAACTGACATTGCACTCAATGACAGCACTAATCTGGCAGGACTAAGCTAAAGCAAACAGCCGACACTCGACGCATCCGTTCAGTCAATTCTGGAAAGAGTAAACTTCTTCCAAGTCTTAACAGACAATTCATCTGAAGTGGCGGCCATTTCCATTCTGGCATCTTATCACAGTAGGCATAAGCCTCTAAGTCTCCCCTTCTGTCTCCAAAACCTGGGCCATCTTTATTAAAATCTCTGCCTCAACACTAGGATAGACTGCAGACCAAATGCCACTCAGGAGCCAGAACAACTGCGTTTCAGTCTCCCGCCAGCAGCAGCAAAACTCTCACCCCTCATTAATGCCTGTAGGAGGCACGTCCAAATTGTCTTTTACAATCCCATACCTTCCTTTTCCGATAGTCCCTCAGCTCACGTTCAACAGCACATTTCCTGATGTTCCAATCTCAGGTAACATCGCCTTCCTCAAATTCACACTCTTAAGCAGCACTCACTGTATTAAACACCGACGCCACCGCTTCATTCCAGACTTCCTCCTTTAGACCTCTGACGCTGCACTACATGGGGTCACATAACCCACCACATACATAGGAAGAGGAGGATTATGTTCTTCGTGTAGTATTCAAACAGCACCCTAGAGCCTCTCAATCTAGAACAGAGCATCTCAAATTTGCGCCCTGCATAGCACATGAAGTCTGAGCAGTTGGCATTTCTTGGAAAAAACGCTTCCAACCCCTGCATGCTGGCAACAAAACTTCAAAAAGATTTGGCTTTGTAACCGAAAGTGTTTAAGTATGGAGCTTCACAAGCATTCTCATATGCAAAAACAAGCACCAGACCAACCAAAGGAACTTATTCCTTGGCAACTGACACTCCCCAGAAACAACAGGGGGCAGGCATTAGTAGAGAGAATGACCTCAGCTGACCTTCATAAGCAGGAGGTATGGCTGAAAGCAATCCAGTGAACAAATACGGTTTGGGAGTTCTTTGAGGGATGCCATCTACCTAAATTTGATAATTAAAATCTAATGGTAAACAATTATTTTTGGGAAAAAATCCTCATTAAATGTTTAATGATTACACTCTACCCCATAAGAAATCTACACTGCAAGAATTGTTGAGCATCTGAAGGACAAAGCACAACCAGGGTATGGGCTCTGTTTCAATAGCAACATGCCATCCTGAAACAGAACAGGTCTTTAACCCCTTCCATGCTGCGCAGATTCCGCCGCTGTGCTGACGGAATCTTGCGCGGGCGTGGTCATGACGGAACGGTTCCGTCATGAGCACAGCTCAACCGTGGCTCATGACGGAACCGTTCCGTCAAGAGCACCGAAGGGGTTAAAGAACACTACATCACAATGCAGTAACGGTACACTACTGCTCCGAGAGTCCAGCTACCCCTCCTGTCACTCGTAGAGTGTATGCTTCGCTTTCACCCTGAAGAGCCTTCCCTGTCTTCCAGCTAGGATTTTATTTTATTTATAACGTTTGACAAAGCACGAACAAGACCAAAATGTTGATGTCAGAGCGCTGCACAACCTAACAAGTACCACCAAATATAAAAGGAGCAACATATAGAATATACAGCATGAAAAGATAATACACAGAGACATAGTGAAAACGCCAACACCACATGCAAGCTTCTTCCCAAGTAAGGCTGGGTGCAACCTGCACCTTTTCAGGAATCTTAACCCCTTCAGTGCCACGCCCTTTCCCCCTCCTGTGCCGGGCGTTGCACTAGTGGGTGGGGTTCATGACGAGATAGTCTCGTCATGGGCACAGCGCAACCGTGCTCCATGACGAGACTATCTCGTCATGGGCACTGAAGAGGTTAAGCCAGACTGTCCTGATTATTAATTTGGTACTGGTATAGTCCTCTTCATTTACAGTGAATTTGGAAGACAGCAACTCTCTTAACACTGCTGCACAGTTGTTAATGTAATTTCAAGCATTTAGTGCCACTTATAGGATTTGCTGTGTCCTAAACTGAGTTGGCCATATGCCAAAATGATGATAACTCGTGTACTGCTATTGTTTCTTATATTTAACCTTCAGAAAATCATTTACTTCCACTTACCATGACAAACTTTGGAAATTGCCTTCGACTGCTACCATGATCACTGATTCGCCAACTTTTGATAGGGAATTTGGTGAAAGACACAATTTCCAGGGTGAACACATCTCCCAGAGGTCTGAGCAATGGACAGCCAACAGTCTGTGCGCACTCTACTGTTTTACAATCAACAGATCCCGCTCCCTAGTCCCTACCAACTCTGCTTAAAAGGCACCTTCCACCACCTCAATGTTTTTCCAGCTGCCTCACTGCAATGTTAAAAGTGTCTTAGTCGTCTAAGCTTAGGGAGAAAATCGCCTAGACCACAGCTCATGGCTATTCCTGGAAAATGAAATGCGTGGCCTTCTGCCGCGTTCCAGAAAGGGCTGTTTCATATTCAGGTGTCCTAACACAATCTGGCCCATTCCCCTCTAAAAACGTACAAACTTGGCTCACACAGAGGACTACCAATAGTTAGTAAGATGTCAGGTGTGGTGCCCACCCGAGGATTACCACTACAGCATGTGATAACTACCCTCATCCGAGTAGTTAGCAATATACTTTTTCTCAAACACAGATTACACAACTGTTCAGGATATAATTGATCTGATATTTTCAAAACATTAACGTTTTTTACCCAATTTGATTTTACACCAAACAAGTTTTCTAGTTCTTGCATTGGAGTGGCATCTTTTTTGTCATTGGGTATTGCAAGAGATGTTTATATCGGTGTTTGTAGTAAATATCTCTAATAAGTAAAACAGCACATTTTGCTTTAGTGTCAATATAAAGCTGTAGCTGGTTCCAACTTCAATATCTCACTTTTTTTCTCTGTAGGTCTTCTTACTTGGGGGGGATTTAAGAGTGAAGTACACGGCACACAAAACCCAGAGTAAAGCTAGTAGGAGTGGCAGACTTGCTGAAGGCCCAAGAATGGTTGCTCTTTGGGGAACTGAGTGAGCCACCACATGGTTAGTACACGTCAAATATGGATTAAAATAATCAATGGGTGTTCAAGACCCATCAGTACAAACTAAAATCAAATACCTATGAAAAATAGAGCCCGAAATAATGGGGCCAGGTAAAAAGCAGGGGGCGACCATAGGAAGTCCATTTGAAAAACTGTTGCGTAGTCTATCAAAAGTGCTCAAAACCACTGTAAGAGATCTAGCTCTTTCTGTGAAAGACCCACTGCTTTATGCAAAAGTCATAACCAGTGTAGCAAGCGAACAGGCTTGAATCATAGCCAACATGACTGGAATCCTGTGCCACAGTCAGGTAATCAACAATGGAAATAAACAGTACTAGTAAGCTGGTTGCTGATTGATGGGGACTGCTACCAAAGCTTTAAGGGCAAGGTGACCAGGGATCTGTACCTTCAGGCATGTGCTAATGCTGGGGTTGTGAGTGTTGCTCTTGGGTTAGTTGCACTCCTTGGAAATAAAGGATTCCTTGGCTGATGTCTCCCACAGGGAGAATGTAGAAAGACTGATGTGGTTCTTAGTTGATAAAAAGGCTCATCTGTCACAAAGAAATGGTCTGGCCTACAGCAACACGCTCTACGTAGGGATTGCAGCTCACCTCCAACGACTGCAGACCATACAGAACGCTCCAGCCAGACTCGCTGTGGATCTCCCTAGACAAACACACATCACCCCCTACCTCAGGAAACTCCACTGGTTCCCTGCACAGAAAAGATGCCAGTTCAAGCTCCTGACCCATGCATACGAGGCTCTACACAACTGCGGACCTGTCTACTTGAATCACCGCCCGAACTGCCATCAGCCTACCATGCAACTCCGCTCGAGTCCTTTTCTCTAACCCTCACCCCATACCACCACCCCCCGCACATCCGACAGCAGATGTGGAGGTCGCTCCTTCCCCTACCTAGTAGTAAAGACATGGTATGTGTTACCCTTTCATTTACGGACCTCCTCAACACTTCCTGAGTTAGGAAAGTCCCTGACGAACCTGCCAGCGCCTGAATACCCTCATGGGTGAAAAGAAGCACATTACAAATCTACTTATTGATTGTTTTATTTATGGAAACTTGAGTCTCAAGATACCGTCTGAACTTTCTACTGGGAACTACAGCATACCATACAGTAGGTGTTTTGAAAGACCATAAAAAAATCTGAAGCAGAAAACTGTTCCTTCTGGCCAACCTTAAGCACTACAGGGAAATCAAGAGGAAGAAACAGGAGATGTCCTAAGAGAACGCACCGAGATAACCCTAGGCACGTGCATTGTGTCCACAAACTACACTTGCCTCTATCACACTTGTTCCTATCACACCCACGCTGTCATCAGCCTTGGGCTATGATGACAAAGTACACCTCCGGTTGGCGGTGAACCCCACTGACACAGGAAGGTTTTGTGCCACAGGAAGAAAAGAAAGATTTCACACAATCCTCTAGATAACATTCACCAATCTTGATCATTTTGCTTGAAACCAGGAAGCACAGAGAGCAGAATACAGAACTCTCTAAACCTTAGATAGAGAACTACACCTCACCCTGAACCTCAGACAGGGGAACCACACCGAACACTGAACCTCAAACAGGAAGTACTCCTCAGCTTGAACTGGATATAGAGATGAACCACACCTCACGTTGAACCCAAGATGGGTGAACCACATCTCACCCTGAACCTCGGATAGAAGAAACACACCTCACGTTGAACCCGAGATGGGTGAACCACACCTCACCCTGAACCTCGGATAGAAGAAACACACCTCACGTTGAACCCGAGATAGGTGAACCACACCTCACCCTGAACCTCGGATAGAAGAAACACACCTCACGTTGAACCCAAGATGGGTGAACCACATCTCACCCTGAACCTCGGATAGAAGAAACACACCTCACGTTGAACCCGAGATGGGTGAACCACATCTCACCCTGAACCTCGGATAGAAGAAACACACCTCACGTTGAACCCGAGATGGGTGAACCACATCTCACCCTGAACCTCGGATAGAAGAAACACACCTCACGTTGAACCCGAGATGGGTGAACCACACCTCACCCTGAACCTCGGATAGAAGAAACACACCTCACGTTGAACCCGAGATGGGTGAACCACACCTCACCCTGAACCTCGGATAGAAGAAACACACCTCACGTTGAACCCAAGATGGGTGAACCACATCTCATCCTGAACTTGAAATAGAGGAACCACCTCAACCTGAACCTCGGATAGAAGAAACACACGTCACCGTAAACCTGAGAAAGAGGTACTACACTTCACCATGAACCTCTGACAGTGGAACCAAACCTCCCCTGCGTCTTTCAATTCCTCAACACCACTGCCCCTGTGGAAGGCAGCGGGTAACATCAAGGATTTATAAGAACATTTGCCGACCCACACATTCATCCAGATTCAGCGACAGGGCACAAAACAGATTACCGCTCGATGAGCATACTACAAGAAGTTCATTCACAGACAGGCAGCGGATAGCCGAGGACCAATGCGTGGAGACTGGCTATAATGTATGTGTTTTGTACAAACCGGATGCAACTATCTCTGGGGATTGTGAGTGTTGCTATAGCAACCCCCCTACATTGTCACATAGATAGGTAAAGATAGTAACCCCCTGCAGACTGGGAAAATGCATATACGATTAAAAAACACAAATGAATCAAAATATTTGGCATCGTGTACTCTTTGCAGATCTTTTTACACCACACTCATTCAGCAGATTCCCTGCCATGCCATCAACAGCTACCATCGAGCCCCAGTGATATCCTGGCGATTACTGCTGATCCCCGGCAAACCTCGAGGAGCAGGCTCGGTTCCCCTCTGCACGACCCAGGCTCTGCATGGGAAATAAGTAACTGCACCCGAGTGCTCTCACGGGTTTTCATTTAAAATGGAATGGGACTTCTCTTACTTATTAACTGAGGACTTGAGAGAGCCAGGGTGGCGCCAGGTCACTTCACGTAGCAGGTATGAACTTCCAAAAGAGGAGGCAGCAAGCAAAGTGGTGGAAAGAAATCCTGACGAATAAATACACTTAGAAGGCAGGCTAGCGGCGAGAAAACCAGTGTAAGAAAAAAACATTAACAAACACGATGGGCAGCTACTCGATCTCCAGTCAACAACGCATGCCAGGAAAACTAGGGCCTTCTCAAGAGAACACTCCTATCATTTCATTTCAGAAGCTTTATTTCGACAATGTCACTCCTGGCAACTACAGTACCACGGTCAGAGTTGAAACCAATTTGTGGTGAACCCCTATTTGTATGGGCAGAATTCTACATCCAAAATACACTTCCCCCTCCTACAAAGAGAGCTGTTTTACAGGTCTATATCAAGCGGTACACAATTCAGACACATAAGTATTGTATTTATAGCAAGCTATTGATGAGGCATTTTCTAATCCATATTTTCAATACAAAATTAAGGCAATAAAACAAAGTTAAAATCCCCATGGGAGTTTCTCTGTCTGGGGCTCCTGGGAGATCCAATGAACCGCTCTTGCTGCTGGGCGGCTGCTATGAGCACCTGCTGATTAGGCTGCAATGCCAGAAATGTAATCCAGTGCCAAGTGTGTGGTGGAAAATGCCTTTACATCTTTACATCACAGCGAGTTGTCCTACCACTCATTGCGCTCTTACAATACAAGCCATGGCTTAGACTTCATCCACTAGCGATCACAATGACCAGAGTTCAATATGAGGTCATTTCTGCCCCCAAAATCCCAAATCTGCTCTATGAAAATTTGAAAGTGAATGGCTGATGCACCCAGGATCCTGCCAATCCATGCTGCTTCAAGAGAAGTACATGCGTGTAGAACTGAGGTTTTGATGCAGGGGCATCAAAGCCCACGTTATAGCCCTAAAATAACTAGCCATTAACAAGTATAAGGTTGAGAGGGTGGGTGTCCCACACGTTTAAACCATTAGACAGTACTAAGCTTTGGACAATGACCATGCTAGTGATGGTACAAAACCGTCTCTCTATCAGAGGTTGAGGTATGTTTCTTGAACATCTCAATGTTGGTAAGAGTTCTTCAATCCTACCAGCTTCTAAAGAGTCATTCTGGAACATGCCAGGATAGCTCACTTAATTGTGACGTCACCAGCTAGTTTCAGCCCCTCCTAATGTTGCCTTCCTCTTCCATTCCTGTCACAAACTCAAATACTAAAGAACTCTCTTCTGTGTTTTACATGGACAAAGTCTCCTAAACTATCCCCATCTCACTGCGATAGACATGCTGTCCCTTGAAATTAACTCCAAAACATTGGCAGGGTGTTGGAGCTAGCCGGCGTCCATGAGGACTACTACCATTTCGAGCTCTGCAGCCAGCTCTTTCTTCTCTCTTTCCATCTCTTCCAAATAGTCATAATGGTCTGGATAAGAGAAGAGGGGCAGGCGGGGATGATCCCTTTGTCTGGTCACACTAGACAACCCATATGCAGAGCCCTTAGATCTTATCCCCAGGTGACCGGGAATCATGAGGACCACATAGCAGCATAGTCCCACATGGTACCTTTCCCAGCTGGGGCTCACCAATGTGTACCAGGCTAGCTGGGATCCCAGTGGAGGCAGAATGGGATGGTGGTTTGCGATTCAAAGTGTAAACCGCATCTTAAAAGTTGAAAACCTGTTTTAGGGCTTGGGGATGACTGGGGAAGGTGCTCAGAGAGACAATGTCCACACAGCTAGCTGGCCATGCTTTTCTCTCTACCATATGGCAATATCCTGTTTATGGTACAGTGGGGGTAGCAAGAGCTCCTGGTAAGCAGCCCGTCTAAAAAGGAACACGCAACCGTCAGCAACTAAATTGTCTCTTGCTCCTGAGATTACTCTATTAGGGCTCAGGCAATCATCTTTGACTGGTGTGTCTGCTGATAAAGAGTCAAAGCTGTCAGAAAGAAAATTGCCCAAAGAAGGGGAATTCTAAAAGCCTTTGGGTCCCCCACCTCGCAGGGTCATGAAGGACCTGATGAGTCCCTGCAAGATGTACTGATGCTCGCAGGTTGCAAACACGCCGCGCAAAAGCACATAAGCATTCTTCAAAATGACCCAACCCCTAACTCTGCAGCATCATGGTGGCGGTGCACGCAATGAAGGGTCTGATCGAGAGGATGGCGGGGTTCATTTGGAAACGGAGAGTATGTCTGGGCCCCAGGAACAGAGTAAGGCAGAGAGGCTACGATCACCACACCAGCCCCCCAACACATGCATTACAGGGGCTGGTGTGGTGACTGATACAGTATACTTCCATTCCTGTGTGGGGACTCTAGATGTAGTCCGGACATGGCGAGGATGTGCCCACTGGAGAGTGGATTGTGCCTTTCTGTGATAGTACTGTACACTTAACCACCACCTTCCATCCGGACCAGTGAATTTTCAGATAAAGGTTTGCTAGAACTACAGGGTGGCGTTAGGGATAAATCATACAGTGCTGTGTTATATTGCCTTGAGGGTTCAAATGTGGATGGTGTTTTATATTTGTTCTAGGAATGAGTGCCATTCTGCAGCGTTGCTTTTGCTTTCTGATGATAAACAAATTCTTGAACCACGAAAACATTTGCAGAATGAGGCGATAGAACCCCTTCTCGGTTTCAGCTGCCAGAATGGACATATGTAGTAATTCCACCCACCCCAAAGCGGATAAGATCATCGTCGTAGGAGGAGGAGTGGAGAGAGTTGTGCTATAGTGTATGAATTTCATGTCGCACTTTAATCACAGATGGACTTTTTAGGCTTCCTCAGCCATCCATCACAACACAAATGGGGGCAGCGATAGGCTTTTTGGCCACCAAGGAGCTCAAGCCGCTTCAGAAGCTATAGGAAAGATAACGGAGTAATAGGCATCGCTGAACTCTGGGTGTCGGAGACCTAGATATGCCACTAGAGAGCCATAAGAGTAGTATGGATCTGCAGGACATTCAAGAGGGGCCTCCCGCTGAACACAGTAGCATAAGTGGTGCACGAAGAGCGGATGTAGCCACAAGGGTGAATGAGGTCTTGCTTGTTGAGGACACTGAACTCTCATCTTCTCTAATCACATCACATACAAGACGAGCAGTCTGTTTCAGCTGTGTCACGAGCCAGTTACTAACAGCCTTCGTACCTCTGCAACACAGAAATTTGTGACATTTAAAGTGCTGAATTCTAATGAACCTGGGCAGGTGGAGGGAAGATGAAAAACAGGAATGAAAAGAGTACTGGGTGAGATCTGAGGTACCAAGTATAATGGGAAGAGCTGCAATACTTTCTTCTCATTATCCTAATGCTCTATAGCCTCCAGGGAGTGGTGTCCTCTGGTACAGTGACAGCGGTGACACTCCACTTTGCACCAGAAGTGGTACACAGATTGTGAAATGGTCATGCCATGGTGGTTTTGGGAGGCCAATGTAGTGGAGCTCTAGAGGTCTCCATTAGGAAACCTTAGGGTATCATTAGCTTTTACATCCTGCCCCCTTTGATCTGCTTCTATGGAGCAGATGATGGTGGACATTTGACGGAATCTGATGCAATTTGATTTACCTCAGATACTTGGTTTAAAGATATCCAAGGTAGAGCCAATTGATGGTGACAGCTACTGTCATCGTAGGACCTAACGGTCCTAACATTGTGCTAATCAGCATCGGGATCAACCACTATGAACGATTCATCAGGAACCCTTTGAAGAGGAAATTGTCAATCTAGGAGAATTTGATAAAGAGCTTATCAACCTCCTGATAATGAGGTGTGTCCCAGCACCGGTACCAGTCACTCAGAAGGAGAGACTGAGAATATATTCTGAGCCACGTCTGATAAATGGTCTCTCTACCATGATGCCTCCCTTACAGGGCCTACTCTCACAGACTTATTGAGGGTGGGGAGTTCATATAGAGCGGGAAGGAAGGACAGGGAAGAGAGGGCCATTGCCTGCACTACTACAGCCTGACTATACGAAACTCAGTGCAACGCCCAATACAGAGTCCAGCACATCCAATTATGATTCTCCATTGGTCCTCAGGAGAACTAGATCTCTGTTATTCAAATTGAAAGAGAACAACCACGGGGTGGGAAGAAGAAACTCCCCTAATAAAATACCCATGCAACCCTCTGGAAACCTAATGCCACAGCGGACAAATTCATATGGAGGAATGAAAGCACTTAAGTCCCATGGAAACACAAGTATTCTCCCACAGCTAGTTTCGCCTGCCACCACTGTCGCCCACAAATACAAACCAATGAGGCCTATGAAAGGTAGAGAAGGAGGGTCTCCATCCTCCTGGCACACACAGCCAGTGACTTTTCATCTTCCCGAGGAACATCAAGGTGTTTTTTCTCAGGCAAAACATTCAGATATCCACGCGAATGGGAGAGTCGATTCTTAGGTTCGCTTCCACTTAAGGCCAATGACAGAACCATACAACTATCCGGCCTGGTCACTTTTTCACTCAGGAATGTAGCAAGAGCTGCAATGGAGGATGTACCTGAATTACTAAGGCACCCAATTGTCAGTGGGTATCTAACTACGTTTCAAAGGCCCTGCACATACAAGGGTAAATGTAGAATAGACTGAAACACAGCCAGTGTGGTACTGGTACAAGTAGACTAAGACAGACATTGAAGGATGAAGAAAGACAGACAGACTTAGTTAGAGACAGAAAGATAGAGAAACACAGAACAACAGAATTGACAGAGCGAAAAGAGACCGAGATAGAGCAACAGAAAGAGTGACAGACAGATATATAGACAGATGCTGAGAACTTGTGGGGGCAATTTCAGAAGGGAGTGATGCAGGTCCCTGGATGTAGTGTTAAAAGCTGCAAAGTACACATTCTATAAGCATAGTTTAAATGTTGTGGTTCCTGTAGGACCTAAGTGCATAGTAACCAACAAACGGGGAGCAGCTGGCTCATGGCCCAATGAACTCAACTGCTTCAGTAAGGATTGCCTGTCTGACGCTGAAGCCTTCGGTCAGCTGGTTATGTATATGCCTCTGTAGAAGGCACCCCGCACTCGGAGCCATTTCACTGGCACATGTACTGTGCTGAAGACACACCCTTACAACAGAAGGCCCCGGCCCTTTTTATTGGCACCTACATGTTCAACAGGCAGTGGACACAACCCTTAGTATGCACTCGGTGTTTATATGGTGCAACGCTCACCAGTTTCTTGGCCTCTTGGCACTAGGTGCAGTTATCACTCTGCAGTTGTGATTCGTCCAGTGGAGGCTGTCCACAGGAGGATGCCTATCACAAACCATGCAGGTGTGGGTGGGTTATTCTAGGACACGGGGATGTTCTCTACGGATGGGGCAGTGTGCCACAGCACTATCAAAGAGACCCTGTGATGCCATTCATGTTCCGAAACCCAAGTTAACGTTGGCGGCAGCTACTGCTGTTCTCTTTTACTGGCAGCAGGCTTCACACAAAGCCAACACTCACCAAGTAAACATTTTATCTGTCTGCTCTAACCCCGGCTTCACAAGAGAAAGAATGTTAACTGAGCTTGAATTGTTACTGGCCTGAAACAAGTCATTGTCAGATACTGGCCTGGACTCAAACTTTCACAGAGGAGTAGTTGTTCGTAAGCGCTACGCAAGCGAGCATGGGCTTAAGGCTAAGCGTTCCGGCTAATGCCTTACTCGTGGGTCACTAAGAGGCTTACTGAAGCTGGTGCATTTCACCTACCTTATCGATCCTTATGAGTTTTGCTTAGTGGTACAATAAATCAGACTAAATAGAGAACATAGTTTTAGGGCGTTTTTTGACTCTATACCCATTTGTAACATTTATTGTTAGTGGAAATTTATTTTACTGTATTTCACTTACCTGCAGCCCCCTTCGCCGCAAAATGCTTGAATCGTCCATTTTGAAATAACTGTATACGTGTCGATGGCAAGGTGTCCAGGGGATAGCGATTCCTGCAGGTATCCACCACTCCTGGGCGGCGTGCTCACATCAGGCTACAAAAATACAGGAAGAAATCTCCTCCATCAGCAACCCTCTCCGGCTTCCAAAAATAGCAGACACTCCTTGACCCTGTGCAGCAGCTCTCACTACCACAAGTGCACTTAAATTCGGCCCTGCGTCTTACTCACATAGTGAAGGTACGCACGAAGGGCAACTTTTTACCAAAAGCCATGCACACACATTTGATGTTAGTAAACTAATTTGCTTGTGACCTTGGATTTGAAATCCTTGTCAACTTGTCCTTCTGTGTGCACCCAAAAGGTGGGCTCTTCTGTTGACCCGATGTCCTCCTGTGGCAGTGGCACTCAAAGCGATGGTCTGTCTGATTCCAGGTGCCTTGAAGGCGTCTCCAAAGCACGGGCTCAGAGTTTCGAGCATGTCACCATGTATTCACTTCTGCTCTCAAACATTCAGACGAAGACAAGTCCGCCTACGGGAACCCTTCCTGGTTAATTCCCCATGAGCACCTAGGACTAGAAGTTTATCAGATGCAGCTACTAGGCCAGGAACACGGCACAGAGACAATCTGTAGCTTCTGAACTCCACAACTGGTTCCTTGTGCTCCTGGGCGCTTACAGGCTCTCAGAGTTGTCTGATGTGAGCAAAAGGTGACCAGCTGGAGCAAAACAAACCAGCAAAATAAGTAAAGCACCTTGCTGTAACCTCTTGAAAAGAGCTGGCGCGCCCAGTATGTTCCACCCTGGGCAGACTCTTCCTTTCATGGTGGAAATGACCAGGTTCCACCTACACATGTCCATGTGAGCCTTAAGTCAGTGCGTAGATCCCATGTTCAATAACCCGCCTGTGAGCAGTATGCACAGGTGTCTCGCAATAACGTGTCAAGAGTGAAAGAAGTGGTTACAAGGAACCCGAGGGCCCGCACATGATTGCGGACAGGACGGGTCAGTCCCCGGTCAATGGGAAAGGAAAGACGGCATGCCACTTCCCGACAGACGGAATCCCCTCGGACAGCACACATGCGGCAAGAGGTGCGCGGTGGAGCACAGTTTGGCAAAGTGAGGGGTCCGTGGAAGGGACGGGCACCTGCGGCGCGGGTGTGTACAATGGCACAGTGCAGGGGCCACCGGTTGCTGCCTATGCGCAGGAGGGCATGTGGGTGAAGGGACGGAGCCCGGCGGTCCGTGCACTGCACCGGTGCAGCCGGAGCCCCGCTGCCGCCGTCACTGCCATGGGCTCGGTGTCCAGCCTGCTCCTTCTCCTCTCCCCGCCGCTCCACGCTCCTCCACCCGCCGCCTGGAGCCGGGATGCAGCCTTTGTGAGTGAGGCAGGCGGCTCGACTGCTGCCTGCAGCCCAGCGCTGGCAGAGCGGGAGGCTGGAGAGAGGCGACCAGCCCCCGCCCGCCCCTTAAAGGGGTAGAGCACCCGGCGTTCCTAGAGAGCATCGGCGGCCTGCTGTACCTACCTCCAGGCATCGGAGGACACAGGCCTGCAGCTGCCGCCTACCTCCTGGCATCAGTGGAGGGCACAGAGCTGCCACCTACCTCCTACCATCGGAGGAGGGCACAGACCTGCATCTGAGCCTACTGTCGCATCCAAGTACCCCAGACTCACAGCTGCGCCTGCTGCAAGTGCCACCTAGCACAGACCCGCAGCTGCCGCCTGCTAGCACCGGAGGAGGGTATAAACCTGCAGCTGCCACCAGCGGAGGGTGGCACAGACCCGCAGCTGCCACCACTGTACACCACCGACGGGTGGCACAGAGCTGCAGTTGCCACCACCGTACACCACCGACGGGTGGCACAGACCTGCAGCTGCCACCACCATACACCACCGACGGGTGGCACAGACCTGCAGCTGCCACCACCGTACACCAGCAGAGGGTGGCACAGACCTGCAGCTGCCACCTCCGTACACCAATGGGTGGCACAGACCTGCAGCTGCCACCACCGTGCACCAGCGGAGGGTGGCGCAGACCTGCAGCTGCCACCACCGTAGACCACCGGAGGGTGCACAGACCTGCAGCTGCCACCACCGTACACCACCGACGGGTGGCACAGACCTGCAGCTGCTACCACCGTACACCAGCAGAGGGTGGCACAGACCTGCAGCTGCCACCACCGTACACTACCGACGGATGGCACAGACCTGCAGCTGCCACCTCCATACACCACCGACGGATGGCACAGACCTGCAGCTGCCATCTCCGTACACCACCGACGGATGGCACAGACCTGCAGCTGCCACCACCGTACACCACCGACTGGTGGCACAGACCTGCAGCTGCCACCACCGTACACCAGCGGAGGGTGGCACAGACCTGCAGCTGCCACCACCGTACACCACCGACGGGTGGCACAGACCTGCAGCTGCCACCTCCATACACCACCGCCGGATGGCACAGACCTGCAGCTGCCACCTCCGTACACCACCGACGGATGGCACAGACCTGCAGCTGCCACCACCCTACACCAGCGGAGGGTGGCACAGACCTGCAGCTGCCACCTCCGTACACCACCAACGGGTGGCACAGACCTGCATCTGCCACCTCCGTACACCACCAATGGGTGGCAAAGACCTGCAGCTGCCACCTCCGTACACCACCAACGGGTGGCACAGACCTGCATCTGCCACCTCCGTACACCACCAATGGGTGGCAAAGACCTGCAGCTGCCACCTCCGTACACCACCGACGGATGGCACAGACCTGCAGCTGCCACCACCCTACACCAGCGGAGGGTGGCACAGACCTGCAGCTGCCACCTCCGTACACCACCAACGGGTGGCACAGACCTGCATCTGCCACCTCCGTACACCACCAATGGGTGGCAAAGACCTGCAGCTGCCACCTCCGTACACCACCGACGGGTGGCGCAGACCTGCAGCTGCCACCACCCTACACCAGCGGAGGGTGGCACAGACCTGCAGCTGCCACCACCGTACACCACCGATGGGTGGCACAGACCTGCAGCTGCCACCTCCGTACACCACCGACGGATGGCACAGACCTGCAGCTGCCACCACCGTACACCACCGACTGGTGGCACAGACCTGCAGCTGCCACCACCGTACACCAGCGGAGGGTGGCACAGACCTGCAGCTGCCACCACCGTACACCACCGACGGGTGGCACAGACCTGCAGCTGCCACCTCCATACACCACCGCCGGATGGCACAGACCTGCAGCTGCCACCTCCGTACACCACCGACGGATGGCACAGACCTGCAGCTGCCACCACCCTACACCAGCGGAGGGTGGCACAGACCTGCAGCTGCCACCTCCGTACACCACCAACGGGTGGCACAGACCTGCATCTGCCACCTCCGTACACCACCAATGGGTGGCAAAGACCTGCAGCTGCCACCTCCGTACACCACCGACGGGTGGCGCAGACCTGCAGCTGCCACCACCCTACACCAGCGGAGGGTGGCACAGACCTGCAGCTGCCACCACCGTACACCACCGATGGGTGGCACAGACCTGCAGCTGCCACCTCCGTACACCACCGACGGATGGCACAGACCTGCAGCTGCCACCTCCGTACACCACCGACGGGTGGCGCAGAGCTGCAGCTGCCACCACCCTACACCAGCGGAGGGTGGCACAGACCTGCAGCTGCCACCACCGTACACCACCGATGGGTGGCACAGACCTGCAGCTGCCACCTCCGTACACCACCGACGGATGGCACAGACCTGCAGCTGCCACCACCGTACACCACCGACTGGTGGCACAGACCTGCAGCTGCCACCACCGTACACCAGCGGAGGGTGGCACAGACCTGCAGCTGCCACCACCGTACACCACCGACGGGTGGCACAGACCTGCAGCTGCCACCTCCATACACCACCGCCGGATGGCACAGACTTGCAACTGCCACCTCCGTACACCACCGACGGATGGCACAGACCTGCAGCTGCCACCACCCTACACCAGCGGAGGGTGGCACAGACCTGCAGCTGCCACCTCCGTACACCACCAACGGGTGGCACAGACCTGCATCTGCCACCTCCGTACACCACCAATGGGTGGCAAAGACCTGCAGCTGCCACCTCCGTACACCACCGACGGGTGGCGCAGACCTGCAGCTGCCACCACCGTACACCAGCAGAGGGTGGCACAGACCTGCAGCTGCCACCTCCGTACACCAATGGGTGGCACAGACCTGCAGCTGCCACCACCGTACACCAGCGGAGGGTGGCGCAGACCTGCAGCTGCCACCACCGTAGACCACCGGAGGGTGCACAGACCTGCAGCTGCCACCACCGTACACCACCGACGGGTGGCACAGACCTGCAGCTGCCACCACCGTACACCAGCGGAGGGTGGCACAGACCTGCAGCTGCCACCACCGTACACCACCGACGGATGGCACAGACCTGCAGCTGCCACCTCCATACACCACCGACGGATGGCACAGACCTGCAGCTGCCACCTCCGTACACCACCGACGGATGGCACAGACCTGCAGCTGCCACCACCGTACACCACCGACTGGTGGCACAGACCTGCAGCTGCCACCACCGTACACCAGCGGAGGGTGGCACAGACCTGCAGCTGCCACCACCGTACACCACCGACGGGTGGCACAGACCTGCAGCTGCCACCTCCATACACCACCGCCGGATGGCACAGACCTGCAGCTGCCACCTCCGTACACCACCGACGGATGGCACAGACCTGCAGCTGCCACCACCCTACACCAGCGGAGGGTGGCACAGACCTGCAGCTGCCACCTCCGTACACCACCAACGGGTGGCACAGACCTGCATCTGCCACCTCCGTGCACCACCAATGGGTGGCAAAGACCTGCAGCTGCCACCTCCGTACACCACCGACGGGTGGCGCAGACCTGCAGCTGCCACCACCCTACACCAGCGGAGGGTGGCACAGACCTGCAGCTGCCACCACCGTACACCACCGATGGGTGGCACAGACCTGCAGCTGCCACCTCCGTACACCACCGACGGATGGCACAGACCTGCAGCTGCCACCACCGTACACCACCGACTGGTGGCACAGACCTGCAGCTGCCACCACCGTACACCAGCGGAGGGTGGCACAGACCTGCAGCTGCCACCACCGTACACCACCGACGGGTGGCACAGACCTGCAGCTGCCACCTCCATACACCACCGCCGGATGGCACAGACCTGCAGCTGCCACCTCCGTACACCACCGACGGATGGCACAGACCTGCAGCTGCCACCACCCTACACCAGCGGAGGGTGGCACAGACCTGCAGCTGCCACCTCCGTACACCACCAACGGGTGGCACAGACCTGCATCTGCCACCTCCGTACACCACCAATGGGTGGCAAAGACCTGCAGCTGCCACCTCCGTACACCACCGACGGGTGGCGCAGACCTGCAGTTGCCACCACCCTACACCAGCGGAGGGTGGCACAGACCTGCAGCTGCCACCACCGTACACCACCGATGGGTGGCACAGACCTGCAGCTGCCACCTCCGTACACCACCGACGGATGGCACAGACCTGCAGCTGCCACCTCCGTACACCACCGACGGATGGCACAGACCTGCAGCTGCCACCACCGTACACCAGCGGAGGGTGGCACAGACCTGCAGCTGCCACCTCCGTACACCACCAACGGGTGGCACAGACCTGCATCTGCCACCTCCGTACACCACAGACGGATGGCACAGACCTGCAGCTGCCACCACTGTACACCAGCGGAGGGTGGCACAGACCTGCAGCTGCCACCTCCGTACACCACCAATGGGTGGCACAGACCTGCATCTGCCACCTCCGTACACCACCGACGGGTGGCACAGACCTGCATCTGCCACCTCCGTACACCACCGACGGGTGGCACAGACCTGCAGCTGCCACCACCGTACACCAGCGGAGGGTGGCACAGACCTGCAGCTGCCACCTCCGTACACCACCGACAGGTGGCACAGACCTGCAGCTGCCACCTCCGTACACCAGCGGAGGGTGGCACAGACCTGCAGCTGCCACCTCCGTACACCGACAGGTGGCACAGACCTGCAGCTGCCGCCTCCTAGCATTGAGGGAGGAAAGGCACAGATCTGCAGATGGCGATAGCTGTCATTGTCTAGAACCAGAGAAAGGCACAGGCCTGCAACCACTGCAGCCTTTGTGAGTGAGGCAGGCGGCTCGATTGCAGCCTGGAGCCCAGCGCTGGCAGAGCGGGAGGCTGGAGACAGGCGACAAGCCCCCGCACGTGAAATGTGAAAATAGTGTCCAAAAATGCAATCCGTCAACGGGGTCCAGTTCAAGAGGGAACACGCAGGTACCAAGCGGGTGCCTGGCGACGTCGGCGTTGTGCCATTCTCGCCACCACCCCCCTCCAGAGACCCATGGTGTGGATCATTTTCACACTTTACGTGCAATCTGGTTTCTCTGAACAAGAGCTACCACCCTCTGATTGCATTTTTTGACACTATTTTCACATTGCACATCCTCTGGTTAGGGTGGGCCTTAGCGCGCCCATACAGCCGGGGTACAGTTTTTTGGTCCTGAAGAATGCCCGGTAAATTATACCACCAGGGCAGAAACAGGTCGACCCCACTCCATGGTAAATAGCTGAACAATCTATCCAGCTCTTCCTTCCCACACCCTGTTTTTAGTGTGTCTGATTGGCCATTTAATAACATTTTCTTTGGACACAATCTAGACACTTTTAATCATTCCATTACACTTTTAGTTGTCACCACAAAATCCAGCTCCGCAGTAATTCTGGCGTCGCAGCACACCAGGGAGGCACTCGGCCTCTCCTGGTAGGGCCCTATGATGAAGCATGTCACCAACTAGGTTGGTGAGTGAGGGATTTTTAAAGAATCTAGAAAGATTCTTCATGCTCGCTCTTCTTGATCTTGTTGTTTACATTACTTTGATTCAGGGACCAAGAGTGTTCCTATTAAACTATCCCTTACTCTTGTTGATACCAGAAGATGGGAGAAGGGCAGGGGGGTGATGGGATGCTAACAATTTCACTGAGTTACATTAAAAATAATTACAAAGTCTTTAACGGGACCCAATTGAGACCAAGTGGGATGGGCAAGCTGCTGTTTGCATAAGTCAGGCAGATAGCTCCCTGCTGCGCCGCTCGGAATATTGGCGCTGTAGGCCTGGGCACAGCTCGAGGCCCTACAAATAAGAATGCTGTAGACACACAGGAAAGGATTTTATTGGCGGATTGACTTTCACAGGAATTAGAAATATTTGGAGGGATAAAACAAAATTTGTTTTTAGAAATATTACTATTGTTGCTTTTACTAAAAAGTGGAAACAGCAGCTGCTAATTAAGGTATTTGTGTTCACCTTACATAATACAAACTCACTGACGTGTGTGCACAATGCAGGAAAGTACTGGGATTGCACAGAGTCCCAGTTCTGGCAGTTATATCTGGGCCGGATCGGAGATCCGTCCGACCTTGAGAAATATGCTGAATTTGTCTCGGTGTCATTTTTTGACACTGGGACATAATTTAGCAGCACATGGAGCAACAACCTGCAAGTGGGGAGGGGGCTGTCTGTTTTTTCACTTCTATCCAGGACCAAAACAAAGGCCTGAATTAAAGGCACTTCAGCCTTTCATTTGTTCGACTGTGAGTAGACTGGGAGCCATCTGGAGCTTTGGGTGCCAATGCAGGGGAACCAAGGCACATAGCTTAGCACAAGTATTTTAGAAGAAATAACGCTTGGGTGCAGGTTTTTGACTTTGTTCAACTTTCCTATGTAAGAGATGAGCATGCACTGTAATAATGCAAGGTTTATCTCTGTGTATGCGTAATTGCACTAATAATGATCTAATGGCACCTACTAATTTATTTTATATTTAGTTCTTTTATAGCACTAATCATCCCACTGCAAGGTGTCAAATCGCTTTACATCATACATAGACAGAATACATTATACAAAAGTCTCAATCAATGTACAAGAAATGTTACCTTAGACAATGAGGGTTTATAAGGTATAGGAATCACATTTCACCCATACTTGTAGACATTATAAGTTAAGTGTGAACGGTTGAGAAACAAAGTCGAGATATAAAACACAGGGATTGGAGTTCTCTCACTAACAAAACGTTATTCGTTCCCAGAGGAGCCCTTTCTTTGCAATCTTAGAATAACAACAGATTGAGACAAACACCAATAAGGATCTAAACCCATGACTTACAGTTTGCATGCAGCTCCTAGATGCTGATAAATAGATCACTGTGCTATTTTAGAATGACTGGAACTTATGAACTGGAAGTAACAAATGGACCTCAGTGTCAAAAGCAGAAGCCCACCTCCCTATCTCCCTATAAAACGAATCTGTGATCTGCATGTTACACGGTGTGCTTTGCAGCAGGCACACAAACCCGCTATGCTACTTTAAGAGTCAAGACTGATTGTATAAAAATGCAGAACTCTCCCAGAACTGCCCTAACCACCAGCTTTATAATAATGCTATTATAATCCACTCAAAATTGCTAGGCACACAAAGATCTCCACAGCAGGTGTCTTAACCCTTGAAGGTATTTTAAAATGCACCCTCTTTGTGACCAACTAAGCAAGGAAGGGAAGAATTACACCTCACATTTGCCTTATTTGACAATTTTTGTAAGCATTTTTTTTTTTTTTGTAATATACAAGTTGACTGACAGACTCTGCTTTTCAAGGTCGGCCCCTCGGGACTCCACATCCTGACTCCAATCTATGGGTTGCGGGGTATTTTCGTTTTCCAAATCCAGTGGGCACCCTGAAAGCCCAGTACCTTTCTTATTGAACCCAACGTGGCATTACGTGTCTGGCGTCATCTGTGACGTGGATAACGTGTCGAGCGCTTCCACCTGCATTCCACTGAGTCCCTTTCCTTAGAGAGGGGGGGAGGGGCAGGGCGTCAATGGCTGGCGAAAAGGGGCTGCTTCGCGTTATTTCTACGGTCTCTCCATGTGTAGCTTGCCTCACGGTACATGTCCTGACGAGATAACAACTGACGCTCTGAGACAAATGCCGTTGTGGTTGTCAGGCTGAGTTAATGCAAGGATTCCGGCCCTCCTTCCTCCTGGAGCCCAAAAAAGGAGCATCATGTACAAAACTCGGGTGTGCAATAAATTGCAGCAAGCGAGCACGATTTAAAAACCCATCTGTTATTACTGCGCTTCCAGGCCTTCTGTATGCACAGCTATAAGAGTGAAACACAGAGAAACTGGGAGATGGGCAGAGGATCACAGAATGTGGCCGTGTGTGAATGCCGGAATAAGCAATTGTGGTTTTAGCATCACTGCCTGCCGAGCTTGTCACGTACCATTGTTAACGTCTATAACATCTCTAATTGGAGGAAGAGAAAATATTACAGTCACTTAAACCGTCCATAAGAACAACTTTAACAGGCATTGGCCAATCAATAGGTCTGACATTTTGTCAATGGTTGTTTTGCCAGGGTTTCTGCAAAACTTTACTGTGGACACCCACACACAGACTTTGTTGACACAGCACACAAACATGAATGACAGTTTAACAGACCAATAGTTAAAGCCACCAACGTAAAACCTCCTTTATGTATGTATAATATGTATGATTGTTTTTTTAGATCAATAGATTGGAAACCCAAAGGCCATACCTAACAAGCATTGAAAAAGCCAATCGGTCTCGCCTGTGCAAAAGCTACTGACTTTAGTAATGTGTTTCAGCCATTACGTTCACCAGTGTGGCTGCTGTTCAGCATGCCTGAAGGTTAGTGGCTTGGAGTGGAGTAGATTAAGGAAAGGGGGTGGGGTAGATTTAGGTAGACTGGAATAGAGTGGAGTGTGGTAGATTGGAGTGTGGTAGATTGGAGTGGGATAGATTGGAGTGGGGTAGATTGGAGTGGGGTAGATTGGAGTGGGGTAGAGTGGAGTGGGGTAGAGTGGAGTGGGGTAGAGTGGAGTGGGGTAGAGTGGAGTGGGGTAGGGTGGAGTGGGGTAGGGTGGAGTGGGGTAGGGTGGAGTAGATCGGAGTGGAGTAGATTGGGGTGGAGTGGGTTAGATCGGTATAGAGTGGGGTAGATCGGAGTGGATCAGAGTGGGGTAGGTTGGAGTGGGTAGATAGGAGTTGGGTAGATTGGGAAATAGTGGGGTGGATTGGAATATAGTGGGGTGGATTGGAATATAGTGGGGTGGATTGGAATAGAGTGGGGTGGATTGGAATAGAGTGGGGTGGAGTGGAGTCGGGTAGAATGCAGTGGAGTCGGGTAGAGTGGAGTAGAGTAGATTGGAGTGGAGTAGACTGGGTACATTATAGTAGGGTAGAATGAAATTGAGTGGGGGTAGACTGAGGTAGTTTGAATTGGGTTAGATTGGGGAGGAGTCCAGCAGATTGGTGTAGTAGAGTAGACTGGAGTCGTGTGGGGTAGATTGGAACGGGGTGGGAATGATTAGAGTGGGGTAGGGAAAGAGTGGAATGCAGTAAATTGGGGTAGATTGTAGTGGGCTAGATCGGAGTGGGGTAGATTGAACTGAAGTGGAGTAGACTGGGGTAGAGTAAGGTAGATTGGAGTAGAGTGAGGTAGATCGGGTGGAGTGGAATATATCAGGGTAGATTGGAGTGGGGTAGACAGGAGAGGAGTATATTGAAATGGAGTGGGGTAGATTAGGGTGGATTAGGGCACGATGGAGTGGGATAGGTTGGGTGAATTATGGTAGTGTAAACTGGAGTGGGGAAGATTCAAATTGGGTAGACTAGTGTGAGATAGGAGTGGGGTAGTTTGGAGTGGGGTAGTTTGGAGTGGGGTAGATTAGAGTGAGCAGACTGGAGTGGAGTTGGATAGAGAGGTGTGGCATAGATTGGGATGGGGTAGATTGGAGTGAGGTAGACTGAAGTGGGGCGGATTGGATGGGGTAGATCGCAGTAGGATAGCTTGGGGTGGAGTGGGGTTGGGTAGATTGGGGTGGGGTGGAGTGGGCTACATTGGACTAGTGTGGGGTAGATTTACGTGGCATGTCGTAGACTAGAGTGAAATGGAGTGTGGTAGAGTGGAATGGAGTGTGGTAGATTGGGGATGAGTGGAGTTGGGTAGATAGGGTGCAATGGAGTGGGGGAGTTTGAGGTAGACTTGAATTGGGTTGGGTTGTTTGGAGTGGGGTGGGGTAGAGTTGGATAGATTGGAGTTGAGTCGAGATTGGAGTGGAGTGAGAGATTGGGGAATAGTGGAGTGGGGGTAAATTGGAGTGGAGTGGGGTAGGTTAGAGTACAGTAGGGTAGATTGGAGTAGGGTAGATTGGGTGGATGAGATTGGGGTAGATGGGACAGGAGTGGGGTACACTGGAGTGGGGTAGTCTGGAGTGGGTTGGATTGGAGTAGGATAGATTGAAGAGGGATGAGTGGGGTAGACTGGAGTGGAGATGAGTGGGGTAGACTGGAGTGGAGATGAGTGGAGTAGACTGGAGTAAGTTGGGTAGAGTGGGATAGATTGGAGTGGAGCAGATTGGAGTAGATGGGGTAGATTAGAGTGAGATAGATTGGGGTGGGGTAGATTGGAGTAGCATAGATAGGGTTGGAGTGGGGTGTGGTCGCTTGGAGTGGGGTAGACTGGGGTGGAGTGGGGTAGATTGGAGAGGGGTAGATTGGAGTGGGGTCGGGTGGAGTCAGGTAGATTGATGTGGCGTACGGTAGATTGGAATGGAGTAGACTATGTAGATTATAGTAGGATGGAATGGAGTGGGGGTGGACTGAGGTAGTTTGGAGTGGGGGTGGATTGAGGCAGTTTGTAGTAGGGTTGTTTAGGGTGGAGTGGGGTAACCTGTCGTGGAGTTGGGTAGATTGGGGAGTAGGGTAGACTGGGGTATGGTGGAGTAGATTAGGATAGACTGGAGTGGGGCAATAGGGTAGATTTAATTGAAGTGGAGCAGACTGGGGTGGAGTGGAATAGAATGGAGCAAATCGGGGAGGAGTGGGATATATTGGGAAAGATCAGAGTAGAGTGGGGTAGACAGGAGTGGAGAGCAGTATATTGAAATGGAGTGGGGTAGATTAGGGTGGAGTGCGGTGGCATGGGAAAGATAGGTTGGCTTATGGCAGGATAGATTGGACTGCGGATGGTTGAGGTAGACTGCAGTGGGGTACAGAGTAGTGGGTTAAGTGGTGTCGAGGGGAGGGGCATAGAGTGGAGTGCTGTGGTGTGTCGTGGAGTGAGTGGCGTGGAGTGTCAGTGTCTTAGACTGGAGTGGCCTAGAGTGGAGTGGCATGTCAGAGTGGAGTGTCATAGAACGGAGTGGTGTGGTATAGAGTGGAAGGGCATGGAGTCACGTAGTGTAGTGTATGCATGATGTGGTAGCACACTGTCATTACAAAAAACACCTTTTCAATTGAAATGACCATTACATTTGCACAGAAATATGATTTTACTGCACACAATGTGTGCAAGAACTAGTGTATTGATGTGTTTTTTCATATATTTGTTTCCACCATACTTCAGAATTAAAAAAAAGGGCTTCATTTGAATTAATTCTGATATATTCTGAAACATCAGCACAGTACTTTTTGTGTGCTAAAAAAAAAAAAACATCTTACACTCTCTCCTCTTACATGGATACTCAGTACGATTGTCACAAATTCTCTCACTTTGAAGTTACGGAAAGAAAAGTAAACACCAAGCTCCCTGGAAGAGAGCACTTGACATTTGACCTCTGTCTTTGAATGCACAGCAAATGTGACAAAATAAGAACAAGATTTGAAGGTCTGTTTATAGACAGCGAGTTAGTGGAAGACTACAGTAATCAAGCTTTGGGCAACAGGAGGGGCACACTCAAGTTGGACAGTCTAAAGCTAATAAATTCAGCAGATAGAAAAGGCAGGAAATGTGATCTACAAGCCACAAAGCCAATGGTAAGCAACGAGCGGCAGGGGCGGCTGGTGACATTTGAAAGTGGTGAGGCATAAAATTATTGTCCTAATGCAGCGCAACGAGTGTGTTGCTGTTTGGTGTAGCGCCAACAATTTGCCTTTCAGACACGTCAGAGCGCACGATGTTCCAGAGTAGAAGAGCAGAGTGCACTCTCGTGTTTTCCAACAGGATTCAAATAAATATTACAAGCCTACTAGATCGTATTTTGTAGAGCGTCAACATGGTGCCTTCAAGGCACATCAGAATATTTTGAGAATCTGGAGTGATAATGTATTCGTAAACAGAAAAAGACAATAATGCAGTTATTGGTGTTTTGCGTAGCGCCAACATGCTGCCTTCCAGGCACTTCAGTGCGCTTATAGCCTGCACCGATTAATAAAAAGCTAGGTACGTAACACGATCATGCTTAATGTGTAGTGCCTGCATTTTGCCTTAAAGATACTTCAGTGAGCCTCATCTTCTTGGAGAAGACAGAGTTGTGCACAGTGCATTTGTATTAGCTGGAGAGACCTTTATTATTTATCAGTCCACTGCATAGCGCCATGTCACCTTTCAGACACCTTAGAGCGCCTCGCGATTCTGGAGCGTAAAAAGGCAGAGATGGGCACGCTGCATTCTTTTCCAACTGACATACACTGATTATTAGTTCCTTTCACAACGCGCTTAGATGCCCTGTTCTGAAGGAGAAGGGGGAGAGGGGGTGGACGGCTGAGGGGTGGTAGTGCACGCGGAGCAGGAGATGGGTCGCTTCACCCACAGGGGGTCTATCTGGGGAGTTTCTTTAAACATACGTCTTCAGTGTAGCGTCAACCGTGCCACGCTGTAAACACCCGTGTACGCCGGCTGGCACAGGGCACACTGCCCTGTGATCGATAATGTGAGGACTGTCCTCCCAGGACAGACACCGCACCAGGGCCCCTTGCCCACGATCACACGTCGCTTCACTCACGCACACACTAAAGACACATTTTATAAACACTACAAAGTACAAACAAGCCTTATACATTTCAAAATAAGAGGAAAACTTACCTGACCACCTCTGCTCCTGGTCCGCGTTGGCGCCTCTTCCCTCTTCTGGAACAGTCAGCACGTCAGCACTGCGTGGCAACCCCTCAGCCAATCCTGGCACTGCTGCAGCGCCAGGATTGGCTGAGGGCACAGCCTACTCCTCGCCCGCCGCCTGCCCATTAGGAGACCGAGGGGCTCCTAATGGGCATGTGCAAGGCAGTAAAAACACAAGTACGCATGACTGGGCACGGGCTAAAAATTACTCTCCATGCCCACTCATGCGCACTTGTGCTGTGCTGCCGCAATGCAGGTCAGTCAACATGACGCCGGACCGCCCACGGTCCGACGTCATGGTGACTGACATGCATTGTTAGTTCTCCCCACCCTCGGCGTCTCTGAACTTAAGTAAACTAAGTTCAGAGACACCGAGGGAGCTGCGGGCGGGTGCGCGGGGCGGGGGGGGCTACGCCCCAACGCCCCAATGGACGATCCGCGCCTGACGAGCGGAATACATTCCTAGGTCAGCTTTCTGGATGCCCCCAATATGTTTTTAGCACAGATCACACACAACTACCACCTACCATCAGAACTTTTGGGTTAGGAGTGGTAACATCCCTGCCCGTATTTTATTTTATTTACAAACAATAGATCGTAAAATTATCATTTGAAATGAGAGGAACACAGCATACCGCTTCCAGAATGCACCAATTAGCTAATTACAAAGGACATGATACAAAGTGTCAGGGTAATGTAGTTCGCTGATAACACCAGCCAGGACGTCCTAAAGGGACAGGATCTTGTCGATGCCTAGAGCGCGGGAGAGCTAACACGCATGCGTCGTTCTTAAAGCAGAGGCGTCCACAGACGTCCCTTAACCGACGCGCGGCGCACTACATAATACAGCAACACGGCACCATCACTCAAACCTGGGCAGGCTGGAGCCCCGCAGCCCCCAGTGACGCTGGCGCGGTGGTACCCTTGGGGATACGCCGATACGGCTGAGGTTATGGAGCTGCAGGCCCCTTGGAGAGGCGAGGAGACACTAACAAGGAGCCCGCGCTCCGGGGTACCCGTATAATGACGACAGCCCCGCCCCCTCCGATATATTAGTAGCTGGGGGGGGGGGGCTGCACCAGACTTCACTTCGCGTGCGGACACCGTGTTTGGTCTCGGGCTCCCTACACGGGTGGGCGAGGGGTCAACTGGGCCTGCGCCCGAGGGTTTATTATGGGGGTAGCATTTGTGGCACCAGGCTGAGCCCACCTCAGTGACAGACTCTCGTAATGCTTGGGCAGACCTGGGTTTTACCGGGAATTACTCGAACTACGTCTCGCGCTGAACCGGCCTCAACCAATCTTACAAAGCCGCCTTTGACAGCGTTAAACTGCTATCCTATCACCGTTTATAGTCTCACAAATGCACAACCCGGAGAGCGCCTCGTCGTCTGAATTCCAAACACTGCCTCGAGGCACCAAATGAATTATTAAAACATTCATCATTAACACCGTTCTTTGGGATCAATATTTGAGTCCATAATGATTCTTTCTCTCCAAATAACGCCCCCCCCCCCCCACAAGTAGTACATGCCGAAATCGATTTTTTTTCGTTTTTAATTCTTCCCAAATCCTTGGAGTACAGAAGTCACCGGAGCATCCCCGGCTGAAGACCGCTCTGGAGAGCAGAGGCATCTGGTCCGTTCGGCCGACCGGCGGGAACCTTTGGAGAATGTAAACTGCACCACGATCATTGGCCATCTCCCGGCCTGCGCCAGCCTAAGGAGGCCTGCGATACAGTGACATGGCGGCATCTCAGTCTAAAACCAAGTACTTTCATCTTCAATTTCTTTTTATGAATCTTATATACAACGCTAAAATGTATAAACCAACCTGCAGCATAGTGGTCGACAGAGTCAAGGGGTGTCGAGGGCCCCAATTAACTAATATTAATCCGCAATTGTAAGTAAAAAACAAGCATTGGCATAGCCAATAGGTCTCGCCTTTGGGACCTTATAAGTGTTTAGCCATGCAACAGTTGATGTTGTTGCACCAAGGATGTTGTGCTGCATAACTAAATTCTTATAAGGTCCCAAAGGCGAGACCTATTGGCTATACCAATGCTTGTTTTATGTGTGTTGTGTTCTAGTGCATTGCTTTTAGGTATGGTGTGGTGTTATTTAAAGCAGTCTTTAATACTGTGGTTTGGTGTGATGTGTAATGGAGTTGCCAGCCTACATACTGGATCATGGTATGAGCCCTCAAGGAACATAGTCAAGAGAAGGGTACCTTTATAATACCTTGGAGACAATGTTCACCTTCTAATGGCTCCGATGCCCACTCTGAGGTGTAAAAAGACGTTAGAAAACAAAACAGTTTCTTTTTTCATGTTAAATGAATTCAAAAACATTTGTTTCTACAAATCTGACTCTGATTCGGAGACTGGCAAAGGGCCCAGAGTTTTATGTTTCACTAAATGTTATACTTTTGGCATGCAGCAAGTGCTTTTGTTTTATGTTCATAAAAATGAGATCTTGGCTGCGAGCCTGGAAGGCAGCAGGCCTCCTGTTTGTTTGCAATACCTTAAGCCAAGTTTAAACATATCGTGGTGATCTGGACTAGCTCAAATCGAGCCTTGCACACGCAGAGTGTGCGTCTGGCCCAACTTGCTGCAGGAACCTTAGGAATCTTGGTTACAGCCCCCTGCTGCAGGGCTGCATGGGTAACCCTCATGAGGTAACCACGAGGCCGTGCCCTGAGAGTTCATACTCCCACCTCAACCTTTCTTCCACCTTCACCTCTGCAACGCCCTTCATTTCCTCGACCCTCTTTGGAAGTCTCAGAGAAGTGCCCTTTCCCGCCCATCCTTGATGCTCTGTTACCTATTCTCTCCCTCCCCTCCGCCCACTGCTTCTGTACTGTCCACTGTATAACCCCAGAGCTAACAGTGCTCCCTTGAGTTGTATACTTTTATGAGTTGTTAAAGAATTTGTTTCTGCTGGCATTGGACTCCTCAGGGGCCTGGATTTCAGCAGCTGGTTCTGAATAGCCCCATTTCAAGGCAATCCCACGGATCACCTGAGGAAGTGGGAGATCCAAAGAAATCATTAAAGATTTTGAAGGTTGTCAAATGCCATGTTTGGACCTAGCGGCATATGTGTTAATTCGCATCCCATCGCCATTCGGGGCCAACTGCAAGCCAAAGATCACACAACTTCAGAGGCTGAGACAGGAAGTTTTCCTCAAGCTGACTTATTTAAGCTGTAGTCTAGTACTCACACCATAGCTCTTTGCATTCGGACATCAACTCTCTTCACTTTTGGGAAACTCATCCTAAGAAGAGAAATAATTTACATAATGTTGGTATCCCGGCATGCCTCTGTTCCAGAGACAAGGTCTTTTGGCACTGGCTCAGACCAGAGATTTCAGTGGCAGTGGGAATATCAGCAACTGACACGGGGTGTGTTCTGAACATGTGGTAAATTCGGAATGGTCTTAAAGTGGACTATGATTCTCAAAATCGGTATTAAAACCAGTCACGCTTCATGGCAGTTGTATCTTTTAGGAAGGTCATTACGTGGTAATTCCAGGACAAGCTGTGCGCTTGTTTCAGTTTCCGGGATGTTGCATCCTTATCAGAGAGACCAGGGGTCATTGCTGTCCAATGAGAGAGCTGCGCCGGCAATGATTCGTGCTCTTTGACGCCATGGATGCGGTCTTATCCCCTAATACAGGAATGGAGGGGTTGAAGGCGAGTTAGGGTCCTTATGTCTTATTTTTTAAAATGAACCACTGTCAACTGCCACTTTGCACGCAGATCCCCGGGCGATATTTGAGGTTGACTATTTAAACATTTATGAGAGAACTAATTTAAAAGTTTCATATGGAGTATTTGACACAGTAGAAAGTCACTCCAAACTGCTCCTGCTTCGATTATAATACAGTAATAGACGCTGTACGTATTTATTACACAGGTAGAAATGTGTGTAGGGTACACACAGACCGTGACCGGTCCCAGCACTACATTCTGTTTATTAAGGCAGTCTCGGCATAGTGACAGTCACTGACAAACCTCGCAGCGCCAGCATAAAATATGTCTCACCTGCTCTGAATTGTTCTGGGACATTTCGCTCCTGCTTTACTTCGAAATTTTTTGAAGAGAACCTCTGTATACACGAGCAACGTAGACCGACAACTGAGGAGGAAGAACAACCCAGGGGCTCGCAGCTTTTGCCTCTGAGAAGTAGCAGGCAGCACACCAAACTAGAAAAAATAGCGTAGGTAAATAAAACGTGGGCCTCACTGGTGAGCAAAGAATGAGCCCAGGTATACAACTCCTTACTTTATAATAATCAAATTAACGCAGCTCTGCAAACTGCCTGGTCTGACCTATTGTGCCGGGTGTAGAATATTTTGCACGTACTGGGCATGCGCAGAGCTCAGACGCTTCAAAGCTTAACTCTTACAGTAGCACAGATTCCCCTAATTTCTGCGCACGGTCGACTCAAGTGACACACGTTGCGTCGGCTTTACCTACTCGGACTCAAAGCCACTACTGTTCATTGCCGCTCACGGCAGACTCTCATTTAAGTCCCGCTCAAAGAAAACACAGAAGAGCTAGAATGTTTGTATTGTACGAAGCAGGCATGCACACAACATCTGGGCAAGCACTGAATTTTCTGTTCAGACTAGAGGGACCCTGAACACAAACCGATAAGAATTGTCTCAATCTCGTATCGATAAAATACATCAGTTAATTACAATATCAGTGAATACTGACACCGAAAGCTTCCCTGTGAGCCAGCATACATACAGAGAATGTGTACAGTCACAACACCCTGCAGTGGTACGAGACCGTGCTGCCACCTTTAAAGAGAGCAGGGGGGCCGGGAACAACATAATTTAAAAAAAAGATGCTACCAAATTCGGACGACTGTTACATTCAATGCACAAGGAACAGCATCAAAAATTAGCACCAGGCGATCCCCACCACAGGCAAAAGCAGCACACACAATGAGAAACCCCCAGCACTGACAGCATGGCTGCAACAAAAAAAACAAGCGCTCACGCCTCGCGCTGGCAGCAGGGGGGGGGGGAGGGAGAGAGGAGGGGGCCTGCGAGATTCCCTTGCGGGAGCGAGCCAAGGGCACCATGTGTTTGTAAGTTAATTACAAACATATGTTGCCAAAGCGCGCACCCGCAAGTGAATCGCCGTACGTGCAATGGAACGTGTGCACGTTTTAGCCTGAAAAATGCAATCAATGGCTACAGGTCTCTTTCCTATGCAGCGCATGCGCGCTGCGTAGGCGAGACCTAACGAGCTAGATGAGTTATTGTCTTCCATACAGAAGGGGTTCAGTTAAATAAATAAAAAACTGTTTATCCCCCTTTTCCTAACTAAGCATTAGAATGGTTTGTAACACAAAGACTTCCACGTGCAGGCCAGAGCATTCTGGTTCCACAGCTTAGCTTTGAATTCTCGCTGATCAGGAGTTCAAATCCCGGTGAGGCCCATTCACCCTTACATCCTTCCGAGGTCGGTAAATGGAGTACCATTAATTGGGTCCTAGGATTTGTTATTTACAGCGCTTGCAAATGGCAGAAGTGTGGCATTACGTGCAATGTAAAATGTTATAATGGCGTTTTCACTATTTGGGCCTCCCTGCCCCAGCGTTTGAAGGTCCGCCATGGGTCCAAAAAAGAGTTCTGTTCAAGCCCAGGTAAAGCTATGCCCCCTGTGATACAATCTATGATTAGTTGAGAAACAGCTAGAAGTGAAAGTACTTAAGTGTGAATTCATGTTCAAACCCAAGCACTTTTTCAAATGCCCTACTATTGTGGACATTTTCGGAAACCTTGCAAGAATTAAAGGCGGTCCCATCAGTGTGCGATCCTTGTCTCGATTCAAGAGGTCACCGGAAGATGACGGAATCCCAGTGACATCAACAGACTCGGTCACGGATTCGCTCCTTTATTGCTACTTATTTGAGCTACAATCTGCAGCAGCGATAAACTGTCTTCTAGGCACATCACTGGGCGACATCTTCCCTTTACGACTGGGCGCTGTTTTGGGGAAGTTACTGGGTGGGTGTGATGAGGACTGCTGAGAGCCCCTCAGAAATGGTGAGAGTGGTTTGGGTTCGGATGTTGGGGGGTCAGGACAGGGATGCAGCCGCCTTCTCAGCTGCCATTGCTTTGGATAGCTGCTGGCCTGAAGACCCGAGGAGTCCCATAGGAGAGATCTTTACACAGAGGCATATGTCTTGGTGAGGAGGCTTCTCTAGGTCAGAGACAGGATCTCTAGGGTGGTCGTCACACTCGGAGGCAGCCATGGGAGGTCTCCTACAAGTACCTGTGTCCGGCTGCTTAGCTGAGTCATAGATGCATGTATACAATACACTAAGGGTGAAAAAGCAAAAGAGACACAGATGATGGACGGAATGCAGAGCAAATCAGACATTCACCCCCAGTCAAGAGATCTGGGTTAAATCCATCGTTCTTTTGCTCACCATGCCACCCCAGTTTAGACCCAGCCATTTGCAAATCAGTCTTGACCCTGTGCCTCATGTGAACAGTCCAGACTGAACTGCCAAGCCAGGTCCTTCCTGGAACAGAAACGAGCAGCCTGGGACCAGTTTAGGGGCACCACCCCATATCAGCCAGGCTATCTTGAATCCAGTGGCAAGGTGAGCCCGGGGCCCACATCTGGGCATACGCAGCGCACTTAGGGCGAGAAAGCAAAAGACACACAGATGATGGATAGGATGCAGAGCAAATCAAACATTCACCCCCAGTCAAGAGATCTGGGTTAAATCCATTGTTACTTTGCTACCCATGCCACCCCAGTTGAGACCCAGCCATATGCAAATCAGTCTTAATCCTGTGCCTCATGGGAACAGTCTAGACCGAGCTGCCAAGCTAGGTCCTCCCTGGAATGGAAATCATCCTAAAACCTGTTTCAGGGCATCACCCCTCATCAGCCAGGCTAGCATGAATCCAGTGGCGTGGTGAGCCCGGGACCCACGTCTGGGGATCAGGGCCGGACTGGGAACCAAAACCGGCCCTGGCAAAGTGCTCGCCCCCCTTACCCCTCTGGAGGGTTGGGGGTGCGGCCGAGCTGTTTGCCAGGGCCGGTTTCAGACCGTTTTATTACAGAGGCCGATACTGCAGCTATGCAGCAAAAGCGGCCCTGTAACAAAAACGGCCCTCACCTTGGCGGCCCATCTGGTAAATGCCTGGTGCCCGCTACAGCGAGTCCGGTCCCGCTGGGGATACCCGGCGCACTTAGGGCGAGAAAGCAAAGACACACAGATGGACGGAATGCAGAGCAAATCAAACATTTACCCCCAGTAAAGAGAGCAGGGTCAAGACTGATTTGCATATGGCTGTATTCAAACTGGAATGGCATGGAGAACAACAAAACAATGGATTTAGACCTAGATCTCTGTACTGGGGTGAATGTATGACATTGTTCTGCATTCTGTCCATCAATTGTTCTTTTTGCATTTGTCACCCCGAGTGGGAAGGGTATGCCCAGACATGGGTCCTGTGCTCTCCATGCCACTGGAGTCAAGCTATCCTGGCTGATGAGGGGTGTTACCCCAAAACAGGTGCCAGGATGCCTGTTTCCAGTCTAGGGAGGACCTGGCCTGGCAGTTCGGGCTGGACTGTTCCAGTAGGGAGCAGGGTCAAGACTGATTTGCATATGGCTGGGTTCAAACTGGAATAGCATGGGAAGCAAAAAAACAATGGATTTAGGCACATATCTCTGTACTGGGATGAATGTGTGACATTGTTCAGCATTCTGTCCATCAATTGTTCTTTTTGCATGTGTACAAGACACTGGCTCAAAGAAGGTGCAACTACCTAGAGTCAGCCAAAGGAGCGAATATATATGAGATGTTTGGGGATATCTCCATGAGCAGTGTGCTCTGGGCAAGGTGTTAGACAGAAGGCCCTGAAGCCTTGTTTTCAGAGAAAAACATATTGTAAGATGGACAAAGAATGCCCCAACTCTTTCACTGCTCATTCGTTCTTTACCTCACCATGCTTCAGTGTTTTCATACAGCAGATAGGCTTCCAAGAGAACATTAGGAAAGCAATGGGATTTCATACAGTAGAGCTCAATGTAGAGAATTTCACAAAAACACAAAATAAGTTAAGATATGCAGGAGTTAATTTCGCTCAACCTAAACATATCCACTGCCTTTTGCAATAAGATAGCACTATATTAAAATGTACGCCTGGTAACCACAAAGCATAATTGCATCACAAAAGGCAACAAAAGATCTAGATCTAGTCACCACAACGTAGATCGAAGACATGTCACCGGCTAATACCAATATACAGTGTAACCAAAAAAAAACCAAAACAGATATTAAAAGTGAATATACACCCGCCTAATAAAATGCTAGGCAACTACTTTGTTTTATACTTTCAATAACAAAGTTAATAATTGACCCGGTAGAGCTAAGCGTTTTTGGTCAACAGGGAAGTCGTCCTATACTTGGACCTGGACCGGGATATCAGCATCTGCCTGGCCAGGCCCTTTGTGATTCCACTTCACAATATCAGAAATATTAGAGGATCTCAAGGTTCACCCTGGAAAATACTGAATATTCAGCACTACGGTATATTAATATATGTTGAAGCGAACATTTAAAATCATTTGTCTGCCGAGTGAGAATTTTGTCCGTCGACTGATCTCGATCTTAGTCCAGAGACGCACACAGTGTCTCTGTTTACAGCCACCTGAAGTCCAAAGGAAAGAGAGCAACAGAGTGTGTAACCTATAATGTATACGCTGCCTTTCCACCAATTCCTTTGACCTAGCACTGGAGCGAGGGAACAATACTCCACATTTTGCTAAGGTGGAAATTCATGTTCTTTACACCACCTTCATCAGTGGTGAGAACTCCGCACTTTCCCCACAAGGGTTGAGACAAGACCCAGAGAAGGACCCTGGAAATGGAGGCCCGAGCCCACGCTGCACCAAGGCGGCTCTCCGACTCACTACCGTGCAGGCGGGCAGCGGCTATTTCCAAAGAAAATACGCTACATACATTGCACGGGGCAAGTGAAAAATGGGAGTATGCGGAATCACCAAAGGTGGCAAATCTCCCCCACTGCCCTGGAAAAATAAGAAGAAAAAAAACACGAAACACTGCATTTTAAAGTGGCAAAAAATTGGCTGCAAAGCCATAGGGCTTCTTAAGGGAGACTCAAGAAATGATCCAGTATTTTTAGAGTGACTGAGTGAGCCCGGCTGACCCCACTGATGTTTGTGGTTCTACCCACGAAATTATTTTGTAGAAAATTGAACTTGGATGCAGCATCAATACTTTTATAGTGTAAATAAATTACCTATTAATGCAAAGGTTGTTCAGGCCATTAAAAGAATCTGATTACTCAATTTGACATGGCCTTCATTTTTCAAAAGGTATAAAGCATTTACCTTAACTTCCTCCTCCTACATCAGTTTACCTCTCCATCCTGCTCCTTCTAAGCAGACAATCTATAATATATGGAAATGAAAAGTTACTCGCATCACAAACTCTCGCGTTATCAAGAGCAGAGAAGGACTCTGGTTATAGAGTTCTTACAGGTTCAGGCCCAAAGAATATCCCAAGAGTCATGATATAATACCCCCAATCGGATGCCCGACTATACTCCCATGGGTCCTTGTATCAATGTATTATATGCCATGAAGCACCCACTTGTTACTCAATGCCACAAGGTGACTACATATCCCCCATATGTTAATCAATGCAATTATGAGCCCAAATACCCATCAGATGCCGGTCAACATCACAATGTGCCGAGGTATCACCCATATGCCATTTAATGGAATTATGTTCAAGTAATCCATGTGTCAGTCAAGCTCACCTGTGAGCCTCAGTACCCATTAGATGCCTGTCAGTATTACAATATGCCAGGGTACCATCCATATGCCACTCAATGTCATGATGTTCTTGGTATTCTCCCTTTGCAAGTCAATTCCACCATTCCGCCACATGCCAGTCCAGCGATCTTGTGAGAAGGTACCCATCATACGACACAGTTGCTATGCGGAGACCCTCTACTAAAAACACACACACAATCTCCCGGGTTCATTCCTTCACTGCTACAGTACAGATGAGGTAGTGTTCTGTGTATAGGGTCACATGGCACAGGTGCTGATCCTGCCCGGGGGCTCAGATAAGTAGTTGCTGACCTCCTTCTCCTGAGCTTCCATAAGGACAGAGCAAGCACCCAAGAGTGAGCTGGCATTTAGAATCACTGCACACACGTGCAGTCCTTGACACGTTCACATGTACTTCGAGGCCGATGTAGGGAGACTGATCAATGCACTCTTGTTGTTCCACATGACCAGTGTGTATGCAATTTGCAGTAACTAAACTGAGAGGATGGGTCTCGTTCATGAAATCAGCTCAGTTTATTGTTTACAGTAATGGTGCTTGATAATGTGCCCAATGGAGCAAACACTACAACTTTAGGCATAGCCATTTGTCTAGCATCCCGGTTCAAAAACGAAGACCGCCTGCGACAACTGCATCAATGCCTCACTTATTACCGAGAACCATCACAGTGTGGGTGACATCGCAATATATTCGTTGTAATGGAAGGTACAGTCTAAGCCCGGGCAGAGTTGGTGGAGTGCCACTACGCGGAGTTGGAAAAAAAAAAAACCTCAGTGTAACTCCGCTCGCCTCCCCCTGCTTTTTAATTATTGATTTTAACCCTATAGATGCATTCATTAAATGGACGCTTTTCTGCTTATCTGTTCTTCTGCAGACAGACAGTCACGTTTCCATCAAATGTGTTCACTCGCAGGTGAGCAAGGGATGCCAGGTATTACACAACGCCTGTAGTTGCGAGGCAAGGCGTGGCACTAAACTCCCAGCTCCTACTTCAACCCCCGGAATCTCGGTTGAGGAGAGGATGAGACGAGACAGCCAGCGCTGCCCACTTAGGAGCCAGAATCGATTTCTGCCGTGGACTCAACATCCTGTGATTTTGGGCGAATCACCTTACTCTCCCCGTGCCTATAAAACTCATATGAAGCGCTACAATGCCAGCGAGCCGAGTTGGCGCTATATAAAACTACAAAAAAAGAATAGTCTAATGTATAAAGTGGGCCATTGCCCTCACAATAGTTGCAGGAACCCGGCCGCTGCGCCTCCGCGCACAGTCACCGCTGATGACAGCAGGAGACTGAGGCGAGTAGCCAGTGTACGCACAGGAGCAGCAGGAGGGAGACTCCCGGGGCATGGCACGCCGAGGAGCAGCTGGGGCTAGCAGAGGCCTCAGCAGACCTAGAGGCAGGAGCGCTTTGAAGTGGCAGGAGTAGCGCCTTGAAGCGGGAGGAGCAGCACCTGGTCCGGTACGCACACAGAGTCCACGCTGCCTATCGACGCTGGCAGAGTCTGGTCACGTGATGTGATGTCCTGAGATGGCCTTTTCAAGGTCAGGCAACCGCATCCAATCGGAGAGGTGGGCGGGGCGAGCGCGCTGTGCTCTGCCTGTCCTAAGGCGGTAGATAACAGGGAGCAAACTACTAAGCTGGTTTTGAGTGGGTGTGGGCCGAGGCAACTCTGCTCCGCTGCGGAGTCAGAGTTTTGCCTGAACTCTTCATTCTCAACGGAGCGCGGAGTTGGCAAAACTCCACTGGCGGAGCAGAGTTCTCTGCCCGGGGTTAGAACAGTCTACAATCAATGAGCTGGGCAAGTGGTCCCATAAAAGTGTTGAAAAGGAGAGAAAAGAGGGCTAATCTCACTGGAATTCAAGGTGAATATCCATCCTCTCCAATGTGAAATCTTCCAACTCGGCCTGTTTTCTCTGCCATCTCCGATTGTCCAAATATGTCATAGTGTTTTTGCAGTCAGATTTTTAACCTTCACCACAAAACGAATCAACCCCAAATGATGTACATTGAGAACTGCTGAGAGTTAGAATAGATCCCTGAAAGCAAAGGATCCCTCGTCAGGTGGCTTTTAACCCATAACCGGTTACGTGGATTCCATGCCTTCAACATGATAACAAGCATTGAAAAATGCAATAGGTCTCGCCCTCGTTTAAGTTAAAGCAATTCTGTTTGTAATTAGTTGGCTTTTTAGCTTTGCTTTTATTAGTGTTTTTCAAACTTTCATGTACATAACATGCATATGTATGCATGCATTTATATTTGTATTTAAATAGATATGCAGATGTATATATATGTATGTATATATATATTCACTGAAAAAACCATAGGTTTCACACGTTATAGTTAGCTGGACATTTCACTCGTACAAAAC
Organism: Triturus cristatus; assembly: GCF_964204655.1. Classification (NCBI taxonomy): domain Eukaryota; kingdom Metazoa; phylum Chordata; class Amphibia; order Caudata; family Salamandridae; genus Triturus; species Triturus cristatus. The sequence continues at coordinate 816,339,306 of NC_140586.1, forward strand.
CATTGAAATTCCCCCGTTATAGTTAGTTCAGCTAACTATAACTCGCGCGACCGCAATCCACTGCTAATGACGTCACATATTACATCACTCATGACATGCTCAGTGACATCACTCATGATATCACTGATGACATCATCCAGTGAATATGTGTCTTTCTGAAAAATAAATATTTTATATATGTATATCTAAAGGTTAATGGAAGAATAAATGGGTAAATAAGAGTCTAAATAGATGGTTTTTTTGTAAAATTAATTGTATAACTGACTTATTAACAGTATCTTAGTGAATACAAGTATTAGTGAGTAATGTTTAAATATTTAAATATCTGTATCAGTGTCTCACTTTGTGTATAAGTGGCTGCATGGGTTGTTGAGTAGCTACATGAGTGTATATGGGTTATTAGTTCGTTTTTAGAGTATCAGTATGAGTGTCTGACATGTAACCACCAATCAGAATTACGCTCGCGCACGTTATGGTGCGCGCACGGTGCGCGGCTATAGATATTTATGTACTTTTAACTGCAATTTTCTCAGGAACTACTGAACAGATTGACACCATATATGCAAAAGGCACATGCCTGACCTGAGGACTACCTCTTTGCCAAATTTCGACTAATTCTGTTCAGCCGTTCGGGCTGTACCTTCGACTAAAGGTCCTATGAGAAAATGCATGGGGAAAACGCGTTTTGGGACCCCCCCTTTTTTCTCAGCCCCCACTTGATGAATCACTCCGAGACTTTCAGGGTAGGAGCTGAGCGGAGCGCCCCATTAGTTTTGAAAATTTCGCGAGGATTCGTCAACCGGCACCAAAGTTATTCAAAATAGAATTTTGAGATTTCCTATGGAAACTCGGTCCTAACTATAACTATCTACTGGCGACCGCCAGTAGAAAAGTGCTCGGTTGTCCCTGCCGCAGCTCCAAACCAAAGGGCGCGTCGTCTTGACGGACCAACCCAGCAAGGTCCGTAATGAATTAGCAACAAAGTTCCTTCTAGTAAAGGATGACGACGCAGTGTCTTGTGCTGATAATAGATTTATTTGTCAGCTGCTGGACGCGTTTCGCCTGACCTGCAGGCTAGTTCACCAACCCTGGTGAACAAGCCTGCAGGTCAGGCGAAACGCGTCCAGCAGCTGACGAATAAATCTATTATCAGCACAAGACATACACATACATATATATAAATGCATATGCATATATATACATTTTTATATATATGTGTGCGCGTAGAGAGGTAGGGAGAGGTAGAGAGGTAGATAGAGAGGTAGAGAGTAGTAGAGAGAGAGTATTGTAGAGAGTAGTAGTGAGTAAGTGAATAGTAGAGTGAGTAGTAGAGAGTAGTAGAGAGTGAGTGGTAGAGAGTGAGTAGTAGCAAGTAGAGAGTAGTAGAGAGTGAGTAGTAACAAGTAGTAGAGTGAGTAGTAGAGGGTGAGTAGTAGAGGGTGAGTAGTAGAGGGTGAGTAGTAGAGGGTGAGTAGTAGAGAGTGAGTAGTAGAGAGTAGTAGAGAGTGAGTAGTAGAAGGTAGAGGGCAGGAGTGAGTAGTAGAGAGTGAGTAGTAGAGTGTGAGTAGTAGAGAGTAGTTCAAGGCATCCCGGCAATTTACATCCACCAGGGAGGGTTTCCATGCTGAGGGATAAGTGTGCTGTCTCTGTAGTGCAAGGGAAGTCGTACGGTCCAGAAAGCACCGACTGAAGGCCTCACAGGCTACTACTTACTACATGGCCCAGATTACACTAAAGAGATGCAGCATGCTTGTCCATGTTGCATACCAGTGCATATGGTTCCTGTTCAACGAACAATACACAGTCCCTATTTAAAAAAAAAACGGAATGTTTGCCACGTAGCAAACACGCTACCATTGAAAGAAATAGTTCAAGCGCCCTAGAAAAGGATGACGCCACAATCCCAATTGAAGGAATCGTGAACGGACCTTATTAGATAGATAATGCCTAGTTTTTGCTCCACGGAACGTGCACGGCCCAAACTATATGCAAATTACACTGCCCTGGTTTGACTGTGGTGCAGTGTTTCTACTATTCTACGCAGGTCCCCATTACATATTAGTCAACTGTCCCAAGTAAATGACAATACACGGTTTGTATGCTGGAGCATTCTGTTTGGACAAATAGTGAATGGTCCCTAATACATTAACACCGCACAGTCCCCTCCATAGTAACAGTACGAGAACGGAGCAGTGTCCATGTAAACAGATGGCTCACAGAAATCTATATAGTGAACGGCGCCGAGTAGTGAACAGTGTAGCGGCAAGAAGCTGCCTTCATTGTAATGAAGCGCCATGCAGGAGCATCATGAAGGAGTAGCTGCATGGGTATTCGATGTGCAACATGATGGAGGGGCAATATGTGCATACCTTGCAATGGGGCTTTGAGCGTGGGCAATCAATGAAAAGTATTGTGCAGGGGCACCGTTTAGGTGGACTGAAGAGGGCTGTTGTGTATTAGGCGGAGTGCAGGTGTATTTTTCTGTGAGCACAGCGAATGGGGCAATGCGCAGGTTTGTGATGGGCATTGTGCAGATATTTTTCAGGTGCGTTGTACGGGGGAAATGTACCGAGGCATTTTTACAAGGACATTGGTGAAGTGGCATTGCACAGGCTGGATAACACACAAGTAGTTCTACTCAAAGAGCAATAAACTGGAGGTGGCATTGGCGGAAAGTGTGAACTTGTCGAAATTGGTTTTGACACTGAGTGATATAGAAAATATATACATTTCCTGCAAGGCCTGTGATGGTTCGAAGGGGCAGTCGGTGACAAGGGAGGAAGCTGCAAATAGAGTGCTGTGGGGTGGCAGCTCACACCACCTCAGAGCAGCCCTGGGCTGTGATTGCTGGTTTCTACTTCGTGGTTTGAAATCCCAATACCCTCAGCACTGGGTGGGGCTGGGGAGAGGGGTTGAGGAGGGCTGTGCCAGAGAGGCTGGGGGGTGACACGGATGGGGAAGCTCCGATAGTGATTCTGTTCTTTATGCCCAGGTCCCATGAGAGCTGCAGAGCTTGTACAACCCTGCAGAGTGAGCGCACGTGACGTGCACTGGATTCAGTTTGCACTTCCCTGCAGCCCTGCAATGAGTGCCAGAGACGTGGGATGCGGACATGTCCTGCAGGTGTGACGGCACCCTTACTGATCTGTCAAGTGTCAGGACAGTGAGGGGCACTGCATGGGCCCTGGCGGGGAACTGAACAAGCTGACCGCAGCAAAAAGACAGAAGTGGATGCCTGCTTGTTTTTGCTGTCAGTTCCCCCAGGGCACAAGCAGGCATCCACTTCTGTCTTTTTGCTGCAATCAGCTGTCCTGCAGTTCCCCGGGGCAGAAGCAGGCATCCACTTCTGTCTTTTTGCTGCAATCAGCTGTCCTGCAGATCCCCGGGGCAGAAGCAGGCATCCACTTCGGGGGAACAGACAGCAAAAATAAATAAAAGCAAAGCACACGCGAAGCGGCATTTTCGTTGCTATGGGACTGTCCACAGTGCCTATGGACACGTGCATGCTGTCTGCTATGGACAAATGATCTTACATTCGTTGTCTGTTGTACAAAGTTGGAAAAGTAGAACTGAATTTGAGCACATTTTACAAATGCCACCGACCTCTGACTGGACAGGATCAATCTTTTCTCCCAAACGATCTCTAACTGCAGTTTGCTCCCACCCTAACAATGCTAACCTGAACCCTAAGGGAACAAAAGCAGTAACACATTACTACCAGGCCGCTATACATTACATTGACTTGCACAGCTCTACTGATTGCCTATTTAGAAGCGAGATTTGAGTTCCTCTTTATGGACCACGAATATGAAGGGTAGGAACAGTACCTAAGAATGTATCAGTATGTTTACTGCTGCAAGATACATTAGAGCTCAAAAATGTTAATTCTGTTAAGGTCTAGTAGTCAAGTCAAGTAGAATATTTTGTAACTGGGGACAGGAGTAAAAGAGCTTTCCAAGACTTGGAACCACAGATGTCAATTCGCCAAAATTCCAGGAGTAGCTTAAGCGACACCACACGTGCTTTGATACACGTTTCCTCAAAGACACCATAGGGTTCCACTCGCATCCCCCTTTTCACTCATAAATTTCCTATTTGCTGCACTGCAAGGAATAGAAACTATAGAAAGCAAAAAGGGCTTTTTGATCTGTGCTTACTTTCAGTTCTACCAGCTGCCTTTACGACCCCTCACACCGGAAGTAATAAGGATAGTGCAGAGGATACTAAATATCCAGTGATAGATAAGTTTATCTACGCGCAGAGTACATCAATGCTTTCAACAGTCTTTCACTTGCAGTTCATACTAGAGCTAGAAATACAGAGATGGTTCTGTACACCTTTGAAATGGAGTTTCTACCTGCTTTGCATCCTGTTTGGGGACTACGTATTCTCAAAAGCTCTTAACAATTTGTCTTCTCCCCCAAGTACCATAATCAAGGCTTTGAAAACAAGAATGTTTAATATCGTTTGACACTACGTAAACACCGCTTTTCCACACTAATGAAAGACAGGCGCCACCGTTCACCTGGGGAGAAGGACATGATTATATCCTTCTGTGTTGTTTACAAATTAAATCTATCAGATAACAAATTAAGGTTTTTTTCAAATTAGCGTTCTTTCACCTGATAGCATTCTGTACTCAAAGCACCTTTTTTTGTTTCTTGAATTACAGAGGTGGCAGGTTTCGATTTCTACTTTAATTATAAACAAAGCCCCTGATGTGTCTCACACACCAAATTCTTGATACATGGGATCCCCCCGTTTCCCATTTGTGTGGAAAACAGTTCTAGTGTCTATCTAGGAGCACCCACAGTATGTGCGTTACATTTAATAAGACAGGTCCTGCGACTAGGGAGAAACCATATGTACAAAAGATAAATGTAAAATATATATAAAATAAATATAGGAAGGGCCTCACGTAAGCAACCACCATAGAGTCAATTGGCAGATCTCACCAATTTGTTCACTTTGTCATCATCAGCAACTTTCCTATATACTTCCTACATTTTGCCGACACCGGCGGTGATAAGGAAATTTCAAAAGCCGTTTCCTCTCTCTTCCTTGTGGCCTACTGCTAGGGCACTCATCTGGTGGCCACACATGGGTGAAACATGGTCTTAGTGGCCTCATGAAATTGCCTGTAAGTAAAGGGTGGCAATGAAACATGTAAGCCATTCTTCTTAAAATGGTCTAAACATGATTTGCTGTTTTTAGTCATGTGTGGGCATGCCGCACATAACTCATTCTCAGTACCTTTTTCTGGTGGGGAAGTATTTCTCCTCCCTATATGTGGGCCCAGGGAGGATGTTTGAGATATGTGCCATACACAATAGGGTTATACAGATAACACATGCAAACACACACCATTCTTCTCATATTGCATCTTTTGTACAAATGTTTTTTCCTTTTTCACAGGCCCCGTCTTTTTAAATGTAACACACATACTGGGGGTATTCCCCGACAGACAGTAGAACTATTTTCCACCTTAATGAAAAAAGAACTTGTTACTTACATGTAACTTCAGATCTCCAGTAGTGGTATCTTTCAAAGATTCACATGCTTGAATCATTCCCCGTCTAAGTGGGAACCCCAAGAAACCATAGTAAAGCAGTATGTATCAATATAATAGGCTGGTAATAAGGTAATGCAAGGTTCAGCTTAATAGCCTATCTATGTCCTTTTTTTTAAAAAAAAGGACCACAATTGACCAATGACCAATCAGGTGACAGGACCCTTAGAACACTGCCGAAAGGGGTATCTTCCCTCAGATTTTCCAAGCACTAGTGGGATAGTCCTTACTTGCAAAGAAGGAGAGCCTCTAAGAGGAGGAAGGAGGGTCTCACGTGAATCTATGAAAGACACCAATACTAGAGAATGGGAGTTAAAGGTAAGTAACAAGTTCTTTCGCCAGTATTGGGGTATCTTTTATAGAATCACATGCTTGAATTAGAATAGTTAGCAGTGCAATACATAAGCAATAAAATAATACATAAATATGACAGCAGATGGTGGGTATAACATTATACATTGTATGGTAACAGGCTCACCTTACTGGAAAAGATGCCGAAGTACTGCTTGAGCACAGCTGTATCAGTGCTCGGCGCCAAATCCAGACCGTAATGCTGGGAGAAAGTGTGCCTGCTCTTCCAGGTTGCAGCATGGCATATACTTTCGATGGGCACCCCACCGAATAAAGCTGCCATTTTAGAGACTGCTCTTGTAGAGTGCCCTTTAGTTTTTCATCTTAAAGGCCTGCCTGTCTTAGAGTGACTGAACTGTATGGCTGTTTATATCCACCTTGCTATGGTGGGCATGGAAACTGATCCGCCTTTGTAATTGTTTCCGTAGGCCACAAAAAGTTGATCTGTAATACAAATATGCTGTGTGCGATACAAGTATAACTTTAAGCACCTCTTTATATCAAGAGTATGAAGAGCTGTTTCCGCTGGAGTATGAAGAATGGGAAAGAAAGTCTTTAACATAACATAACAGGTTAATTGAGATAAAAATCGGTGGGAACCTTCGATATGAATTTTGGATTAATCCGAAGAATTGCCATGCTACCTTTGAATTTTAATAAAGGTTCCTTAATAGTGAACGCTTGGAATTCACTTACTCTTCCAGTGAAAGTAAGTGCTCGCAGCAACACCACCTTCCAAGTAAGGAACTTTACTTCAGCCCTATGTATAGGTTCAAATGGGCTTTTGATCAGTTGGTATAGTAGAGGGTTAAGCTGCCATGCAAGTAGCAGTGACTTTACTGAAGGGTATGCTCTGAATAGTCCTTTAAGAAATTGGAAGATTAATCTGTGAGCCCACAAGGAAGAAGATCCCAAGGTCCACCAGTACCTTGAAATAGCAGCTTAATGCACTTTAATAGAGGAATGAGGAATTCGGTAGAAATAATAAGTATGGCAACACCTGTTCTGGAGGTGATGTGTACATTAGATTTCTCACACCATAGACAAAATCGTTTTCCATTTGAGGCAATATGTTTTGTTGGTAGAGTCAGTCCTGGTCTGTGCAAGGATATTTTTACAATCCTCTGGAATAGCTAGGCGCTGGAGCTCATGGTGCTCAGGAGCCAGGCTGCAAAATGCATAGAAATCTGGTCTGCATGAAAGATCTGCTGGTTGTTCATAGACAACAAGTCTGCTTGGGGCTTCAGTTGCATGTGGTTGTTCTCCAGCAACATGAGGAGCTCCGTAACCCAGTGTTGTCTGGGTCATCGCGGAGCGAAAAGTATTAACCAGCATGGTTCCCTTTTCATTTTCATGAGAAGCCTGGGAACAAGTGGGATTGGGCAAAAAGAGTAGGCATAAAGCCTAGACCATTTAATCAAAAAGGCATTCTCCCAGCATCCCTTTTGAGAGTACCTGCTGGTGTAAAACAGATTTATTGTTCTCCTGAGAAACAATCAAGTTTGGGTTTGCCCCATCATTGAAACGAATTGTTTCAATCTGTGAAAAGTCTGGGTTATTTTGCTCAAGGTATCCTCTTGAGAGTTGTGCACTCCTGAAAGATTATCTGCTCTTATGGTCACTAATGACATAGTGCCCATTTCCAGATAGCTTGAGCTTCCTGAGACGGAACTTAGGATCTTGTACCTCCCTGTTTGTTGAGGTAATGCATACTTCTCGTGGTGTCTGTTCTTATCAACATGGATGACCCCTGAATCCTTGACAAGAAAGCTTGGAGAGTCAGCGAAGTTACTCTGAGCTCGAGGAAGTTAATATGCATCCTGGACTACTTCGGAATCCACTTGCCCTGAATTTGAAGGTCTTGTTAGTGAGCTCCCCACCCTTCTAGAGAAGTGTCGGTTGTAATGACAAACCGAAAGGGGAGGAAGAAATGTTAATCCTGCAGAGAGATTGTCAGAGCTTGTCCACCAAGGAAGGGCTGTTTTCATCACTAGGGTGATCTGAATGATGTGGTAAAATTGCCCTTTGACCTGGAGCCACTCTGAATTCAGTTCTTCCTGGAACGGTCACATTTTTAAATGAGCATGGTCAAAGGTGGCAAAGGGCGTTTTCTCAGTGGGCCGGAGGGATGGGGACCGGTGTTGTGCCCGTGGGGGGCCTTTTCTGTCAGCGGGGGCCGGTTTTGCAGCAGTGCTTCAATATTGGCCCCATAACAAAAGCAAGAGCTGTGCTGCTATTTGGCACCCTCCTCTCCCACCCTCCCAGGGCAGGTCGAACAGCAATATGCCAGGGCTGGTTGCTGTTGCCAGTCCGGCCCTGAGCATGAGGCACCAGGAGAATGGCTGATGACATCATACTGAGTGGAGACTTGATCAGGTGAACTGAAGTGCACTTTCTTTTTGAAAGAGAGCAGGCTAGTATGTAAAGTTTCTGTTGCCCGTCTATGGACAAGAATGCCTTAACTAGCAAGGAGTCTAGTGTTGCTCCCAGAAAGGTTTATCTTGGTGAAGGAGAAAGGAGAGGCATCTGAAAGTTGACTGTGTGCCCCAGGGTTTGAAAGAAATGAAGACACACAGATGTATCCCTCGAAGCTTGTTTGAAAGATGGGGCCTTTATTAGATATTTTTTGAATTATGGCAACATTTGAAGGCCTTTCTGTTGCAGGTGGGCCACCACTGAGGCGAGACATTTTGTAAATATCCAGGGAGCAGATCGGAGATCAAAGGGGAGCACCTTGAACTGGTAATGAGTGCCGGATACTGTGAATCTGTGGAATTTGCAATGCTTGAGGTGGATGGAAAGAGGCATCTTGGAGATCGAGGCTGGTTAGAAAATCTCAGTATTTGAGAAGGTGGAGAATTTCCTGGAGGGCAATCGTGTGTAAACATTGTTTCTTCAGTTACTTGTTGAGTTTCCTGAAATCAGGAATGTAGTGCCACTCCTCGGATTTCTTCCTCACTAGGAAAAAACTGGAGTAAAATGCCTTTTTAGTTCTGAGAGTGTGGAACATGTTCTATGGCCCTTTTTAATAACCTAGCTAATATAAAAAGATGAAGGCGAGATGGGAGGAATTTTGTCGGTGGAGTATGAGGTGGAACCTGAATGAACTCCAGGGTATGGCTATACATGATGAAATCTAGGTCCCACTAGTCTGTAGTGATTTTGCTCCATTGATGTAGGTATTGGGAAATTCTGGCATCCACCAATTCATGATTTATAGGAGTTGTAACAGATACCTTGAGGTTGTCACTGCTTCCTGCCATTATCTCTGACGGAAGCAGCCTGTCTCCTTCTTGGCTGTTGCTTAGAATAGGTTGCTGACGGCAGCGCTCAATATGGCTGGTGCTGTTGATAGGCGGTCGTTGATATTTCTGGTACCCTCCAAGATACGAGTATGTTCCTCACCCACGAGCTGGCGAAAAGGGGTCTTACGGAACTGGAGAGTTCCTGGGGAGCCAACTGTCTCAGTGTCCGACTTTTTAGCCTGTAAGATGTCATTGATGTGCTTACCGAACATAGAATCGCCAAAGGCCATTGGAGGATTTTAGTTTGAACTTCTGGCTGGAATGATGGGCCTTGAGCCAACTCTGGTGCTGAAAGACAGCTGATCCTGCCAATTGCCAGAAGCCTAAGTGCAGTCAATGATTTCAGATGCTGATCTCTCTGCTTCCTGCAAGATGCGTGTAACTTCGCTTTTTTATCTTACGGCAAGAAATCTAGGCATGTGGTGATATCTGACCACATCGGGCATTCACATCGCCTCAGAATAGCGAGAGAATTTGCTGCATGTACCTGACATCACTGTGAATCTCTTACCGATATTATCAAGTTGCCTGTCCTCCTTGTCAGGCGGAGTAGAGATTGGGTTGGAAGCATTTTTAGATATGCGTTGTGCAGCCTGAGTAATAACCGAATCAGGTTTTGCAAGTCCTATCAAACAGGGAGGCGAGTCCTCTGGCGCCTTATATTTTTTGTCAATCCTAGGGAGAACAGTAGTAGCCAGTAACTTCATTATTTTCACTCCTTCCTCCCAAATATATCTACAATTGGTATTGCTCAGACTTTTTCTGGATTGCTCTTTGAAATCGTACATAAAGCTGTCAGATTGCTTGACAGAAATGGGGAGCAGGAAACGTTTGGCCGCTCTCTCCATTAGCGTGTGAAAACCACCAATATCTTCAGGTGGAGAATCCACTGGTTGTGGTGCTGGAGGTGGAGGGAGAAGGTAATCGTCCCATTCATTGGTGATGGTTCGATTGTCTGTTATTTCACCTTCTTCCCTATTCCCATCATCCTAATCATCTGTAGTAGATGGATCCTCTCAAAGAGACTACGCAATACGAGATTGCAGCATCATTCTTGGAGTAGGTGGCAGAGGCATATGGTCCAGTGACTTAGGTGCAAGCCTAGCCACCACTGCAGATGGTTGTTGCGCTTCAGCTGGTGTTGGAAAGTGTTTGAAGTAATCTTGAAGCAAGCTTTGCAGATCTTGCACTAAAGCAGCAGAAACCTGGACCATTCCTGATGGTGGTGGAGGAGCAGCATAGTGATGGTATTGCTCAACCTATCGATTTCCCTGATATATGGGCTCATTATAATCATCATCTTCCTCCTCTTCATCTTAATAGTTCATGTGTAACTCCGAAGGGCTGTGAGTTGCATCAAACATTCTTTGATCTTCGTCTTCTGATTCTTGAAGATCCAAAAGTGGCTGGGTAGTAGTGGGGCCACTTTAATAGGAGATGTGCATTCAGAACAAATACTTTCTGGAGATGGCAAAAGTATAGTGAATGAGGTTGTCAAAGGTAGCATCAATAGTGTGGTCAAAAGGAACATTGGTGGCCTCTTCGGTTTGAATTCCGACGATGATGAGGGCTTCCCCAATGGGTGCGTCGTCAACGGTGCAGTCGAAGAGGCTATCATCCACAGTGGTACTGAGGTCACTTCCTGTTGACAAGGTGGACATCGTCGACGAGGTGGTCTTCGTCGAGGTGGATACTGTCATTGACGATGTATTTGGCAGGATGGTTGTCGGCAGTGAGCGTATCGACGGATTGGCAGTCGTCAATATTTTGACCTTAGATGCTGGAGAATAGGGAGATATCATGTATCAAGAATTAGGTGTGTGAGATGGACCAGGGTATTTTTAATGATTAAATGATTTGAGTGGAGGCCACCCTTGATTTATTTCCCTCTATAGCTCCCTTTTGAATATAGAGTCTGATTTCCATTTGCCTGTGCAAGATTTTAGGTTTTTTTCCTCACTTTTACTTTTGTATTTTTTAAGTTATCAATAGATAGGGGTGCAGGAACCTATGACTTGTATCAGAAGCTGGGCTCCAGGTTGATCTTTTTGCTCCATCTCTATTCTATTTTTAGCCTTTTTGTTGCCTGATTTCCTGCATCGCCTGGCTTCCCTGCTACCACGCCCACTCCTCACTCATAATGGACTATTTAAAACACAATCTATCACGGATTTGCAGCAGGAAAGCTACATGGAAGCTCGTCTGTGCCTGCACGTGCCCCATTTTAAATCAGACCACTTGGGTAAGTCGTCAGCTCACACTAATCCATATACTAAAGAATTTTTACTTGCCTATCAAACTCAAGATTTTCTACAAGATTCTAAAACCCTTAAGCCTGAAACAATGAAGATGAAGGACTTCTTGAAGGAAACAACCAATAAAATCTCAAATGCTAAACATCTTAATGTCAGGTTAACGAAAACCACACACTCTATTGTCTATGGATCAACACCAATTAAAAGTAGGTCTATTAAATGTACATTTTATCTCATCACTCTTATAGCATCAAATAGATGATTAGTGATCTGGATATCTTTGTGGCCGCAGAAAGATCACTCAAAGATTGTGACAGCCCAGCTCTAATCAACCGAGTCAACTGTTCGGTCCTTCCAGGGGGGAAAAATGCAGTGGCAGGATCTTCATATTCCACCATGAGAAAGGATAGACTACTCTCCTCATCTCTCCTCTACCCCAACCTTTATCCCTGTGCAATGCAGACACTCTTAAGCTTATCTCACAAAAAAATGTACTACGACAACTGTTCACCACCCACCAGGGAATCCCTTTGTTCTATAAAAATATCAGGTAAGTAATGACCTTGCTAATTCCTGATAACTTCAAATAGCATATCAACAGTTTAATATCTGAGCATGCTCAAGACTTCCTGTCTTTCTACCAAGCTTGTGGGCTTGAAAAAACATGTAAACGAAGCCACACAGCAGGCTATACATATATTACTCTGGCTCGTAACAATCGAACTTCTCTACCTACTGTTCTCCCGATTGCCTGGTCCGACCATCATCTGATCATTTGTAAACTAAAATATATGACCACCAAATTAGAACCCATTCTTCGGTTTCCTTTCGAATTTTGAAAAACAATTAAAATATGAACAAAGCATCCCTAGACAGGAATAGGCTGTGGAGGACACTACATACAACCGCTATACCCTTCAAGAGCAGCTTTCTCTAAACTTACTATTCAGAGATGTACTGCCATTTTACCTACAGTCACAGTTAGGGATACCGCCATGTTACGTGATCCGCACAGATGTGCTCACTCACGCCATTAACATTAACTTAAAACAACAGAGAGTCTTAGAGCTAGACAGTGTTATGAAAACCAATATCCAACTTGACACCATTAACACCTGCGTTGCTGCAGCTGGGGTGCTCTGTGAAATGTTGCTGCAAACCAGACCCTGGAACATCATTTCTTGAGTACCGAGACGAGCCAGTACTACAAATCTGGTAGAGTCGCCCCGTGGAGAAAAGAATCCTGTTAAGCACCTGCAGACGACAGGCAACAGAGGTGGTCCATGAGAACAGGGGAGTAACACCGCTGGGCCAGAACAGTCTTCATTTAAGGGAAGTCCATCACAAAATACATTTAAAGACTCATGGGAAGTAAAAGAGATTAAAGAGGAAAACTACCACCAGAAAAAAAATAAAGAAAAACATCACCTGCTCGGAGAAGTCCAAAGATTCCATTCCCTACACACATTTGGACATTAGGATAGGATGTGCTGGATTTTAAAAGCAAGCTCCTCCCCCCCCCCCCTCCCCTTCCACTGCTCCACAAAAGCGTGTCACACGGAAGAAAAGCCTTCATGTCTCCTGTTCAATCCAATCAGCTGCCTTCCTGGTTGGAGCACGAATGGAGGTCAGACAGGGTTGAAACATTTAGCTAAGAGGATAATTAGATAATTAAATGTCAGGGGGAAAAGCCCTGATGAACTCGGACATGTGTGATCCGAGCCAACACAGAAACAGTCGATTTCCCAGGACCAGAAGTCTCAGGTGACCATATGACTAAGGCAACTGGATGAAACGGTGGACAGGACAGGACGATATTAAAGGGCAGACGCGTCACGGTCTAGCGTGAAACTTCAAGGCACGTAGGACAAGCAAGGACAAGGAGCAGCCTGGGAACCAATAGAATCAAAGGTTGGAAAGGAACAGCGAGCGGCACAGCCAACCCCTGGTGAATTACATGATAAATGGGTGCACTGACGAATACATCAGTGATGCTCCGCAGACGCGCTGAGCAACCTCAGAGCGGCTGATAATGTCAAACCAAGTAGGTTACATCTCAACAGGATAAAGACAGGTCCTCGTGTAACCACTAACTGAGGCACAATGTGCAGACCAGCATATCATGGAGCGCGCAGAGCATCCAAACCACCACTAGCACTCAATTTAGGGTGAACAACCCATTACAAGAATTCACAGTGGAATGCCAAAAAAGATGATATTCGATGCTCCTGGAAATAAAGTAGGTACCATTCTATGGCCAATCTGGGACAGCGGCTTAGACAGAGTTAGTGGAATGCTTAATACATGCAAGCCCCTGCCTACAAACATTACAGTGTCCCACCCTCCGGCTCACAGAATCTCACCGAGGACAACAATCACTTGAAAGACCCTCCTCTGCATGGGTTTGGTTATTCTTAGCTCACAGCTTATTTGAAAAGCACATAAAAGAAAGGATATTCAGCGCCCAGTATGAAGCAAAGGTATCTAAAGAAAACAAACAGCTCGGCCACAATACTGCACCAACCGCGGTTATCAGCTTCTGTAGACTGCATTGATGCCATCTGCTTCTGGCAACTCTACCATGGTGCTGTTACAAGTCAGCCTGTGAAGAAACAGTCTGTACGTGCTTTTTCCCACCTGCACTGATGACACATGTTTGAACCCATTACTAACTTGTGTTTATTTACTTAATCTCACCAATCCATTGGTAATTGCCATGGGGCTATGAAAACACTTCAGTGATGCAGAGAGAGGGTCTGATAGTTAGGACACACCAGCAATGTTTATATGGTTAAAAGTACAGGTGTTAATGGAACTGCGTGTACCGTGGTCCTTGGGAAACAACCATGCAATGTGGAAGAGGATACCACAGACTGCCACCCCAAACCCACCCAGGCAGCAGACTAGAATTCTAGAAGTGGTGGTAGAGAGGGAAGGCCTCCATCTTAGCTCACTTTAATAGGCAGATGGCGTTTTCAGGTACCTCTGCAAGATCCAGTCCCATGCTAAGCACACAAGGTTATACGCACTCTTGGAGTACATGCTCACTGCTTATCAATGAAATCAGCTGTGGTATGTAAATCTGTGCCCTCTCTTTATTGGTTGCCTAGTGTCACTTAGCCCCGTTTAACCTCTAGTCCTACATACTGCCTACTTCTAGCCCCAAAACACTGCTTGCAGATTTTCTTTTCAGAGAGCGGTCCCATGGTCTTTTTAAATAAGACATTATGGAGACAACTGCAGTAGCTTGTCTAGGTACAGTAAGTAGTGATAGACTAAATTTAACACACTCGTCTCTCGGTGAAACAGGAGCACACCTGCTTGGAAGAAAGAGCCAACAGTCCTTATGGGCTTGAGGGGAATCCACAATTCCACTGGCAGCAAGCCGAATGCAGCTTTCGTTCAAGCACTGCCAGGTGGCTTGACTACATACAATATTAAAACCAGCATTAGCAAAATCAATAGGTCTACCCTCGCAAGTTGGTAAAATGTTTAATTTTGTTATATTTTTATTCCAAGCATATGCCACCAAAAAAATGGTGTCACCTAAATGTGGCAACAGTATGATTCTAATAGAAACAAATGAAAAATCTAATATTGCATTTACTTATAATACATCAGTACAGTCGCTTCCTAGCACGTACGCATACTTAGAAGAGGTATACACATTATTTTTAGTTTGAGTACACATCACCAGAGAATAGTCTACTCATTGGTGCAACAAAACAAAAAAAGAAAAGGGTTTAAATTACTGGAACCTAAAGACATAATGTGAGCATTCAATGATAGCATAAATAAACAAAGAAACGAACAAATAAGAACAATGGAAAGAAAAAAAGGGTTTTCAAAGTTAGGTATTGGCCTACCAGTCACAATTGAACTTCTATTTAGGTGGATGTGTACATGCGATCAGGAAAAACGTCACTCAATATAAGAGAGCCAAGGGCTGAAGTGAGTTGACCCACTGCTCCATGTTGTAGTGGGCAGAATAAAAATGTGAATGACAGCTGAACATACCAATGGATGAAGAGGACTTACCCAAAGCCCCTGAATGTATCTATATATGGCTGCATTTGTATGCATACATTTTTGTGACTACATGAGGCAGACCTACCCAGAACAATACATGTAGTGCCCCAGAAAACGAAGACAGTCACTGGTGAGTGCAAACTAGCAGAAATCTAGTGACCATAATCTATTCTTCCATTTATAGGCGTGTAATTAACACCCACTATGCATGGCTGCAGTTTACTCACTAAGCTGCTTAGAGCACTGGAATTAACCTATGTTTACCTCAGTGGTTGAAGTGCATTAAAAAAAAGTATGGGAACTGTGATGCTGTGAGCAAGCAGGCGGGGTGGATGGGAGAGTGATCAAAGGCATGGCTAAAAAAACAAAATATTCAGTAACTTTTTTTTCAGTCTTTCACCTTCAGGTAACTACATATAAAATAACATACCTACATATAAAATAACATACCTACATATAAAATAACAGTTTAGATGAAAATTAAATACACGTTACATTAGTCCATTGGTAATACAAACCTCTATTAGTTAATCCATTGCACCAGAGAGCCACAGAATTGAATCCTGCTTGGTGCAGTGGAGAATATTGAGTTGTGTATGTTTAGTGCTACAATGTCCCAGTCTGTGACAGCAAGCACTGGGAAACCTGGTAATCCTGTTTTTCAACTTGCACTATACACAGTATAAGTAAGGCTGCTACAAAGTGCACAAAAGCATGTACCTCCAAACTGTTACCACTAAGTTGAGGTTTATTCAGCAAATAAATTCAGATATGGTTAAAGTGAAATATTAGGAAGGAAGGCCACCTTCTGCTCAGGTCTACCCATCTAAACTCTCAGCGTTAAGGAGGGCCAGGCCCCATTTCCTGTCCAAGTATAGACCAGACCCCCGGCAGCTAAGGACGCAAGGAAAAACTATGGGGGAAATGCCTACACAAACGATTGAAGGGAATTCAGCTATCTTTACACTTGCAACATTGCAACTGTTTGTGGAGTGTTGCTACAAAAAAAGTGATACATTTGCGCTAACTTTGGCACGCGCATAGACCAGGCACGCATAGCGAGTGTGGCTAATTGGGGAGGGGCGTTTGTGTGTATGTTTTCTAAGCAGTGTCTGTGTTCGGTGTGCAGGGTGTGTGCTATTTGTCAAGTACTGTGCAAAGTCAGCGAGAGGTAAGTCCCTCCGCAATGTAAGTATTTAAACATTAGAAGAATGAGTGTGTGTGTGTCTGTGTGTGTCTGAAGCATGTCATGTTTGCTGTATGTTTGTGAATGTATGCAAGTACAATGTATATTCACATTGCATGTGTGTAGTGTATGCAGTGTGTATTAGTGTGTGTGCAGTATATTAGCAGTTCAACTGTGTTAAGTATGTAAATAGTCAGTCAGTCAACAGCTTTATTTCGATTGTTACATCATAAAAGCGACAGATAAAAAAAGCACAATCGTTTAAAATTTTGTATCTAAAAACAAGCAAAACAAATACAGGTTTTTATACAAAAAAGGAAAAGCAAGTTATCAAACAAATAAACAATTAAAAGTCATCAATTAAACAGTGATTAACAGCCGTTTTGCCCTGATTGACCAAGCCCATGACAGAAATTTCGAAAGGCTAAAAACATACAAGGGCCGGGTATCTGATATTAAAATTCGAAGTGCCACAGATGAATGCCTAGTGCCCAAGGCCCTACACACGGGCTTAAGCCACGTTTGCCTTGGGCTAACATAGGCCGGGCACGCAAAAAGAAAATGTTCAATTGTCTCTTTGGGAGTGCTACAGGAGGGACAAGATGCAACTGTCTGGTAGGGCGGTTTCCAGCAAGATGTTAGGGCACGCACAGGGAGGGACCCCACTCTAAATCTAAAATAAAGGGCCCGATCATATGGCTTCCAGACCAAATCCAGGTAGGGCTCCAAACAGGGTGAGTCCTTATGCACTAAAAATTCTTCTGTGAGCCTACCATGAGAAGGATCCGTGGAAATTCTGCTTCTAACCCAATTCCAATATAAGGTTTTCAAGGCTGCTTTCGGAGGGGAAGACCTGTTTTCCCAAGCTTCACTAAGGCCTAGTTTGCCAAGCATAGACTTGACATCAGTAAGCCATCTGATCCTACACCAGCCTACCATTGACATCACCTCTGCTAGGCCTTTAGCATACTTGGCGAGTTCGGGGACGCGCCATAGCCTAGCCCATAAAAGCAGTGGACGCAGTTTTGCTACGTCACTAATTTGCTGGCAACCAAGGTCCAAAAAGAGGGGCAGCGTGGGTGTACTCTGCGGGAGAGACATAATACATTTTAAAAACTTATTCTCAGACCTAGTTAGGACGCTGATGTTAGAGGTACCCCAAAGTTCAGCGCCATACAAAGCGGAACTAACTCCCTTTGCCCTGTAGATATCCAGAACAGGGGCAATGGGCTTGGTTGAAGAAGATCTCTGCTCTCTAGCAAGTGCCCCTATAACCCTTTTGTGGTTAAGAGACATTTTTAGTAAATGAGGGGTCCACTGCATGGAATCTGTAATACGGATCCCTAGATAGTCAAAAACAGTGACCCTTTCCAGAGGGGTTTCACTAAGAACAGGGGGTCGGCCTAATTTTTTGGGGGGGTTTAATACCAGGTACTTAGTTTTATTTGTATTTATTACTAGGCCCCGTTGGTCACAGAAGGTCTGAAAGTTGTTTAAAAGTCTCTGTAGACCCGCCGAGTTTTTTGAGATTAGAAGCGTATCATCGGCAAAGAGAAGGGTGGGAATTCTCTCCCCTGCCAATGATGGTGCGTCCGAAGGTTGTTTGTGTAGATGGTCCACAACCCCATTCACATAAAGTGAAAAAAGGGTTGGAGCCAGGACACAGCCCTGACGCACCCCTTTTGCCACTGGGATCCTGCTAGTTTTCTGGCCATCGGTACCCCAACGTACCTGCGCATAATTGCCATCATGCAGGCGCACTAAGATAGAGAGGATGTTTAGTGGAATCCCCATTTCAGCTAACACGCCCCATAACTGTTCTCTGGGCACAAGGTCGAAGGCAGTCTTTAGGTCGATGAATGCCAAATAAAGACTGCCTCCGCCTATCACTACCACCTTCCAATATAGTAGTAAGAGCCTGAAGGCCTGCTCTATCGTGCCCGTTCCAGCCCTGAAACCAGCCTGATAGTCCGACAGAATCTCTTCGTCCTTAATCCATTGGAGGATTCTTTCTAGGAGCACCTTTCCCACAACCTTCTGGGTTGAATCCAATAGACTTATTGGTCGGTAGTTGGCAGGGTCGTCCCTCCGGCCTTTCTTAAAGATAGGGACAACCTCTGCCCCCTTCCAAGATTCGGGAATGGCTGCTCCTTTGTCGATTGCACTAATCAGAAGGTGAATAAGCTTCCCCCACCTCTGCAGGTTTGAACGCAGCAGATCCCCCGGAACTCCGTCGGGTCCCGCTGCTTTCTGTGGCACAATACACCTAATTGCGTGTTCTACTTCTTTAATTGTAAATGGGGAAACCATTTCATTTCTCGTGGGTACTAAGGGTCCGTAGGATGCGGGGAGGGCAGATGCCTCTTGAAGATTCGAATACAAGTTAGTGAAATGTTCGAACCAGGCCTGACCAGTTATGTTGCATGTTATAAAGTTACTATCAGGTCTGTTCCTTTCCCTAATAGTATTCCAAAAACGGGCTGCATCCCGCCCAGTGCTTGCTTCTCTTAGAGTTTGCCAGTATTTGTCTTCCCATTCCTTTTTTGCAATCCCACTCGTTTGTATTCTGCTCTAGCCTGCAGCACAAGGGGCTGCGATTTTGTCCTAACAGCTTGAATAAGGCACGCCTTCAATTCTCTGCATTTTGATGTATACCACCCCTGCTTATCTTTTGACCTGGGGTGGCCATCCGGCCTACCTACACGTACTTGCGCCTTAAAAAGATTACCAATCGAATTGATGGTCTCCTGGAACATCAGCGTAATCCTGGGAATAGCAGAATGATCTAAGGAGATTGTTGCCATCTCACTTAGTGTAGCTTCCAAAAATTGATCTATGGCCTGTAATTTTGGTGCGTCAGAGGCTACTTTCTGCCATTTGAGACGCCTACCGCAATTAGACAGAGTGACATCCGATGTTGACCTTTTGGCTGGTGATAAGGTTGGGGTACTATGATTTAACCATAGGTGCCTTAGGGAAAGCGAAAGGAAATTATGATCGCTATCTATGGTAGGTACTACAGCCATATCCACAACAGACTGCCAAAGGTCAAAATCAAGCAAGATGTAGTCGATCCGGGAAGAATGGTTAGCCCTGTTGTATGTATGACTGCCCAATGGGTCAGAGGTGGTTCTTCCATTAACAGCTCGCAGGCCATGCTCCAGGGTCATAGAATTTAACTAGATCGCCCTCTCTGTCCATCTCTTTATCGGCTCAACAGATAATGCTGGGATACCCCTCCTCACATCATCCTCTACCACACCCAGAATATCTTCTGCGGCAAGTGGTTCGAACGTGCAATTCAAGTCTCCTGCAATCATAACTTGGGCATCCTCACCACACTCATCTAAAGCTTTCTCCAGTAATACTATAGTGGGGGAAAAAGAGCTACCTCTAGTACCTCTGGCATACACATTCAGAATCTCTAGGTGCCCCCTAAATCCTGGGCCTTTCAGTGAGATTCTAAGGATGTCCATTGAGCCACTATACTTCTGAGTAATACTACACCCCAAAGAGATATCCACCCAGGTGAGGAGTCCCCCCGAAGGCCGGCCCCTCCCAGATGGTGACTGAAGGGCAGGCAGATAATATGTGGAATATCCAACTTTGTAAACAGGTTCAAGGCTCCAAGTTTCCTGGAAGATGCAGATACAGTGCTGTTCTACCTGTGAGTGCCATTCGGGGAGGTCCAGATTCCTACAAATGCCCGCTATATTCCAACACATAACCCCCATCATCGGTCCATTGCCATCGGACCCTCCCTGTACATGTGCAGAATTCTTTATACAAGAAGCACTAGTGTCGTCTGAATTCACAACCTCCGCTACCACTAATGGATTGCTTAGTGTGGATCGATTAGGAGAATGGATGGCCACTGGAGAGTACAATCCCTGGTCGGGTATCAGCGTCTTAGGGGTGTTACCACAGTCAGCCAAACCTTCCACTTCCATGGAGGCAGGTATAGAATACCCTAGGGGCCCTGACTGTCAATCACAATCGCTCATACCCGAGAGGGCATTAAATCTATTTGACACATCCAAGGGGGTCAGTGGGCCTGTTATACCTCTCCATCTAGGACCACAATGACTCTGTGGAATATTATGCCACCCAACAGATCTGTTAGGAGCCAAGGGGTACAATACATGGGGCACAGGCCAGTTGCTTCGGGGTGCGGGATGATGACTAGGTCTATCACAAGCTAAGATCCCAGGAATTACTGGGGGACCTACCAGGGGTCTTGGATAGAAATACGTTAGGTCGTAGGGAGTGATAAGATTACTTCCACTCCCCGGGAACCAGTTTAATATGTGCCTAACAACTCCCTGCTCTCTGAAGTTGACAATAATAATATCCCCCTGTAGGTCCTTAACCCTGCGACCTAGCCACTTGAGGCGCCGGACATGCAAGATCTCGCCATCGATATTACAGGGGAGAGGTCTATTCAAGGCCAACCAATGCATAACTTTGTGCTTTAGCTGGAAGAAACCCTCTCTTGTACCTTCTGCTAGCGCGGGAACTCCAGTAAGGACTACCACGTATGGTACTGATTCAGGGGGTAGCTCAACTGTACGCCCATTATACTCTGCGGTCACTGCTTGCGCATTACATACCCCTCTATTGCTATCAGGTTTTGGGTGGAGAATACTGTGCCCCCCCACAGCTACTCTATCGTCATTCTGTGCAGGCTGCTCAATAGTTTTAGGCGGAGCCTTCCGCTTAGCACTAATGGTGGATTTAGTGGTTTTATTTGCATCTTTGCTGCAAGTAGTACTAATAGCAGCAAGTGCTGCGGGAGCTGGAGAGGGCAGTACCGATTTCTCAAAAGTTTTTAACAACCCAGTATTAGCAGCAATGGTTTGCTCTAGGGTCCCTAACCTTTGTTCCAACCTGTCTAGTGTTTGTTTGATAGGGAACATAAGGGATTTGATTAGCTGTTCTATGCCACCTAGGAGAGCAGGAGATACTACCTCATTCCCCGTAGGTTGTGCCTGTAGGGATGTGGTTGCTGGCTTATCTAAGGACAATACAAGAGATTTAGACGGTTTACCAAAGTCTGAGTGACTAATTTTGGCTTTAGGTTGCTCACCCCCCCTCTTTCTCCTTTTACTAAGAGGGGGCCCCAGCACCTTAGAAGTCGCTTTTTTCCTAGCTCTATTCACATGTGCGGTCCCTACAACTATAGGACGTGGCTCATGATGAATCTCCACCACTGTGGTTGGGCCTCTAACAGGGAGTACAGGAATAAGAGACAAAGGAGCAGTTATGTCAGGTACAGGAGATTTTTCGCGAAAGAGTACGGGAGTGCTGTCTAATTGAGACGCATCAGGGCCTTCGGATAAGCTAAGGATACTCAGAGGAGGTGAAACAATCAATTGTAGGGGGTCTAAAGATGGGCGTCTACCCTTCATGGATTCAATCGAGCGACGACGCTCGATTCGTCGCTCAACCAGTGCTTGCTCCCTATCAGCTTCTAGTAAAGTCATAGTAAAATAACCATCTAGGGTCCCTTGGTTCAGTCCCCCTGCTAACAGTGATATACCAACAGTGGGACTTGAAGCCATGATACTCCCTGACAGCTGTAATGACCACCAACAAACAATCCTGCTCGGGCGAAAGAGGCACGGCCCAGCCCAGCCTCCCTCAGCCTCTGACGGCCTCAGACGGCCCGCCCTTTGCCCGGGCTTCGCCCCGGGCACTCCCGCGCGCTCCTGCGCAGCGGGAACAGAGACCAGTGATAAGGTAAGTGGTGAGGAAGGGGCGGGGCAGGCAGGGAGAGCGACCCAGGTGTTGCGGGTCTCGACCTCACGCAGGGACTCCTGGTACTTTGAGTCCCTGCGGGTCAGCTCGCAGCCCTGGAGTTCCCCACACACACACCAACAACAGCAATGATGCCCCAGAGGTCCTCACAGCACGCAGAGTCACCGCAAGAGGGAAGAACGAAGCGGGACCCGCGCAGCGGGTCTGGCGAGGAGCAGCGTTGGAAGCAGATAAAATCCCAGTTCTGGTGGTCCAAGACAGCAGCAAGGACAGGTCTCTGGTCCCAGGCAAAACAAACGGTCCCAATGGTGCTACACAGCTGCAGGAACTTATTTGCTGAGGAAGGGGCGGGGCAGGCAGGGAGAGCGACCCAGGTGTTGCGGGTCTCGACCTCATGTAGGGACTCCTGGTACTTTGAGTCCCTGCGGGTCAGCTCGCAGCCCTGGAGTTCCCCACACACACACCAACAACAGCAATGATGCCCCAGAGGTCCTCACAGCACGCAGAGTCACCGCAAGACGGAAGAACGAAGCGGGACCCGCGCAGCGGGTCCGGCGAGGAGCAGCGTTGGAAGCAGGTAAAATCCCAGTTCTGGTGGTCCAAGACAGCAGCAAGGACAGTTCTCTGGTCCCAGGCAAAACAAACGGACCCACCTTAGGTCCACATCTAGACCAGATTTCAGAAGAACCCCTGGGGATCTAGGTTAATTACTTATAAATTTACCTCATGTGAATATTAAACAAATCTGTGTCAGATTCGTAATGCTTGATCTGCTTGATCTGCAGTGGACGCCACTGTGGTAAACATTGTGATTTAGACACTCTGGATGTGAGGGAACCTTCATGCATATATTATGGGATTGTGAACATATCCAACGGTACTGGCGCAAAATACACGAAATTCTCAGTGAGGTACTCACACTTGCTATTCGCCCAGAAGCCAAAAAATGTCTCCGGAACAAATGTACCATATGGGTAACACTTGGTCTTATGTTAGCAAGGAGGAATATCGCTCAGCAATGGGGAGCTGCTCGCACGCCAATAATAGAGGCCTGGAAAAGGGACATGGATTGGTGTATGTTCAGTGAAACTACAGTATACGTGGCACGGGGATGCCCCCAAAAATGGTCCCATATCTGGAATGAAGATTGAGGTAATATCTGTACCCCCCCCCCCCCCCCCCCCCGGACAGTTCCCACTCATGATGATCCACCATCGCCGTAAATTATGTAGCAACTAACAAGTAATTACTCCTGTACTGACCTAAAAGTAACTAATGTACCAGGTACCAGGTATTCCTCCGCACTAGGATGTACCTTGTGATGTTGATTCTTAAATGTTCAATAAAAAGAACTATATAAAAAAAAATACATTGTGATTTACTTCAACTTCTAAACTGGATTTAGTAAGATGCACTAGAGAAGGCAGCGCCACCCTTTTCAGCTCATTGCTGGCGCACCACTTTTCTTTCTTTCGAAAAGCACCCTTGAACATTAAAAATGTAGGCAGGTAGGGAAAATAGTGTCAAAAAGTTACAAAATTCTTCCCATCTCGAGATCAGCACAAGCCAATGGGGGCTCCTTCATTTACATACTATGTGAAATATTTAATGTAACATATACGACACTAAAATTTGACCAGCACTACGGGTGATTTAAAGGTGCGGATGGGTGCTGGTAAAAGGAAGGCCTAGAGTTGCAGCACTATCCACCACCCCCTCCCCTCCCCTTTCACCGGGAGCTTCTCATACTGCTCAGCAGCGAGCATCAAACGTGCTCAGGTGGGCATGAAGGTGGCTCAGACTGCATGCACACTGGACACTGAGGATGGCATTTCTGAGCCAAGAGCAAAAACTGCGGGAAGTATCAGAAGGTCAGTTCAAATGCTCTGTAGATGAAACATCTGTGAAAACTCCTCTGAGCTCACCCCACTGCAGCAGCTCGAGCCTCATTTCAATACGGTTTTGAGAAGCGGCATTACACTAGTCTCCTGCTGGGATACTCAACTGGAAAATAGACTGGCAAATATTTCAGTTCTTGCAGACCATGAAATGCAAGGGATTTCCTGGAAAGCTTTACTTGGGACTTCCTGTGTGTTGTCTCTGTTCAAGGCATGCCTTCCTCTTTCCTGTCTCAGGGCTGACGCACTGCGATGAGAGGGGACTCTGCACTTTTACTCTTTTCCCTGCTGTGTTTAACACACTTCATTCGGTTGAGCCCCCGATGCTTCTTCCATAACATGTAGTGCCTTCTACATATCTGCTACCACACAAACCAAGCACAAACCATTACAAAGGGCCCTCGGCCCTCGTCTAGACGTATATCTACTGCACCCTGCGGAGTACCTTTTCCCCAAAAATGTCCCCGCCCTGCCAAGTAACTTCTTGCAATCTTTTTGTCCAGCTGCTTTGGTCATGCCCTAGACTTCCTGTTGTTCGATCTTCTCGTCCCCAGCTTATCTGTGGCACTTCCCCACCTTACAATGCACAAAGCTAACTTCCTTCCTAACTACTGTTTTTATCGCGTCATCGCTTGTTTTGTAGTATAAGAATTTGTTTCCATTCCACATCCAAATGTACCATTTTGACAATTACCGTCTAAGTGCTTCTTAAATGTAACAAGGCTCCTTAATAAGATTTCTGTATGATCTCTTCCCCGCAGAGATACTTTTCTGCACGAGTCCACCATCCCTGTTTTGTATCACTCAATGTCTCCAATGTAATTCTTGTGGAAGGGACATTGAATCCAAGCATTGGAGGTGGATATGTCGGCAGAAACATACACTGCTGATTGGAAGGAGCCAATCAGATGGCGGCTACATCAGATGAGACAAAGAACTCCAGGCTATCATAACCGAAAATTAGCCTTAACAAAACCAGGCACAGTAGAGATGGGCTCAGGAACAGCTGTTCTCCTTAATTTAAATGCTCTGCTGTTTTAATGTGACCTACAAATCAGAACCCTCATAACCAAGAGCCAATTAGATAACAGGCTCCCGCCTCCTTGCAGCATACCAATGTTCATGCTAATGGCTTTAGAGCCCTGCGAAGCCGAGCAAGGAACGGAAGACGAACATTGTCTGCTAAATGGCTCGCTCGTTTGTCTTAATGGCAGGTCTGTGACATGAGCCAGTAAGCGATTGGTCTGTCCTAATTCATTAAACAAAATATTACCGCGCGTGGTTGGAAGGTTGTGGTTTTGTTTGACCATGGCTTTGAAAAACTTCAATCCAAGCATGCAGCAGAGCCTTTCAAACTCGATTTCATGCAGGCACGCCACTCTGCAAACAAAAAACACATTTTTAAACACCTTATTCCAGATGTTTGGTTCCCCTCTATTTCAACATCTTTGGCTTTTAAGAGACGTAATCCCCTTACTAGATAAAGTTAGCAACATCCACCGTTCTGCTTAAATTCTAAGTCCGATCCAGGAGGCAAGGACTCCGCTTACTAAACTTGTTCAAAGTGTTAATTTCCACACATCTAGGGGCTGAGGCAGCCTTCCCCACCCATCTAACGCAGGTCAGACACTGGTGCAGCTCGCAGAGGACGAGATACACAACAACACATAAGGAGCACACCCAGGCCCTGCACAGCTGTTGTCGGCAAAAGCTGGGAGCATTAGTTGCTTAAAACAAACAGGCCCTCTTGCAAGGCAAGCCGCTGCGTTGCTTTGGGCCCAATCAATGTTACAGTTCCATCACCGGCCTTTCGTAAAGGTTTTAGGCACCTGTGCCAGCTCCTTTTGGGTCCCACAACAAAGTGTTTCTCAGAAACACTGACACTGCCACAATCGCCACCCACACGGGCAATCAATATTCACACACATTTCCGTAGCTCGTTAAAAGCCCCATTTAATTCAGCTTAATGGACAAGCCTATAACCCAAGCATCAAAATCACGGCTGCTGCCACGACCCCAGACAGCAATAGCAATACTTCGTTAATAACAAGCACTGGCAAAGCCAACAAGTCTAGCCTATGCAAGAGCCATTGGCTCTGCCAATGTGTATTAGTCATGTTCTACACTAGCGTGGCTGCTCTTGGTGATGTAGAGAAGAGTGGCAAAGAGTGTAGTGTCGTGGAGTGGAACAGAGTGGAGTAGAGTAGTGTGGACTGGAGTAGAGGGGCATAGAGTTGAGGGGTGTAACGTGGTCTAAAGTGTCGTAGAGTGGAGTGGCCCATAGTGTTGTGGAGTGGCGTGGAGGGGTGTAGAGTGGTGCAGTGTGTCGTGGAGTATAGTAGAGTGGAGTAAAGTGGCATAGAGGGAGTTGCTTAAAGTGAAGCAGAGTATAGTGGAGTGGTGTAGAGTGAAGAGGAGTGGTGTGGAGTAGAATTTCATATAGTGGCATGGAGTGGAGTATAATGAAGTGGCGTAGAGTGAAGTGGTGTCACGCAGAGTGAAGTGACGTCACGCAGAGTGAAGTGACGTCACGCAGAGTGAAGTGACGTCACGCAGAGTGAAGTGACGTCACGCAGAGTGAAGTGACGTCAAGCAGAGTGGATGAAAGTGATGTAGAGAGAAGTTTTGTAGAGTGGAATGGCTTAAAGTAAATTGGTGTAGAGTGAAGTGGCGTACAGTGAAGTGGTGTGGCGTCGAGTGTAGTAAAGTGTCAGAATGGAGGAGTATAGAGAGTTGCAGAGTGGAGTGGCATAGAGTGCTGTGGCGTGAGAGTGGAATGGAGTGATGTAGAGTAGAGTAGTGTGCCGTACAGGGGAGGAGAGAAGAGCGGAATGGCATAGAGTGGAGAAAAGTGGCATAGAGGGAGTTGCGCAGAATGAAATCGAGTATCGTGGAGTGGCATAGACTAAAGTAAAGTATCATGGAGTGGAGCAGTGTGTCGTAGGATGGAGTGTCGTGGAATTGAGCGGTTTACAGTTAATTAGTGTAAAGTGAAGTGGCTTCGCACAGAACGGACTAAAGTGTCAGAGTTGAGTTAGGTGGCATGGCATGGCGTAGAGTGGAGTAAAGTGTCAAAGTGGAGGGGGAGCAACAGTTGCAGAGTGGAGTAGCATAGAGTGTTGTGGAGTGGCATAGAGTATAGTGGAGTGTTGTCGATTGGAGTGTCGTGGAATGGTGTAGATGGAATTGCATGGAATGGCGTAGAGGGAATTGAGCAGAGTGGAGTGGTGCAGAGTAGAGTGTAGCAGAGTATCAGAGTGGAGTGGAGGGGCAAGAGAGTGGTATAGAGTAGAGTGGAGTAAAGTGTCAGAGTGGATTAGAGTGGAGTGGCATAGAGTGGAGTCCCATGCAGTGGATTGGAGTAAAGTGGAGTGCATAGCGCAGAGTGGAACAAAGTGTCAGAGTGGATTAGAGTGGAGTGACGTAGAATAGAGTGTTGTACAGTGGAATGGAGTAGAGTGGCATAGAGTAAAGTGGAGTAAAGTGTAACAGAATGGAGTGGGGTAGCGTGGAGTGACAGAGTGGAGTAAAATGGCGTGGAGTGGCATAGAGTGCATAGTGTCATGTCGTAGAGTCAAATGGTGTAAAGAGGTGTCATGGAGTAGCATAGCAGGTCGTGAAGTGGCGTAGAGTAGCCTAGAGTGAAGTGATATAGAGTGTTGTAAAGCCGAGCGTCAGTCGCGAGCGTCAGAGAGGGGAGCGTCAGAGAGGGGAGCGTCAGAGAGGGGAGCGTCAGAGAGGGGAGCGTCAGAGAGGGGAGCGTCAGAGAGGGGAGCGTCAGAGAGGAGTCTTGTAGAGGGGAGGGGACTGCCGTAGAGGGGAGGGGGTGCTGCAAGGAGGGGAGGAGAGTGCCGTAGAGGGGAGGGGAGTAGAGTGTCAGAGTGGAGTAGAGTGTCAGAGTGGAGTAGAGTGTCCGAATGGAGTAGAGTGTCCGAATGGAGTAGAGTGTCCGAATGGAGTAGAGTGTCCGAATGGAGTAGAGTGTCCGAATGGAGTAGAGTGTCACAGAGTGGAGTGGAGTGGGAGTATAGTGGGAGTAGAGTGTCAAAGTGGGAGTAGAGTGTCAGAGTGAAATGGTGTAAAGTGGAGTATGCATGGTGTGGTAGTGCATTGTCAATACAGACAACATATTTTCAGTTGAAACTACCATTACATTTGCATATACATTTTTATTGATAAACTATACAGCATGCAAGGTAATTGTGTGGAAATTGCATCATCTAGTGTATTCATTTGTTTTGATAAAATCATAATATTTGTTTCCATCACACTAAAGAATCACAAACAATGAGCTTAGTTTGTGCTTTCCTAATCCTGATATAGTTTGAAATATTTGCACAGTTCATTTAAATAGTGTATGCTTGAAAATAAAAATCTCCTTTCACACACCCATTCTGTCAGAAAAATCATCACTTCTTGAAGTCAGAGAAATACAAGTAAACACCATTCTCCCTTGGAAGAAAGAGCCTAACATTTGACATCTGTCTTTGAATGCATAGCAAATCTGACAAGATAAGAACAAAATTTAAAGGCCTCTTTACAGAAAGCGAGCATTAGTGGATGAAAACAGTGAACAGGCTATGATCCAAGGGACAGCCTAAAACAAATTAGGCCAGAAAATAGAAAGCAAGCAAATGTGAGTTATAAATAATGCTCCCTGTTTTCTGTTTTTACTGATTTTTACAGATTTTTACAGATAAATACAGACAAAAAACATTCACTTTCTTGTCTGTATTTATTTTAAAATGTGGATGAAAACGGAAATTGGGTTGCTTTTTGAGTAGTTCTAAGTACTGTCTGCCATGACTGCCAAGCCAATAGATGTGTATTGATAGATAAGGGGCCTAAAAAAGAAAGTAATGTTAGTAAAGAGGCTTTAAGTGCAGTAGATATGCACAAGGTTGATACTGAAATTTGCACATCATCATATAACTGCACTGATTTATCTTCTGCGGGTATTCACAGCACTGAAACCTGGCAGACATTCAAGCATGAGTGCATATTTATCGGTCAAATAAATGTAGAAATATAGTAATTTCAGCCTATTTTTTCCACAAAACCCAAATAAATATAGATAAATACAGATTGAATTAGCAACAAAAACAAATACCACACAACTTCCCTGCATTCAGATTCCTGCACATCAAGGTAAAAAAACCATATTTTGACTGCCCATAGTTCTGGAGTATGCTACTCGTTATGGTGATAGATGGGACAATACAACAGCATTTTTCCGGTTTGTCCTTTTTTATGGTAATTGAGGTTTTTTTGGTTTTTTTAAAATTGAAAATCCCCACTAAGCATTGCATGGTGGCAGCCCACTATGACCAGATTGTGAGAGCAATAAACAATGTCAGCTCTCCACAGGAAGGGCTCACATATAAGAGCGGGTTTAATTCTCCTGACAACTGCAACAGCAGAGGACGGATCGTATAGGAAAAGGATGTAGAGACAAAATTGCATGTTTTCGGTCAGACATTGTCAGTAAACTCGCATTTCTCACCTCAAGGCAACTGAACCAACTATCACACTTGGTCCTCCATAACTGGCACAAAACTTCAACCCCAGAACATCCATATTTCCCCACAACTCTTAATAAAACCTTTTGCAATCTCTCATCAACAGCCTTCACCCAAACACATATTTCAGTCCCTGGTCTACAATCATCCCATCTCCATTGCAGAAGACATTCGAGCCGCTTTTACCAGCCAGACTCTGCAGCCTGGGAGCGAACACCCCCAAACTGAGGGGCGCATTTTGACTTTGAAAGCATGCAGCTATGACGATCTCCCCCATCAGACATCACTTTGCCTCTATGAGTCCAACCATGAAGCTCACGGATCGTCCACCTCCTCCTCCGCAGACATAGCAAAACCAGTCAAGTTCACAATTATTTTCACCCTCGGCCACTTTTCTCTAAAAGCCAGATATACTTTACAATCTATTTCTGAACAACCTCACTTTCCTTAAGGTTTATGGAGCCGAGAGACAAAATGCATTGCCTCCGAACCAGTCGGGCAGTCTTTGACCTATCCCCTTACTGGTCTGACCAGGCCTTAGGAGGCTGTACCATCTCTTACCCTTCCATATCGACAAAGCGATGTTTTAAACTGCGAGGGGCTCAGAGAGTCTGATCCCTAAACCCACTGCCTCGTACCCTCAGCTGTGTGCTGGATGTCTCCCTCCCCTATAGGAGACATGTTCTAATGCTCTATACCAAGGTGCACAGAATGTGACAGGAGTAAAAACAAATGGATCAACAGGTAAGCAGAACGTTGGTTCAGGAAAAAAAAAATCCTGCTAGGAAAAGGATTAACAGAACGTTCAGCAGAAAGAACCAACTAAGTGGAACACTGTCTACCGACCTTGCAATTTGAGGGTGAGTGAGATGTCAGAAGGACAGTTAGACATGAACAGAATGGTGAGGCAGTGCTTAATTTGTGCCGGTGCTTTCGGTGCTTGGCACCAGCACTTATTTGTCAGGGCCAGGTCTACACCGCTACTGCCAACTTGAACTCACATCAAGCAGGACGCTATTGAACTCACTGCACGTGCTGTCACACAAAGTAAATAACTGACTCACTGCAGTGTTGTTCAAACTAGTCTTCCTGCTGACGAATAGTGTTGCTATGCTGCTCAGTCTGAGAGAGCCGGCAGTGCCGATAATGAATCCTCCACGTCATCCAAATACACTTGCCTGGCCTGCTTTGGTTACGTGTTGCTGGTGGGCGGGCCAGGGCTGTATTTGGTCCTATGGGGGGTAGGGACAGTCTGCAGCAGCCTTTGTAACCTTTTTTTTCAAATTAAATTCCATGTGACCACGCCCCGGCACACACGCACCAAGTCACTGTGGCCAGAGTTCAGCAAGACGTCGAGGCGGGCACTGTTCTTGAAGCAGTTATTAAACATAAGGATCCACCTCTGGAGGAAGAGGAACAAATAATCTGGGTATAGTACACTGAGGTAATGACGGGTGCGTGTCCCAATATGGTTGGGCACACACAGTGTTGTTTAAATACCCCTCACACACCGAGAATGGCCCATGGTGTCATGCTTCATCATAGGGGTCTTCCCGCCCACGCCCCTGCTGCGGGACGGGGCGTGCTACAACCTACGACTACGCGGGAGCACTAATGATAAAGTGCTATGTGTGATGCAAAGGGAGGGTCTGAAGTGACTGTAAGTATGTGTTCTAAAAAGCACCTGGCCCCTTAAGACAAGAAAAACTTTAATATGTCAAGGGAGGCTGGTACTACTAAAAGAGTGGTGCGGAGTTTTCCTACGTAATGTGTGGTTACTCCTAATATGTCAACATGTTTCGATGCGAAGCATCTTCATCAGGACAGGAAAAGATCCCTCCAGAATAGAAAGCGTGCGCTTATTCACATGACTATAATTAAAATGAAAATGCAATAAATAATGCATTTATATACAATACCTAATCGTATTAGGTATTGTATTGTATTGTATTGTACATAGACTCAGCTCTGAGTGCGTCCATCCCGCGGAACCGCGGGATGGACGCACTTAAAGCTGAGTCTGTGTCAGGGCACAATTGAGGCTCCGTGACTTCTCCACCCGTTCCAGGTTCATGAGGCAGTATCCTCACATACACAAACATTCAAACATACGATTAGGTATTGTATATAAATGCATTATTTATTGCACCTTGCTGCTGCTAAATGTCCCTGTCGGAGGTTACTTTGATTTCTTGCATCAAATGGTACCAGCACAGATGGCAGTCTCGTGCCTATCCGTTCCAGGGTTAACGATGCACCACCAGGCTAGAGAGCCATGCCCCTCCCCCCCCCCCCACAGCGTGGTAAGGATGCTGCCATAGCCTCACTTTACTATATTTATGCACTGGCGGGCCCTCAGAAGTTAACAGGATATTCGTCGAGTGGTGAGAGGGAAAGAAGGCCTCTCTCTTCAAGTTGACCTGAACCTTCACGGTCACAGACGCTTCCTCAGAGGCGGATCTTCTGCGTGGGGGCACTAGAATAAGTGCTTATTTTTCTCAGTGAAATGAATGGCATGGTAAGGCTACGCGTGACCACTTTTGAGAAATTGCATTTTACAACTGAGTTTTTAAATGACGTTCAGAAGCCCCCACCTTTCACTTCTGAAGGATATTAAGTCATTTGACACAAAAAATACTGACTGTATCACAGAAGTGTGTTTTCACAACAAAGCACAGACGTTAATTGTTACAAAACTGTAGTTTTGCAGCAAAATTGAGTTTGTGATGCACTCGCTATTTTGGAGAGTTCCACCACAGAAGCTGAAAAGCTATGTTAGTGCAGAAACTGTGGCTATAAAATTAGCATGTTGTTTGCCCCACTCACCCACACTCTTCAACTTTTAGGAGGAACAATGTACTAGAAACCATTCCTCATTAAAACATGAACTTCAACAAGCAATGTGGCGGCAGAAGGCAAGACAAAGTGTGCACTACAAGATTACTGACATGGCAGTCACAAATAATGCACAAGTCTTTGCACATACATACCTGGCACATCACCTCACCCAACCTATAAAACTAGTGTTGGCGGAGAATTCCAAATGATAGCGAATCAGAAAAAGACTGTCATCATCCTTTTAATGCTTGCTTTAAATAAATAGAAAAAAACCCTAAGGTGAAAAAAGTAAAGCAATAATTCCTGTCAGACAAGCAGCTTTTTGGGGTGCCATAAGCAGTTGTGTGTGCGCAACAGTTAGCCTTAGGTTGCATTTTAATGTGGGGGACTGGATTAGGTTTAGCACTGGTCGAGTTAGGGGAGAGTGACTGAAATATGTTTTCAGTGTAAAGGAATTTGTTGCGGCAGTTTTGCTTTAGGTATCTTTCTGATGTTAACAATTGTTTAGGTTTCTATTCAGATATTTATCTGTGACAGTATTTCTCGAAACAGTTTTTTCTCTATAGTAGCGTCTCTCTGAAAGTATTTATAGTGACAGTGAGTGAGCCATATGGGTAGGCTGGGCCATGAGCGAATTAGGCTGCCCTGCAGAAGGTGGGTGGACAGGTGACAACATTTAACATTGGTTTGAAATCATTCTTCATAAAAAACACCCCAACAAGAGTTTGGCTTAGCTAAGTCCTAGAACTTCCTATCTGTTCCAGAGCAGAAGAGCATGCCGGATGCAAGTTTGTCGCACCCATGCTATGGTTCCTCCTGGTTGGTGTTTGGTCTGTCAAGCTTTTCAGTCTTTAGCGTCTTTAGTGAACTGTTGTCTAAAGCATTGTCAGGGCACTTTTCTCCTGTGTTGGACCAACTCAGCTGCTGCTCTTATGAAGAGTTTTTACTTTTGATGGACTCGCAGTACCATTAAACATAAGCAAAATGAGTCGGTGAAGTTGTCTGAGAAACATACATAGGTGTACCTATATCGTGCTTAACTCGTTTGAGTAGGTGCTTCATATAGGCCAACGCGCTTCACTCCTGTTGGGGTTAGTGGACCTGTCCTGCAACAAACATCTCGAAAACGGGGATGAGCCGCAGGCAGGATTAAACATCCATCCAACCCCAAAGGCAGATGCGATGGAAAAATAGGGGGAGGCAGTGATAATCAAATTGTCAGACTGTTGCACATTCTCCACAGATTTACATTGACTATAAATTGAGTTTGAGCCCCCAGTTTCATCTGACCCCCCCTTCTGCATTTGATGATTGGTGTAAACGGAGCTCATCCCCATGCCGGTGGACCTGCACTGTTAAACAGTTCAGCACTGACAGTAAAGTGAGCTTGATCACCTGGACACTCCCTCTGCAGCTTAGGATTTATGTAAACTGAGATTAAACCTCCAGATGCACCTGTGCTCTTCACTCAGGCTGGTATGGACCATTAGCTGACCGTGAGCTCCCACATTCATGTGTATTCCTCGGCACAGACTTGCTTTGACCATTGGGTCTTCTAGACCCCTAGATGCACCTGTTTGACCTATAGCTCCTCTTGCTCCCCAGATGCATCCAGATCTCTTGTTTAGGGCTAGCATTAATTACTGTTTGATTAGCACAGACCATAAGCTGAGCTTGAGCCCCCGATGGGTGTGCCTTCCTTGGTATGGGCTAGCACTGACCATACGCTGATCTTAAAACCCAGAAACATCAGAAATCCCACCAGCAGACTAGCATTGACATTAACTGTGAATTGGCTTCACCTGCAGCTGTTGACAGAGATGGCAGATCCTGGGATGAAGGGACAATCTAGGAGAAAGTCTTTAGACACTGCAGGAAGAGCAAGGAACATCTAATACTCTGTGGGATCGGTGATTCTTGAATGTAAGACCGCTAGGGATCCTCAAGTCGAGTTCTCCCATCCCCAGGAGGGATATTGGGTCATCCAATATATCTAGAGTGTACAGTATAGAGCTGATGCTTGGTTAATGCGCAATACAAGGAGCAGACACACAAGAGAGAACCAAGCTGTTCCAAAAAGAACCGAAAAAACGAAAATCTGTATATCTGAGGGAATGAGACAAAAAAAAACTGATATTTTTCCATAAAAGAATGTTCTCCAGGGGAAGGGGAGGCCCCATTACAATCATGGGGGCATATGTACACGCCCCGGCTGTAATCTCCAAAACCTAGGACCATAGGATGGCAGATAAAGCAGCCCAAATTCAAAGAGCAGTGCAAGAAATCTAGATGATTAGGTTATTGCAGGTTTGGTTCAAACATATTTATTTAGTGGTTTTAATGGAAGGAGTGCTCAAATAACAAACTTCTCTAAGGCAGATTAAACATTAGCCTCCAGTACAGCTCTGCTGATATCCTGCAGTGATCTGCTGATGAGAATCTTCACCTCATCACTTTTTTGTGGGTTCTACTTTATGGAGACAGTGAAGGGTAGCTGCACCACATGTGTGATCACTGCTACATTCTACATGATCCTGTCTACCGGCCTGGGTGATCTTTAAAATGGGGGTTTAGTGTATAAATTGTTTGTAATTCCACACCAAATGACTGAGTCATCAAGAAAGTGCTTGAAAGATCTAGATACAAAAAAATAAACAGCAGGACAATAAGAAAGAAAGATATTCCATATGTCAGCAATATTAATAAAGATGAATAATTGGACACAGTGATGGTGTGATAAGGAAATTGTGCTGTTAACACAGTTTACCGAATAGGACAAGTTAATGGGAAGAATGCATCAAGCCTGAACCATAACCATTCAAACCGAAGGTGACATTCACCCGCTAAAGAACCAGGGTCACCCTGCCAGTGTGGGACTGGACACTCCCATATCAGCCTTTTTCAGGAAGTGCTAAACACCTTACTTCTTCAAAACGAGGTCACTCCACCATACATGTTGAAAAGCTGCTCTTGAAAGACTTCAGGCAATCGGGCCAGAGACTGGCATTTCAATAGCACAAGGACCTTCTCCTCTCAGTACGTCGAGTTAGCAATGCTGATTAACAGACGGCTGGCAGTACACAGGGTCTTCTTATTCTCCCTCCATGTATATTTCATTAAATACCTCTCAATGCTTTGAGTCTAATGACAATGTCTCGGAGAGGGGATTAGTGGGTGAGCAGGAACAAGGACGAACATGGCAGCCAAAGAGGAAATACAAACAAATGCAAATTTGAAGAGTTCATGATTTGAATACGCCAGCTACCTCTGCCTTTATTCAGCAGCCAGCGACTGCCTTCCTGCCAACCTAGCCTCAAGACATGGTAGCGGTAATGACACGCGGGATCCTGCCAGCTGCCCGCTGCCGGCGAACGAGGCCACGAGCGGCTCCAGGGCTGAAAAGGGCGCCGGTCTAATTGCCCCCTACTTTGGTGCTACTTTTGTGCG
The DNA here is from genome assembly GCF_964204655.1 of Triturus cristatus. Lineage (NCBI taxonomy): Eukaryota > Metazoa > Chordata > Amphibia > Caudata > Salamandridae > Triturus > Triturus cristatus. The sequence continues at coordinate 816,375,460 of NC_140586.1, forward strand.
CTTGCTTCCTCTTGCACACTCAGCCTTCTGAACAAGTAATCACCCTTCACATATGTAAATCAAAATGCTCTGAATTGAGAACACAGTCTCACCAACACAGGGAAAATCTTGAAATAGACAATCAAGAAGACAGAAGAGTTAGGCAATGATGGAAATAGCCATGGTAGCCTACATTTCAATCAATGTCTGCCGGCTCTTCTCATGTTTTTTATGATTTTTCTTGTTGCTAATTTTATACTCTAAGTAATGAAATCTGTTCTAATTTCCTAAGAAAGACACAGAGATATTTCAAGTGCTGTGGAAATGGGAGAAATGTGCATTGACTACTTCCTAGTATCTGCTATTTCACTGTAATGCAAAGGGACTTCTTTAATAAAGTGAAGTAATATCGCAATAAGTCACAGGAATATTATGGCAGGTCAACACCAGCAAGCTACTAGGAGCACATAAATGGTGAAAATGTAAGGTAGTGTTGCCTTTTTCGGTCAAAAGTACTAAATCCAATAAAACACTTCACCTCCCAATTGCAACAGCATTATTACTGGTTTCTGAAGTCACGCCTGGACACAGGGTGTGATGAATGAGGGTAACAGTGAAGCTTCCGAGGGCGATGGACATCAGGCTGCATGAATGCGGACACGGTGTGCTTCATCGCTTTCCCAAGCTACTCTAGACTGTCCGATCACCCCAATCATATGATCTAGATTCTCCAGAAATGCTTCAGCACTGCACTGTCCACTCACCAAATAAGAGTAAACAAGGAATGCCAATACCAAAAAGACTTGATTAATATTGAAAAGGACAGCAAACAGCAATGTGTGGCTTAAGTAGGACAATGAGTAGAGATGGTCCATTAATAGTTCTGGAAGAATTAGAGGTGGAAACTATTTCATAAATAGCCTCACCAGACATAATGTACTTCAGTTCGGTAAAAGGTCGAGAAAGGCGATAACGCAGTTCTGGGCCACTGCTTGTGGTTTGTAGCAGAGGAAGTAGATCACCTTGATTCGGTCATCATGGGAAAGCTGTGGGAGAGGTCATGTCACTCACTACGGAGAAGTACCCCCACTTCATGATTCCTGGAGCTCAACAGAAACAACAATGGCCAGAAGATGATGGCTTACAAGAAATGACGATTCCATTAGAAAGATTAAAAGACATGGATGCAACTAAGGACGGGTTGGGGGTATAAGTAAGAAGATAACAAGGGTACATGTGCTCAATGTGAGGGAAGTAAGCCTTAGACTACAGTAAAATGTTTAAATCCTATGTGTACATTGGGATGAAGGTGAAAAGAAACATGCCTGTAAGTGCTACAGTCCTACATTTGACTAAAGGTTTATGAGAAACATAAAAGGTGAAACCTAAATTCGCTGTTCCTTTAAATAAACATCCAACATACGTTACTCATAACATCATCTTTGGGACCCAAATACGATTAGCCACGTGGCAATTCTTCAGTAAACGTATCACTTTCTCAGCAAAATTTTTATAATACCAAGTAGGTTCTGGGATTCTTCGCAACAGAAATGTCTGGCAACAAATGAGACCAGGGAATAGCTAGAGTATTGCAAGAGCTGGATTTGAAATGTCCGAGACCTTCAAACTTCACCCATGTCAAGCTCATAACACGTACCCTGAATCAAGCAGTTAGCAGTCCAATGGCGCTTTGTTGCAACCGTTCTCTTTTCTCGAGGTCCAACAAAAAGAGTTCCTACCTATTCTTCTTGTAAAAAATGAATGCCTTTCTTTTCGAGAGGTCAGTTGGCTTTATTTTGAGCATGAACACAGGAGTCTATTTCTGGCTGTAGACTCCTGCCCAAATCACTGCCATGCCACACCGCTTCGTAGTGTGGCATAACAAATTGCACGGCAGGGCACGACTCGGGCACGCTGCCATTATGGTGGTCGTGCCGGTCCCCCACATCGGTGGGAGGTGGGGTGCGCAGCGCACAGTAGTCAAGCGGCGCCCCCGGCCTCCCTTGATTGGCTGGTGAACCGGAAGCACTTATTAGTGCATTCGGTCCGCGCGCTCGGGCAACCCCGGGCAACCTGGTCGCGACCGGTTTTGCTCTCCACTACACTAGTGTATAAGAAGGCTGGGGAGCGGAGAGGACGGCCTCTCTTTTTCGCCGCTCCCCAGCCTGGGAACCACCCTCGATGGGTCCAGGCCTCCGGGGAGGCCCTTACCTATACTTTTTCATTTGTTTCACTGCAGGTATTTTGCCGGAAGGGACAGGACGGTCTCCAGGACGCTCGTTGGGAGTGGCCATGGTACCAACGTCGTGCTTTGCAGGACCTGAACGTCGGCAGGGCGCTGAGGAGGGATGGCGGCGCTTCAAGGCTGATGAGCGGCGCTGGGGAGTCCAGAGGGATTTGGCTGTGGCGGCGCAATGCTCCGGAGCAGCGTCTGTTTTTCGGACGGGGGCAGCAGCAGCTGTTTCGAGTGCCAGGCAGGCCAACCAAGGATTTCTTCACTGCTGGGAAGATTGGACAGTTATCCTACGATGAGGAGGGTTTAGTAAAGCTATTTAGGCATCCTGTAGAGATGTGGCCTCTGTAATGTAGTGTACGGACTGTGTTGTCTTGCGGGGTGCACTTTGAAAGAAGCCTGGTGTTCTACGTCCCTGTGTGATGTGGGGTCAACAGAGGGGGCATCGGTTTGAACGAGCGGAGCACGCTAATCCGGCAAATTGAGGCGTGGGCGGCAGCGTTAAATGCAATCCTCTAATTTAAAAGGGAGAGTGCCGGCACTTTTCAGCAGTGCTGAATTAGTTTAGGCGGCACTTCTCACGGGCAAGATGGTGCTCTAAACAGTGAAGTACCTGCCCTTTTGTATTTCCATGCACAGCACTGATGTTGTTGTCCGGAGGGGTAGCCAATACAACCCTGCAGCAAGGGGCTGTGTCGTGGAGCTGCGCCACACCACTAGCTCTGACCAGGTAGCTCTGCTGATTTGGCGCCGCTGGCGCTGAAAGTGAGTGGACCGGCACCGGTGTGGCGGTGCGCTAATGCTATGCGAAGCGGTCCCATCGCCCGGGTCGGGGGCTCGGCTGAGCCGCCGTTCTGGTGACGTCGCGTGATCATAATTATTTGGGATAGAATGGCAGCAACACATTGCCTGCAGCCTGCCAATACTTTGTTTAACTGCTGCCGCAGCACCTGCTTGTCACTCGTATCGCCGCGGACGGCAGTCGGACGTCCACGGCTGCCTTTTTGGAGAGTGTGTATCATGGGACTCCATCCTGACCTCGCCCAGGTGGTTTGTCTCAGTGTCAGCCATTGGGCACTTACTCTCAGATTCAGTCATGAATGTATGGTCATTGACCATGCCGTGGCATCAGGTGAGGGATCCTGTTGCATTGTGGCAGCTAGGACTTGCGGACTCTGACCAGCCCCCGGGCAGCTCAGCGGGTCGCTCGCACGGTTCAATCACACACTTTCCAGTAGTAGTCTGCCGAATGCGCTCTCCTTTCGCGCAGAGACTCTAGGGATATTGGGTGTCCCTTGGCGCCATGAAGCATCAGAGTGCCTGCTCCCATGCTTTGCCAGTGAATCAAGACACATTGTGTGCAGCCCACAACATGCAACCTGGGCAGGCCTTCTCCTCAAGCAGTCGGTGAATAAAATGGGTACGGTTTACGCCGAACATGGATTGAAGTGGTGTGCGCTGAAGAAGCGGTCACATTGATATTGTTGAAGGTCCTGAATGGAGAGGTGCATATATGCCTTGTGGGCTGTTGTAATTAGGTGTGACCCAACTGAAATTGGCGAAGCCATTACAAATCGGGGTTTTGTGGTCTAGTGGTTAAGGTGTCTGACTCTCACTGTGAAGGTTGCGTGTTCAGATTCAGGTGTGTCCATGGTTTACATAAGCTGCAATAATTTGGTGTAGGGCCCTTTAAGGGCTGAAAGTGGCCCGGGGACTGCGACATTAATCTTCCTGGCCGGAGGTCAGTGTGGTGCAGGGCCATTACATATCAGGACGGTGGCCTAGTGGTTTAGGTATCTGACTCTTACTTTGACGGTTATGTGTGCAAGTCCAGGTGTTTCCATGGTTTCCATTACCCAGAATAACTGTGTTTTGGGCCTTTTGGGGACTGGACGTGGCCCGGGGACAACTACATTAATCCCCATGAAGCTGGAGAACTGGGTATTTTGGCAATGATGCTGGGCAAAGTTTAATCTCCTGCGCGAGGATGAAGGGGGTCCTCATGTAATGCAACTGGTGCTATGCTAAGAGCTCTCATTTGAAAGTCTGATTTAAATGTTCCTCAGGTAACGCAACTGGTGCTATGCTAAGAGCTCTCATTTGAAAGTCTGATTTCAATGTTCCTCGGGTAATGCAACTGGTGCTGTTCTAGGCGTTCTCAATTGAAAGTCTGATTTCAATGTTCCTCAGGTAATGCAACTGGTGCTATGCTAGGCGCTCTGATTTCAATGCAAGTTTTAAAAGCCCAGCTTCGGGTCAGCCAGCCATCGCAGGCGGAAGAACATTCATGCTTAAAGTAAGCTTGGGTTAGTTCACAAGAAACGCACGGAATATATTTGGTATGTTACTTGTTACTCTTATTGTTGTTCCACAAACATATCCTTGCTGGCTAAAGTTTTATGACAGCCTGGCTAGCTCGCCCACATTTTTTGTGGATTTAATTACTCGTGGGGTTACAATTAGCGTGGGAGTGTGTCTGATGAATCAGAGTGCGAAGAACTCAATGTTACGTAGCCTTGGTGGCTTTTTAACATTCGCATTTTAAGTGTGCCAGCCGCATGTCTTTAGTACAAAATGTGTGGCCATGACAATTTGTTGCCACCGGAATGGACAAACCATTGATGTTTTTTAGGTTGAAACATGACTGACCTACTGTGGGCTGCTGTAAAAATAAGGGATAATAGTGTCAAGGATCTTCCTTTTTTGCAGCACTATTTATAGTGCTGCACGCTGCTGGGGGTGCTCCGTGCACAGCGCTGCTCGTGTCAGGGCACTCTCTTAAATGGCTTGCGACTAATTCCCGCAAAATGCCAGGCGTGGACAAACTCGGGGGCCAAGTGTTAAGGTTACACGAAGACACGTGCACAAGTGAGTGACCACGGGCCTTCCGAATTTTATTTCAAGCTAACATCCAGTGATCGTAGGGTCAAAAGTGAAACTGGGTCTAACACGTGGCCTTTTTGGGCTCTCAAAAGGCTGAGGATAAGTATAAGGGCCTACTGCTGTGACTAGCATGAGTTAAAGGCATGTATCGCAAAGACACAATTTAACGTGAGATCTTCGGAACAATCTTCAGTGGAAATACTACGCCAGCGCGCCAATGTTGGTGCTGTAGCCGTCAGCCAATGGGCAGCGATATCTCTTTGCTACCACCAAGGCCGTGTTAAGAAAAAGCTTTTCGGCTCTGCTACCGTCCAGACCATCAGTTATGCCCAATAGAATACGCTTAGGAGCCAGAGGGACCTCCCAGCCAAAGACCTCCGTCAATTCTCCTGTTAAGGACTCCCAGTACCTCTGTATCGCGAGACAAAGCCACACCATGTGCCAGAAGTCTGCGCTGGGATGGGAGCAGTGGAGGCAAAGGGCATTCAACCAGAGCCCTGCGCTATGAAGGCGCAGCGGTGTAAGATATGCAGAAACTAAATTTGGACCAACCGAAGCCGCGCCGAGACCGTGATTGTTTTGGGGCCCATCAAGGCATCTCTCCAGTCGGCATCCTCTAGCGCCCCCAGCCAACCCTCCCACTTATCACGGAGGTGAGAGAGGGAGTTGGGGGTATTATTAGTGAGTGATCGGTATATTCTGGAAATCCCCCCCTCTCCCCAAATCACCAGTCATAATCTGCACCTCCGGCGGACTGTACTCCGGCAAGGAAGTACCATCTGGGATATAGGAGCGAAGGGCATGTCGCAGCAGCAGGTAGCGGAAAAGTTGGGAGGGTCTTGAAAGGAGCGCAAGTGGGTACCACTCCAGACATCGCCCAGCAGGGATATCCCAATGAGGTCCCACTGCCAGAACCCTGCCAGGGACGCCACCTCACCGAGCCGGGTACCACACCACAGGGGGGTATATTGTGTCAGCCTGCCCGACCAGCGGGTGTGGCGCAATGTGGCCCGCCAAGCCAGGAACACTCCATGAGTAACCTCAGGGAGAGCCTGAGGGACAGCTGCACCATGCAACTGTTATTTAAGAGCGCCATGGCTTCATTTTGTGGTCGTAAGAGCTCCAAAAACAAGCATTGGCATCGCATATAGGTCACTCGTACAAGAGATATTGGCTTCGGCAATGTTTTGGAGCTATGCTGTGTAGCAGCGCGGCTACTGCGCAGGGTGGCCAACGGTAATTTTTTTTAACTGCTACAACCAGCCAGCGCAACTTGTTCTTTTACAACAAACACAAAAGAACAAAAAAAAAGGCATTCTGCCCAAATCATAGGGTATTGTGTTTATATTTGAATTACAACATGGTGCACTGGGAGCAACACAGTGGAGGAAGGGTGGAAAAGAATGACGTAGGTGGGAGTAGGGGGCAAGTGAGGGGGGACCGAGAACCACATGGACAACAGAATCTAGGGGCAAGCGGACGGACAACGGAGAGGGGTCGGGAGGGACGGGGCAACCACCCAGACAACGGAACTGGTTGGGAGGAGCGTGGCATTCATACACACAACAAAGTATGTGGATGGGGCTGACGGAAAGCACATTGACAATGGAGGGTGGTCGTACGGGCTGGGGAAAGCACACAGGTAACTGAGGGTTGTTGAGAGGAGCGGAGATAAGCAGACGGACAACAGAGTTTGGTGCAAGAACACAGACAACGAAGGGTGAGCGGGAGGGGCTGGGGGCAAACATACGGACAATAGAGGGTGGGCGGAAGGTGCTGGGGGAAAGCATGTGGACAACAAAGGTTTGGGCGGGGGCCTTGGACAAGCACATGGACAAAGATGACTGGGGTGGAATACAGAGGAGGGAGAAGTACATGAGCGAGAGACCTGATAATCGCCTACACTCTCATACAGTACTTAAACAATAGAGAAAAAAGCAGTTCCTGAAAAAGCAAGCAGTGGAAGGACACAAGTAATGCATCCATGCTCCAGGTGTGGGATTAACACACAAAGAGGAAGGAAGCCTATGGAAGCGGATGCTTAAGAAGGAAGCAAATGAGTGACAATGAAGCCGCCCAATGATCAGCAAGGTAACAAAATGTCTTGCAAGCTCCTTATGCGAGACCAGGGCACGAGTCAGGGGTACACGCAGGTACACGGCGTCCACCCACTCTTTTCACAGGGTAAACGCCGTCTCCCCTGCCAGGAAGTCAGGCCCCACAGAAATATGTTGAACTTGTCCCAGTGTAAGACACCGGGACAAGTTCAGCAGTGCCTGTACGTTGTCTGCTGATCATTCCCAGCAACAACGTGCAGGCAGCGAGGGAGCCTTTTTCACCTCCAGCTGGGCCTAAGTTAAGGGGGCATCCGGCCTCCTTTTGTTTGAATATGCTGACTGGGGGCTGCCTGGGAAACAAAGGTGCACAGCTTGCCTTCTGTTCACAGGTACTTAAGAGAGGCACGATTTTGCCTTTGTTCTGTCCCTGTATACACATGCAAACACTGTAAGAGTGTCAGAAGGGTTAGCCTGTCCTAGTCTTTACACAAATAATTTAAAAATAAAAAATGTATTTCTTTTATAGCGCTACGTCGTGACGTCATGATGTCATTTGCATACCATCTTACTTGGTCAGTCCCCCCCACTTATTTTTATAGGGCTTGTGCCCGGTGCTGAGATCTAAAAAAAAACAGTGGAATAAAACATAAGGGGAGGGGCGTTGATAACTGATCAAAGACAAATAAATACGGTCTTCCGTTTTAGAGAAAACTTATGCGTTTTACTGAAAGCGGTTGACTCGACATCCAGTCTTTAAGTGACTCAGTTTAAAAACTTTGGGCTCTTTGAAAGGAGCTGAAGACTGTCGGAGGAGCAGCTGCGAAACTCTACTCCTCCTCAAACAAAGAAACCAATTTCATGCACTGGAGAAGAGGCAGGGAGGCCTTCAGCAGCCGCCAGCAGATGCTACAAGTTCCCCTGGGCGAAAGACTGGCGATCGGAACCCAAATGCAGACACCGCCTGCTAATTAATGTCCCGCCCTCCTCCTGCGAGGTGTCACGCTCCCGTCGCGAGACAGAAATACAGCATCAGTATCCTGCCTGCCTCCTGCGAGGTGCCACGCCCCCAGCGCGAGAGAGGAATACAGCATCAGTATCCTCGCCTGCCTCCTGCGAGGGGCCACGCCCCCAGCACGATTGAGGAATGCAGCATCAGCACCCGCCTGCCTCCTGCGAGGGGCCACGCCCCCAGCGCGAGACAGGAATGCAGCATCAGTATTCTGCCTGCTTCCTGCGAAGTGCCACGGCCCGGGTCCGAGACAGGTATGCAGAGCAGTGCCTAATACGTTTCGGGGGTAAGCATGCGGGATTCAGGTTAGGTTTATCTTAGAACAGGGAACAGATTGAATCAGCTCCATGTTCACTCCGTGGCCATATAATGATCCGACTCCCGCAAAAAGTGAAATCCAGTCTAGACTCCCCGGACAACTCGGAGAACCCTGTAAAATATAATACAAATCTAGTTCTTAAAGTAAGGTAGACACATTCAAGGGCTGTTAAACCCCACTGTTAGTCGATACTACTGTGAGGGAGCTCGTGCAACAAGCTAGTTACGGGTGAGCACCCGGCAGGGTCGGCCTGTCACCCCTCTGATGGCAATGCAGTGCGCGGCACCACGAACATAGAAGCTGTGCATTAAGACTGCACCCGGGTTGGGTGCATATCACCACAGATATTCTGATCATTCTAGCACACACTTTAACACACCGGGGTCAGAATACTAGAAGAATAACACGAGGTAGCGACCTGCAGGGGGCTCGGTTTTAAACTGCCTCCAAGTTGCAGTGATGAAACAGAGCCTTCGAAATACATTTAAATAGTCTTGATGGACCCAGGGGCAGGAGATCTGCAAAGAGGGTTAGACTTTCTCTACTAAGGAAAAGAGGCCTCGTGGGGACCAACGCAGGTTAGAAACCAGATGTGTACTGATGTAGAATGTTCCCCTACTGGTGTCTGCCTGACCCACTACAGGAGCAAACATTACCTGAAAGAGAAAGAACCCCTGAGAGCCACAGGGACCTGCCCTTCAATAAGGCGAGAGCAACTCTGACTGAGGAAAGCACACAGACTGCACTGTCGGGTGCACACAGTAGTTGAGAAGCCCACCCTACCCAACTGCTGCAGCCCTTACTGCCGGGACATCCATAAATGCACCACTGCACCGACAGTCCTTGCAGTGAAGGCCAGCCACGCCCACCCATCACCAGGAACAACCCCTCGGAAACTGAACTAGCCCAATGTGCAGCAGATGACGTGGCCACTGCGGGAGCACCTCCAGATGGACCCAGCCTGCACCACAGCAATGGAGTGGACACTGCTCAAGAGGGTCCTGGTCTAAGCAATAACTGAACTGACCACTGACGAAGAGGGGCCTTATCTACACAATAGATGGGGAGAGCCCTGACCAATGTTCCCTCCAATTTCATTTCTCAATGTGCAGCAGATTAATGGTGCTCTGTGCACTGCTGTCATGGCTGCGTGCACTGAAGACAAGCAACAACTTAATATGCCAGCACGTGCGGTGCGCAAACTATCAAAATCAGTGGCGTAGCAAGAGTGCCATGGGCCGTAATGCAAACCAGAAAAAATATACCCATCCCATCTGGGTTAGTTTTAAAAGGCACCCATTGCTGGGGTACTATAGGCTCCTTGCACCCCAGGGTACCAGTGCCACTGCAGCTTGAGCTCTAATCATTGTCCCCTCATTCCTCTCCCTCAGTTATCTCCATGCCTCTCCTTTCTACCCCTTCACCTGTTCCCATCTCTCTCTACTTCCACTCTAGCTCACGCATGTCCTTATTTCTTTCCTCCCTTTTTTCATTGCGTCTTCTCTTTTTGTTCACGTTTACACTCCCTAATTTCTTTCTCCCTTTCTTCTCTTCCACCATTCTCTCCTCTCTCTTTAATCGACATCCTACTCTTCTCCCTCCCACAATCACCCTCTAATCTCTCATTCCCCCTTTCTCTAGCAAATCAATTTATTGTCTGTGCTTCTCTCACTCACCTTGTTTCTTTTCTTCTCTCCTACCTCCTTGCTGGTCACCTCTTGTTTTCCCATTCCGTTTTGTTTGTTCATATCGTCCTTGCCTTCCTTCTTTCATTTCCTTTTTCCTCTTCTTGCTACGATTCACTCTCCTTTCTTTCTTACCTCTACAATTCTTGCATATTCAATTCTTCCTTTTTCTATCTCACTTCCATAGCTTACCCTCTCCATAGATGCCCTCTTTTCTCTCTACACCTATATTCTCCCTCTCCTTTGCTCTCTGTCCCAAATATCCTTCTACCCCCTCCATATTTCTTTCCATCACTTGTGTCCTTCCTGCTATTTCTTCCTTGATACCTTTTCTTCATTTCTTTACTTTTCCAACTTTCTTTCCATTCTGACGTTCCTGTCTCCTTTGTTCATTTTCATGCTTCTTCCTTTATTCTCTCTACTTCATATCCAATTCTCACCCACCCGTCCACGTCCCTCCTTAATATTTCACCTCCATATCCGACTTCCTGAAGCCCAGCTCAGACTCAGCTCGAGCTCCTGTTGGAACCTCAAGTTCATAACGAGCTGAGCTTTCATGTGGTTTCTGCCTGCCGTTCTCCCTACACCCAGGATGCGATGTTGCAGCCAGAGCTGCTGACTTTGGAACTGGGAAACCAGCTTCGAGCATTAGCGTAGGTTCAACATCCTGTGATTCTGGGACCATCACTTAATCTCCCCATGCCTAGAAAATAATGAGACCTTGTGTAATGTAACTGGTGCTCATGTAAAGCGCTCCAATATCTTCAGTCGAGTTTGCGCTATACAAATAATGGACACAGAGTTACAAGTAAAGTGTTAAACATAAAGTGAAAGACAAATAGAGACCCATTTAGTGAGTGATTTGTACAAAGGGAAACCAGAAGACCTGGATAAATTGTGGCTTCACTGCTTAAGTTATGTGATTTTAGGAAAATATTTTATCATACCTCCTTTTTATTAGGTCTCACCTGAGCCAGCGCTTTAGCGCTGCTCTGGCGAGAGCTTTAGTAAATGGGGGATTTGGAAGTGCAAACTAGTGCTTTCAGGCCTCCAAATACAGTGCATGTGCGCCGGGCGTGCGCACCATTTGGCAGCCTGCGTGATCATTTCGCGTCCGCTTTGATGTTCTCAGTGAGCCGCGCGGCCACTGAGAACATCAAAGCGGCCGCGAAATGGCTCACCATTTGCCAGCCTGCGTGCCTCTCTCCCCTACCCCCTCCCTTATCCCAATTCCTGCTTGTTTTTTATTGACGTACTTTGAGCGTACTTTAACGCCGCTACTCCTTTCCTTTACAACCATTTCCGACACACCCTTAAGGCACACTACTCTGACCCGGCCGTTGCCTTATACATTAGCGCCACTTTACAGAGTTTGACAGTGAAGCGCTACTTTTTGTTTTCTCGTCTTTTTTGGAACAACATTGTTTTCCAGCTGCAACACTGGAGGCCAAGGAGGAGAAGCTCATAAGAAGCTCACCCATACATTTGCTCGCTACAGACTTGTTTATCCCTTGCATCAGTAAAAGGCAGATTTTTATTGAGGACATTTCAGATTAAATTTTGAGTGTGGACAAAGTTCGACCACAGAGCATTATGAAAGGTCTTGTGCTGGTTTAAATTTTAAAAGACATTCCTTCATTTTGGATCAAAGGCAATTACGGTTCTTTCATAATACATTCTACCCCGGCACGGGACACGGCCTTCCCTCCACGAGCGCCCCACTGTTAATGGCTGGCAGGACTGAGTTTAATATGCATCCCGCCATTGTATATGTTTTTGTTTACTCCTCACGTTAGCAAACCAAGCTTAGATGCCTGCAGTGAGATCAGCGGGGGAGCACTTCAAAGGGTCCGCTCCCCCGCCTGGAATGCGCTCCCCCGCCCCTTCCAAGCGCGCGCGCCACGCTCCGCCGGACTTGTCTTGTTTTACCAGGCATCCATGTTTTTTGACCACACATGGCTGGCTGCCACGGCCCCGAGAGACAGCAGATAAACACTGAACTGTTCACCGGCTAACAGGCCACTGACTCTACCGACATCATTCGGGACTTTCTTTCACCCTGAAGCCTGCACACGTGACTGACCTCTCTCCTCACGGCTTTCATGACTGAACGTGCCTAATTGCCACAGCCATATGGGACATTCGGTGACTGCTCTACAGGTACTTTACTACTACTGTGCCTCATGCCTGCAGGCCCCAGGGAGAGCAACATGTCTCAGAATCTGCCCTGCTATTCCTACTAATAGTTCCCATGCCCTGCCAGTCACTGGCGACTTGGACACGTCACTGCGTCTGACCGAGGTTCATCGGCCTCATGAGAAGTCTCCAGATTTCCGCAGCAACCAGCCCACCCCTCGCAGGTAGAAATCCCTATTCACATCAGCCACGCACGCTGCCCTCTACCACCCTCGGGCTGAGGCGGACATAACAAAACAAGTGCGTCAGGAACAGGCAGACACAGCAGACCTGAACTGACTAGATAAACTCGACAGGGTTGATAAGGCACCGTGCCCCAGCTCGTGGACAATACTTTCACTTTTGTAAAAGGCCAGTTCACCTCTGCTCACTACCCCGACCTCAGCTGCGCTCACACATCTGCTCCTCGTCTCTTTTTTTTTTTATGGATATGTTGCCACAACTCTTTGTGCACGGATTAGTTCAGTGATGAACCACACCTGATTGGAAGTGGGGCCACTTCTGCTGAGGCCCACTGTTCAATCTGCATACGTTAATGGGCGAGCTCCCCCCCCCCCCCCCAAATAGAAACCCATCTGCCTGGGAAAGGCCGCCCCGCCTTAACAATCGCTCCTGTTTTGCAAGTGAGCTGTGGGCCAATTTTTTTATTTTTTTTACAACCGGTGGTGCTTTTTGACCAAAATGGCAATAAAGAAATGTAAACAAAGTATGTGCTTTACAAGGCATGGGAGAAGGCATCGTGCAGGCAATGTTTATTGTAAGATTCGGGGAATCCACAGTAAAACCCGGCCCAATCGCCCACAAACAGTCAGACAAGCATTTGCAATGCAATAGGTTTCGCATTTATACGAGTTTGAGCTATTGGCATTGTAAATGACAATGCTTTTTATTTAACCCCTTCCATGCCCATGACGGAACGGTTCCGTCATGAGCATCGGTTGAGCTGTGCTCATGACGGAACCGTTCCGTCATGGCCCCGCCCGCGCTCGAACCCTTCAGCACCGCGGGGGAATCCGCGCAGCGCTGAAGGAGTTAAGTTTGTTTTTTTTAAAACATAAATAAAAGGCACTGTCATTTACAATGCCAATAGCTCAAACTCGTATAAATGCGAGACCCATTGCATTGCAAATGCTTATTTTTGTGGGCCTCGAAAGGGGTCTCTAGGTGGCTCTATTTTCGGGCCACAAAGGTCAAAGGTAGGGTGACCAGACATCCTGGTTTTTGTTGGTGTTTCGGGTGAGCATGCGCGCGCACTGCTTAAGGCTTGACGTCATTGTAGCAGGAAGGGAAATTTTTTGAAGAGAGACACTTTCTCTCGGGATTTCCCTTCTCTTTTTTTTTTTTTTTTTTTTTTTTAGTTTCAAAAACCTTTATTTCAACTTTCGGCAAACATACAGATATACGCCTACAACCGTATCGGCCGGCTATAATAGACAGTGCATGGAGAATTCAACCATCAGTTACACAGCCAATCTGCCGTCAACCCGGGGGCCCGGCGGCGTGCGTGCAAAGTATTCTCCGTACGTCAGTGTAATGAAGAGCCAGGCAGCCGCAGGTCGCAGAGCGACGGAACGTCTCCTCAGGTCCCCTCGGGAGCCTGTACTGCACAATATACCCCCATCTCGGGGCGCATCATATCCTCCCAATCCACCCCGGATCATCCCCTTAGCAGTCACTCTGGTCCATCAAGCATGGCATCACGTCACCCACAGCAATCCTTATCTCCTCACCACACCGTTCCTTCCAGCCTCAGGTGTCCCCATCAGTGGAGCTTGCCAGCGCCGCCAAGTACGCTCGAAACGGATCCCATATGTCTTTTGCCCTACTCTTCAGGGGCTGCGTTTCGGCGTATATCATGTTCTGGTCCTGACAGTACAAAACATCCGCCAGCCAGTCCTTAAACTTTGGTGCGCGACCCCTACCCCACCTACACGCTACGCGTCGTTTCGCCAGCAGCAATACAATTGTGACAAATTTACGGTGCTGCTTAGGCACCGACATCGTATAGCCCAGCAGCATCACTAGCGGGTCAAGCTCCACCACCGCCCCCACCATGGCCGTAAGCGCCGTATGGACCTGTAGCCAGTAGTCAGCCACCCCCGCACACGACCATGCCAGATGTAAGAAATCAGCCCCCTCCGATCGGCACCGTTCACATTGATCAGAATCTGACAGACGGAATCGATATTTCCGAACAGGAGTGTAATACCAGCGCTGCAGGAACTTATAATGGGTAATGCGCAATCTGCAGCTTGAGGAAATCCGGGAGGTGAGCTCACAGCAGTATGCCCATTGCGCCTCAGTAATTTCCTTGCCCAACTCAACCGTCCAACCGCGGAGTGCCTTACAGCTTGCAGTCTCGGTGCTTTCTCGAATACTGCCATATAACTGAGAGACTAAATGCCGACCATCCATGGTTGCGAGCAGAACCTGCAGCGGCTTCACCAACTCAGGCTCCTGCGGATAATGTGGTAGCACCGTTCCCATCCCCTGTCGCAACCGGAGATAATAAAAGACCTCTAGTGGATTAGGCTGGTGCCCCGCGAAAAATTGTTCCCTCGTCTTAAACTGCCCGCTCTCAAAGAGGTCTCCCCAATATCGGATCTTTATCTTAGCACAGAGCATGCGGAACCCCCCTTCTTGCAGCAGAGAGAGGCCCGGATGATACACCAGCGGCAGACGCGGGGCATACAGTAGGCTAAGTTTCAGTCTGCGCACTATGCGCTGCCAAGCATCGATCGTGCACGTCACGGAGGTGAGCGGTGTCTCGATCGCAGTCACGGGACCGTGAATGATTCCCTGTAACGGCAAAGGGCGGGCCACCCAATCCTCAACCGCCAGCTGTGGCATAAAGGGCGTGGGGGTAATCCAATGATATGCGAAGTGGGCCTGTGCACTCAGATAATAGGCCTGAAAATCAGGAACGTCAAACCCCCCTTTACTATATGGGAGGATGATAGTCGACCAGGCCAGTCGGGGCTGCTTACCGGCCCAGAACAATCGCAGCAACTCAGAGCGCAGCGTTCGGAAAAAAAACGCACCTGGATAATACGGAATGTTCTGGAAGAGGTACAGAAACCGAGGCAGCACCACCATTTTAATCAAAGAAGCCCTACCCGCCATGGTCAGCGGCAACGAAAGCCACCGCGACACATCTTCCGCAAGTTTGCTTACGGCTGTGCCATAGTTCAGGCGCAGGGTCTCTTCTCGATCCGTCGAGATTCGAACCCCCAAATATCGGAGATCCGAGTCACACCACTCCAACGGGTAGTCCAAGGCATAGCGGCCGACCGCCGCCGTCAGGGGAAGGAATTGTGACTTCCTCCAGTTAATGTGGATCCCAGATATTCCCCCAAACACAACAAATTCGCGGAGCAGCGAGTTCAGATTATTCTGCGGATCCACCACATATAGTGTTATGTCATCCGCATACAGGGACACATCAATCTGCCTCTGACAGCATTTGAAGGCACCATGTTTGTGGAGTTGGCGGATACGACACGCCAGTGGTTCAATTGCTATGGCAAACAGTAGTGGGGACAGCGGGCACCCCTGTCTGGTCCCCCTAGTTAACGGGATTGGGGTCGATAGCTCCCCATTGATCAACACTCTAGCCGTGGGGTCAGTATAAAGCAGTTTTATCCAAGCTACAAAGATTTTGGGGAAACCCATCCGGTATAGAATAGCGAAGAGATAATTCCACTCCACAGAATCGAACGCCTTAGTGGCGTCCAGGAACACTGCCGCGACCGGCAGTTCCGGTGCTATCGTTTGGATCAGTGAGAAGAGCGTCCGCAAGTTACTCGCGGTGGACCTACCCGGGACAAACCCTGCCTGATCAGGGAGGGCAATTTTAGTCATTAACAATGAAAGGCGCGTGGCAAGCACCTTCGCCAGGATCTTAGCATCACAGTTTATGAGGGACAGTGGTCTATAGGAATCACAATCCTCCGCCCCCTTATCAGGTTTCAGCAGGGAGGTGATCACCACCTCTCTCATCGAGCCCGGCAACACACCTGCCTCTAGTGAGTCCTCATAGACCTCTCGAAGCACCGGAGCCATTATGTCAATATAGCATTTATAAAATTCCGCCGGCAAGCCATCCAGCCCGGGCGCCTTGCCATTTCCTAATGACATGATCGCTTCCCGTATCTCATCCAGCTCAAACGGAGCCCCCAGAAACTCCCTGTGTTCATCACTCAGCCAACACAAAGCGATATCGTCTAAGAAGTCCCCAAACTGAACCTCCCCGGCGTCACATGCTGTGTATAACCTCTGGTAATGCTCAGTGAATTGCCGCAATATTCCCCGTGTGTCCTGGCAAAGAGCTCCGTTCTGTGTGCGTATCTCTAATATGTGTGAGACGCCCCTCATAGGCCTAGTAACGCCCGCCAGTGCTCGCCCCGGTCTCTCCCCCTCACAATATCGTCGGGCCCGCCAGTGTTTCCCTCTGAAATTGGCTTCTCTATCCGCCTCTTTCTCATATTGTGTCAGCTTGTCCCTAAACGCCTCGTGGGGTGGGCCCATCGGCCCACGGGCCATGGCAGATTCCAGTTCCGTAAGTTCAGCCTCCAGCTTGGCAAGAGTGCGACGTATCGACTGCAAAACTCCAAAACTCTTGGAGATGTAAAACCCGCGAATCGTGACCTTAAACGCCTCCCAGATTGTCTCAACACTGGCCACCGACCCCTTATTTCGTGGAAAAAATTCAGCTATCTCCTCCCCCAGTTCCGTCTGAAACAGTGGGTCCAATAACGCCGTGGGTTGCATACGCCACCGCGGTGGTGCTCTACCATAGCCCGGGACAGCCACCTGCACCAACACCGGACAATGGTCCGAGTAGGACCGCGGCAAATGCGCCACCCTGCCCAAATCGACCGCCAGTCCACGGGACAACAAGCAGTAGTCTAGTCTAGCCCAAGTGTTAGCGTACACCGTGAAGTGCGTCCCCTCACGGACTCCAGCATGTGCGAACCTCCAACTATCTATGAGATCACCCTCCGCCATTATACCCATCACCGCATCTCTCGCATGTCTGTTGTATTGGGGACTACCATCCGATCTATCCAGCCCTGGCGACAGTGTGACGTTGAAATCCCCACCCCAAATAACATGCATGGATCCAATATTCAGTATTTCGCCCCACAATTTGGTGTAAAACACAGGCGAGTCCACATTAGGCCCATAACAATTGACAATCGTAATCGTATCAGTTCCCAGTCTGCCCCACAACAATACAAATCTCCCCTCCTCATCCACTCGCTCACCCAGACGTACAAACGGCACCGCCCTGCTTATCAGAGTCACCGTACCCCTAGCATATGCAGAGTATGAGGAGAAGCAACGCACTGCCGCCCACCTATTGGCAAAGGTGTAAGTATCTCTGGGGGCAAGATGAGTTTCCTGCAACAGGGCTATCTGCACTTGATGTTGGTCCAAATAGGCCACCACCTTACGACATTTTCTCGCATCATTCAGCCCACGAACATTCCAAGACATAACCGTTAGTCTAGAGCTATGACTGTGTCCCGTCATCTCCAGTCAGCCAAGCATGATCCAGCCCGCCACCTCATTTCACCCACATCACACGCCCAAGGGTACTCGCCATACCACTCAGCACCCCATCCACATCTCGCCAATGAGGCCACAAGGACCCCCTCAGCATTCGCACTGCACAGTCCCAGCGTTTTCGCCTTCCACAACCGACCGACATCATACCAATGAGTTGCATTGCACGTAGTTCGCCATTGCCAATCATACAAACATACATTCCTCCCTTGGTGCCCCCCTCCCTCCCACTGTAGCAACCCCCAACCTGCCAGCAGCATTCCCTCCCCATCCCTCCCAAACATCCCCCAACAACTAGGGCTAATACACCCCTCAACTTCAAGAACATGAGCTAGGGTACTTCCCATCGGGTAACGTGTCTAGGCAGCACCACTATAACCCCTCGCATGACAGCCCGCCCAATCCACAGCACCTGTAGACCAGCCCGGCAGCCAGGAGGGGGTGTCCGGCGCTATAATCGGAGACACCCAGTGGAATACCGTCGACCCCCAATAATGTCCCTTGACCTGCCACAGAAATACAGTTCCGCATCGCCTGCCGCAGGGGACCCCCCATCCCAGAGCCCCCGGAACCAGCCGCCAGCACCCCATCCCCCCCCCCGCCCCCTCCCCCACCCGGAGATCCGTTCATAGTCCATCAACCTTAAGTTCGTAAAACAGCTCCGGAGCAGCGCCCCACGCTTACCAATGAGTCAATACGTATTCACAGTACCGGCCACTCACTGTTCCTCCTCAGCAAGTTCCTCCTGACCAGGGGCTAGATCCTCCTCCACCCCTGCGTTCAGCCTCCGAGGCCGTTTGATCTGCTTGAGAAAATCCTCCACCTGCTGCGGGTTGGTAAAGAATTTCTGCCTCCCTTGGTGCGTGACCCGCAGCCGTGCGGGGTAGAGCAAAGCATAGTCTATTTGTTGGACACGCAGTTTGTTTTTGACAGCAAGGAATTTCCTCCGTTCCTCCTGGACCAGCGGGGTGAAGTCCGGGTACAGCGTGAAGGAGTTGCCCTCATAGGACAAGGTTCGCACATTTCGCGCTGCCCGTAAGGCCGCATCCCGGTCCCGGTAATTCAGCAGCCGGGCTATAATTGGCCGAGGTGTCGCCCCTGGCTTCGGTCTGGGGCCCAGGGCCCGATGCGCCCGCTCCACTATGAAGTGCGTGGAGAATATCTCTGATCCCATCGCCGCCACCAACATCTTCTCAACGTACTCCTCCATTCTACCCATGCTGGTCGTTTCCGGGATACCTACTATGCGTACGTTGTTGCGCCTACTCCTCGCTTCCAAATCCTCATTTTTAGCCGCGATGACGCGGAGGAGGTTATCCATTCTGGAGAGCTGAGACGTGTGTTGGGTGACCACATCCTCCGAGTCCGATATGCGTTGTTCCGCCTCCTTCAAGCGACCCTCATGCACATCCACCTTATGCACCACCGCATCCATGCGCGACGAGAGTCGGTCCACCTTATCCGCGATGGTCGCGAAACCTTGGCGCACCTCGGATAGTACTGCTTGCAGGTTCAGCGCCGCCTCCGCCGCCCCCCCCGATGTTTCCGCCGTCGCGTCCGGGGTACGCGACTTCTCCTCCGTCGCTATCACTTTTTTCCCCCCCGCGAACGAGAGTTTGGGCTGTCTGGCATCCGTTTTGCCCATCGTGGGCACAGGGGTAGGGGTCTTGCACACCCCCAGTCAGGCCTCTCCTCCCCGCAATCCGGCCTCGGGCAAGTCGTGCCCGCCGCTGCACCAGGGTTCCTTGCGCGTTGCAGGCCACGTGTATACCAGCTTCACTACCACACAGCTGGAGGGGGGGCCAGCCGTACTCCTCAGTCCAGGGGGGCAGCCTGCCCACAGCAGTGACACCTATCTCCACGCTGCCGTCCCTCCGCCAGGCCCAGTGTCTCCTTTATGAGTGTGTCCGCCGCAGCTAATGCACTGCGCAGCAATGCCCTCTCAGCAGCCAGGAATCGGAGGGGGGGGGGGGTCAATATCTCCGCTTTCCAAGAATACACCGGCCCCAGAAGGCCTTCCGCCGACCCCAGCAGCCCGAGGTCCGATGTTAGCAATCCACGCCCGGGGGCCAGGGGGGGGGGCGGGGCGGCGAGCCGGCCCCGGGAATATTCCGGCCTCAGAGGGCCTTCCACCGCCACCAGCAGCCCGGGGCCTAACGCGAGCACTCAGTCTCCGGGGGCCAAGGGGGGGGGGGGGCGAGGAGTCGCCTCCCGTCGTCACCGCCAGGCTCCCTGGACGTCCGGTGCGCTCCTGCAGTCCCCCCGGGCCTCCACAGGGTCGGGAGCTCCGCCGAGTCGTCTCCGGCGTTCGCGGCCTTCTGCCCCGTTTCCAGCCGCGGCCTCACCTAGCAGCCGGGTCCGATATTCGCGTCCAGCAGCCTCCGGCGTCGCAGCCGCCGCAACTTGCAGTGTCTCGCGCTGCGACGTGCCAGCAGCTAGGAGCTTCCACTCCCGTCCACACACTCGCGGCAGGTTCCTGGACCCCTGAGGGCACCGACGGCACCCAGGTGTGCCCACTTGCAGGATAATTGACCGGATTAACGGCGCCGGACAGCGAGAGCCTTACAAGAAGGCGTCCATTCGCTAGCGCGCCACCTAGCGTCCCCTCGGATTTCCCTTCTCTTTGAACACGCAGCACCCCCTACGTCATCGTGCCAGCCATCGGCACAACAACAGCTGGTTAGAACCGGCACAACCCTGCTTTTACGGCCTGCAGCAAGATTTCTCCAGCAACAAGTGTGACCCTGCTCTGCCTTAAACACTTACTTGAAATTAGACCGTTTCCCTTAAGTGTGTATTAAGAGACTAATTAAAGAAAAATGGGAAGGAATGGACCGCAAGTGCTTACTTAAAGCCACCTCAACAAACTTTGGGCAAATTTGCACCGATTACTGTGGAATTTCTCTCTGGTGATGGTTAAGTTTGCTCCAGTCTTAAATTGGCATTTTATCCAAACAACTGTTGGGAAATATCCTCTCCTAAGTACACTGTTAGTTTTTAATGGAGTTTTATATAGCCCGAACTTGACCCGAATCGGGTATCAGAGCAATTTACATAATAGCACCAGTTGCGTTGCATGAGGATACAATAATTTTTTAGGTCTCGTTGAGTCAGCGCGCATGCGCTGCCCGGAGAGACTTTAGTAGGTGAGTTTTCAAAGTGCTGCTGGCTGGCGACAAGCTTGCGTTCATGTAAGCGTGCACGCACGAACCACCAGCCTTCAGTGCCATCTGTCTTTCCTCTTGCTTGCTCCCTGCCTCCATCCCTCCCCCAGCCTTTGCGCTTACAAGGCAGGTTTTGGCATTCTGCACCTCGACCTTTGGGCTTTCCCCGGGCTTCTGAGTAAAACTTTTTTACCCAGAAATGATTATTGTACAAATGAAGCACTGCCAGGCCCCGCTGTGTTGTGAGGTCTGTTCCTGGGCAGGTGCCACAACATGGACAAATCTCCGAGCACTTTCCTGTGCTGCAGAAAATTCCTCTCTAATGCCGAATACACACCCACAGTGTCTCAGATCCTATTCTTTCTGGCACATTATGGCCCTGCCGTCTTAGTGGGGATACCCCTAATGCCGTTACTGCCTCCACACCACGCTTACAACCGTTCCTTCCAGGACCGCTTAAGACATATCTGCCGGGCACACAGTATTAACTTTAAAGGCGTTGTCCTGTGGGTCCTGCTGCACCGATATTGCCGTTTATGACTTTATCTCATTTTTTGTGAAACAGTAATTGAGGATTCCATGGCGCTGCTGCATTGCCGGGGTTTAATACCTTCTTAGTGGTGTGTACTGATATGCTCAACTGCATCTATCCTTACACTCTCCGCAACGCCCATGTATTAAGATTATTATTTTGCCACATGGGCCGAGCTATTAAGGACTCAGGAAAACTGAAGTGCTCCGTGACCTTGTTGAGATTACGAAGCACTGTATAGAGTAAATGATGCATATGGAGTAGCTACTTACTCAATAACTGAAAAGTGACAAAGGCCACACTAGAGGAATGGAAAGTGCTTTATAAAAACCAATACAATATAATGCGCTTTCCATCGCTGAGTACAACCATCTCCATGTGAGTCTAAGACTTCATTGATATGAAACCCAACAGTTTGAGGTGAACCAGAGCAGTTAAGGAAGTTAAAACACCTCTTGGAAGCATTTCAGAAAATATTTAGCAATTTGTGTTATTAGAGACATAGGTCTTTATAATCCACAGGAGGTAGCGTCCTTTTCCGCTGTATATTTCAGTGTGATTACGGCAACAAGCACAGTGTCTACCTGCTTCGCCTTTTCTACTGCTTCAGACAGTGAATGTTTTCAAAATCTTTAGCAGTTCAGAACACAGTTTACTCCTGAAGCTTTACTTGTGAATAAGTCTTGCTGAACTCTGTTAATCTTCTGTCAACTTAATGCCTCGTGTTTTTATACAGATGCTTTCGTTTTAGCTCACTTAAGAGATCATCCTTATCAAAATGGGACGCTAAATTATTGTTGCCATATCGACGAGCATAAAAATCTGGAATAACATGCTAGACTCGTTTGGCTCTGTGTTCACGCTGTATTAACCAGACCAGAAGTCGGGCGGCGAAAAGTTTATTTTCCCGTATCTTGTGGTCTTACAATTTCTTTCCTGGGATTCGATCTCTGAATTAATAGCTTTATGAAAGCTAGCTCGGACTGCACTCCCCTCGCCTGTCAGAGCAGTGAAAGGGCTTTTCATTGAAGCAAGACATATTCTAGAAGTGTGACCCGGGCACGGGTGGTGCCTCTCCAAGCCTGCATAGTACCTTCCCTGCCAAAGAAAACTTCCACTCCTCACTGCAGTGATGTGTATTATATTGCCATTGCATGTATATAGCGCTTACTACAACCTCTGAGGAGGCGTTTAAGCGCTACTCTGGGAACCAAGGTTTAGCGGTTAGTCTGCTGTTAATTAAGTTGTTTTTCAATTGTACTCGTTAGATGAAAAAACAAACATGGCATGCATTTATCTAGCGTCCCTGTGCTTGAAGTTAGCAGGTTTTTAGGTCTCGCTGAGTCAGCGCGCATGCACTGCTCGGAGAGACTTTAGTAGGTGAGTTTTCAAAGTGCTGCTGGCTGGCGACAAGCTTGCGTTCACGCGAGCCGCCAGCCTTCAGCGCCATCTGTCTTTCCTCTTGCTTGCTCCCTGCCTCCGCCCCTCCCTCTACCCCCCGCCTTCGCGCTTACAAGCGTTCGGGATTCTCCCAGTGGGTGCATCTCCGTCAGGCAATATCACGCCCACTTTAAATGTATCTTCCATCGCTGCCTCAACGTGCTTTCTCTTCCCACAAACTCGATGTTTGTGTTCCTTTATTTTGAGATGCTTTTAGTATTACTGTTTTGTGACTTAAGGAACATTAAGGAAATGATACCGTGAAACTGGACAATGTTCACAGTGTTTATTTCTGATCGCAGCGGCTGCTTCATGTCCGTTGCACCATTCAGGGAGTCCTTTCGTTGTCACTTTCATGAGGACATGATGAGGAAGTGGGAAACTTTTGGCACATTCTCTTTAAAAGCACAGCATGTTGGCAACTGCTTAGTCGATTAGACCTATGTTGCGCTTTAGATCTCAAAGCGCTATGGTGGGTGCAGCAGTTATAACTTATGAAATATGGGGTGCAACTCACAAGGAGGGGGCAGGTTTGAGTGCACATTGGCTGCAATCGAACTCTTAAGATGATGGGCTGTGTGTATCCATTATCAGCACTCAGTCTTCGCTAAGTGATCTTGTTTTGTTTTTGTTGTTGTGTCAATGCTTTGCTGCGCTTGTTTGACTTACAACGTGCTTTCTCTTTCACCAAACTATGTTTGTGTTCCTTTATTTTGAGATGCTTTTAGTATTACTGTCACACACACAACCACACACACAACCACAACCACACCCACACACACAACCACACACAACCACACACAACCACCCACACACACACAACCACCCACACACACACAACCACCCACAACCACACACCCACAACCACACACACACACACAACCACACAACCACACACACACAACCACACACACACACAACCCCACACAACCACACAACCACACACACACAACCACACATACACAACCACACACAACCACACATACACAACCACACACACACACACTCAACCACACTCAACCACACACACACACACACACTCAACCACACACACACACACTCAACCACACACACACACTCAACCACACACAACCACACACAGACACAACCACACACAGACACAACCACACACAGACACAACCACACACAGACACAACCACACAGACACAACCACACACAGACACAACCACACACAGACACAACCACACACAGACACAACCACACACAGACAGACACAACCACACACAGACACACCCACCACACACAGACACACCCACCACACACAGACACACCCACCACACACAGACACACCCACCACACACAGACACACCCACCACACACAGACACAACCACACACAGACACAACCAACCAAAACCAACCACAACGACACCTACAACCACACACACAACCACACACACAACTACACACAACCACACACAACCACACACAACCACAACCACAACCACACATACAAAGGGAGGCGACAACTGCAGCAGGACCTTCGGCTCGATCAGGACAGCAGAACCACTAGAAAAGGAACCCCTCGGCACGACCTGGGCAGCAAGAAGTTGTCACTGGAGAGATTGTGATCCTATGAACAATAGTGTCATCAATGATCTAATCCAAACTGTAAACTGTGACAAATAACATCCCTATATATTGCAGTACCACAAAAACAGCAACAAGCATTGGCATAGCCAATAGGTCTCGCCTTTCGGACCCTATAAGTGTTTTGCCATGCAACAGTTGTTGTTGCACCAAGGATATTGTGCTGCATAACTAAATACTTATAGGGTCCCAAAAGCGAGACCTATTGGCTATGCCAATGCTTGTTGAATTTTGAAGAGATTTTATTTTAGGTGATGTTTGTTGTACGATTTCTACAACAATACTTTAAGGGATAGCTTGTGCAAGGGCTCTAAGAGGGAACTATGCACTTGGCACCTACATTTGAGACTGTCTGAACAATTACAAGATGTTTTACCATTTAAGTGTTGTAGGGGATAAGGCCTGGAAATGAAAAAAAAAACACATGAATACAGCTCGGTGTTTTGTTTCAGCAAAATATTCAGGCTCAGAGTTTCATTCCTGTGTGACATACAATCACAATGATGTGCTGGTTTCACGCAGCGTGATCCTACTCCTGCCTGAAGCGCTTCATTCTTGAATAAACGACTAGAAGCAGCAGCCGCTTTGTTTTCAGAGGATGTCCCAGGACTTCTGGAGTGCCGATTGGCACACACGAAAAGAGAAAGGGAAGCTTTCACGCCTACCGCATCTCTGTAAACATCTGGCTGGCATCAGCGAAACCAGTCCTTTTGTTATCTTTTCTTCCTGAGCGCGCTCCAAGAGAAATTCTGGGTGCTGGAAGAAGCAAGGCTGCGTGCGCGCATGCGTGCAGCCTAGGGGGAACATAGGTCCTGACCTACATTACACCACAGCTACAGTGACAACCACTGGAATGGAACCAGGCCTGTATCACATCCAGAAGGGGCCCGAGCAACGCCACGACCGCAGTGACCACTGCTGGAGAAGGAACCAGGCCTATATCGCATCCAGAAGGGCCGAGCAACGCCACTACCGCAGTGACCACTGCTGGAGATGGAACCAGGCCTGTATCGCATCCAGAAGTGTCCCGAGTAACGCCACGACCGCATTGACCACCGCTGGAGAAGGAACCAGACCTGTATCGCATCCAGAAGGGGCCCGAGCAACGCCACGACCGGAGTGACCACTGCTGGAGAAGGAACCAGGCCTATATCGCATCTAGAAGGGCCGAGCAACGCCACTACCGCAGTGACCACTGCTGGAGATGGAACCAGGCCTGTATCGCATCCAGAAGTGGCCCGAGCAACGCCACGACCGCAGTGACCACCGCTGGAGAAGGAACCAGGCCTGTATCGCATCCAGAAGGGGCCTGTGCAACGCCACGACTGCAGTGACCACTGCTGGAGAAGGAATCAGGCCTATATCACATCCAGGAGGGGCCGGAGCAACACCACGACTGCAGTGACCACTGCTGGAGAAGGAACCAGGCCTGTATCACATCCAGAAGGGGCCCGAGCAACGCCACGACCGCAGTGACCACTGCTGGAGAAGGAACCAGGCCTATATCGCATCCAGAAGGGCCGAGCAACGCCACTACCGCAGTGACCACTGCTGGAGATGGAACCAGGCCTGTATCGCATCCAGAAGTGACCCGAGCAACGCCACTACCGCAGTGACCACCGCTGGAGAAGGAACCAGGCCTGTATCGCATCCAGAAGGGGCCCGAGCAACGCCACGACTGCAGTGACCACCGCTGGAGAAGGAACCAGGCCTATATCACATCCAGGTGGGGCCGGAGCAACACCACGACTGCAGTGACCACTGCTGGAGAAGGATCCAGGCCTGTATCACATCCAGAAGAGGCCCGAGCAACGCCACGACCGCAGTGACCACTGCTGGAGAAGGAACCAGGCCTATATCGCATCCAGAAGGGCCGAGCAACGCCACTACCGCAGTGACCACTGCTGGAGATGGAACCAGGCCTGTATCGCATCCAGAAGTGGCCCGAGCAACGCCACGACCGCAGTGACCACCGCTGGAGAAGGAACCAGGCCTGTATCGCATCCACAAGGGGCCCGAGCAATGCCACGACCACAGTGACCACTGCTGGAGAGGGAACCAGGCCTGTATCGCATCCAGAAGGGGCCGGAGCAACGCCACGACCCCAGTGACCACTGCTGGAGAAGGAACCAGGCCTATATCGCATCCAGAAGGAGCCCGAGCAACGCCACAACTGCAGTGACCACTGCTGAGGGGCCAGAGCAATGCCAAGACCGCAGTGACCACTGCTGGAGAAAGAACCAGGCCTGTATCACCTACACAAGGGGCCTGAGCAACGCCACGACCGCAGTAACCACTACTGGAAAAGGAACCAGGCCTATATCACAGATCTACAAGGGGCTTGTGCAACACCATGACTGCAGTGACCACCGCTGGAGAAGGAACCAGACTTGTATCGCATCCAGAAGGCCCCGAGCAACGCCACGACCACAGTGACCACTGCTGGAGAAGGAACCAGGCCTGTATCGCATCCAGAAGGGGCCCGAGCGATGCCACAACTGCAGTTACCACTGCAGGAGAAGGTCTTGGGCGACATCACAGCTGAAGTGGCCACTGCTGAAGAGGGCCCTGATCTACACCAAACTTGGCGAGGGTGCTGGACTACATCATGGGGGGTGAGGGGAATATGCTCTAACCCCTCACAGCTGAAGTGACCGCTGCTGTAAAGGAACATGTCCTAAACCAGAGTTAGAGAGCCATAGCCTACATCACACCTCGAGAAAGACCAGGTCTGCACAATAGCAACAAAGTGACCACTGTTTGAGGGGACCATGGGCTACACCACAGATGAAGTGACCACAGAAGAAGAGGGTCCTGGTCTACAGCAAACTTGGAGAGGGTCCTGACCTACATCATAGGGGGAGAAGGACTGCTGGGAAGGTACCTGACCTAGACAACATCTACAGAGGAGCCTGGGCTGCACCACTTCGAAAAGAAACCTGGCATTGAACACTGCTGAATAAGAACATGGCTTACATTACAGCTGGAAAGTAATCTTGCCTACACCATAGCTAGACCGGGAAGTGGCCTGCACCAGAGCAGAAGTGACCACAGTTGGCCAACTCCACAAGTGACCAGGGCTTGAGAAGCAGTACCTGGTCTACGCCACAACTTAAGTGGCTTATCAGCACAGTAGACGGTGTAAGCTCTCCTAAAAATGGCCTTTCCTGTTCCATGTCAGAAATGAGCAGTACTGCTGCCAATTACTATATTGTTTCTACACCAGGAAGGAGGAACTTGAGTGTAAGCAAGACCACTAAGTTTACGTGGAGAGGGGTGGGGGGGGAAGGCAGGAATGGGGTGCACTGGCGCACATCACTTATGGGCTATGATTAATCAAATTGCTCCAGGACCCAATTTTGGGTGGCACTAACCCCAACTTATCTTGTGGAGGGGGAGGCCATGCTTAACTAGGGATGCAATATCGCTAAGTGTATGGCCAGCATCATACTTGAAAGGCCAGACTTTCATTTACAGACCCAGTGCACTGCAGTCGTGGCTAGCAATATTAAAATATGGCGGGGTGTTATGTTAAAACAAGCATTGGCATAGCCAATAGGTCTCGCTTTTGGGACCTTATAAGTGTTTAGTTATCCAGCACAATATACTTTGTGCAACAAAATTAACTGTTGCATGGTTAAACATTTATAAGATTCCTAATGCGAGACCTATTGGCTATGCCAATGTTCGTTTAATGTGATATGGATATATATAAATTATTTAAATATTATTGAAACTATATCCAATTATGCTGTTTTACATATTTTGCAATGTCTTTAATTAGTTGAGCAAAATAAAATAAAGTTTAACCCTGAAACAGTACCAGCCCATTTTAAACACTGGCTCTACCCATCTGTAATTGCTCCTTCTCACTACATTCTTACCGTTCACCCAACTCTTATCGTCTAATTGAATGTATTTTTTTAACCATTATTAGTGAAAATGGTAGATTGAAAGGAATTATATAATGCAAATACAAAACATACCTGAATTGGGGGGCATCTAAACATACCAGTAGCAGTAAAAGGATCGGTAGGCAAAAAGGCTAAACATACAAAATCTGGAGGAATAAGTGAGAACATAAGACAACAAAAGTCTCAGGGGTAGGTAGACCAATCCCAAAATCAGATACAATGAGCTTACCAGGAGACTTATATCAATATAGCTGAAGGGTGGACATACATGAGGGTCATCCGACTCAACTTGCGTAGGGGTTCAAATAAAGAGGGGTCATTTTTAAAATAGGTCCAGTCTACAAGAAGAAAGCGCTCAATAACGCATATTCAGGAGAATACAGAGTACATCTATAGAGATGATATGAATAAACCCAAATAAACAAACAAAGCAAAGATAACTCGGGAGGAAAGAGAGTAGGAACACAGAGCATCTCTGTAGTAGGGAGAGATGGCATCGTATTAGCAGAGATATTAAACATGTGAAGTCTGAGTGTCTCAAGTAAGCAGACATCCAGGGGTAGAGCTGCGCTACATTCATATGGGCCACAGAATAAAGCAAAGATCTCTATTGGTTTATACACCACGTGCCTAGAGACGTACATTATATAGCGCTTGAAAGCACAAGTTAAATACATGATTAATGCTAAGGAGACACTGCGAGATTTAGATGTGTCTCCAAATTGGATGCGGATTGGATAGATTACTGAAAGATCCGTGTCGGATTAAAATTAAGGAAAGGTGAAATGTAAACTCACAAAATCCCACAGAAAAGTAAGATACGACAAGGCATGAGGTAAACGGACCTTTGAATACGAGCGTGGGGTAAGCCAGGTGGATCATGTCGACAATAGCACTAGCTCTACAGTGAAGACTCTTTCAAGGGGAGACAATGTACAACAGGACTTACCCACGGTGGGATATTCAAAACGGCGGCCATATCCTCCTGCGGCGTTCGGGGAACAAAACTCCTGTTCTATGTCAGATCAGCTGAGCAATACGGAAGACGCTCGGCGAGAATACAAGAGAAATGCAAGACACGGCAGCCATTCACGGTCGAGTGGGTCACTCCTCTTCCTAAGCGTCAGAAACAGCCTAATAGAGAGGGGACTGCATTAAGTCATGGACTGGAGGCTCCTCTGCGGTGGCCATTTTTGAAAGGGAGGAAAGCCTTATTTTATACACAGTAGACGCAGGAGGGGACGAGGACTAAAGATACATTCATTTACAGAAAGCCCAATGAGGTCTCGGAGGGAAGGAAAAAATGAAAATATTTATACAATACCGGTCAGTGTGAGATAATGTAACAACAGGCAGTGTGACAAGAGGAGGGGGAGTGAAAAAGGTTTACTCAAGGGTCACAGGGCAAAACAAACAAGGGAAACAAGCACGCGAGTGGTGTGCGCGCGCGCTGCGGCAGCAAAAGTGAAAGTGATTGCGCGCGCGCCATGACGAGAGAGGAAAGCCAGATGGCGCCTCTGCTCGTCATTGTGTGCGTAACTGCACGCTCTATTCCAGCCAAAAAGCTGTGGTAGGACTTGTAAAAGCCCACTTTCTAAATGTCTTGCAGAGCAGCGCATGCGCTGGCACAGGCGAGACCTAAAAATCACCATATATGTTGCACTTGCTGGCTTCCGTCCTGTCCGGTGTCTCTCTCCTCGGCGGGGTCCTGTTGTCCACAAGGAGGAAAGGGGAGGGCTTCCTTCCTGCTCGTGGAATTCAAATCCAACAAATCCTGGAACTGCTCTCATGCTGTTTGCACATACTTACAGATGTGCCATGTCTTGAGACCGTATCTGCGAGTGGGTGTGGACTTCCCTCAGTTCAGCCCCCTCGAGGTGAAACGGACAATGGCTCTCCTCCCCAACAGAGGTTGATTCTTCCTTATATACAACTTACAAGTCCTTAGTGATTAATACCCTGGACTCTTTCAGACACCCCAGGGAAAATGGTAAAGGGACTTGGGGGAGCTTGATGACTATGACATTCATAAAGTATTTTCTGTGAGAAGCAGAATCAACTCCCTCCGCATCCTCCACAAAACCTTCAAGTGGATCCCCCCCGAAAGCATAAAGACAGTCACCCACAAACTCATAACCAGCAGACTGGACTACGGTAACACCCTCTACGCCGGAATCAACAAAACCCTGCTACACAAGCTCCAAACCATCCAGAACACCGCAGCCAGACTCGTCCTCGGAACCCCACGACACAAGCACATGACCCAGCACCTACGAAACCTCCACTGGCTCCCCATCGAGAAGAGAGTAACATTCAAACTACTCACCCACGCCTACAAATCCCTCCACAACATCGGACCCAAATACCTCAACGAAAGAGTCTCCTTCCATGTACCCAAAAGGAACCTACGCTCCGCCGACCTTGCCCTGGCACAGACGCCACGCATCCACAGAACCAGAGCAGGAGGAAGAGCCTTCTCCTACGTCACAGAAAAGACCTGGAACGAGCTCCCAGTCAACATCAGACGCTCCCCCACTCAGCACACTTTCAGGAAAAGCCTCAAGACCTGGCTCTTCGACTGATTCGGAGGTGCAGCCCCCTCCCCAGCGCCATGAGACCCTCGCAGGTGAATAGCGCGCTTTATAAACCCTTGACTGATCGATTGATTGAATCATTCTCCAGACTTGGGTGCGATTTGCTTGAGAATTTCCAGGATTAAGACACAATTATGTTATTTTCCTAGTTTCAAGTGTCATTTTGGCTAAAGAGAACTTTACAAAACCACATTATCACAACTTAATAGACATTTTCGGGGAAAAAAGCTTTGCAAGTAAAACGTACTGTTAAGTCGGCCATTTTTACAACTCAAAAGCCCTTAGAAAATGACCTAGGAGTTTTTACATTTCTGATAATTCTTTTGTCAAAGTTCCCAAGAATCTAAACATTTGGGCGCTCTGAAATGCCAATCCCATTTGGAACGCGTTCTTGCGTGTTCTTTACACTTGAAAATGATGGCCCCATCATGAGCAGCTAAAACCCTGCAGGAGTAGAACTAGGGTGTGTACAAACAGGGGTTGCCCCTGGAGATGGCAGAGAATCTGGGGAAAATGGAACGCATTTAGAGGAAATATATGCGAACCCCCTGTGGCAGACTCAGAGCCCGAGCTGAGTGAATGAAATAGAAACATCATCACGACATAAGAAACGACACAAACAAAGAGTGGGAATATTAGAGGGGGGCGACGGGCGATGGCTACATAGGCTTGGATGTAATTGTACAACAGTTAACAAAAATGTCAGAAATTGATTAATATGACAACAAAATGTACCACACGGATGAAACCTGTACTGACGAAAGGTGTACCTTTATTTTCTGTTTGTGTTAATAAAAATTGTTTAAAAAAAAAAATTGTAGAACTAGGAAGCACTGAGTGTTGTATGAGATGCAATCGAGCATCTGCTTCTACTCTCTCCTCTGAGCTAATCTTTTAAAAGAAAGCACACATACAATTAACTGCAGCTTTAATAAATCGTTAAAAAAATGTTCAATAATCGACATACAGGAAAATAATTGAAACATCAACTTTTCTTTTCCCGTTGAACTTGTGCTTTTCTTAGCTTACAATTAGTTCATTCGAAAATCACTGCGTCTGTTTCTGAGGCCACGCCATGCTTCCCGGGAGAGGCGGCAGACGCAAGAGGCTGCGCTCCGGGGCGTGACACAGGCCCCTGCAGCGTGAGGATGCCTGTGAGATACGCGGAGCCTACCTCACAGCCCTTGCGAGGGGAGAGACGGGGGTACAGTGTGTGTTCCACCGCTGGCTGCAGTCTGCTCTTGTGTTTTTAGTGCTGCCCGCAATGCCCTGCAGCTTTCTGTTGATGAGTTTTACAGCTGGGAACCGGCGCTCTCTGGTCACATACCGAAGATTAATGGTGGCTTAAGTAATAGCGCTAATTACCTCATTTCTCTGGGCTCGCCGATGCAAATGGAGAAGTCGGGCCCAGTCAGCAGAATATGCATTGGATTTCCGTTGCACTGTCCCCCTGCCCCCACGGAGCCTCAATTGTCTTGAATATTGCCGGGCGCTCTATAATTGGATGCGAAATGGCATTATTTTATTACCATTAAATGGCTGTGTTAGGTTCACGCTTTCGGGCCTTGAGTGCAGGTGTGTTCAAAGCGCCTGATTACTGTGTGTGCCCAGAAGGCTCATCCAATGCAGACCCCGGCGATCAACGGGCCAGGCGCTGCTCGGAGGCAGCTCTCTTCGCCACCATTTATTATTATAGTGCTGACACTTCTCGTTGGCGGTTTCACAGCACTACACAATCAGGATGCAGGTGCACAGCAGGGAGTACATTAGAGCACTGGACGGGATGAAAGCTGTACCCTTTACAGTACTGTCTGAGTCAGGGGAGTAACCCAGGCCCCTGCGCCGCAAGGGAGCCCCCCAAGGCATCAGGGGCAGCCACTCAGCCCAAGGTCAAGGTATATCTATCTGTGAGACACAGGGAGACTCGGGATCCCACCTTCACATTCCGCAGGAGGTCCCCATCATTTTGTGTTATGCCACACCTAAAAACAACCAGAAGGGGAAGACGCAGGGAGGTGCAACCGTGTTTAACCTGTGGGTGCCAGGATTTCCTGGATGTTGGACGAAAGACACATGCAGTTTAATCAAGACTAGATACCTTTGGGGTTCTGAAAACCCTGGCATTCGGCATCCACAGGCTCTTAAAAGGGGGAAACTGAGCCCATGAGCTTATTTTTTTCTTTTTGACAAAATAAGCACTGGATAGATGTGCATTTTTGCAAAGTGTCTGGTTCGGACGTAGACCTCCACTTATAACTACATCTGTTTCCCATTAGTAAGAACAGGTTAGCAAAATATACGTGCGCTCCGGGGCTAGGTGGTGCAGTGCAGACATAGGCCTTGAAATAAAATGGCTTCTTTGGGGTTCAAAATGTCAATTTTGTATTGAAAGGTCTCGGTAAACGCAGTTGGATACTTCTGCTTCACGTCTATTCTGCATTAGTTCCTGCATTGTGTGCGCTGCATGCTGGGTACAATGTACAGAACGCTGCTGTTCTAAGGGGGAAAACGTCCAAAAAAAATCCTAAACGAGCGCATCAGAAGTCAGTGGCCCCGGGACAAAACTTTCACAGACAGCGCCACTCAGAATGCCATCTGAACACATGCTTTATTATGAATATATTATTCGGAAGACACGGCTGAGCAATGGCATAAATGATCTCATAGCAACTGCATCCAGACGTCCTTCAATAACATCAACTCGCTTCTGTAGTCCATCCTTTGCACATTCGACTCCAAATAATAGCATGGAGGGTAAAAAAGAAACCCGGAAACAATATATATATGGCTGATAAGTGACAAACTAAATACACACACTAGCACAGCAATGATTTTACTACATAACCGTATTTCAGTTCATATTTGTTATAGATTATCTACGGTTTTATAAATGGTTTTCGGACTTCGATCTATCTTCGATAATATTCCTAGAATTATGTTTAATTGTATTATGGGATTGAACTCCGACGGTATGGTCTTCAAAACAATAAATAATCCTAACATTTTGGACATTGTAGTGCTTTCACAACAAGCACTGCAAAGCCAATGGGCCTCGATTTTTAGACCTATTGGCTTTGCCAATGCCTTTTGCCAATACTTCAGCAAAATAAAACCAGCATTGAAAATGCAATAGGTCTCGCCTTTGATTAAGTTACAGCCATTTGCTTTGCTAATGGTATTGTATAGCAAAGCAAATGGCTTTAACTTAATGAAAGTTAAGATCTATTGCATGTTTAATGCTAGTTTTAAAGTGCCTTAGTCCAAGGACAAGTTCTGCTTTAAAAAAAAGAGTGTTTCTCGTTTGTGTAGATGTCAAGGGGATCAGGCAGTGATGGGTGTTCGGCGTCTGTTGTCATTTAATACACAAGGCTTTGAAGATGCTTGCCTTACTGATATGGGAACCTGTTCTGTGTGCATCATTACAGTGGGTGCCACAACATGTCAATGGACATTTAATCACAGTGTACAGCTGCATACAGATCCTGTGGTAAGCAGGAAGGCACACTTGTGTGACGCCAAACATTTGGGCCCAGCCTCCACCCTGGTGGGTGGTGTCATACTGTGGGTTGCTTGTGGTCAAGCACACAATATGGAGCTGCAATTGCCTTTCTCGTCTTTCCCATTACAGATAAAAGATGGCCATAAATTAGTATTTTACTCCACTTTATCCTCGCTGCCTGCCTTGTGCTGTACCCTTGAGGGTGTGACAAACAGTCGGAATGTGAACAAGCCGCATAGGCCTATGCCACTCTGTTCATTTGCTATCAATCCCCAGCATTCTTATAATTTTACATTGAGATCC
Source organism: Triturus cristatus (assembly GCF_964204655.1). Classification (NCBI taxonomy): domain Eukaryota; kingdom Metazoa; phylum Chordata; class Amphibia; order Caudata; family Salamandridae; genus Triturus; species Triturus cristatus. Next base: position 816,410,444 of record NC_140586.1, read on the forward strand.
CAACACTACGCTTTAGTTCCTGTAGTTAACTAAACTGCTATAGTTCCCGTCAGGGGTTCCTGTGGACTTTGCAATTCATCCTTGCTTTTCTAGTGAGCACACCCACAGATATATTTTCAGACTTGCTTTTTTGTATGACACTTTCTCTATAACTTCACTCAACAAACGTTGGTACTTTTGGTCACGTAGCTCCCCTTCATTTATTTATATTTATTCCAACAGGATGACTTCTTTTTCAACACAAACGCAGTACATAGCATGTGATAATGACATACATCTTATCTGGCTACACATGGCCTAATTTACAAAGATCCTAACCAAAATGTCCACAATTCTGATATACAGGCTTGTGTCTCCATTTTGCATCGATTGTTGATTTTTTGGGTAATTCACAAGGATTTCCAGAAGCATCGAACTACAAGAAGACTATATTTCCAGGAATGAAACTGTAACACCAACGTGCGTTTGCATTTTTACAACTTTTATTTGGTTTCTCCGTTGAGGAACACAATGAAAAGCTTTTCCCTACTTCCCCACAGTTTCTGGGGTTGTTCACTCCCCTTTAATATCCTGAAATGCGATTTACTCTGGCCCTTGGCAGGAGTGAATCTGTGATTGTTTTTGGAGTAGGAAAATGGCTACAAAATTTGTTAATCCACCAACCAGTACTATTAGGGGTGTTTACCATCTTTTGCTTGTGTGCTCACTCTGGAATATTCACAACATACCCAAGTTAGTAGATTTACTCACATAGGAAAATCCGCCATTACGTTGGAATTTTAAGCTTTCATTAATACATGTGCGCCTGGTAAACCGCACTATTTCCGTTTCTGTGAATCGGGAACGTCATTTAGACGTGGAGGCTCACCTAAGATACATATAAGAGCATACATAGCCTTGAGAAACTGGACCGTCGTGAAGAGAGCTTGTTTGAAGTTTGGGGGGCGATGACGAGAGTAAGACAATGCATATACTAGATATATGTATTTATTAGAAACTGTACATATCACATATATTTAGAGTAATACATTGGGTGGAAAGATAAAGATGTGTTGTATCAGAGCATTAGCACCTCAAGGGAGGGATACAAAAATAATGGCGCGGTATTCTTGGGAACAGAACTGGTCCTGTGTACATGGGACACCAAACGCCCAGCTGAGAGGGATGAATTACAATACAGGCATCAGATACCCTATGGGTGCAAAACACTTCTTGGCTAAAGGGGCAACAATCACTGAAACAGAGGCGGCTGTAGGACTGACACAAAAATGCTTGTGGTGCAAAATACACCAATTCCACTGTGAGGGAGGAGAGGCATTCACATTATTGAAAGCCAAACAATTCTTTGGTACTTGGTGCACCAATGATGTTCGGTGCAGGCACAAGAATTCTCATGTGTCAGAGGCAACAATAACTCAAATACGAGGTAACAGTGTAGGCACAAAGCAAATCTTAAGTTTAAAAGGCTCTTCCCAACTTGGCGGCAATTGTTTGTGACAATCTCCGCCGCTGTCCCGGGCGGGATGATTGTAGGGACTGGGGTGCTGGTGCAGCACCGGGGTGTCCACGGGCATATCTGAAACCGATCTGGGGAGTTAAGTCGCACAAGAAACAGGACAGCGCTGATGGGAAAGGCGCAGGGACGTGAAGGCTGGTGGCTAGTATGGTGTGCGCATCTGATGTCTAACTGCAGATATGGCTCTGGGACGAACCCCCTAATGCCACTGCCCAGCTCTAGCCCCTGACCCTATCACCGGGGGATGCACCCCACCCCCGAACCGTACTCACAAGGGCCCCGCGCTGCTCCCATTTAGGCAGGGACGCTGCATGGCCCGGATTCCCCTCTCTGTACTCCTTCTCTGGGTGTCCCTATTCGAGCGTTCACGAGCCCTCGGGTGCCTCAGCCACGGACCTCGGGACCCGCTCTGCCCATCTCGGATTGCCCCTCGAGTGTTCCCCGCAAAGCCTTCCACTACGGGCGACTCCTAAGCGCAACTCCGACTACGTCATCAACATGCACGGTCCAAAAAGTGCCAAAGCATGAGCACCCCAAAAACGGGCTTGGGAGGAGCAGGATTCACTGAAAGAGTTGGGCAAAGTAATTTGGAATTTGCCCCAATGAAGCGTGCTTCAGAGGGGCACCTAATTCTCAGATATTAACTTTGAAGCGCGCATCAGGCTATGTTAACGCACGCAAAAAAGCTAAAGATAATGCACCAAAACAAGCCCTCCATTATGGACAGACCCGTGACAAATACTGGAGAACCATAGTCTGTTAAAGCATTTAATACCAACTTGTGGCTGGACGTCCTCCCTGTACCAAGAAACCCAAGGAGGCGAGGCAAGGCCAAGGTACAGAGAGGAGGAGAAAGCGTGCGGAGACCAATGAGAGAGCAGACTGGTGTGTGCTCCAGGCGTGAAGGCAGCGTGGTTGCAGGAAGCCCAGAGTGTGCAGTACACATGACGCCTCGTAAAGATAAATTCATTTGCGACACACGGAAAGCAGACGAGCTAGTACCGGTGGGCTGGCCCAAAAAGCGAAAGGGAGGCAACCCAAACAGTTAATTTCCAATGGCAGGCCACCGTTTACCATAAACGGTGATGCCAGCCAATGGAAATAAGGGGTGGGGCTTCAAGCCCTTTTATCAAAGTCCTTGTTCACAATAAATCTCGCAGAGCGAGCAGCGCATGCGCGCTGCTACGCTAGGCAAGACCTAAAACCGGCTTATTGGTGCGGCTGTGTCATTTCCTTAGATGCACGCATGTGTCAACACTGCAAGCCTAGGCAATGAAGCGGGTGTCATTTTATAAATTTAACGATCCAAGATGGCGGACATCATTTGGCTCAGTAAATAAAAGTAATTTTACTTGTGCTAAACTGCTTTTTACACTGCAATACCATGTGGCAGCAAATGGCAGATGAAGGGGCCCTTCAAAAAAAAATATTACAAAACTAATTTTACAGACCATGAGGGGCTTGAGGACCAAGGGGGGACTGGGAGGGGACAGCAGGTGGGGAGGGAGGAGCACAAGGAAGCAATGGAGGCACTTGAGGCTTGGCCTACAGCGGTCCAAAAATACTTTTAAAAAGCAAGGGGGTGGGGAGTCAAAGGAGGGTTTGGCGGGAGGCATGAAGGAGCAACATGTGGATGAGCTAGAATACACACACTCTTGCGGAGTGCTGAAAGAAAATAAAAAATGTAGTTCACTGATACAAATTGGAAGGATGCAGGTTATTCAGTTCAAAGAGTGGTAAAGAGACTATGCCCCTGAGGAGGGACAAACACAAGGAGAGGAAAGCAAGTGATGGAAAAATAAGCAAGCAAGTGAAAGTGACAATAAAGCCAATCAATGGTAAGAAATGGGCTGGCCGCTGAGCTAAGCTTTTGGTATTGAACAGAAGCTGCTTTTGCCTTCAGACACCTAAAAGCTGTCTGATTGGTGATACCTAAAAATCCATAGTGGAAATGGACGTTTGGAGCTTCCGAGTAGTGTCAATTGAGTTTAAGTGTCTCATGCTAACCTTACATTTAACTACTCCCTATACATATACACTTACTTGGGTGGCAAGGAATGTTCCAGTGAAAAAAGAGGGCCTACTTTAGTATGTTAAGGGAGGAAAAGTGTCTTTTTGTACTATAAGGCAGGATTATTCCACGGTAGAAAGAGGGAGGGAATGTACATTGTACAAAGAGGGATGGAATGTTCACTGTACATACAAGCAGGGAATATCCAATTGTGCCAAAAGGCAGGAAATGTCCTATGGCACGAAAAGGTAGGGAACGTTCTACTCTACTAAGTGCCAGGGAATTCCCTACTGTATTAAAAGGTATGAAATATCCAAATGTACAAAGAGGGAGCCAATGTCCTATTGTACACGAATGATTAAAATATCCCACTCAACTATAAAGGCAGGGCCTGTCCCACTGTATTAAAATGTAGGAAGCGCTGCATTCTACTAAGAGGAATGAAATGTTCCATTGTGCCAAGCGGCATGAAATGCCCCACTGTACCAAAAGATAGGAAAAATTCTAATGTACTAAGAGGCTCGTAAATACTTTCTTGAGCAAAAAGACACAAATTAGGGTACTATTCTTCTGTTCATCTGAATGATTGTGTGTCACTGCAGGAGTCTTAATGACCCTCATTTGGAGTGTCCCGCGACAACTTAGATAACAATAGATGACCACTCTCCAGATGGGACGTCACCAAATATTAATTATCTTGTGAACTACGTCAATGCAGAGCTCACCAATGTTTTCTCATTTAAAAACACACTGAGCTAGCGCTGCTGATGTGCTTAAAGTATGGCGTTCTTTCGTATCGGAAATGATCCAATGGCCAAGCAAGCATTGGCAAAGCCAAAAGTTCTGGCTGTTAGGGGAAGTATTTGCCCCTAGCTGTCCATGAAAGAAAATTCTGCGATAAATCAACTTCTTGGGCTACAAAAATATGAAAGCTGCGAGTACCGCCCCTTTGCTGAACAGACTGCATTAGCAGTTCAGCTGTACCCCTGAAGACGAGCAATATAATGAGTCAGAACACAGTTTATTTGGTAAGTACTGAACCTAAATCACACACAGCAAAATATTTCACAAGAGATGCTTTTGACAAAGGGAGAGTACTTTTTTGTATCGCTAAAAAAACGTATGCGCACTCATCTTTCCTCTGTGAGCAAACTAGCTGAAAATTCAACAGTTCTGTTATTTGATTCTTGGTATAGCGCACGGCTCATCCCCATAGGAACAGGACCACGGTGTAGGGCAGGTGGGCTGGAAAGAGTTAGAACTGCCAGGTTTTCAGGCGTTTCTTGAACTCCACCAAGCTTGGGCATGTTCGAATGGAAAGAGGAAGCTTATTCCAGTGGAGTGGGGCAAGATAGGAGAAGGCACGGCCTCCGTATTTGGCTGTGCGAATGCAACAAGAACATAAGAGTGATAGGTGGCTCGAGCAGGATTCTACTTGGAACATAGGGGGTGAGTTTATTGCGCAAGTATTTTGGCCCTGACCCCGATAAAGACTTGTATGTCAAGCAGAGCAATTTAAATAGTAATCTCTTTCGGATGGGAAGCCAGTGTAAATCTCTAAGTATTGGGTGTGAGGGGGCTCTAGGGGGTAGGTTCTTAGTCCTATATGCTGCTGTGTTTTGGACCACTTGTAATTTGGCCAGAAGAAATCCACTGGCGGCACAAAACAAAGCATTTCCATAGTCCAGGTGGGTGGTAATTAGCACCTGGAGGAGAGTCTTTCATGAGTCCAGTGGTAGCCATCTAAAGATTGTTTTGAAAAAACGCATGGTGCCATAGCATGTATCACATATAGAGGTGAACTGCTTTTGCATTGATAATTGTTGTCTAAGATTATGCCTAGATTTTTAGTGGTTCTAGTGGGCTGAGGAGCAGACGACAATTCTGCTGGCCATCAATCGTCCTTCCATATACTCGGAGTCTTTCCTGAGATGAGTTGGCGGCAATTAAGGGACATTCAAGAAGCAATCTCTTTCATGCAGGTGAGGAATTTTTGTTCAATGCTCTCTATGTCTTACCCAAATGAAATGATCAATTGTGTCTCATATGCAAATGTCTCAAACCTGTAGCATTTAATGAGTTGGGCCAACAGGGTTACATAGATATTAAAAAGTGTAGGGCTTAGGGAGGAGCCCTGAGGGACACTTTTGTTCAGTGGTATAGTAGTGGAATGGACTGACCCTATAGAGATTGTTTGAACCCTGTCTTTAAGAAAATTGGTCAACCAGTCCAAAATCAACCCTTGGATGCCTATCTGTTTGAGACGCTGCACTAGAATGGTGTGTGAGATGGTGCCGAATGCAGCGGATAGATCCAGTAGAATCAGCATGGTTGGTTGTCGATCATCTAGGGCAAGTGTAATGGAGTCTACTACAGCAATTAGAGTAGTCTCAGTGCTATGGGATGGTCTACAGCCTGACTGGGAGACGCCAAGTAGGCGGTTGCTTTCCAAGTAGGTGATAATCTGTATATTGACATGTGTCTCCAATATCTTTCCTAACAAGGGGAGGAGAGAGATAGGACGGTAGTTTGCGGCTCGTTTGGATCAGCATTCGGATTCTTTAGATGGGAGAAACATGGGCTGCCTTCTAATGTTTGGGAACAGAGGCTGACTTCAGAGAATTTTTGCAGTGGGGTCATGATTGGGGCAAGCAGAGGTGCAAGAAGCGTGATGATTTGTGGGGGACAGAGGTCAGCCGGGGACCCTGATTTTTTTTAAGTAATAGGTCCTGCGTCTGTTTTGGTAACATAGGCTTGAAATGGTCAAGTGCAACTGATTTAGGTTATTGAGATACTGTGAGTGGTGGGTCAGAATGGACTTGAAAAATGTTATAAATAGTGTACATTTTTGTTTGGAAGTGAGCAGCCAAGTTATCGCAAAATGTTTGGGAGGTTGGGATGCTGATGGAGAAAGCAATCACACAAGTGGGCTAGATGAGATTTCAGGACCTGCATGGGCCAACTCCCCACTAATTATTCATATCACAAAAAGAGGCCACGGGTCCGGAGTCGACGGGAGGTCATACAAATTACTGGGTGTACTCTGCCACTCCGAGGGGGATTTCCCTTTTAAAGACGGTTCCCCTCACACACCAGAGGTGTCCCGCTTCATCATAGGGGTGCCTCCTCGCGTGAAAGACCTAGTCTCCACGTGGGCTACAACCCCCTCACTGCGATGGAGGAGCTTAGGAATGTTTTCATTGAGAAGAGGGCGGGTGTACTAAAACCCTATGTGAGCCTGGTGTGTCCAGAAAAGGTGCAGTGCTAAAATGTGAGTGGTTAAAACTGGCTACGGGGTTAGCTATGATGCAACTTTATTCAGCTACCCGGTGTCAGGATTAAAAACAGTAAATAGCTGGTAAAGCAGGTGCTGCCATTAGAGGCATCTGTGTAAATGCTAGACCAGCATGTTTCAGCCAAGGGACCTAGAATAGTGTCCCGGCCTTCTTCAGGGTCAATAGTACAGCTACTGCAATAAATAGGTGCAATGAACGTGAAAAAGCATGAGAAAACACGTGCAACTCCCCCTCCTAATTTGAGTTCCCGATCTTACCTAATTAACTTGTAGTTCTCAAAGTATGCTATTGGGAGGCTAGGTATTGCAGACTGGTCTCGATTATAAAGCACAAGTCTGGTTGTGTTGAGGTGAAAAGATTGCAGGTTTCCACAGAGTACTTGGGAATTGACCTAGCATTGAGGTAGATGCAGTTGTGCGTAGAAGAAGGATTAGATTAATTATTAGGGGGCCCAGAAGGAGAGGGATTTCATAGACAATTTGCACACCTCGTTGTATTGCTTATTATCTACTGATGCTGTATGTGCAGTGGTGGATTTGCACTTCCTACATGCAAATTGGTATTCCAGCAGATTGGGGAGCTTCTGAGGTTGAGTAGGTCTTTAGTACTGTAATTACATGTGTGTGAAAGGGAAATGCTTAGGAAGGGCGATGCAGGGTTCATGGCTCTTGGTGACAGCCTGGCGCGGACGGGCTTACCTTTGGCACGCCGGCAGCACGTCCGCTGCGCATCAGCACCAGACTTTCAATTTATCGAAGAGAGCAGGAAAGCAAGACCACTACCGTCCAATGATTGGAGGCCGTCGTGAAATTGCTGCATCCTGAACTCCCTCCGTTCAATTGGCAGAGCCGTGACAGAACGGGGTGCTCAGGAGGAACTGCGACGCAAGCCGAGGAGTTTAAGGTAACAAAGGATTTTAAAAAGTTGCTAAAAAGCGCTAATGCTTGCAAATAAAAAGCCCTTCTGAACTAATATCGGGCACGATTAGTGATAAGTAAATAAAAGTTTTAAACCACATGCCTTGAGGAAAAGGACTTCCGTAGCCTGCCTGTCCGCTACACGTCGGCACCAGGCTTTAAATTTATGGAGAGAGAGCAGGAAAGCAAGACCTCTACCGTCCAATTATTGGCGATCAGCTACAGTCTGTTATTAGGACAGCAAACTAAAAGAAATGAACACGCCTGAGTGAATAGTAAACAGCACGGTCTCCTTATGGAGACCGAGGTATATAACAAGCATCGGCATAGCCAATAGGTCTCGCCTTTGGGACCTTATAAGTGTTTAACCATGCAACAGTTAATGTTGTTGTAGCAAGGATATTGTGCTGCATAACTAAATACTTATAAGGTCCCAAAGGCGAGACCTATTGGCTATGCCAATGCTTGTTTAATATTTATGCTATAGTTAGATAAAAAATGTAAAAGAAAAGGTATATTTAAGGAAAGAAAGTATGAAAAAGAAATAAAATACACAATCCGTTAACAGTGCCATGTTTTAAATAAAACATCAGCCTTTGCCATATATGGTCTATTTTGTTTAGACATTAGACATTACTCAAAAAAAAGTTTCGACATTTTTGAAATAGCAGTTCAGTAGATGCTCACTATCTTTGGCTATAAACAAAACAGGGTACAAAGTTCCTCTGGTACATAGAAGAGATTACTCAGGACATCAATCCTTTATTCAGAACCGGAAATGGCCTGGCAGTGACTTGGGAAATTCCCTTGGTTGAACTAGAGCTCTCACACACCCAGCAAGCTGGGTGTCATGCTTCATCATATGAGCTCTGCCCCTCGTCAAGACGGCGCTGCAATCCTTGACGGGCACCCGAACCGGGGCTCTTTATCGGGGATCTTCTGATCCTGCCGGTTGGTGCATGGGGGTGAGGGGCCTAGTGTGACTGGTCAGTTAGTCCTTATCAGTAATTTATTCAGAAGGTAAACTACCCGATTAAAATGGTGTAGAGTGGCTAGTGTACTAGAGAAGGTGTCTAGTCATGAAGCTCTACTCTAAAGATCAACATGTTTCGTGCCTTGTGTGTCAGGAGGATCTAGGCACTTCTTCAGGATCAAAGCAACTATCTACACTACGTGGTAAGGTGCATTCTACCTACCACGTCTTCAGGTTCGTTACCTAGTGGGTTGCTAGAAATTGCTAGCAACAGTCCTGGCGGTGATTAGAGGACACCAATTGGGTCCCGCGTTGATTCACGCTAAGCCGCAGCACCTACCCAACACCGCCAGGAACCACTATCTTTGGCTAACAAGTGGGTAGAGATGGCGAGGAATTTGAACTTGCTTAGGCAGGGCACGAGTCGGAGGGTACACGCGGGTGGACAGCTTCCACCCACTATTTTTACAAGGTGGACGCCGTCCACCCTGCCAAGAAGTTGGGCCCCACTGAAAAAATATGCTGAATTTGTCCCGGCGTAATTTGCCAACACTGGGACGCATTCAGCAGCACCTGCACGTTGTTTGCTTTGATCGGCAACAACAACGTGCAGGCGCGTTGGGGCTTTCTTATTGCAGACTCCTGCTGGGTTTATAACAAAGGTCGAATCTGAGGGGTCATCAGGCCTCCTTCTGTAGGAGTTTCCTGGCTGGCAGCAGTCAGGAGCCTCACACCTAGATGCAAATGCGGCAGAAGGGAAACAAAGGCTCACACTTTGGTAGCAATTCACACATTTTAAGAGAGGCAGCATTACACTTTGTTCAGGCTCTGTTTAGAAGATATGCACGCACTGTAAGAATGTCAGATGTGTTGGTCTTTCCCAGTATTTACACAAATTAAATAGCATTTATATAGAGCCTACTTTCTCTAAAGAGGCAGTGTATTAATGTAAATATCACTTATTTCTTGTAAAGCACTATGGGTAGATGAAGTTTATGCTGACAAAAGGCAACATTATTTTATGTGTTGGCCTAAGGGTTAGGGCGCTCGACCTCGGACCTGGGGGAACTGGGTTCGAGTCTCGATATCGACGCTAAACTTCCTGTGATTCTGGGCAAATAACTTAATCTCCCCCTGCCTAACAAAAAAAAAAAAAAAAAGATGAATGTGTGTCCTCATGTAACGTAAATGGTGCTATGTAAAGCGCTCTATTACCGGATTGGATTTGTGTCAAGTTCGCGCTATATAAAACTCTGCTTATGTGTAGCTTACAAAAGTGTGAGTCTTCTCCCATACTCGGGAGGGTTTGCATGTTTACTCGAAATGTGCTCCAATGTACTCATGATAGACCAGGTAAACATGTATGTGAGGGATCTCGTCACTTCTTATGATGCCACTTCCTGTGATTTCACGCGCCGAGATATCACTTGCACACTGATTAACTAGGTTAGTCCCCTCCACTTATTTTTTAGGACCTGTGCTCTGTGCTTAGGTGAGAAGAGGATGTACACATGTATGACTAAAGTGGCAATTCTGAGCTGGGAGCACTTCCACTTAAATCTGAGAAAACCATCGGAACTACGAAGGACTCCTAGTAATCCAACTCTCTTGTGCTCAGCAGAGGCGACGCCGTGTCATCTGATCTGCGATTATCGCAGACACGCATTAAAAAAAAATTCAGGACAATAAAATCTTCCCTTCATCTCTTACCGGTTAGGATAGTTATGAAGATATGTCGCCCATCCGTGGCGTGGATTGGATTAGAGCAGTGGGTCACAGTTCTGGAGACTACGACCAGAATCCCACTTCACCAGAACTAGAGGGATGGCGATTGTCTGTAAAGCAGCTCCAGACAACGCAAACACATGTGCAGACGCATTTAAAGTACCTGCTGCAATGAGATACTGAAGACACAGCAGCCTGTCCTATGGTGCGGCCTAGGAGCAAGCCATGGGCTGGGCCAAGCTAAGGGCCGGACTGTAGGTGACTGGAGGGAACGGGTGTGGGGGGAGAAAATCGCCTTAGAAGCCACAAGCACCCGCACTTTAGCGAATGGAGTCTGAGAGCTGTGCGGCAGGCCAACCCTTCCACTTGAGGGCCTGGCCACTGCTGGAAGCTGGGTTGAGTTAGGGTGGGGCTGCAGACGACGACCGGACGCTGTGAACTTCACCAGTGTTGCCAGATTTTTTCATAACTTTAAAGCCCAAAAGCAACCCAAACTAGCCCAACGTTCCCACTTCATTAACTTGTGTAGCCTGACCACAATATTCAACAATGCAGCCACTGTGTTCTCTGCATTTTAAAATTTTTAGTATGGCGATACTGGCAGGGATGAGGTCACCCTCTGAATGTTAACAATCTAGCAACAATTAAGGAGCGAAGGGAAGGTTAGCAGCCACAGCCCCTCTGTAGTCAGAGCTACAGTAGCAGCAACCAACAGGGGAGGAGTTGTACGGGCCCGTGCAGCTCTGCTCCTTAAATCTAAAGTCAAAGCAGCGCAGTTTTTAAATAAAGGTGCGTGTAAAATCTTGAACTATTATGAACAGATGCTTCCTAAGCAGAAACCAAGAGGTTTTGACATAAAATTCAAAACAAGCGTTTGCCGCTTTCGCAGCGATCACCTGGGAGTGGTGCGTGCGTGTGTGTAGCAGGAAGTGAGATAAGGGAGGGGGGTAGCATGGTGTGCACTTTCGCGGCCGCTTTGATGTTCTCAGTGGCCGCGCGGCTCACTGAGAACATCAAAACAGCCGCGAAAGTGATCACGATGGATGACAAATGGTGCACGCGCCCGGCACACATGCACTGTAGCTGGAGGCCTCAAAGAAGCACTAGTTTGCACTTCCAGATGCCGCTTACTAAAACTCTCGCCAGAGCAGCGCTAAAGCGCTGGCTCAGGCGAGACCTAAAAAGCACACACTTCCTTAACCGAAAAGCCATAAATCAGCAATTACCTTATGTCCTGTCAGCAAAGTAAGTACATCAAAGAACCCACAGTAGCTATCAATTACATTATATTGTAACTGTAGACTAATGAAAGGAACACTTGACATCTATTACCAAGCCCTAATGGGAATCCAAATTGGACAATGCAGTCATCAACAAAATGATAAGGCCTTGATGAAGAATCCATCCTAGCAGTGGAAAACCACAAAAAAACACACATGAAAACCAATGGCAGAAAGCGGCTGGCAGAAAGCGGCTGACCCAAAGCCCTTTCTACTAGCTTTTATAATTTTTGAATAATTTAAAACCTGAGGTTGTCCAAGCAACGAAAACTGCTTAGAGACCCAAAAAATATTTTTTGCTGCCAAGGAAACCAATTACAGTTTAGTGAGGAAGGACACTGGTGACATGAAAGCATTAGGAATTATTATTGTGCATGAACGCCAACAAACATACATGTACATTTTCAGTATTTTGAGGAAAGGCTGAATAAAGAAGGCACATTAAAGACACTTCCTTTCATCAAACAAACACCAGTGCCCATCGCATTTTTGGTGAAGGTTGCCAAAGAACACATTTGCACTTTGAACTATTCAGAGGATGTTCACAGCTTCGTGGGAACACATCCTCATGTTGCCCTCAGGTCTGCTGCTAATTTGAAATGTTAAGTTCGACAAAACAGACCTCGAATACAACAATGTTGACATTCATTCATCGTGTCCGCAGAAGGGTCAGCAAAGAAAAAAAGAGCCTTCAGTGTACAAGGCTCTGACGTAATACTCGCTCCCAGCTTGAGACATCCTGCAGAGAATAAAAGAGTGCAGTAACAAAGGACTACACAAGAGACACCGTTGGTGAAGTCTGAGAAATCTCTTCCCCCCAAAAAAAATACAAGCGATGCCTCGTGAATTCTGTATAACGGAGTGGATGTAACACACTGGCCCTAGAAAAAGCCATTCTGATCTCTCTCAATAGTCTTTCAGATATCATCGGAGAGTCGATGAAAAGGCCCACTTGTGAGAGCCACCCGGCGGGTTATTTTGACTACAGATGGAATCTTACGTCCAGAGATCCTGATGGTAGCCATAATGGCAAATTAGCTCTTTCTGAGCTTCATGGCCTTTTCTGTCGTGCTGGTACTCATGACTTGGTGCTGCGCTCTGGTCATCTGTTTAACTTCTATCTACTTGCAGAAAACAACAGAGACTATAGTGCCATCTGAGTTTGTGAACTTCTTTATGATCACACGCTTCTTGCGTCTTGAGACTGTACAGTCTTGTTTTAGGGCATGTCATGCGACTGGTCCCATCCTGGTTCACTTGGATCCCGCTAGCTCTGTCTGCCGTCAGGGTGTGTTCATCGTAGGATACTGCTACATTGCATGATGGACATGAAAGCATTGTGAGGACATTTTGTGACAGAAGCCTTTTTCCTGCATGGCAGGGTCTTGCGAATTGAAATAGGTTCCCATGTGTGACTTTTAGTCCCACAATGAGGTGCGTTCCATCGCCAATCAGCTCATCTATAATTACTGCTTCATGGATACATCATTCAAAATCAAAATCCATGAAGGACAGCTATGCTGATGATGCTCAGGTTGTTACCGAGCTGATTTAGCAGCAGCACCAGTGTTTGTCTAATGATAGAGGCAGTACAAAGGCTGAAGCCCATTTGGCTGAAGGTAAACTTGTGAAGAACTTAACATATTTGTGTGCGCTTTGAGAGTCTGTGGAGGCAGAGCCTCCCTATTTAGAAGGTGCATGATGTCAGGGTGTAATGTAAGTTCTCCGACAAGGTGTGTTTCATTGAGCACATGGCACATTTTATGGGCAGCATCACTTTCCAACATCTTGAGACCTCAAATTGTTTGCCCACACTAACATGTCAACGGTTCTGACATTCAGGGGTAGCCCTGAAGACAAAATTATATGAAATTCAACAAGCATCTACATTAGGGGCTAAACGTGTACATTCCATCAGATCCAGGCTTTTCCTGAGACTTTTCAGCTGCATGCCCAAGTCTGAGAAATCTGTGGTACAGCCAAGTGGGTGACTAAGTATGCCTTTGTAAGCATTACTTTGGCTAACTCAAACCTTGCCTATATTAGATGTTCTTCGCTTTCTTTAGTACCATGGCTGAGCCTATGCTGGTTTCAACAACCAAGACTTTCCCCATGGTGATGCATATGAACTGGAAATGGAACAGGGCCCAGCATAAAAGTTATTGTGTCTCTGCCCTCTCAACTGTTGACTTCTTGTCGTCGCCAAATCCCGTTCATGCACTGTGAGCCTAAGGTTAATGGTTTAGTTACAGATCAAGAACCGTAAATCAAGGGGGTTATGCAGAAAATGCAGAGGAGAGGCTGACATGGTTGCACCAAGGGACACTGTTATGGTACCAGATTCTACTTGTGTTTTATCAGATTTTAAGAGTCAGTTTCCACATCCACCAGTAAAGTAGGGAATTTCTGACATAGGAATTGGTGAGCAAAAAACAGAGCAGCACTATTTGCAAGGCATAGATTTGTTTAAAGTTAGGTAAGTAGTGCTGATGCTACCCATGGGTACTGAGAACTATGCATTATCTGCACATTATCTTACGTTGATGTTCTCTCAAGTGCATATATTAGCTAGTGAGTCACACACACACGAACTTTAGGGTACATTATTCTATGTATCAAAACCCACACATGGCCTTCTCCTTTCTTTCTCAAGGACGACCAAGCTGTCCCTTTTCTATCTTTTTGTAGCCCATAACTACACCTCTGCCAGGAACTAGCCCTTTCTAGCCACAAGATAATATCAAATCTCATATGACCTTACCCACCCACATAGGACAACCACCTTAGGTAACATATGTTCCCTAGAAGGATCACACTATCCGTAGACTCGAGACTCTCAAATCCAGGGGTCAGAGGTCCAGTGCGGCCTGCAGAAGAGCTGAACAGGGGGGTGACACTATGGAGTTTGGGTTCCAAATGGAAGATGAGTTGACATCGATTAAAAGTTGAGAAACCCCGGCCTGGATCACCCTCGCAGTCTGCCCTCCAACTGTTACAGACCATTCCCTTATCTTAGATATAGGTTCAGGCCAAGACTTTATGGTTGCAGTACCGTAGGTCTCACCAATCACATAGCCCCCTTGGGGTAGATCAAAGCGATGAACACTGCAACTTCATCTCATAGCCCTCGAGCAAAGTCACATCTTTGGCAACTGTAGCAGTAAGACAAACTAGTTTTAGGACGTTGTTACTATGTTAGAATTCGCAATGTCAATAAAAAGCTTTTTTTTTTTTAGCATAAAGACACTTGGGTAGATGGCCATAATGAACACAGTGCCACGGTGAATGGCTCCTACGAAATATAAATGCAATACCAGAGGCTCTCTAATCCCAGGGACAGTTCATCGACAGTGCTTGGTACACTATTCTACGATGAGGGATCGACTTCAATCCTGCCTATGGCAGGCCCCTTGCTCTTTGTTATCTCCTTTGTCAAGGCAGCTCTTGAAGCAAAGGGAGAATGATATGAATAAAATATACACTGGTGCTGTACGTGCTGCTGTCCTGCGCTACTGCTGGGGAAGGTAATCTCTTCCCTTGTGTCCAAACACACATAATTTGAGCCGCCTCTCCTGCTGCCGGTGTCCTACTTCCCTAAGAGTAAGCGATCAGAGATGGGTGACTTCATTGGACAGATAAGAACCCTGACACAGACCCTCTATTACTCCTCCCTCGACAGCAGAACCAAACGATTACTTTCTGGAAATGGGCAGATCATTCACCAATGACGTCGCCGGAGCCCAACAAGGGCTTTATTCATCATGCGATACAGATCAGATTGCCTGCAAATGGAGCGGCTCTTCGGTTGCATGGGAGGAATGAAATCAAATATGCACTGTTGCTCGCGAAGAGGCAGTTTTTCCTGGAATACTGACTGATATTCTGCAAATACTTGCTACGCTTTTCCTACGTTCAGGTGGAGTTCATTTCGGGTAAGATGCAAATCAAGTGCTTCATCTTGTCACACTAGCCTATTTCAAAATTTAAAATTTGATGGCAACTACCTTGTAATTTTATATAGATATATTTTATATATATAGAAGGGTTACACGTTTATTCCCCACTACGTTCCTTCGCAAAGCAGTCCCCAGCGAAGCAACGGCAAGAAACGGTGGCGTCATGTTGGACTCCGCGATCAGCCGCAAAGTAAAAAAAGAATCGTTATTCCACCTCATGTTTACCAACACGCTATCAGACTTGCACTTGTACTAAAGCAACCAACATGGTTCGGGCAACAGTAGGCTGCTTTTATCTCAAATGAACGAGTGCTAGAGCTCGTTGCCAACTGGGAGGACCTCCAATTACTTTCTGTGCAAGCCAGTCTGATTTTAAAATGTGTCCCTCACAAACTACCACCAGGACAGTACTACATCTTTATACATCCAGGACAAGATCCAACGCTACTGGCTACCCAGACCTCACAGAGCCTACCCAAACCCTTCACAGAATCAAGTATAACAGCAGAGAAGACAGATGCTCGTTGACAAAGGCTCCACCTATGGAAAACCCTCTCTGTGAACAACCCATTATTGCAAACCTTGATCTGAAAAACTGATTCTATGTTCTCTACTAAGCAGTGTAAATTGGTGCCGGTTGGTTCCTCTACCAAGTGCCTTTCAAGGCAAGGTGCGGTCACTGTAACCTTAAACCCCGAAGCCAAGAATAGACCTACTCGTAAAAACTCCATTCGTTTCGAGAAGAACTCAATGCATCCTTGAATGATTTCTTGCATAAACAAAACATTGTTCTCTCCCTGAATGGTGCCTTGAAGCATACAACATAGTTCATAGGAGTGTGGAGGAAAAACATTGTAGGAGCAAGTGGTGAGGTCTGAGATTCCCATAAACCGTTTGAACAATCATTCGATGCAGACCAGGCTATTTGCCTCTGAAGTGGTCGGGGTGCTCAGAGATGGGTGGAGAAAATGATTGTCCCAAGTTCTGTCATGACTGTTAGGAGTGAGGAGGTTATTCTTACGTGGAGAGAGAGGATAGTTCCCTAGGGTGAGATCGAAGAGGGAGAAGGCTTGATTTATGTTCACTGGAAAGGTAGAGACAGCAGAGGAAGGCTTTCCTTGTTGTCAATGCAGATGTTTTCCCCAAAAACCAACCTTCCAAGCCATTCTCTTTGGAAGTGCACTGCAGGGATAAAATCCTACAATGCATTTTAGGTCTCTAACAGTCTAGCTACCGATAGGGTCGGTGTGAGCACAGAACAAGGTCATTCTCAACCATCGACACATAGAAAGGTCCGACAGCACCAGCAAAGGAGCAGCCTGGCAGTGAATACGTATGTGACAGCACTTGGAAGCAAATGTGTGGGATCTTTTGTACAGCTTAACAGACGAGCTGCATCTTGGGCGTCTGGACAGGGCATGATCTCATCAAAATGTGATTCTCTGGAAATTCCACCAGGAAACAGAAGATCTGAAAATTAGAGCTGACTGTGCGTGGGGTATTTAGAGCCGTAATCGTGCATCGAGTAGGAGCACGCGCACTGGGAGCTCAGGGAAAATAAACCAACTCGCAGTATTTGCACTCGCACCACACAATTCAAAATCGTCACATGAGTGAATACCTCAAGAGTTTGGGAGAATGGTTGGAAGACGCTTCCTTAACATATTAAATGGCGCTAACATTACACGTTGAAATGAGGTCTAAAAGACAGAGGCCAAACAGTAAAGCAAAAGAGTCCGTTTGAAGTTTAAAAACGCCTTGTTATTTCATTTTAGCACGAGTTTTGCTAGGAATCAGTTTTGCTCAACATGAAATTTATTGTAAAATTTTAATCTAAAAATTAAACCAGGAATTAGTTTTAATTTAATCAACATAATGGTGCAAGCCACTTTAGGGAGCCAATCCCTTCAGCAAAAAGAGGACCTTTAAAACTGAATTTGGGAAAAGCTCTTTGAAACACAACCCCAGGGCTCGAGTCGGGGTACCACCCGGGTGGACGGCGTACCCCCCACTTATTTTACCGGGAGTTCGATAACTGGAGCAAATGGAGCCACACATTCACTCTTTGGCCTCTCTGGGGCGAGATCGGAGCCCATTCAGAGCGCTGCTCACGCGCTGGCTTCTCTGATACAATCGCATCTAAGGGGTGAGCGAGGGGAGGCAATGAGTCTGATGGTGTAAGGCACCTTTCATGACGTCACTTATGGTCATGACGTCAGCCCCCCCCCCCACTTATTTTCTTAGGACTTGTGCCCAACCCCCTCCCACATACGAAAATATAATACATCTTGGTTCGTGCTGAAGACATTAATGTTTAACAGGGAATCCTTTACTTATCAGAGCATGTCCACTCCTTACTCAGAACTCTACGCCGAAAGGCTTATTTAAACGGATGTAATTAGCCTCTACTTTTTAATTAACTCATTGGAATGTAATTAAATGATGTTTTCCTGCGCTTTCCTTCCTTTGTAACTGATTAACTGGTTTTAATTGCATGTTCACTCATGTTCCCTGGTACAAGGCGGGATCTGAATCAATACAGCAGAAGCGACGGGCTTGTTTGGGGTCAATTCCATGTCAATCAGAATCAGCCTTCAAGAGGTGGTGGCTTCAGAAAGCGAGAGGCTGCCCTTTCCTCGAACAGGAAACTGGTTAATTGCTGCCCTTGTTTGTATACGTGCAGCTTCTGTAGTAGAAGAAGCACATCAAACACACTAACCCACTTTGCTGAGCGAAGGCTGACTCGCCACACGCTTAACAAGCACTGGCAAATCCAATAGGCATGGCATTTATTTGCAAGCAGTTTTTGGAAAGTTGTTTTGCAAATATATGCAATGTGCAGAAAATATTGGCTAAACATGTAAAAAAAAAAAAGTGTGACTCCGAAAGCTCAGCAGTTCTGAGGAACCAGCTCTGGCACTGAGATGCACTCTATGCCGTCACTCACAGCAGAAGAAAGCAAGCAGCTAATGTGGGCTGACCCGTTGCTCCATGATGTATTGTGCTCCGGCAAAACGTGAATAACACTTGAACTTACCAACGGGTGATCAAAAAGAGTGAGTGAGTGAGTGAGTGAGTGTACGAGTCAAACTCTGGATTAATTTGTTTTAACTTTTCGAGGGATATATAATCTTTTGAGATGTATCTTTATGTGATTGTTTCATAATCAGATAGAACTGCATTGTTTAAAATATAAATTGTCAAAAAGAAATTAGTCTGTAAGCAAATTACAAAACCTTACATGTAACCGAGATTTTGAACTACATAACTAAGTATTTTAATAAATCCCTTGAAGGCACTTCTTACCTGTTCACTAATTTTGCCCGAGCCCTCAAGGGTAGATTGGGTTGTCCCCTATACCTATCACTCAATTGAAAGATAGCATCTCCTGGTCTATATGTTGTAATATAAATACGAAGAGGCCCATTAAAAACCTTCAAGCCGCAGCAGTCGGTCGCTGAAGAGATAAGCGCTGCAGTTGAGTGACCTGCCGTTTAAACGTACGTAGTGAACGACACCCTTGAAGTCTCAGGGGCTCTGTTGTGAGGGGTAAGTCACTAGGAACCAAATTAGACTGAGAAAGAAGGCGCTACGCGTTGGGCACCGATTGCACACCATGTGAAGGAGGGGGCGTTGAAATACAACATGGATTAAGGTGGAAAAGACACCACCTCTGAACCTAGGAAATTTTATCCACAAACAAACAAACATAACACCAAGAAGACAGACCTGTCAACTGGCCCTTGCCATCATAGTAGCTTTTTATCAGCTTTTTACCAGCTCTGGTGTCAGTCCCATACTTTTAAGGTTAAAAACAAAACGTGAAACTACGAGTATCTGCGTGCTTTGGTGCTTTATGAAGAAATAGCCCACACGGGCTGACGGGCACTCTCATGATATGGGGCTGAGTCCCCACTATAAAACAGTCCGGAACGAAATTAAGCGATGGCATTAGCCTATTGGAAGCCGAGATCCTTAAACACCTCCATAATGTCGTCTGGCGTGAACTCGGTATAAGAAAGCACATTGCACACACAAAAAACGTCCTCTCTGACAGTTCGGTGTTGCTACCATAACACGTACACAAGTGAACACATTGCGAGAGCAGTTGAATGTAAAAGAAGAAAAGAAAATCAAATTCACCACTTTCCCCCCCTCATATTGACTTGCTCCCGACCACTCACCTGACTAGAGGCCCGCTCCGCTACAGACCCCCACAGCAGAGCTACCATGGGTGCTTCTCGCCACGCAGGTCCGGCTAACAGGAGGGGTGAAGCAAAGAGGACAAACGGCAGAGTATGCAGAGGAGCAGGCAGCGAGTTAGAAAGGAGAGGGGTGTCGACACGCGCATACGTGTGCAGAAGTACTGAGAGAAGCCTCCTGGGATCTCACAGTAATGGGCTGCGAGGTGATACACATGCATACACCTGAGGAAGAAAAGAGTGGGTGTAGAGAAAAACAACGAGTTAAATAGGAGAGGGGTTGTCAACACACATCGTGTACAGAAGTACTGAGAGCTGCCTCCTCTGATCTCACAATACCGGGCCACGAGGAGCTACTCAGGCATACACCCGGGGAAGTAAAGAGGGGGTGTAGAGGATGAGATAACGAGTTAAATAGGGGGTGACCACATACGTATACCTACACTGAGAGTAGAGGGTTTGGGGGTTTTGGTGTAGTTGGCGCTACAAAAACTCCAATGCCAACAAATTAATAACGGGTCATAAATGGAGAAGGGGGGCGGGGGATAGTACTCACGCACAGCACGTGCTCTTACAACCCAGTGGGGCCTGGGCGAGTAAACATACTCATTAGAGGAATTGATGGCGAGTGCTTGGCAGCTCAGCCATGCAGGCGCTGCATAATAGTTACAGGGGTCCGGAGGGGCGGGGGAAGCGTAATCATCATGGGGCTCCTCGAAATCTGCATGTCTATAACTCTAATGAGGGAAGTTTACTCACTCGCTCAGGTCACCACTTGTCAGATAATCACCCCCCTCCAGAACATTAGCCGCACCTGGGGAGCTTGTAGGAAGTGCTCCAGAGCAAAGCTCCCCGTGGGGGCTCTGAAGGAAGGCGCTATGCTGATGCCCAACACGAAGCGCTTGTAGCCAGTGACACCGCACTAGCTTTAGAAAATAAAGTCATTTTTAAACAAGGAAAAACGCGAGTGCCATCTGTTTCCAATTAACGAGAATGCGATAATTGGAAACAGATGACATTGATGCTCGCTCCCAAGCACCCTAGGCCAGGGAACAAAGGCGGCGGGGCAATCACCCGCCTTGAACCAATTGCGTGCTGTCTTTTTAAGAAAGACGCAAGCACAGGCCTATTGCAGGTTAATAAAAAAAAAAGCACACACACAAGCGTGTGTTTAGCGCTCAAAAGCCCTTACTAAATGCCTCGCAGGGCAGCGCATGCGTGCTGGCTTAGGCGAGACCTAAAAAAGGCCCACCGGGACCGTTTCTAGATATTGCCCACTGTTGGCGGTTGTCCTTCAAAATCCCAGGGAATGGCAGTTTGGCTACACAAGTAGCAAAATGAAGGTGGGGGGCAAGGTTGCAAAAAATGTAAGCTAATTCAGCCACTAAAATACCTGGAAAAAAGTCCTACAACTACCAGAAACATCTCGACATGTGGGCATGCTTTGTGAACTTCGTACGAGCAAAATAACTAAGGCCGGTCATTCATAGTCAATTCTGGTTATGGTAGTTATATGGTGTGAAATAAGAAACCATTACAAATTGTAAAGGAGTTCATATCCGGTAATTGCTCGGGTGGGGTCAGAGTACAGAGAATAAGCTGAATGCAGATGTTGATTTATTCATTTTTGGTATTTCTATCACGCAAACCGAACCACCCGGGCAACGGACAACCATGTATATCAGCTTTAAAAAAAGGAATACATGATCCAAAAATCCAAAAATTGCGACAGGGTATATTAGAGAAGGAGGGAAAGAGGGGTAATAGCAGCATCTGCAACCTGTAAAGGCTTTTCTGAGAGCTAGAGGGGCATCTAGTGTTTTTGGAGATTTGATTCCACCACCTTGGAGCTAGGCAAAAGAAGACCAGGTTTAAAGTATATGGCATACAGAATGCATGACCGAAGACTAAGTAGCTTATGAACACGTGTAAAAAAATAAAAATTCATAGACATATCTGTGCAGGAGGTGAATTGTTAATAGTGCCCATAGAAAATGAGCAGGCAGTAATACTTTAAAAATAAAATGGCAACATATTTGCATGTGTATCATCTTTTATTAATTATCATCCTGCGTGTTCACTTACTATGAGTCTATTTTAATAGAACGCTGATTACAATGCCAATATCAAGAGTTAAAGTCCTCAGCTTCATTACTAACCTACAATGGTAGTACGCCACCTTTGCCCAAATACTAAGTAACTGGTTGACTCTTAGGGCCACATTAGGATGTCGGGCAGTGTTTCCTCCGCCTGACATCGTCTCAGTCAAGGGGCCAACTGACACCCGGGCGGTGGTCCCGACCGACTAATCAGGATGCAACCAAACACTGTTCAGTCGCATGCCTATACATTAAAATGGGAGCATGTATACTGGCCAGAATACATGCTCCCATTGTAAAATAGGATGTGTAATTCATCCCTGCACCTCGTGGCAGGCACCTTCAAGTGCCTGCCACGAGGTGCAGGGATCAACCAGAGGCCATGCACCCATGGGGGCCCTGCTGGAAGTCCCCAAAGTCAAGTTCTGACAACCTTTCTGTGTCTGAAAGGCCGGCACAGAAAGGCTGTCAAAACCAGACATCATGGGCAGAAAGAGCCGCCCTTGAAATTACAGACAGCATTCCAACTGCCGGACGGGCTCTCCGAGCACGTCGGAAGTACCGGTCAGATTCCTTTCCGATCGCATCTATTGTAATGAGGTGGGCGGAAACACTAACAAAGCCAAAGCGGTCGGATTACTTTCCGCCCACCACGTTACGATGCTGTCGAAAGGCTCTGAACAACAGTCAGAGCCTTTTCCGACAGCATCATAATTGGGCCCTTAATTGTAATCAACCACCTCTCAGGCACTCGCACCCAATAAGCATGAGTTATGGAACTCCCAGGGTTTAGAACACATTTTAAAACCAGTCCTTCAAACAAAACCTCACACCCCATCGGTCCCTACTACCGCGGATCAGCTCGGAAAACCCTCCTGCCACCATACTTCTCAGCAGCATTCATTGAATTTCTCTTGTACCCAGCTACACTCCTCACACCACCTATATGTCACTTTCAATGCCTCAATATTTTTTATACTTTTTTAGGCACTGTGAACACCCTATCTATCAGGCTTCTACAATGAGAAGCTCCCTGTGAGTAGCTCTCCTACGTGCAGCCCAGCCTACTAAATTAGAATCTTTTGCTTGGTTGAAAATAATATATGTATACCAAAATTGAAAGGTGAGTTTTTAAGAGGAAATTTAAAGTTGATATTTGAAAGATAAATCACGCAGCATTAGGAGACTTATTACTACTATTATCGCTGTGGCACCGTGGTGCCAAGGGGCATTTCAGGTGTGGCAGTTATGTATTACCCTTGCAAAGGTATTCCAAATTGACAAAGCCTTTTTAGGTTTCGGCTGCACAGCGCTGACGCTGTGCTTGGGAAATCTCCTGTAAACAAAAAAGAAATGCTTGTAAAACAGGCTTACAGCTGGTCCGTTTCTACCATTACATAACACTGATTGGCTCCAACATCACTCTTGTTTCCTAGCTTCTTATTGGTCAGAGCCTTCCCTTCGCCTTCCTCCTGTTGCTTCATGTGTCTCCCTACTATGGACCAAGTAGAGCTTCCTGTCTGTGGCCAGTATCCTTCTACTGGCCGCAGGTTTCTGCGGTTACTCTTTTTTCATTTTTTTTTATTGTTAACGTGCACTCTTTATAGTCTAGAGTGAACGTCTCTGCAATCTGTCTCCCTCCCCTGCCCATCATCCCTTGTGTTGCTTCCCCCTAGCGCAGGCTGCTATGCAACATGACATAATGACTGCATACTTCAAATACATAACTAAAGTGATGACTAAAGCTAAGCTGACTTCTCGTTTACAAGCCGGTTGCAACGGCGGTTCCTGCATGAGGGCGTAGGGGGCGGAGCCCCACCAGTCTCCAGAGGACGGAGAAGGAGATTGACAGGTCTGAGGCTGCAGCACTCACACTGTCCATTTTGGTGGCAGTGCAGCACAGCCCTGTACATACACACGCTGCGCATGCGAGGTGGACGACTTCAATACCGTCCAAATCCCGCATGTGCAGTGTGTGTCTGTGAAGCAGTGGTGAGGGCAAGCAGGCGCTACTTAGTGCAGCAGTTTTGCCAGTACTTTGGTCGAATACGCGGCTCGACCGGATCTATGACGTAACTCATAACATCCTTCGAGGATACCCCCTCCTCCTGTGACTGGGTGACCCTTGTTGCTGTCAGCCTATGAGAATAGGAGGCGGGATTTCCAACACTGCTTCCTTCGGTCTGTGCTGGGTTCCTATTTCCCTCCTTCCTTCAACGAGCTGCATCGGGGCCCCTGAGACACCTCTGGGAGAAACACCGTGACGGTGTCCCTGACCAAGTTAAAACCGGTGAGTACAAGTGCGCCTTGCCTTGTTTTTCAAGGGCCGCCACTGCCACGACTCCCACAACAGGGCGTGGGCGAAGGCGAGCTTTAAAGGGACTAGCGGGAGGAAGGGATGGGCGAGTTGTTGCTGTAAGGGGCAGAACAGGAGGTAAGAGAGGAAGGTAGGGTGTCACTGGATCGGTTCATGGGCTGTATGTGGTAATGTTGGTGCTTCAACGGAGTGCAAGGGGACGCGGTCTAACGGCATTGCATGCTGCTTGCTTGGTGTCCCTAAATGACATCTGGTGAGAGTAGGCTCGGATGGGGGATGCAGTGTTTTGGAGGCGTTTCGAATGGAGGCCCTTTGTGGTCGGTACCTTGGTGGATGAAAGAAAATACTGCGTAGCAATTCCTGGAGGGACTGTTGGAAGTGGTGGGTTGATTGGTGTAACGGGAAATTATGCCCATAGCCCCCAAGAGTAGTAGGATTAAATGGGGGCCCTCCCCTCGGCCTGCTCCAAGTCCCGCTGGTGGGCTCTGACAAAGGGATCCTTTGTATGGGAGGCATTGCAAGGAGACCCATGATGCTTTTAGAAGCATCAGTATTGGTTGGTTGTTTAGAAATGTTTTTACCGTGTCCAGTGGCAACATACTGATCTACAGGCATGAGCATTTGTACATCCAGAGGGCAAAAAATGCACACGAATTTCGCTGATCATTTCCATGATGAGAAGGTTCTCCATAACAATTCATTTTTTTGTCCATAAAGACAGGTCTCAGTCGACGGGGTGGGTAGTGACGCTTCGATCGTTGCCCCCTCTCTCACCAACACTATTCAAGGGCCACATTCAAATAGGATGTGGATTTTCATTCCTGGAGTGACAGTCATGTGTCAATATTGAAGGATAGTGGCTTCACACCGCTACTGTGTCTTTTATTTTTTGCTGACGGGCTGCCGTCTCTGTGGGTATCCGGCTGCAGGGTGGTAACTACAGCCCACTTCGAGTCGTAGTAATTATATCTCTTACTAGCCGTTCGAACATTATGGGTTGCACCGATAGAGTGGAGTGTTCCTGTGAGCACGAAGGCAGTTGTGCATCGTCCACCCAGATCACTTCATGCAATTCAACGCTTAATTGTAATATAGTGTTCACGGTATGCAAGAATTGTTTGTCGTCTTGGTAAGTCTTTGGACATTTTAGGTTGACTTTTGGTGGCCTTTGTTGTGTAATCTTGACAGTAATTGCATTGGAATGGGGGCCGATTGTCCCGCTTCTTGACGTTTCGGAGGACTTAGGCAGCAAAGCAGGGCTAGCTATTCACAATTAGAAACGGCAAGAACTGCTATATAAAACGTTATATAAATGTGAATGTGCAGCTGCAGGCCCGGATACTAGATTGTTCAGGCGGCAAATGGCCATACAGTCGAGTTCTAAACGTGTCCTCACTACATGGCCAAATGCTGCGATCCTGGGCAAATCCCTTATCATCCAGTTCGTCTTAGGTAAGCCATGCTACTTGCTTGCGCGGTGCAGGATGAAAACACCACCCCCTCCCCATTCTGAATATGTAAAACAGAGCCCCATTGCATATTAATTCGAAAAGAGACAGTCGTATTACCCGCATTTCAATATGATCTCCTAGGACCATCGAACCCACCTCATGGCAGTCAGGCTCACTCGCCACCGAGCACTCGTCCCAAACTTTTACGCCTCACTACTTTCAAATGCCACCAGCCGCCACTGGCCGGTTGAGAAGTGGGCCCAGTGTTGCATCTGGATACAGCGTACAATCCTCGGCATGTCTCTGAAAGTCCCATTACAGCCAGAGCATGGAGACGCAGGACCCCAGTAGATAAGCTGTTGCTTGATTGGTGTATTAGGATCACAAAGGGATAAGAGGGCTAAGTAAGGCGGAAAAAGGGAGAAATTGGAACCCACTGCGCATGCGTGGTTCCTTCCGTGCCAGCATAAGTGGTACAAATAAAAGCAAGCATTGACAAAGCCAAAAGGTTGCACACATGCAAGATCTATTGGCTTTGCCTTTTTTTTTTTTACATGTTGCACAGCAGTGCAAGCTGCTATGGCGACATGACGAAGTAAAAAATAAAATAAATAAAAGCTGTATGACGAAGTGAACGTTGGCTGCATGATAGCGCTTTATTTGCACTTCAAGCCATGTTGCACCGCAGCTCATGCTTCTGAGCAACTTCCAAAACAAAAAACACTGATAAACCCAAAAGATCTCGCATAGGCGAAACCTAATGGCTTTGCCAATGCTTGTTTACATTACTGCTGGCAACCATGTACTGAAGTGATTATCATGGATAGTAATCTCCCATAGGCGGCGCACAAATGTAACCTTGTATGATGTGTAAAATACTTATAATATTAGTAGCTCAGGATGATTTCTATTGTACGTACATAGTTCTTGTTAGTGAAAAATTGTAGGCCCCCTGCTTAATATGATATATCGAACTATATATTATGTAGCTGAATAATAAATAGCACCATCTCACAAGTAACCAAAAAATGTCTAAGAAGCACTGGCAGATCTGAAATCGATCAATTTTACCATGCAAAAAAAAAAAGAAAAAATCTAGTACCTTACTGAAGCTTAAGAGATAATTTAAACGGAGACCTCTTTTGTAATGGCGAGTCTCTGAAAATCTCTAAACTGAGCATTGTAAAGCAGGGAATTACATGCTTTAATAAGAGTAATGGATTTTTCAGTGTTATAAGAAAATCTAGGAATATCCTGATAGGACACCAAAGATGAAAAACATTGCAGACCCCTGGTGCTGAAGACTGCACTGGCACTTATCACTACTGGCAAACACTCCAAAAGGCATGACGAGGGCCAAGAGCTGGCTGCGGTTTCACAGTGGATCCCGACCACAAGATGTTCCACCTGCCTTCTCACATAATTATATTCCTTTATACAAATGGTTAACGTTTTTAATTGTAATAGATCAGAACTAACAACTTTTTCCAATGGGGGGGGGGGGAGGGGGGGTTCTATATTACTATAACAAGTGATCCTTAACTGCACAATCCTTTCTGGGTTATTTAAGAAAATATTTATATTGCCACATAACTATTATAACCAGAATCTAAAATTAGCTAAGGTTCAGGAAAATCAGAAACGTAGGCTGTTAAATCCGTTACACACAGTAATACACGTTTCTAAAAAAACAAACATTGTGCTGTGTAGAAAACCTACCACCGCGGTATTGGTGGTTGTTGAAGTGGAAGCAAAAACATAAAACAATGTCAGCAATTAGCTGTTTTTCCTTGCTCAATTTAGACCTCTCTCCATCACTGGGTGGATAGCATTATTGCCCATCTGCTTTGGTCTTTACCAGTCGTTGAAGGCTACCACCCTGCTTGCAGAATGAGCCTTTAACTGGAGCAGATGGCCTATAATGGTAAGGTAGCTCAGTGCAGCCCAGGTAAATAGCACAGTGGATATTAGGTTAAAAAAAAAAATCTGTAAGATGGCTCCGCTAATAAACTCCAAGTCCGCAAACTGAATTAACTTTTAGGCAGTCGATACAATAGCTCAGAAAACAACAAATGAAACAGCTGGTCAGATAGTTTAGTGAGGTAAGCACACAGTGTACGACTTGATGCCTTCTGATGATGAAAAGCACTACTTAAGGAAGGTGCTTTGGTGTTTTTATTCTGCAGAGTTCAAAAGATGCAGCGGGTACCACATTAATCTTCCTATTGCCCTCAGCAGTAGCAGAGGCCAGCCTCACTATCTTCTATGATTTTCATGAGAAAACACAGAATGGTTGAAATTCTTTGGTATTGACATGGTGGCTCCAAATATGCGAGGAAGCGATAGAGCACAAATACTCAGACGATTGAAAACACGATACATCATAAGACTCCGCAATAAAAAGCCTTATGGACTCAACGAGGATGAAGAGCTTTCAGTCTATATTGGGTGAACACTTGTACATTTATTTGCATTCTGTCACCTTATATTAGGATTTTAAGAAGGACTGGCCTGGCTCTGAGATGCACTTTGATCCAAAAAATTATTTCACTGATTTATAAAAATCAACTACGATCACGAATCCACTGGAGCGTGTAAATACTAATATCTTGCCGTTAATAGCACTGTGCTAATCTAGGTTTAACAACTCTGCTAGAAAAACAGGCAGCAGATTTTGGAGTGTTGTTGTTGTGGAGTGTTCCATATTAAGGAGGTCCTCTCCACCTGAATCTAGGGAACTACCCAGAGTTTCCTGTTCTTTTTTGAAGAGAGAGAGAGTGTGTGTGTGTGTACACATTTTTTATTGCAAACATATGGCACAAAAATAATAATGGCTGCCACCTAACAGGGGCCACCATGTGCTTGCAATAAAAACGTTAAATTAACAAAATATTCATGAATGTGATTGTTTTGTTTTACCAGTGGTTTGAAAGAGAAAAACAGAAAAGCCTTTCAGTTGTGCCATGCACTTTAGTATTTTTATGAAATAATTTGTCTGATAGCAACATGTAGAAGTCATCATCATCAAACCAAGCACTCAACTTGCAGGCAGCTACAATGTCACAATTTCACTTAAACACTTTAAAACAGAAACTTTAAAAAGGAGTCAGGAAATAATTGCCATCTAATGGGGCACCTGACATGAAAGGCATATAGACATTTTTAAAGAGAATATATAAAAATAATATTAAAAAAGCACTCCTTGAAAATAGATGTCACTTAAGATATAACACACGTTTTTAATTGGACATGGACCAATGTGCACCCGCTTTGCGCACTCAAAGTGAAGGGACCCAAAGTGGGCTGACCATCGTCCCATACTGTAAGCTTCAGGGGGCGGAATCAAAATGTGAATGACAATTCAACAGATGAATGGAAGAATCCGCTGACGAAAACCCCCTGCAGGTATGTATATTATGTGTGAATTATTTGGAAGACGATAGTCAGGCGAGATCGCAAAAGATGCTGCAAAGACCAAATCAAAGGGAAAAAAAGATATAACATATGTAGGGCTGGGCAAAATGGCATCATTATTATTTCCCAAAATCAAATGAACATTTTCCAAAATTACATTTTTGTGCAGAAATGAGCTTTGCCGCAAGGATGTTTTAACGCAAGATGAATAGTGCAAACGTTTGAGAAATTTCACAAATTTCGCTGAAACAAATGCAGCAATTTTGCAAAGTTCACCTGAATAATTGAAAATCCACCCAGGTGAACTTTTTTTGTAAAGCAAAACTCGATGTATTTGACAACTCCTAGGCACAGGGAGTTTGTAGGTTAGACACGTGATTTTTATGAAGTAATCGCCTGCACTCCTGATTATGTGATACAACTAACGTCATATACCTTCTAAAATGCCCATGTGGCAAAGTTTATGTGGGGAAGACTGAGCGAAAAATTAAAACGCGGATAAATGAACACAAATCTAACGTAAGAACAAAGAACATGAAATCAGTGGTTGCTACGCACAACAGCACAATATATCGCAACTAAAATTCTTAATATTGGAAACCGTCCAAAAGATGGATGGAAGAGACAACAATAAACATCTTTTGCGACGAGAAAACTTCTGGATCATGAAGCTGCAATCATACAAGCCATATGGGCTCAATGATCGTATTGAATATGCATGTTATCTTTAATGTAGAAAGCGCATTTCATGTCCTCTTGAGTTCTGTTTGCTGGTACCTTTATATGTTGATGGAGCAATCTAAATACATTCATGCTTCATTAGGTAATAGTATTGCTTCACTACACATGAACACGTATATATGGCCGTCGTCTTACCTAAATAGCCCATCATTTATGCCTAGTAGGTAAGGACATCGCACACTAGAGTAGTCAGTTTTCAATATTAATTATACCTCGCATGAACTCGGTGGACCGCGAGCAGAAATTAGAACAGGCTGTTTTTGATATTTACCAAGCTTCACTGAAACCTTGGTAACCGCGAACGACGTGCAGACATCTGATTCGTTATAAGAACCAATCAGAAGTACGGGTTCTCCAAACACGGAAATGCGGAGGATTAATACTACGCGCGAACGCTACGACGGAGACGTCGGTATCTGACAACCTACAGAAAAATAAGTACGCTGATTTTCAGTGATTATATAAGCTTGTTATAACGTGTTTAGATTACTCCCAGAATTCTAATCGCTGTCACTTCTATTTAGGACGGCGCAACATGTTGAACGCTTAGTATCATGAGTAAACTATTTAAGCTTATGGCATTTGGACACAAGTTAACATGCAGATACACTTGACGAATCCACATGTCACTATAATAACGTAAAACGCACCATATTATACTACAGGTCGACCGAAGCAACATTCACGGCTGTACCACAGGGTGATTGACTGGGGAATAGATTGTTCATGAGTTTAGATTAAATTTAACAGTGTACATAAATATAATGTGACTGTCATGGCTGGTTATTGAAGTATATGTAACTGGGATAACACAATGCATAATATCTCACGAAAAGTATGTGTGCTATGATTTTTTGTAGTGATGCTCCCTGAAGAAGGGCGAGTAGCCCGAAATGCATAGGACCTACAAAGATGCAATGATATAAATTCAGGAAGCTACATAAATGAATTGAAATGAAGAGAATTTCAATGAAGTGAGAACGAAAGTAGAAATAAAGAAATACTTCAAAAATCTATTTTCTGCTGTGAAACTTTTTTAAGTCCTGACATCAGGAATACCGGAGTGCCCATGGGGATGCAACAAATTTAGAAGCACAATTAAGCATTCTTTACTGAGATGTCTCAAGGACGGAAGACGCCACCCAGGGAGCACCCGAAAAAAATCCAAACATTGATATACAAAAATTCAAAAAACTACAGAGGTAGTGCGCAGGCTACGATTTCTTTAAAGTAATTACCTGCACGCCATAAAACGATAATCTTGTTTTTTTCTCGAGAAATAATTAGCTAAAAGGTCTTGAAAGATACGGAGATATTTAGATAATGAAAGAAAATCCACTTTAATTTATTAGAGTGCTCTCTTGGAAGGGAACCAAATAGCTACAGCACCATAAATCAAGATGCTGCTAGACAGCGCATGAAAGGCTCAGAGCGTATGGGTGCCAGCGTCTTCATATTTTTGAAATAATATTGACCAAAGAGAACAAGTAATCAAAGGGAGTGTTCTTTCCTGTACATAGAGATGACTTCATAAATGTAATTACACGTTCCAATCACTGCCTAGCTGCAGCCCATAACCCCTGTCTCAGCCTTCATCAGTCACATTCCATTCCACGCTGGTGATGCAGACATATTCCCTCAGAAGACGTCACCGTCAACCTATCCCTCCTCGTTGGTTCTCCACCTCATAGTGACTGCCTGACCCAAGAAAGCCCTCACTAGTCTCAACAGAACATGAGCTGGAACTCCAACGTGACTAATTCATCACTATCTTTGACTCGCTCCGTTCTAGTGGGGCAGGGATAAAACCCAACAAGAATTGACGATACCAATAGGTCTGCTTTATTGATGAAAGTGCCTTTTGTGTCATGTATGGGTTTAGGGCGGCACTCAATAAGTAATCATACATGCACTCTGTCACTCATGTTTGCACTCATGCATCCATTCATCCATCCATCCATCCACTGACTTGTTCTAACGTTCACTCTGACACAATCGCAATAAAGCACACACATGTAAAAACATATGCAAGGTAAATGAAAAGAATATATTTAGAAAAAAAGAAAGCATGCTGCAGACTAAATACAGAAAGGATATGCTTGCAATAATGAAAATAAACATAGCAGCGGGAGTCCATCTTGCAGAGGTATTGAAAATTGCCTATGGTTGTTTTTAAGTTCTAGCATGGCTGCCACATTTAGAACCAACGTGCTGGCCATCCTGGAACGGTGAAAAATAGATATATTAGTGCCAACGGCATTTCCGCAATGGTATTGTGGTCTAGAGGTAGTGGCCACGTGGGATAAGGCTCTCTGCAGATGAAATGAGCGGTAAGCAAGCAACCCATCAGCACTACCTGGAGAGCCTAAGTATTCTCTTAATGAACATTAAAATAAAAAGAGAAGCAAGGAAATGAAAATGAACTATAAAAGGAGAACATTGAAAGGCTGGCCAACCAGCCCCACACCGAAGGACACTCATTTTCAGGTAGATATAAACGAGATCAGAAAATGCCTTTATTCACAGAGCAAAAGAGCCAACGACTGATGTGGATTGGACTATTACCCTGGGCCTATGCAGTACACTGTCATGGATGGATCAGAGTGTAAATGACACTCAGACAGACCAATGGCAGAACAGAGCTGACCCAAAGGCCCTCTATGCATCTATATGCAACAATATTTATATATTTATTTATTTATATTATTTATTTATTTATAAAGTTTTATATAGCACGAACAAGATCCCGAAGGATATCAGAGCGCTTTACAATAGGATGGTAGGGAGGACATAAATGCAATAACGAACATCGAGTGGGAAAAGGAAAGTAATGCAATAAACAGGTGTGAGCAGGCAACGAGGGGGGGTAATAATAAGCAGTAAAGAGGAGCCATGTCAAATGGAGGTCTCATGGTAGCAGGAACAATGACACAGAGCAAGTGGGCCTAGCTCTCTTAAGGTAAGAATTTGCTCATTAGGAATCTTTTAGCTTTCATATTGAACGCCGTCGTCGGGTAGAGGCTGCGTACTTCTGGCGGAAGAGTTCCATATCCTTGGGGCAGCACCGGAGAAGGCTCGGTGATAAGTTCTCTTTTTGCTAAGGGTGAGTGATTTCAAGAGGAAAGTAGTGGCGTTTCTTGATGCTCTCTCCCCACAAAATAGTTCAAGTTGTTTGCGCCAGGTACCTGGGAGTATTGAAGTGAAGGGCTTTGTGCGCCAGAACGGCAATCTTTAGCTGAATTCGTGCTTCGTAGGGTAGCCATTTGAGAGATTTTAGGACGGGGGGTATGTGCTCATTTTGTTTGGTGCCTGTAACAAGTCTAGTCACAGTGTTCAGTGAGGCCCTTAGTGGAGCCAGGGCATATTTGGGAAGGCCACAGAGGGTAGCACTGCCATAGTCTAGCCTTGGCAAGACAAGCATTTGGACCACCTGCTTGAAATCACTTTGTGGCAGGAAAGGTTTGATATTTCTGAGAGTTATCATCAGCCAATAGGCCTCGCTTTTGGGACCTTATAAGTATTTAGTTATGCAACTGTTGCATGGCTAAACACTTATAAGGTCCCAAAGGCGAGACC
Organism: Triturus cristatus; assembly: GCF_964204655.1. Lineage (NCBI taxonomy): Eukaryota > Metazoa > Chordata > Amphibia > Caudata > Salamandridae > Triturus > Triturus cristatus. Next base: position 816,443,918 of record NC_140586.1, read on the forward strand.
TATTGGCTATGCCAATGCTTGTTTTGTATTTGGTACCAGTTGCCCCACTGCTGCAGCGTGCCTATGTGCGATGTTAAGTTTGTAGAGTTCCACAAGAGAGAGAGAGAGAATGAGAGAGAGAGTGAAGTTGTGTAGTGGTAATATGTGGTATGTCAGTGACATACTTTTGAATGTTGCTTCCTAGAATGACTACTTATCCGTGCTCAAAATGGGGAGGGAAAAAGGAAGGCTGAGTGCATAGGAAAAGGGAAGAGAGGCAGCAAGGGAGAAAGGATGTCAGAATGTATGTGAGAAAGAAACACAGAGAGGAACACGATGGCTTTAGAATAAGGCTGGGCATGTTCAGAGAAGAGTGAGTTTTACAGTTAGAGGAGTGTGCAAGGAAGGCAGGGGAAAATCAAAAGCTAACAGATGCTTTCTGACTCACACAATAGGAGAAAGGGCCCGGGCACCCCGACCTCCTTCCCTGTGGTGCCCACAAGGTGCCCTTGTGGTGACTCCAGGCACAATTTGCGTCATCACAGGTGAGCTTGTTCAAAAAGCCATTACACAGAATATGCATAGCACTCGGAGACAAGAGATTCACAGGGGTGGGGGAGTAACAGGGGGGATGGTGCAGGGATGACCTCCTAAAGGGCTGCTGTCACGGGGTGCTTTGGGTCGGTTGGCAGATTTCTACACACATATTTCAGTCAATATAAATTTCTTCAATGTCTACAATCTTCGATGTACTGCTGTATAAACATGGATTTATGCCCCCAGGTGGGCATTAAGTTTGTGTAACAGCCCACCCCTCTTTGCAATAATAACCTCATTAAATTTCGGTCAAGTGTGTCTAGATACGAAGATCAGGAATAATGCGCTTTAAAAGCACTCTGCTCCTCTAAGCGCTATAAGGAACTTGTGTTTGGGGAAGACAAAGTACCGTACTCGAGCTCCTGGTGCTCGTGAAATTAAAGCAGACTGATGGGGGATGGCGGCAATGTGTAGGGGGTGATTAGATTTGAGTAGAAGGGGTGAGGGGCTGTTGGGCAGGTTTTTGGTGTCTATCTGGGCCATTAATTCTCTGGGCTTGGAGTGAGTTTCCAGTGGCTCAATAAAGCAGATTATTGTCGCCCCTAAGAGAGAAAGCAGCTCCCTAAGAAAAGACAGTCGCCCCACCTTAACCACACCAGAGTTTGCCTGGGCTTAGCTGAATCTGCCATAAAGCGCTATACCCCTCCAGAGGCCACGGCCTGTGGCCCCCCAGGCAAAGTTACCCTTTTATATTCAGAAATGTGGCTTGTAAAGACTGTGTGATACAAATGTGCGCACACAGAGACACACAAAGTGTCACATACACCAACACTAAACAAGAATGTCAGAAGCGATCAAGCCATCCGGGAAAAGGCAGAGAGGATGGGTGAGAAGCGGGCTGTGCTAGGACCCAGACATCAGCGTGCAAAGGTGAAAGACACTGTATTGCTGGCTACAATGGTTTCTACATACTTGCTGTGGTGCCATGCGTGGTGCAATAAACCGACATGCAGCGTCTCTGCGCTGCAGTTATGATCATTGTTCCCAGTAAGGTGCGCGCCTGGGCGCGCGCGCACGTCTGTTCTTCCGAGCGCGCAGTGCTGTGAGTGAAGCGTGCACCCACTGCACATCGCGGGAGAGAAATTGCGCCGCTCGCATTTTAAAAGCGGGAGAGAAATCGCACCGCCACTTTTAAAATGCGAATGGTGCGAAAAATGGTAATTTCCTGGTTGTGTCTGCTCCTGCACTTGCTGCATTAACTTCTTAATGAAGCGCAGCTGGGGGCTGTTTGAGGGCCTTTGTGAAAATATTTGTTAAATGCAGCCCTGTCAGGCGCTGCAATTAACAAATATTTTCACAATGGCCCACAATCAGTCTGCAGCCTCCCTCCTTTAAGAGGAGAAATGCAGCAAGTCCAAAAGCCTATAAAACTGTCGACTTAATGGGTTGAACTGACGTTTTGCACTGTAAGGGGCACGGTTGAGTGGCTGCGGACCTGCCACTGTTCCCGGTGCACTCTGCTGGCTCAGATGTGACCGGAAGGAAGTGCTTTGGAAGTAACCCTGATAGGTATTCATCACCTGCTGTTACAATACAGCTCATTTTCCAAAGCCACGTTCCAGCCCTGGATTCACAACAACCCGTTTTACTGTTAAAATCTCACAACTGCACGGTGATGGACACGTTTCAATATTAAATGTTTCTGCACGTGACCTTTTCCAGTGGCATCCCCAACTCTTGGCGGTCATCGCATAAGAGAGAATCCTAATTTGTATTCATTTGTTTGTGTTTTTTCTACAGCTCGGACTGCATCCTGTAAGTGACCGGACAGTGCAAGTAATCTGGTCTAAAAAGCAGGCCCACATGAAAGAGCTCCTAAATTATGAAATAACATTCCACACCTCCCACAAGAAGTATAGATAGATAGGGAGCAAGAAGACCCAGCAAACCTCCCTCCAGCGGACCCCTAGGCAGTAAGGCAGATGGGTATGAATGGGAAGACATCTGTCTTCACTTATCTGGCTTCTAGCCCCACCTACAATTAAATTTAGCCCAGATTACTTAGTGGCTGAAACAACGTATATAGTTCATCCATCTCATACAGTACCTTTGTATACCAATGTAGCAAGCCTGCACTTAATTGGGGTGACTCGGGCCATTTTAGCTTCATATTTAATGAATATGTCAAGGGCACTGCATAAATGTTTTGCAGAGGTGTTGTTGCTGCTGACTGGTCCTCACAGGCTCCAGTGACCTTTGGTAGCCCGTTCCACTTCGTCCAGCCAGTGCTATCCAGTAATGAGTGGCAAAGGCTGAAAGAAGTGAAGCAGGACGGGAAAGGTCACTAGAGTGTGTAATAAAGTTGTCAAGTGCAGAAGTGTCTCTGCTGATTCTCACTGTAATAAAATGAATCAGTCAAGTCATGTTTTGTATAATGAAAAGGGGCGTGAGTGGTTCAGTTACGCAAGCTAGGGAGGAAGTGGTTGGCACGAGTGGTAGAAGTTGGCGCTGGCATTTTAAAAAATAAGCATTTGCAATGCAATCCGTCTCGCATTGGTTAAAGTTAGAGCTATTGACGTTGTAATTGAAAAGGTTTTTGACTTTTGTGGTTGGTAAACATTTAACATTGCTGGTAAAGCTACTCAATGCCTCCACGGCATTCAAAACGAACTCAGCGTTAACTACAGCAACTCTTTTCTATGAACAATGCTAAATACGAGTCAGAAATCCTACAGAGCATCCTGTGGTACAACACAGAACTGAAGCTTGTTTTTGTACGAGCCGTATCTCCTGGAGCTTTTTTTATTGCTATTGGAAGGGTGGATGTTACCATTTTCAGTATCCAAAAACAGTTATTCTAAAGTTTATAATTCATTTTTCTGATGTTAGCTAAATAAAATATGGGTAATATTTGTAAATAGTTAATCGCTACTGTGCGTGCTTGAACCTGAAGATGCATGACTGCGTCAGCCAGTGCTTGAATCTGACAAGGCATGACTGCGTCAGCCAGTGCTTGAACCTGACAAGGCATGACTGCGTCAGCCAGTGCTTGAACCTGACAAGGCATGACTGCGTCAGCCAGTGCTTGAACCTGACAAGGCATGACTGCGTCAGCCAGTGCTTGAACCGGACAAGGCATGACTGCGTCAGCCAGTGCTTGAACCTGACAAGGCATGACTGCGTCAGCCAGTGCTTGAACCTGACAAGGCATGACTGCGTCAGCCAGTGCTTGAACCTGACAAGGCATGACTGCAACAGCCAGTGCTTGAACCGACAAGGAATGACTGCGTCAGCCAGTGCTTGAACCTGACAAGGCATGACTGCGTCAGCCAGTGCTTGAACCGACAAGGAATGACTGCGTCAGCCAGTGCTTGAACCTGACAAGGCATGACTGCGTCAGCCAGTGCTTGAACCGACAAGGCAGGACTGCGTCAGCCAGTTCTTGAACCTGACAATGCATGACTGCTTCAGCCAGTTCTTGAATCTTCCAATGCATGACTGCTTCAGCCAGTTCTTGAATCTGCCAATTCCAGAATTAGCGACGGCTGGCTTCAGTGATCCTTGGATGAGTGTGAGACATACACTGTACTGTGTGCTGAGCTTTGGGATTTGATTTTGACTTTCAAATGGTGCCGGCTAAGACACGTAAGGGCCGAGGTAAGGTAGTCAAACTTTCAGGTGCCTGTCAGAAGTTGAAAGTGCATGCGCAGAACCGCTCTTTCTTACTTAGGTTTTTTTTTTTTAATCAAACATCATACCTAAAATGCAGACACGGATAACAGATATTAAGAAAAATCCACGTTTGTTCAAGTGGGGCCTGCTTCAGCTTTCATACTATCTGCCAAATTGTTGCTGAACGGGCCCATTCATTAGATCCGGCTCTAATCTGTTGCAATATTGTGCGCATGTTACTGCCATTTCACGACAAGTGCCTGCATATGTATCAGCTTTTCTTGAACTTTTGGGGCGGAAGCCTACATCTATATTTTACCCGGCCTAAGCTTCATTAGTCATAGCTGCACAACACCTCTGCTCCAAATCCTAACATCAATGTTTGGGCTGTGCTGTCTATTTCCACAGAAACTATTCTCACCTGTCTCAGCAATTGTTGTACAGTATCGGTGATCAGGACAGTTACAAGCTATTTATATGAAACTGGCTAAATCGTACCTACACAACTATGCCAAATACCACGCATCAGGCGTTCGACTGAGTAGTTTTAGAAATACAACACTACGAAGCTCTGGCTGCCAGCTATTACATATGTGGGACTGTTTGCACCTCAGCTTGAGGCATGCCTAATGCCCGGAGCTTACTTGCCAGTCAGCTGACTGTGTTGCCAGAGACGTTTTAAGGGATGGACAAAGTCAGGGGGCCTCCTGATAGAGCCAGCTCTGTTCTACATAAGGTCTTTCCATGATGCCCTTTAATAATTCTTAATCAGATTATCTGAATACTGTTTCCCATCAATTCATTTTTAATGTGAGAGTCTACTATATACATTTTGCAGAGAAATGTTGTATTTATGTTTGATGCAACATCCATAAAAAATGTTTCTTTTAGATCGAAACAGGATCTCAGAAATGCGAGGATGTCACAGTGATTATTTGCAGTAGTATTAGGGAGTTTCTACTGTGTTACAATATTGGAAAAATACATCACTATCCCTGAATATTAACTATAAACACATTTGGAATTTGAACCAGTGTTTCTGTGCACTGTTTGTGATCTGGCCAAAAGGACATGAAAAAGCTGAAACTGGATCATAAATTCAAAGCTGATCCGCACAGAGGCCCCCAAAATACGTTTGGCCTAGGGTGGTCAAAGTCCTTAAGATGTCCCTGAGCCGCCGTTGTGTTAGTTAGGAAAGAAGAGGTTCACTAGCACTGTGGAATGAGTCTGGTTGCCTCGGTTTCCTAATATAGATTAGTGTAGCTTTTTCGTGGTTGTAGATGCTCTGCACTTTCTCATTTCGAACATGACACAACCATTGTACTACAGTCGCCAATACAAAGGTCATCCCCCTGGCTGGACTGGCCGAAGCAGGCATCGGGGGTTTGCCTGGGAGGCTGGAAGGGTGGGGGTCTGTTTTGGAGCAGTGGGGGCCAGTTTTGTTACTGGAGGCAGATTTGCAGCAATGCTGCAATATCGACCCTCAGTAACAAAAGCACCAGTGCTGGGGACCGGTTTTAAACTGTGGGGCTTGACACTTGCCCCCACCCCTGGTGATTGGGAGCCATTGCGGCAAAATTGTCAGGGCTACATTGGGTTCCCAGTCAGGCTCTGCCTGCCCCATCAAACAGGCCTCCTCCTAAGTCAGTTATCTGCATAATAAAGCAGAAACGCTAAGGCAGAACCACTGTCGCTGCACCAACACACGCGGTCGAGTTCTTGGCGCACATTGCCTTGGCTGGAGCGCACAGAGACATCACACTGCCACACACAAGAGTAAAAAAAATAGAGGGAACATTGGTTATGATGTACACGGATATCATAAGGGTATCATAGCAATATATACAGTTGCGCTAGCAGAAAAACAGAAATATCCCCATGCTTAAAGACGAAGCTTGGCGGCCGTCGCGCTGACTGTAATAACGAGTGATGTGTGCGTGTTGCCATTGTAAAACTGAAAGCGCGCAAGGCGTGCTGAAAATAACAAGCTCTTTAAAAAAACAGCGAGACGCAAGTGCGAACATGCCGGGATATCCAATCCACCTCATACGTCAGAGAAAGGACTTTATAAGCAAGCACTGTAAATGCAATAGGACTCGCATTTACGCAAGACCTATTGCATTAGAATAGGCAGTTCGGGTAGGAAGAAGGCACAAACAGGAGTGGGGGGGCTGGTGTGGTCTGAGAAGTCATGGACTGCGAGAGGGGAGGGGGGAAGGCAGGGGAAGAAAAATACTGTTGGAAGTAAAGGGGCCGGTAGCCGTGGAAGGATACAAATGATGAATGAGGAGGGACTACCAAGCCTCAAACCAATCGGAAGGTAGCATTTAAGACAAAAGCCAATGGGCAGAGAGTGGCCGGAGCTTCCACGAAGCTTCCACATTACAGTATACACTGCATGCTTAGCAAAGCGTTGGCAGCTCATTTGCGCTGCAACGAGACCTAAAAAATATAGCAAGGCGGAGACTGTAACAGCAAGGGGATTGTACGACCAAGACATTACAAACACAAGGAGATGATGGACGGAGAACTGTAACTTTTCCGACACTCACCCCCAGTCACAGATCTGGGTCGAATCCATCATCATTCTTTAGCTCACTTCACCACCCCAGTTCATAGCCAGCCATATGCAAATCAGTCTTGACCCTGTGCCTCATGGGAACAGTCCAGACCGAATTGCCAAGCCAGGTCTTCCCTGGACCAAAATCAAGCATCCTGGCACCGGTTTGGGGGTAACACCCCTCATAAGCCCGGCTAGCTTGAATCCGGTGGCAAAGTGAGCAAAGGACCCACATCTGGGCATACTCTACCAACTTAGGGCGAACAAAGCAAATACAAGGAGATGGACGGAGCACTGGAACTTTTTAGACACTCACCCCTGGTCACAGATCTGTGTTGAATCCATCATCGTTCTTTAGCTCACTTTGCCACCCCAGTTCCGACCCAGCCATATGCAAATCAGTCTTGATCCTGTGCCTCATGGGATCAGTCCAGACCGAACTGCCAAACCAGGTCTTCCCTGCACTGGAATCATGCATCTTGGGATCGGTTTCAGGGTAACACCCCTCATCAGCCTGGCTAGCTTGAATCCAGTGGCAAAGTGAGCAAGGGACCCACATCTGGGCATATCCTGCCGACTGAGGGCGAACAAAGCAAGCACAAGGAGATGATGGACAGTACAATGAAACCAGACTGAAAGTCCCCATTATGGTTAAATGTCAGTCACTAAAACATTTGAGGAAAGCTGGAGAAATTTGTTAGCGGAAAACAGATTTGGTATGCAATCCACAATCTATATTAATAGTTAAACAATCATGAAAACAATCTTTTAGAAATTTATGGAAATGTATGTAAAAAGGCAGAAACGGATAGGCAAAATATGTCAAAACAAAAGGGTAAAAAGACTGGTAAAAATAAATGGTGTTTGCAAATGTCAATTTCTGTTCCTCCTGCGACTCAATGAACAACAGGAGCAGCAGAGATGTAGGGAAAACAGAATCGCACCCGGTCCTTGGGCGCCTAGGTCTGCATGTCAGCCACCAGAATACATCTCATTCACTATTGCTATGTCAACAGTGCATGACTAGGTTTGAGAGCAATCCTCTTCCACGGCATCTAATGGATTGAGAGAAGAGATGCAAAGAGGCCAGCTGGTGTCTCTTCTGGATAGATAAATTCAGAAATAAGGGGAAGTAGAGGTAAAAGTTAGGTTCACCCTCCACAAATATATCTAGCAAAAAAGACTATCTAAACAGGTCAGATAGACAGGAACCTAACTGGGAAAAAGCAGAAGGTGTAGGAAACAATTTGATCCTTGAAGACACCGTTATCCGAAAGAGAAGTATTATCTTTTTCTATAGTCCCCTCACTCACCAGGGTTTCCCCACGGTGACATGCTTCATCATAGGGGTCCTCCCAGTCCTCTACGGACTGAGGCGTGCTGCGACTTGCGGTGTTACGTAGGAGCACTGAGAATTTGGGTAAACTATGTGTGGTGTAAGTGAAGTGGTGGAGTGGGAAAATTAAAATAATCAGCTAGTGGGCTACAGAATAAACTTTATTGGTGCTCTAAGCTGAAAAAATTAAAAACGGGGTAATATGACAAGGGACCCTAACTATGATGGAAAGGTGTGCCTAGCATATTATGAAGTCAACTAGTTTCGAGCTCCCCAGCTCTTCGTCAGGACTACACTGGGACCAGCCCAGTGTCGAGAAACTTGCCACTCCTAGTCAACCTTAATAAGGTGAGATAAGTGTGATGCCACAATAGTAAGGCATGCGTTTTAAAATATATATACATACGTTATGTACGTTGGTATAATGATCTGTAAATCACAAAATCACAGTTAATGGCGAGAAAAATTATATATACATATATATGCGCATAGTGTAATACATAGTAGTAGCTGAAGATGTGAACACACTACACACAGGTGAATGCACACTTCCATGACTGGCGTGCCGCTAAGTGAAAAAAGGAAGAAATGCAATTATTCACTCCATGCCGGCGTAGTGATGGAAAAGTTGTGCTGGAATTAAATAAATAATTAGGTCTGACTAAACACACACAGTAACATACAACATACAACATGTAACCTACTTAAGAAAAAGCAACACTGTGCCTCATGGTCACTGGAGGGGATGCGGGGATCTCGTACATCTAATGGACGAAGGGAATCGAGATCGTTAGAAAGAAACGGCGTGTTCCGTCATGACGGATCGCCTAGCGTGGTGTGGGGGGGTAAGAGAATGGTTTCCACGCTTCCTTCAGGAGGTGAGAATGGCAGTACTTACTTGTACGTTGAACCCCACATGCTTCTGACACCTACTGAAAGCCAAACCTCTCGGACCGCATTCTGGCGTGTCCTCGTAGCCGCAATGTTTTTATGTGCTGGCGGGCGTGTCACGAGGTTAAAAATAGAAGAGGGCAAGTTCCAGCGCCGATGTGCAAGTGGATCCGCCATCTTGGAAAGGGGTAAGACAAGAGTTTGTGATACTATTAAGCATCCAAATATGTTTCTGTGTGGGCTCAATGTTCCTGCCAGGGTATGCGATCACTCACAGCTAGATGGGGAATGAGAGCGAAAGATGGTGCGATATGGGGCCGCACTAAGATGAGGCTCATATTGGGAAGAAAAACGAACTTAAATGAAAGACCTGTTCAGACCCGGGTCAGTTGGGTCGGCTAGGATGGAAGCCGCCATGTTGGAAAGGGAAAGGGAACAGGATGAATGGTCATGAAGAACTACTGCTAATTAAGCGCTGAAGACAATACGCTAAGGGGCCGTAAAGAGAATATTGATAGTGGCCACAAATGAGACACAGATTGAGGGAATGAGGGAGGGATAATGGCTAATGGAATAACGTGAATGGATAACAACGTGCTAGATGATTTATCAAGTAAAACTTGATGAAAAAAGGAAGGCTAGATCAGCAAATGTTCCAGTGATTGTTGTTTAAGTGAACTGGCCCCAGGGTATGTCATCATTGAGACCCCTGTCGTCCGAACATAGCTTGAACACCCAACGTTGTTCCTTCTCATGTAGCTGTTTCTCTATGTTGCGATGATTCTTGATGTGTTCTAAGACAACCCAGTTGAAATCATTCGGAGTATGGCGTTTTTCCAGGAAATGTTTGGTCATTTTTGTGTTATCCCGTTTACATCTGAAATTACTACGGTGCTCGATCATTCGGGTGTTTACTTTCCTGGTGGTCATACCTACGTAGTGCAAATTACAAACGCAAGTTATTAGGTACACCACACATGTTGTGTTACAATTAGTGAATGACCGAAGATTCCAGGTTATCCCATTGTTGCATTCCACTGTCTTAGTCACCTTGGTCAGATGGCACACACTGCAGTTACTGCATGGGAAATGGCCCTCTGGTAGGGGTTGCAGCAGGCGTTGTGGACCTGCGGCTCTTGTTGTCGTTGGACGTGTATGGACAAGATGATCCCTTAAGTTGCGTGCCTTGCGATGGCTGAACATCGGTTCCTGTAGGTCTAGGCCCCCGCTGTTAAGGGTGCGCCAGTGTTTCTTGATTATTTTGCTAACCAAGTTGGATGCAATATTGTATGTAGTAATACAAATTTGTCTTCGTGGCTCATCCTGTCTTGCTACGGTTTTTGTCTCTAAAAGAGCCTCCCTATTGTTATTGAGAGCTCTTTTCCTGGATCTAGATACAAGATGTTGTGGGTAATTACGCTGTATCAACTTTTCTGATAGTTCTTTTGCCTGAATATTGTAGTCTTGTGTTGTTGTACAATTCCTTCTGAGGCGCAAAAATTGGCCAAAAGGGAGGTTGTCCTTGAGGCTGCGAGGATGGAAGCTGTCATATACCAGCAGGCAGTTCCTTGCCGTAGGTTTGAAATGTGTAGTACTGTAGAGGCGTCCGTCTTGTGCTGATATATTAAGGTCTAAAAAGACCATGGTGGATCGGCTCATCGAGGAGGTGAATTTCAGGAACGGGTCTTGTTGGTTAAGCCAGACTAGGAAATCTTCAGCCTCCTGTTCATTGCCTTCCCAGATCAACAGTACATCATCTATGTACCTTCTCCATAGTTTCATGTGTTCAATGTGAGGATTGTGTTGGTGGAGAATATTCTGCTTTTCCAAATGATGCACATACAATCCTGCCACACTCGGCGCGAATGTGCTTCCCATGCTGGTACCGTGGGTTTGCTTGTATAGGACATCTTCGAATTGGAAAAAATTCTCAGTTAAAGCCAAACGGCAACATTCAAGAACCACATGTCTAGGGGTGTGATAATCCCAATCATTTTGGTAGAGTACCTCTTCAAGGATGTCTAAGGTTTCTTTATGAGGGAGACTCGTGTAGAGACTCTCTACATCCAGACTGATCAGAATGTTAGTAGTGGGGTTGAATTCGAGATCCTGGATTAAACAAAGGACTGCTTTGGTGTCCTGTAGATAGGTTTCTGTAGCCTGAACCAAGGGTCTTAAAAAGGCATCCGCAAATTTTGACAAGGGTTCCAAAATCGAACCGATCCCTGATACTATGGGTCTTCCAGGGGGAGTTTCCATAGATTTATGTATCTTTGGGATCGTGTAGAAGTAAGGTGTTACTGGATTTTTGTTTTCTAGGAAGTCTGCCTCTTTCTTGCTGATCCAGTCGTTAGTCAAAGACTCTTCCACTAGACTCGCGATCTCTCTGCGCAGTCGTTCAGTGGGATCCTGTTGTATTATTAGGTAGTTACGTTCATCACCTAGTAATCGTAGGCATTCGTGTTGGTAATCAATAGTATTCTGTAGAACAATAGCTCCGCCTTTATCGGCTGGTTTAATAGTCAGGTCCTTGTTATTCGATAGTTGGTAGATCGCCTCCAGCTCAATTTTGCTCGTGTTGTGAAAGACTTTGATTGTTCTTGGATCTATCTCCGTCACCTCTTTTATAACCGCTTTCTCGAAAGCCAGTAATTCAACCGGAAGGTTATGTGGTGGAGGAGTGAAATTAGATTTTTTATGTAGTCCAGTGTCGGTGGTGGCATTATCGCTAGGATCTTTATCTTTGAAATAGACTTCCAGTTTGATTTTGCGAATAAACTCCTTTAATTCGCATATTAGCTTGAATTTGTCCAGAGCCGCTGTGGGGACAAAGCCTAATCCTTTTTCTAACACGCTTTTTTGTATAGGTGTAATGGTTATGCTGGATAGGTTCACTGCTAGACTTGGTTGTGGCTTGTTGATGGCAAGTTCGGTGGTCCCATACTCCGGGTATGGCTCCTCGTCACCTCTAGTGGTTGGGCCCACTGCACTTGTTGTCCCGGTCTGGTCAGATCATTATACCAACGTACATAACGTATGTATATATATTTTAAAACGCATGCCTTACTATTGTGGCATCACACTTATCTCACCTTATTAAGGTTGACTAGGAGTGGCAAGTTTCTCGACACTGGGCTGGTCCCAGTGTAGTCCTGACGAAGAGCTGGGGAGCTCGAAACTAGTTGACTTCATAATATGCTAGGCACACCTTTCCATCATAGTTAGGGTCCCTTGTCATATTACCCCGTTTTTAATTTTTTCAGCTTAGAGCACCAATAAAGTTTATTCTGTAGCCCACTAGCTGATTATTTTAATTTTCCCACTCCACCACTTCACTTACACCACACATAGTTTACCCAAATTCTCAGTGCTCCTACGTAACACCGCAAGTCGCAGCACGCCTCAGTCCGTAGAGGACTGGGAGGACCCCTATGATGAAGCATGTCACCGTGGGGAAACCCTGGTGAGTGAGGGGACTATAGAAAAAGATAATACTTCTCTTTCGGATAACGGTGTCTTCAAGGATCAAATTGTTTCCTACACCTTCTGCTTTTTCCCAGTTAGGTTCCTGTCTATCTGACCTGTTTAGATAGTCTTTTTTGCTAGATATATTTGTGGAGGGTGAACCTAACTTTTACCTCTACTTCCCCTTATTTCTGAATTAATACATGTACAGCGCACAGCTGTGGGAAACCCCTTCCCCTCTAATTTTAGGTTGATACACAGTCTGACTTTCATTCACACCACCAACATCAGTACTCCACTTAACACCATGACGGAGATGACAGGCCTCACCTACACTCAGGATGAGGTTGACAGAATAATAGCATCTATGCTCCCCCTGGCTGGGACCAGTACCAGGGACTCCAATGAAGCTAGTCAATGTTGGGATGAACTGACGGAATTAAAACGCGAGCAAATCAAGACCTTAATACACGGTATCATGATGACTGAATATGTGAGAGCAAACATGGCCCCACGAGGCCTTATAGTCAGAAATGAACCGTTCATTTTTCAAAATGATAAAATTTTCAAGAAGGATTGGTCGCTAATATCCTGGCACTGTACCAGAGATTGGCTAGTGCTAATAATAAAAACTGCAGCACGCCTCTCTGAAGAGATGAAAATTAACATTCATGATCTGGAGATACGCCTCAAAACATATCAGAGTACAGCTGAATTGAAAAAAAGACTAGATGAACTTAATAAAACCATGACCGAATTCGAAATAAGTCTCAAGGACGCAAAATACATAAAACTGCGCAAAGATCAACAGAATTTCTCACTGGAAAAGGTTTACCCATACACCAGAGATGATTACGTCCCCACTAATCGCAATCCAGGTTATAATATTGAGAGCGATGGCTCAGACACAGGTTCGGATCTATCCGATACTGGCAGAAACTATAACCCTAACAATCGGAACAGACGATCAAGAGGAGGACGCCAGAGAAACAGAGGTGGATCTGGATTTGGTTGGCCCCCTTATCAGAACATGCCACCATTTGCCCCGCCCCCACAGTTTTTCTATGGACCACCACCGTTTCATCAATCTTTCCCACCCCAACCATACCCATACTGGGATGGTCCACAGAATCAAGGACAGAATCAGTCTTTTTTAGGAAGAGGCAAGACCCCAAGAAGAGGAAAAACCAGACCGGGACAACAAGTGCAGTGGGCCCAACCACTAGAGGTGACGAGGAGCCATACCCGGAGTATGGGACCACCGAACTTGCCATCAACAAGCCACAACCAAGTCTAGCAGTGAACCTATCCAGCATAACCATTACACCTATACAAAAAAGCGTGTTAGAAAAAGGATTAGGCTTTGTCCCCACAGCGGCTCTGGACAAATTCAAGCTAATATGCGAATTAAAGGAGTTTATTCGCAAAATCAAACTGGAAGTCTATTTCAAAGATAAAGATCCTAGCGATAATGCCACCACCGACACTGGACTACATAAAAAATCTAATTTCACTCCTCCACCACATAACCTTCCGGTTGAATTACTGGCTTTCGAGAAAGCGGTTATAAAAGAGGTGACGGAGATAGATCCAAGAACAATCAAAGTCTTTCACAACACGAGCAAAATTGAGCTGGAGGCGATCTACCAACTATCGAATAACAAGGACCTGACTATTAAACCAGCCGATAAAGGCGGAGCTATTGTTCTACAGAATACTATTGATTACCAACACGAATGCCTACGATTACTAGGTGATGAACGTAACTACCTAATAATACAACAGGATCCCACTGAACGACTGCGCAGAGAGATCGCGAGTCTAGTGGAAGAGTCTTTGACTAACGACTGGATCAGCAAGAAAGAGGCAGACTTCCTAGAAAACAAAAATCCAGTAACACCTTACTTCTACACGATCCCAAAGATACATAAATCTATGGAAACTCCCCCTGGAAGACCCATAGTATCAGGGATCGGTTCGATTTTGGAACCCTTGTCAAAATTTGCGGATGCCTTTTTAAGACCCTTGGTTCAGGCTACAGAAACCTATCTACAGGACACCAAAGCAGTCCTTTGTTTAATCCAGGATCTCGAATTCAACCCCACTACTAACATTCTGATCAGTCTGGATGTAGAGAGTCTCTACACGAGTCTCCCTCATAAAGAAACCTTAGACATCCTTGAAGAGGTACTCTACCAAAATGATTGGGATTATCACACCCCTAGACATGTGGTTCTTGAATGTTGCCGTTTGGCTTTAACTGAGAATTTTTTCCAATTCGAAGATGTCCTATACAAGCAAACCCACGGTACCAGCATGGGAAGCACATTCGCGCCGAGTGTGGCAGGATTGTATGTGCATCATTTGGAAAAGCAGAATATTCTCCACCAACACAATCCTCACATTGAACACATGAAACTATGGAGAAGGTACATAGATGATGTACTGTTGATCTGGGAAGGCAATGAACAGGAGGCTGAAGATTTCCTAGTCTGGCTTAACCAACAAGACCCGTTCCTGAAATTCACCTCCTCGATGAGCCGATCCACCATGGTCTTTTTAGACCTTAATATATCAGCACAAGACGGACGCCTCTACAGTACTACACATTTCAAACCTACGGCAAGGAACTGCCTGCTGGTATATGACAGCTTCCATCCTCGCAGCCTCAAGGACAACCTCCCTTTTGGCCAATTTTTGCGCCTCAGAAGGAATTGTACAACAACACAAGACTACAATATTCAGGCAAAAGAACTATCAGAAAAGTTGATACAGCGTAATTACCCACAACATCTTGTATCTAGATCCAGGAAAAGAGCTCTCAATAACAATAGGGAGGCTCTTTTAGAGACAAAAACCGTAGCAAGACAGGATGAGCCACGAAGACAAATTTGTATTACTACATACAATATTGCATCCAACTTGGTTAGCAAAATAATCAAGAAACACTGGCGCACCCTTAACAGCGGGGGCCTAGACCTACAGGAACCGATGTTCAGCCATCGCAAGGCACGCAACTTAAGGGATCATCTTGTCCATACACGTCCAACGACAACAAGAGCCGCAGGTCCACAACGCCTGCTGCAACCCCTACCAGAGGGCCATTTCCCATGCAGTAACTGCAGTGTGTGCCATCTGACCAAGGTGACTAAGACAGTGGAATGCAACAATGGGATAACCTGGAATCTTCGGTCATTCACTAATTGTAACACAACATGTGTGGTGTACCTAATAACTTGCGTTTGTAATTTGCACTACGTAGGTATGACCACCAGGAAAGTAAACACCCGAATGATCGAGCACCGTAGTAATTTCAGATGTAAACGGGATAACACAAAAATGACCAAACATTTCCTGGAAAAACGCCATACTCCGAATGATTTCAACTGGGTTGTCTTAGAACACATCAAGAATCATCGCAACATAGAGAAACAGCTACATGAGAAGGAACAACGTTGGGTGTTCAAGCTATGTTCGGACGACAGGGGTCTCAATGATGACATACCCTGGGGCCAGTTCACTTAAACAACAATCACTGGAACATTTGCTGATCTAGCCTTCCTTTTTTCATCAAGTTTTACTTGATAAATCATCTAGCACGTTGTTATCCATTCACGTTATTCCATTAGCCATTATCCCTCCCTCATTCCCTCAATCTGTGTCTCATTTGTGGCCACTATCAATATTCTCTTTACGGCCCCTTAGCGTATTGTCTTCAGCGCTTAATTAGCAGTAGTTCTTCATGACCATTCATCCTGTTCCCTTTCCCTTTCCAACATGGCGGCTTCCATCCTAGCCGACCCAACTGACCCGGGTCTGAACAGGTCTTTCATTTAAGTTCGTTTTTCTTCCCAATATGAGCCTCATCTTAGTGCGGCCCCATATCGCACCATCTTTCGCTCTCATTCCCCATCTAGCTGTGAGCGATCGCATACCCTGGCAGGAACATTGAGCCCACACAGAAACATATTTGGATGCTTAATAGTATCACAAACTCTTGTCTTACCCCTTTCCAAGATGGCGGATCCACTTGCACATCGGCGCTGGAACTTGCCCTCTTCTATTTTTAACCTCGTGACACGCCCGCCAGCACATAAAAACATTGCGGCTACGAGGACACGCCAGAATGCGGTCCGTGAGGTTTGGCTTTCAGTAGGTGTCAGAAGCATGTGGGGTTCAACGTACAAGTAAGTACTGCCATTCTCACCTCCTGAAGGAAGCGTGGAAACCATTCTCTTACCCCCCCACACCACGCTAGGCGATCCGTCATGACGGAACACGCCGTTTCTTTCTAACGATCTCGATTCCCTTCGTCCATTAGATGTACGAGATCCCCGCATCCCCTCCAGTGACCATGAGGCACAGTGTTGCTTTTTCTTAAGTAGGTTACATGTTGTATGTTGTATGTTACTGTGTGTGTTTAGTCAGACCTAATTATTTATTTAATTCCAGCACAACTTTTCCATCACTACGCCGGCATGGAGTGAATAATTGCATTTCTTCCTTTTTTCACTTAGCGGCACGCCAGTCATGGAAGTGTGCATTCACCTGTGTGTAGTGTGTTCACATCTTCAGCTACTACTATGTATTACACTATGCGCATATATATGTATATATAATTTTTCTCGCCATTAACTGTGATTTTGTGATTTACAGATCATTATACCAACGTACATAACGTATGTATATATATTTTAAAACGCATGCCTTACTATTGTGGCATCACACTTATCTCACCTTATTAAGGTTGACTAGGAGTGGCAAGTTTCTCGACACTGGGCTGGTCCCAGTGTAGTCCTGACGAAGAGCTGGGGAGCTCGAAACTAGTTGACTTCATAATATGCTAGGCACACCTTTCCATCATAGTTAGGGTCCCTTGTCATATTACCCCGTTTTTAATTTTTTCAGCTTAGAGCACCAATAAAGTTTATTCTGTAGCCCACTAGCTGATTATTTTAATTTTCCCACTCCACCACTTCACTTACACCACACATAGTTTACCCAAATTCTCAGTGCTCCTACGTAACACCGCAAGTCGCAGCACGCCTCAGTCCGTAGAGGACTGGGAGGACCCCTATGATGAAGCATGTCACCGTGGGGAAACCCTGGTGAGTGAGGGGACTATAGAAAAAGATAATACTTCTCTTTCGGATAACGGTGTCTTCAAGGATCAAATTGTTTCCTACACCTTCTGCTTTTTCCCAGTTAGGTTCCTGTCTATCTGACCTGTTTAGATAGTCTTTTTTGCTCTTCTGGATAGATGTCATGAGCACAAATGGCTTCCTCGCCGTGTGGGAAGAAGCAAAGCGAAGAACAGGCTCTTGGGCACTACAAGGATGTTTCGTCAAAGCTGGTGAGAAGTAGGCCTAAGGGGTCTAAATTGGTTAGACAGCAGGTGCGGTTTAACCCTTTCTCCTTCAGCTACATATGTCAATGCAAAGCACAACACTTTCACAGCTATTTATTAAGGCCTATTTTGTAGTTTCTACATCACCAGAAATATTATATTGGTACCAAACCATGCAAGTAGTTGACGAAAGATAAAGACTGAATTGTGCTTTGAAGAGAGCCTAAAAAAACAATGATGTAAAAGGTGGCGTGGGCAGTGCCAGTTGTTGAAAGACTGTGCACATGAAACAGAAGGTACTTCACAAATTTCACAAATGAAACTTTTACAGTGTTTTTTCAGCATCCAACAGGATTGACATTGTTCATATTTTTGCAACATGTGGCTCTATTATAACATTTTGGAACAAGGCATTTGCATTGATAAACCAACTGTGCAAGTCTAATAAAATCCCGGATGCAAAAACTGTTTTGTTTGGACATGCCCCGGATGGCTCGGCCGACGTTGCTGGAGTTTTTTTTTTATTTGCAGTGACTTCTGCGAGACTGATGACTGCCCAAGCCTGGCTGCAAAAGTTAGGACCAGATTCGGTATTGTGGTGGCGGGAGTTTACATTTCTCTGTGAGTTGGCGTTTGCAATAATTGATAATCACCCAAATCAATCGAAGTTAAGGAGAACGTGGAAACCGGTCCATTGAGGTATATCAGATCTCCTACCCGGTTGCGACATGACCATATAACGTGACTGAATAGTTTGACGATTTTCTGATTCTTGTTCCATATGTATTTCTGATGGTTCTTTATCATTTCTTGCTTTTTTTCTTAGTTGGTGCCACTTTGTAATTCTGTTTTGAGATGAAATGAATTAATACTCCTCAATAAAAAATTAACTTGTACAATGTTTTAACATTTCCCCCCCCCATAGGCGTGTTGATTGTAGTGTGCTCAATAAGTCAGCATAGGGATGGACAGTGCAGTTCGGCAGCGCCCTTACACATTAAGCAAAGGTCCTCATTTTGGGACTGTTTAATAGAATATTGCAGGAAGATAAATATGATTTAATCCAGGAAGGCCGAAGTCTAAACAAAGTAAAGGTAACACATGAAGGCTAGTCCTACGCTGTTACTATGTACACAGGCAGAAGTGTGATGCGGGGCTGCGGCGAATCCCCTTGACTTCTATTTGCTCTATGTTTGTGTCAGAAATAAAGAGGTCGTCTTCCTCTGTGAAGACATTGTTTTTAGGCCGAGCCTACCAGAATGTTCAAGCTGTCTGGATGCAAAATGCAGATTGTGAACATACAGCTGGCATACAGCCCACCCATTGTTTACCAATGGTTAGTTTTATTAGCACACATTTGCATGCTTCTTATTTGATGGCTTGCCTTCCTCTTCTTCTGTATGTAGCCTCTTTATGATCCTTTTGATTGGTATACTAGTATTCTTCGACTGGTAAAATTGAGGAAACTACTTTTTTCTTTTTCAGTCAGCACTCCATGAGAGAGCATGTATTTCCTAGCTCTCACCGTCTTGTGCTGCGTCCCCCCTCTACCTCTTTTGTTCATCATCCCTCCCAGCTTGTCTGTAAAAGCACAGCAAGGAGGATATTTTGCTGGGGGTATTGCTGAAGAGCAGACCTTAAACGTTGTGTTAATCTCCCATTCCACATGTTGCATGAAAACACAAGCTTGGGCAAACAAAGGCTTTTTTGGTGCAGCGGTAAGGGCCAATCTGCTATAATCACTTACTGGCATCTGAAGCAGAAGGTGTACTTAGCATGACACTTCACCTTGAGGCCCATGAATCTCTTCCCAGGGCTACAACAGATGGAATAAATAGCTGATTCCTGTGGAAAGCAAATTAGACCTTAGAAAGTCTATCCCTTTACATTTTATCTATTCCTTATTCTTTTTAAAATCTGTTCAGTTTTCTGAGTGAAAACTATTTGTTAGACTTGGCATCTTTTGGCGCGTTTCCCCTGAGTTTTTGCTTTCTGGCCTCCAGGTTTTGCTGGCGTAGTGCTTCTGCGCACATTTCTCACTGCTGATCAGTGGTAGACTGCAAGTGCTCCTGTGGTAAATTGTGTTATGGATTGGTGTTTACGTGATTGGATATTTGATTTACTTGTTAGTCCCTAGTAAAGTGCAATGAGTGTGCCAGGGCCTGTGAATCAAATGCTACTAGCGGGCCTGCAGCACTGATTGTGCCACCCACGTGAGTAGCCCTGAAAAGGTAACTCAGACCCGCCATTGAGGAGTCTGCGCGCAGTTTGTAACTGCCATGTCGACTTGGCCAGTGCACACACTTGCCAGTCCCTCACCTTCCCTTTTCTTACATGTCAGCCACCCCGAAGGTAGGCCCAAGGTAACCCTGTGGGCCGGGTGAAGTGTATTTGAAAGGTAGGACATGCCCTGGTGTGTGTGGCATGTCCTGATAGTGAATTACGTCCAAATTTATTTTTCGCTAATGCAAGGCTGCCTGTTTCCCATAGGACGGAATGGGGAGTTTGTTTATAACATCTTATAAACATAACTGGCCCGGGAAATTAGGCAGGAAAATAAAGTTTAGTATGCCTGAACTCAGAATCTAAAGATGCATCTTTTAGCGAAGGTGATTTTTACATTCTGTGTTTGAAAATACCACTTTTAGAAAGTAGGTATTTTCTTGCTCAGTCCTCCCGTGTGCCTCTGCTGGAATGTGGATTGCCTGTTGGGGTTTTGGATGACAGAAGGCTGGGGAGCAGGAGTGGCTCCAGATAGTCGAAGTGGGTCAGGAAAGGGCTGAATAGACCTGGGTTGCAATTGGGGAAGGGGGAGGAGATTTACTTGCACCTCAAAGGGCCCGGTCTGCCTCCGACCATGCTGTCTCCACCTCCTGCCAGAAAGTCACACCAGAGAAGGCAGAACTGGTTTTGGCTGGGCACATAGACTCTCTGCCCAAGAGATCAAAGGATTTTGGGATATAAATACTGGGGCCCAAACCCCTGAACTTTAGAACTCTTTAGACCAAGAAGACTGCCAAGAAGAAGAGCTGGAGAAGCTGAGAGGAGAAACAACCACTTTGCTGTGTTGGCCTGCAGTGGCTGCGTCTGTCTTGGGCAAAGAAAGGAATAGACTGAACTATTTGTAATCTACTTTTGGGAGTTTCTCCAAGGGCTTGAGGTAGAGCTTGCCCCCTGTTCAAGAAGTCTCAGGAACAACAAAGACTTCTAGCTCTTCTGCCCTCAGCACTGGGGACTGTTTGTTTTGTGCTGCAACAGAAGAAAACACAACCCAACAACGTCTACGACTCCACTGCCGACTGTGCCCTGAAGGCACTGCAGAGGGCAACGCCGCACCGCGACCCTGGTCTCACCAACGCCTGCTGACGCCACCACCGAGCCACTGCTCGCACCGTGACCTGTGGGCATCGCACTTAGCACCGCCTCGCTTCACGACGATGCCTTGGTATCCCCGACGCCACAGCTCCACGCCAAAATCTATGCCGCTCCTTGCACCGTGGTTCGAGGGCACCGCTGGTAAAGTTATACAACGCACCACCCTCCTCCCACATCGCAGCCTTGGCCTACCAACGCCGGCGCCATAGACTCCAGTTCATCAGCCAATGACAGCGCTTCAGCAACAACTACGCTGCTTGAACCGCGACCTGCCAGCACCGCAACAAGCACCGCATTCACTTCGCACCGCGACCCTAGTCTCACCAACGCTGCCATCTGACGGCACAAATGAGCCGCTGCTCGCACCGCGACCTGTGGGCACCGCACGTCGCACCGCTGCACTTCTCACCGCAGCACCAGATGTCAACCGATGCCACCACTCCTGACTTCAACAGAGAGGAGTTCAATCTGCAAAGCGTTAGACTTCGAGGACCCCCGACGACTCCTGCACCGACCTCCCAAACCGAGGCCAGTGCACGCCGAGCTTTCGGAAGCTCAACGAGAGGTCGCCCACGCCCTGCATTTCTAAAAGGTACTGTTTGCGGGTCTTCCCGACACCGTAGCTGGCCTGCGACACCGCGGTCAGCCAGAACTGCTTGGATTTGTTTGCTCATGACGCTGTGATAGCCCCGGATGGAGATATCGACATCAAGAAACTATTTATCAAGCATATTTTGATAATTGAAGATTTTTAAGTATTGTATTGTAGATTTTTATTTTGGTCTTGTCTTAAATATATAAAAATATTGGATATTTTTCTAAACTGGTGTGGTGTCATTTTTTAGTGCTTACACTGTATTACTGTTGGTTATGTGCAAATGCTTTACACACTGCCTCTAAGATAAGCCTGACTGCTCGTGCCAAGGTACCAAGGGGATGAGCAGGGGTTATTTTAGGAGTGTGACTCCCTTAACCTGACTAGAGTGGTGGTTTCTGCCAGACTTTGGCACATGCCCTAGCCAACCAAAAATCCTATTTCTAACAGTATTTGATAAATTAACCATGTCATTTAAGAATATTGAAAACATTCAATTCAGTGTGTAGTTTTGAGTATACTATAAGATTTGTGTTTCCTTCTCCTTCAGTATTATTTTTCCTTTACTTTTTAAAATAATACCTTTCAGGTAAACATTGGCAAAGTCAATTACACTGCACTTTCATTACAAAGTTGAGACCCTATTGGTTTTGCCAAGGCTTGTCAATCTGTGCTTACTGGAAATTCTGTACTTCATGCACCAGGATGAATTAAGATTCCCTTCAAAAGGCTGTTTTTTCAGTTTGTCAGTCTCTACCATGGCTTCTGTCAACACAGATACTTTTCAGAAGGACGAGTCTACAGCATAGACAAATCCATTGATTGGAATCCCTCAGTGTAAAAGTTAAACCCTTGAGCTGAAGGAATGAAGCAGCCCAAAAGCTTTTGCAGACCAAGGGGGAGTGGGAAAAACACAGTTTGTATACCATCAGAGCAAAATGGCTAATGCAAACCCTGGAGAACATTAGCTGTATTCCCAGCCAACAATAGTCGTGGCAAACCCAGGTATACAATCATTATTGCAGACCTGGGGCGCAATCACCAAAGTAGGGAAATGGGCATTGTCATGGTTGGGGACTTTGCCGCATAACGCTATAGTAGGAAGCGAGACACAAACAATGAAACAGATCCGAGTCGAGTCAGAGAAGTTTCAGCATCTGACTGACCGCATTCTGAACGCAGGCTTGGATGAGGCGACATTCTTGTCATGGTGGGCACAGGTTGCACCAGTGAAAGGGGGTTGCGTCAATACTCCCAATGATGGGATTTTATTGAATAACATAAGTGAATCGTGGTTTTCTCATTGCTATCCAGATCTTGATCGTCCAGCGATCTTGGCTGTTTTAAGCACTCCTGTTAATGACCCCTCTGGATGACCGGAGGTGCTCAGTGAGGGCACACGTCTCCTCAGATATACTAACCCTCTTCTGGCCACAGCGGCACCTCCAGCACACCTGGCCAGACGCAAGAGGACTTGGAAGGTTATGCATGCACCTGGGCCATGAAGAACAGATGCACAAAATTAACCGCAGCCCCTGTGACTCCTGGCCACCATCTCTGGTCCCTCTGAGAACTCACTAAAAACTTCACTTCGAGGAGGAGGACTTCACCCAATTTAACAATATCCACAGTACTACTCCGACTAATCTGTGAGTGCTCTGCCTCTGTGCTACCTGGAATAAGTGCATCTGTGTCTAATGTACAGTCCACAAATAATCCTTGTTGTGTCCTCCCAGATTACTATTGGATATACACTATGTTTTACACAAGCCCAGAAAATAAAATCACATTTTGTTCATCGATTTTTATTACAAGCTTCATCAAGAAGCATTGAGCAAACACTTTTTAACATGGAACGGTGCCAATTGTGTTAGTAAACGGTATACAGTGACACTCATATTACCAAAAAAACATTAACATGCTACGGACGCTCACATGTTCTTACATATATTTACAGAAACAATATACTATGGTTCTTGGCCTTCAGTTCTGTTCCCACAGTTAAAACACAGCGCCATCAACAGTGGCTTCAGCTGACAGAAACTTATTTTAATAATCCTCATTCAGGACATGCCAACCACAAGCAGTCAACACAGAATTCAAACTCTAGTCATGTTTACTGTTCCACAAACTAGCTGCCTTTGAAACAAAGTGGTTATTTATTAATGACTGCCCACTGTTAGGTTGTCGACGTGAATAGACTCAGGGCAGTTACAGCCCTAGTAAAAAAACAAATAATTAATAAATGAACAAAGAGGTCAATGAACCTATTCCGAGCAACAACTGTTCTCTTGGGCTGAACCTTGGGTCTTCCACTTAAGGGTTTGCTAGCAACTGCTACCAGTATTGAGACGACCGTCTGTGGGGGCAGTAAATAGTTATGTACAGTGGGAGGCCTGTGTGAAAGGAAAGTACCAAAGAAACGCTTCCCTTTTTCTGCATCATATGTGCAATACAGAGTACTAACACTAGGAAGAGTATCTCTGGTCATCAGATGTCTGGCAAAACCTTACATCAAAGCACCTTCCTTTGATGCAAGTATTTTTTAAACCACTTCCTAGTTTAAAACACCTGAACAAAGAATACCGCAAACAAGAGTGCATTGTAGGGGGAAGAGAGACCCACTGTGAATGAGCTGCACGCCAAATGCCCAGGCACATGGCAGATTAGCCACTGGATTTACATTCCACTGTATTGTTTGCAAATATTTCATACTGAGACCAAGAATGTTAAATAATAACACAGCATTTAAAACAGAACACTCGTTTGAAATGAAAGTGGGAGAACTCAAAATCAAGTTCCTAAGGAATTTACATAGCATGCACAGCAGATTACAGTTTTTGCAAACACTGCTAAATAGTTTCAAGTGAGGAGCCTGGAAAACTTCCTGTCGTGTCAGGAGCTAGGAAAGGATGTCTTGCAACTATAGAGCCACTACCCAGTTAGGAGCTTGAAAGGATACCTTACACCTATGGAGTTAGAAACTAGGAAAGGATGTCTAAAGCCTACCAAGCCATTTACCGGTCAGGAGCCAGGACGGTGCGTCTTACCTATATGGACCACCACCTGCTCAGGAGCTAGGGAAGGATGTCTAAAGCCTACGAAGCCATTTAAGGGTCAGGAGCCGGGGCGGTGCGTCTTACCTCTATGGACCACCACCTGGTCAGGAGCTAGAACAGGATGTGTTCAGCCTACCAAGCCATTTACCGGTCAGGAGCCAGGACGGTGCGTCTTACCTCTGTGGAGCCACCACCTGCTCAGGAGCTAGGGAAGGATGTCTAAAGCCTACCAAGCCATTTGCTGGTCAGCAGCCAGGACAGTGCGTCTTACCTCTGTGGAGCCACCACCTGCTCAGGAGCTAGGGAAGGAAGTCTAAAGCCTACGAAGCCGTTTAAGGGTCAGGAGCCGGGACGGTGCGTCTTACCTCTATGGACCACCACCTGGTCAGGCGCTAGAACAGGATGTGTTCAGCCTACCAAGCCATTTGCCGGTCAGGAGCCAGGACGGTGCGTCTTACCTCTGTGGAGCCACCACCTGCTCAGGAGCTAGGGAAGGATGTCTAAAGCCTACGAAGCCGTTTAAGGGTCAGGAGCCGGGACGGTGCGTCTTACCTCTATGGACCACCATCTGGTCAGGAGCAAGAACAGGATGTCTAAAGCCTACCAAGCCATTTGCTGGTCAGGAGCCAGGACAGTGCGTCTTACCTCTGTGGAGCCACCACCTGCTCAGGAGCTAGGGAAGGATGTCTAAAGCCTACGAAGCCGTTTAAGGGTCAGGAGCCGGGACGGTGCGTCTTACCTCTATGGACCACGATCTGGTTAGGAGCAAGAACAGGATGTCTAAAGCCTACCAAGCCATTTGCCGGTCAGGAGCCAGGACGGTGCGTCTTACCTCTGTGGAGCCACCACCTGCTCAGGAGCTAGGGAGGATGCTCTACACCTGTTGAGCCACTGGCTATTCAGAAGTCAGAAAACAACACCTTGTGCCCACGGAGCCACCATTTTGTAAGGAGCTAAGAAGGATGTCTTACATCTCTGATGCCACTTCCTGGTTACGAGCTGGGACAGGATGTCTTACACCCATGAAGCCATAGCCCGGCAATTAGCTAGGAAAGGATGTCTTGCACCTATGGAGCCACTGCCCGGCCAGGAGCTACGAGCAAATGATTCTTTCACATTACTGTTTTTACCATGCTCTCGCCCACGCACAGTATACGAAGTGACATCTCACTCTGGAGCCGCAAGCCACTAAATAATGCAGCACTGGGAGGAAGCAGTGGCTGAAGAATTGTATAGAACTGTACAACTTAAGGAGAAATTCACGCAAGAAAAAAAACCAATCACTGATACCCTATACTCCTGCCCAAGATTCGGGCTTCAATCATCTAGGTCTAGGGAAGCTTACAGACGCACTCGATGGCCACCACACACAACCGGATCAAAGAAAGACAACACACTTCTAACCACACATCCTATACAGTACCTACGTAGGCAAGCGCATCAGCGCCCCACATAGCTGTAGCAAGCACTACAAATGAAGCGATTCAGTGCAATGTTCAAAGGGAGCAGCCTGCAAACTACGGGGACCCGGGTAACAAAAAATGTATATTTCAGGAACCAAGACGACGCCCCTAGAGGACCGACCGAGGGTTCTGGTTGTGGGGTGGTCCCAGTGCCCTGTTCTTTATTCTGTTTTATTTTTTCCAGTCATGATTGTGTGCTTAGGCTGTCTTCAGATCACAGTAATTTAAAAGCCAATACTACCTTTTCTTTGCGCCACTAAAAGTGATATTGTCCTGTGATCTATACTACAATGAAAAAGTGTTTCCACCTGTTTTTTGTACATTCACTCTTTGCTCTGTGAACCTACGTGCTTTGCCAACGCTTTTAAATTTAGCAGAACAATGTGTCGGGATGGAGAGCGGTTGCCTACACTCACATAGAAAATAAACTGACAAATTTAAGGGGGAGGACTAAACATGGTGCGCTTGAGGCCCCCCATTCCAGGCGCTACAGGGCCAGGAGGGAGGATGGAATAGGACACTGAATAGCAGATCTGCCAACTAAACAAAAAAGTAAAATTAAATTGGCAGTGTGAGGAAGGGCAGGGCCACGTGCTAAGAGACACTTTTGCTTTGCTCCACTCCAACCCACCAAACTCCATTTTACCTAAAAAAAAACAAAAAGAAAAGGAAAAAGCTTCCTGAGGTGTAATGGACATCAGCTGTTGAAGGCATCTTAGGAGAAGCTGGAAATCCACCCGTTAAAGTGATTTCTAGCTTGTTTTCCTGCCACAGAGTGAGATCTGCTCCTCACCATGTGACCGCGTGAAGGGAGCTGATATCGTGTGACATACGGTGACCATGTGACCGGACGAAGGGTGCTGATATTGTCTGACATGCGGTGGCACCAAGTGAGATCTGCTCCTTACTTACCCTGTGACCGCGTGAATGGAGCTGATATCGTGTGACATACAGTGCACCGTGTGAGATCTGCTTGTGATCGCGTGATTGGGACCGGTAAAGTGTGACATACAGTGCACCGTGTGAGATCTGCTTCTTATCGTGTGATCGCGTGAAGGGAACTGATATCGTGTGACATACGGTAGCATGGTGTGAGCTGGCAGGTCTGGAATATTATTCTGAAATGTTGTAAATGAGGCGCCTCCAGGAAGAGCGCACAACGGAAGTGAACTCCTCGTCCACAGCACTGCATGCAAGTCTGCACTCACACAGCACCCTAAGGTAAGCTGAGGCAACAATCAAAGGTATGCCAAAGGAACCCTCTACAGCAATCAGGATTAATGTAGGGCAGGTAGCAGGGAACAAGTAACGGCAGGCGAAACAGATATCGGCTTGCTGATACCCTCCCCATATAACTTTTAAAAAGTCTGTTTTTGGGTACTCTGGGGTAATTTGGTACGGCCAGTGGGCGCCGACCAAATGCTGCTGTCTTACCTCGACAGCCCCCCGTTTAGTACCCCAGAAGGGAAACTGGAGGAAGCAAGACAAGTCTCCTACCATCTACATCATCTACAAGTAACCTGGCCAGATGAGGAGCTCAAAGAGGGAGTCTGAATCCCACTCATCAGGGCCTGTCAATAAAAAATGAGATGCACCTGCGTAAGAGACTGTCAGTGCATCATTAATCAGAAACAAAATAAACCTACATGGCGTATTTATATGTTCAGTCCCAACAGAGCCAGAAAAGGCTTCAACGTACAAGGCCAATAAAAGGAGGACAGCAGAAACAAGCAGGCGTGCTCTCTACAGACCTTAACTAGCCTGGTGCTGGCTCAGTATTACATAGGAAATGAGGTTATTCCACCTCCCCTCTTTTCCTTTAAGAGAGGGTCCAACCTGCGCGATAGCCTCGTACATACCAGACCAAGAAACAAAACCAGTGGGAAACCAAATACTCTTTGGAATTTGCCGCCAGTTCAAGGCCATTTTCCATGCGGCCACTGTTCAGTCTGTCCTCAAACCGAGGTGACCAAATCAGTAGATATAGGTACAGGCACACCTTGGTTACTTCGTAAACATACCAATTGTAACACTGACAAAGTGATTTACCTCATTTCTTGCCCTTGCTCTCTGCGTTATGTCGGCATGACAACACGCAAAATCAAAACACGAATCTCAGAACACAAAAGTACCATCAGGCGAAACAGACAAGCAACGAAACTTACCAATCACTTTCTAGAACTGAAACATACACCGGAGGATTTAAGATGGCTGGTCCTGGAACAGCCTTTCATCCCTACCCATGTGACTGACATTACACGTTTTCTGTTTATCAAGGAACAAAAATGGGTCTTCAAACTTAAGAGTGACCAACAGGGTTTAAATGATGATATCCCGTGGTCCTCTTTATAGAACCCCTTTTTATCATTGATCCTCCTTCAACTCAGAACACAGATTAATGGTATATTCATACATTGATTAATTTTCTTTGACCGGTACGCTTTGACTCTACCCTTGATTATACATATATACCTTAGTGGGAAGGACACATGGATGCTCTTTCTGCATTATTTCCTTTGAAAGATTTTGATTTTTTATCCCATTACACTCAGGGATCTTTGACAGCCTCCTCTATGCTGCGTCAATTCACAAATATGCGATGATCACCATACTATCATCGGAAACTACATGTCCCAGCAAGCCTAGCATCTCAGGGAACATCATTTCGCTTTTTGAACGCTCGCACGCTCCGTAGTGTTAACACGGAAGCGCGCCTACAAACATTTCCAGACTCCATAAATCATTCTCCTGCCGCCCGCCGGTTACCTCCCCTTCCAGCTCTGACATTTGGAGCGGGGTACCGACGGATAGGTAAGCGTTGCTTTTAGCAAACTCACATTTATTTTCATTTTTCTTCGTAAGAGCACAAAACGGCATACAGGCAGACTCACGGGACCTTTCTCTCTCCCTCCGAGTCTGCTCCGGTCATTTTAACTATTCTTTCACTCTGATTAAGATACACGACTCGAATGGTTTTCGATATCATGTATGCGAACCATTTTTAGATTCTACACTTTGGTGAACGGTATTTCTGCCATGGTTTTAGCTTAGTTTTCACCAGCATAAGTTGAGGGAATTCCGTTTTTTGACCGTGCAGGCTGAAGGTGTTTCTCTACCCACGGTGGTAACATTATCCCATTCTGGAATTCTTCCTCCTTAGAGCGGTGCCTCATAGTCCTGAGCGGATGCCAGGCGAGGCGAGGTGCGTACCCACATTGACTCGGGTAAGTGCACTTTAAAATTTCTGTCAATAACGCTTTTTGATTTAATACAACATATGTCCTCCTTGTAAATTTCCATAATTTTGACAAATATTAAGAATTAAGGAACGTCCAGTACATTGATTTATACATTAGTTTTGGATCAGCTATATATACTAGGGTGTCAATAGATTGATAGAGTGTCCCACTTCGTATACCTGTTTGTTTGTTTCTATCTAGAGGCCATCCTCCAGACAATGCCTGTAACGTTTCCAATGTGACGCACAGGACTCCACCAGGTTGTATTGGGTACCAACCGTTGATTCAGTTTTTATTATTATTTTCTATCACGTTTTGCAGTAGCGTTTACATGGTCCTGACGAGAGCTCGGACTCCACTGTCCAACAGCCGAAACATGTAGACCTGTAATCTGACAGTTATTTGTTTAAGCTGTCAACATTTGGTTTTAATCTTGACACCAAGATAGCGCCAGAATAAAATTGCACAGTGTCTTGGTAGTCATTTTTAACTTCACTATTTTTTTCATCACTTTCTCGCACTGCAATCATCACCCGCTGGTAACAATTTGGCACGGTTGCCTTGGACAACCAGGGTACCACCACAACCAACATAGTGACTGGTACTCCGGGGTTCGTCCTTAGTTCCGAAATGATGAAGAACCACCACCGGTGGGTGATGGGAACTTAAAACCTCAGTGGAGGTTTTTACACCCGCCACGGTTATTTGCGGACTCTCCTTCTCTTTCTTGCTCTAGCATTATATGCTCTGATCCTACACTCAAGACCCACAGTATTCTTTTGTATATTGATTATTGATTTGGGGATTTTTGCTGTGTTGGTCTTTAAACTTATCCCTAGGACCCTCTCACTTAGCTTTTTGTTTTCTACGATATAGAGCAGCCTCGGCTGCGGGTCCCTACTTTGTTCAATCTCCCCGCATTGGGTAGAGAGGTTTTCTCACCGCCTTTGTTTTGCGTTTGCTTTGCTTTACCATGGCAGAATTCACTGGTTTATCTTTTAATGAAGATGTCTTACAGACTATTTTGAGCTCAAATCCGAGCATTATAGACACTCTACCTCTAGTCACTAATAACAGCCAGGATGATTGGCAAGCCCTACTCAGCCTGAAAAACTCCCATTCTCGCACCTTTATCCACGGTGCGATCATGACCGAATACCTTAGAAGCAACAGTGCTCCTATGGGTTTAATTGTAACTAACCATCCCAGATTATTCCTCACAGACAAAGCATTCCTCAAAGACTGGTCACTAATCGCGTGGCGGTGCACACGCGATTGGTTGATCCTGATTATCAACACGGCCAAAAGGGTGGCAGATGCCATACTTGTAGAAATACAAGTTTTGGAAGGGCAGATTAAGACCACTATTTCCAGCACTGTGTTTAAAAGAAGTATGGAGGAAACAAACAAATCTAGTAAGGATCATAAAGACACTA
Organism: Triturus cristatus; assembly: GCF_964204655.1. Lineage (NCBI taxonomy): Eukaryota > Metazoa > Chordata > Amphibia > Caudata > Salamandridae > Triturus > Triturus cristatus. Next base: position 816,474,872 of record NC_140586.1, read on the forward strand.
TCCTACTCACCAAAATTGAGAAATTCAAGAAGGATTTGTCACGCTTCTCCCTTGAAAAAGTATACCCATACACTAGTGAACAATACGTTCCACCAGAATTCAACAAAAGAGGAAAAAGATATGGTTCATCATATTCCTCGTCAGGATCAGACTCCACTTCAAATGACTCAGACACTCAGAACAACACGCAGCCACCCAGAAGAGGGTATGGACAACAATTCCGACCCAATTCTAGACGTGGCATGCCTAATCCTTATCACCAAGGAGGTTCATGGTGGCCCCCAGCCCCATGGGGCTATCCATTGCCCCCTCCTTACACTCAGCCTTTACCTCCCTTCGGTTCACAAGAACCCCCTATCTTTGGACAGCCGCCTTTTTTAGGAACAGGCCGCGGACGCAACAGGGGCAGAAGGAGAAGGCAGCCTCAAGTACACTGGCTGGCGGATCAACCACCACCCAACACCCGCAGCAGGAAGGGTCAACCTCAAGCAGGGACAAGCTCGGACACAACGAGCTAGTGGTGAATTTAAGCACAAGAACTTTTACACCTGATGAACTTTTAGTGCTTAACAAAGGCTTGGGTTTTGTCACCACTAATGTTGGAGATCCTTTTCTACTGCGTTGTGAGCTAGCCAAATTTTTCCGTAAAATCCGTCTACACTTTTTCTTTAAAGATAGAGATCTGACATCCTCTGTTGATACTTCACCTGATAGGAATACAGGCCTTAAAAATCCATCCACCTTCAATCCTCCGGCTCATCTTACACCTGACCGAGTTAAAGTGTTTGAACAGGCAGTAATTCATGATATTACTAACATCACCACTAGACAAAACAAACCTTATCATAATTTGTCCTTTAGAGAGAAACAAGCCTTACAAACCCTCTCAAATGACGAGAGTATCACCATTAAACCCGCTGACAAGGGTGGTGCCATTGTCGTTCTGGACACGGATGCGTACCGCACTGAGTGTCTTAGACAACTCAATGACCGCACAGCATATGAACCCTTGCCTATGGACCCTACACCCAGACTCTCGAGGGAGATTAAGGCTCTTGTAGAAGATGCTAAGACTGCGGGTTGGATTACAGAACAAGAGTCGCAATTCCTAATAACCACACATCCAGTTATGCCATATTTTTATGTCTTGCCCAAAATCCACAAAACCCAAAGACCACCTCCGGGGCGACCTATTATCTCAGGTATCGGTTCCTTATTGGAACCCCTTTCCACCTTTGTGGATTTTTTCCTGAGACCACTTGTAAAAGAAATGCCCAGCTATTTGCAAGACACGAAGGATGTCCTCAGACTTCTCCCGGACATCAGCTATGACACAGAGACAGACTTCCTGGTCAGTTTTGACGTAGAGTCTTTATACACCTGCATCCCACAGATTGAAACTCTAGAGGCGGTCAGAAGTCTTCTGGATGCAAGAGATTTGGACACCATCACCCCGGTCCATTTCATCATGGAATGTGCAAGACTGGCCATGATGGAAAACTTTTTCAAGCACGAAGAGACCATCTATTTACAAATCTCGGGTACATCTATGGGCAGCATTTTTGCGCCCAGTCTGGCGAATTTGTATGTCCACCTTTTCGAACAGAACAACGTACTCACCCAGACAAATCCTTTTAGAGACCACATTACCATCTGGAAAAGATATATCGATGACATCCTGGTTGTGTGGCGGGGATCTTTAACCTCACTTTTACAATTTCATGCATGGCTTAACACTAAGAATACTTTTCTCCGGTTCACAGTAGCATTTGACAAACAACGACTTCCTTTTCTGGATATCCTTATTGTCCCTGATCGGGGTAAATTAGGCTGTGAACTGTACAAGAAACCATTATCTAAGAACTCCTTACTCAGCTTCAAAAGTCATCATCCAAAGTCCCTTCGCGAGAATTTACCTGTTGGTCAGTTCTTACGCATTCGTAGGAATTGCTCAGATGTGACTACCTTTAACAGATACGCCGGGGATCTGTCTAATCAACTACAAGACAGACAATACCCCAAACGTTTGGTCAAACAGGCTTGTAAAAGAGCACTGAACAACAACCGGGAGGCCCTTTTGGAACCGCCGATGCCCAAGCCACCTTTATCTAGAATGACCTTTGTCAACACCTTTAGCACTTGGTCTAACCAGGTACAAAAGACGGTGCGCAGGCACTGGCGCATACTAAACACAGGAAATGAGGTTATTCCACCTCCCCTCTTTTCCTTTAAGAGAGGGTCCAACCTGCGCGATAGCCTCGTACATACCAGACCAAGAAACAAAACCAGTGGGAAACCAAATACTCTTTGGAATTTGCCGCCAGTTCAAGGCCATTTTCCATGCGGCCACTGTTCAGTCTGTCCTCAAACCGAGGTGACCAAATCAGTAGATATAGGTACAGGCACACCTTGGTTACTTCGTAAACATACCAATTGTAACACTGACAAAGTGATTTACCTCATTTCTTGCCCTTGCTCTCTGCGTTATGTCGGCATGACAACACGCAAAATCAAAACACGAATCTCAGAACACAAAAGTACCATCAGGCGAAACAGACAAGCAACGAAACTTACCAATCACTTTCTAGAACTGAAACATACACCGGAGGATTTAAGATGGCTGGTCCTGGAACAGCCTTTCATCCCTACCCATGTGACTGACATTACACGTTTTCTGTTTATCAAGGAACAAAAATGGGTCTTCAAACTTAAGAGTGACCAACAGGGTTTAAATGATGATATCCCGTGGTCCTCTTTATAGAACCCCTTTTTATCATTGATCCTCCTTCAACTCAGAACACAGATTAATGGTATATTCATACATTGATTAATTTTCTTTGACCGGTACGCTTTGACTCTACCCTTGATTATACATATATACCTTAGTGGGAAGGACACATGGATGCTCTTTCTGCATTATTTCCTTTGAAAGATTTTGATTTTTTATCCCATTACACTCAGGGATCTTTGACAGCCTCCTCTATGCTGCGTCAATTCACAAATATGCGATGATCACCATACTATCATCGGAAACTACATGTCCCAGCAAGCCTAGCATCTCAGGGAACATCATTTCGCTTTTTGAACGCTCGCACGCTCCGTAGTGTTAACACGGAAGCGCGCCTACAAACATTTCCAGACTCCATAAATCATTCTCCTGCCGCCCGCCGGTTACCTCCCCTTCCAGCTCTGACATTTGGAGCGGGGTACCGACGGATAGGTAAGCGTTGCTTTTAGCAAACTCACATTTATTTTCATTTTTCTTCGTAAGAGCACAAAACGGCATACAGGCAGACTCACGGGACCTTTCTCTCTCCCTCCGAGTCTGCTCCGGTCATTTTAACTATTCTTTCACTCTGATTAAGATACACGACTCGAATGGTTTTCGATATCATGTATGCAAACCATTTTTAGATTCTACACTTTGGTGAACGGTATTTCTGCCATGGTTTTAGCTTAGTTTTCACCAGCATAAGTTGAGGGAATTCCGTTTTTTGACCGTGCAGGCTGAAGGTGTTTCTCTACCCACGGTGGTAACATTATCCCATTCTGGAATTCTTCCTCCTTAGAGCGGTGCCTCATAGTCCTGAGCGGATGCCAGGCGAGGCGAGGTGCGTACCCACATTGACTCGGGTAAGTGCACTTTAAAATTTCTGTCAATAACGCTTTTTGATTTAATACAACATATGTCCTCCTTGTAAATTTCCATAATTTTGACAAATATTAAGAATTAAGGAACGTCCAGTACATTGATTTATACATTAGTTTTGGATCAGCTATATATACTAGGGTGTCAATAGATTGATAGAGTGTCCCACTTAGTATACCTGTTTGTTTGTTTCTATCTAGAGGCCATCCTCCAGACAATGCCTGTAACGTTTCCAATGTGACGCACAGGACTCCACCAGGTTGTATTGGGTACCAACCGTTGATTCAGTTTTTATTATTATTTTCTATCACGTTTTGCAGTAGCGTTTACATGGTCCTGACGAGAGCTCGGACTCCACTGTCCAACAGCCGAAACATGTAGACCTGTAATCTGACAGTTATTTGTTTAAGCTGTCAACATTTGGTTTTAATCTTGACACCAAGATAGCGCCAGAATAAAATTGCACAGTGTCTTGGTAGTCATTTTTAACTTCACTATTTTTTTCATCACTTTCTCGCACTGCAATCATCACCCGCTGGTAACAATTTGGCACGGTTGCCTTGGACAACCAGGGTACCACCACAACCAACATAGTGACTGGTACTCCGGGGTTCGTCCTTAGTTCCCAAATGATGAAGAACCACCACCGGTGGGTGATGGGAACTTAAAACCTCAGTGGAGGTTTTTACACCCGCCACGGTTATTTGCGGACTCTCCTTCTCTTTCTTGCTCTAGCATTATATGCTCTGATCCTACACTCAAGACCCACAGTATTCTTTTGTATATTGGCTCAGTATTACTGACAAAAGCTGCTATTCAGTATTATAAATCTGCCTCCGAAAGCGTTATTCAATCAATGATTCAAGCTTCTCAACGTCGGTCTAGAGGCCTTTGTGGCGAGGGCCTGGGGTCTGCCTCTGGAAATGGAGCAGGCAATCTATTGTGAAACAAACCTGAACCCTCAACTTCAGATAACCGAACACTGAGGAGTTACAAAGAGTTGCATTCACATTTCTTTGTTATCTGAAGATAACATGTCAACAGTATTGTAATTACACTTGTACTGCACACATAATGTACTGCTATAAAATTGTAATCCGGAAAAGGGAATTGAATGAATGAGTGAATAAAACCAACAAAGTACACCAAAGAGGCATACTGACATTCACAGAGTGAAAGAAAACTAAAGCAAGAAGAGTAACAGAGACCCAGAGATCAAACAGTTAAAACTAAAAAGAAACCTTTCTTATTAACTTAATCAAATCTCTCCTTACACAAAGAACTTTGTTTCCTGTGGAAGATTCTATAATCCGTGATGGCAAATCACAGGGGATCTGGTTCCAGGTTCAGAAGCCAAACCGTGAAAGATTTTGTAAACTATTTTTAATCACATATTAAAGGCCCTGACGTACAAAGAAGAATGCAAAGAGAGTGCAGGAGTATATTCAGTAAAGCAAGTCGTAAGTCTAATTAATTTAAAACGAAGGAAACCAATTGGACCTCAATCTGCGTTGTTCGGCGCTGCCAAGCGTCCCGTTTGCTGTGGATCTATTTTCTTGGTTACAGCAAAGCGGACGCTCAGCAGCGCCGCACAATGAAGATTGCGGCCCAATTGATAAAGGGTAAGATCTTCAACCTACACTGGAAAGTTCCTTTGTGTTAAATTATATGGACACCAATACCATTCGATGATATATATCACTTTTTCGGTATTCAATCAAGTAACAGCTATTAAGACTGAACAACCTTTAAACTTATCCCACCTGAGATTACCCAGGTATTGGGAACTAATGTACCCCATAGGGGATGTTCCTGGGTGTCTTCTACAAAATTGAGAAGTCAAGTGCAGACGGTGTAGAACATTGGTTGGTTTTATTTATGTCATACAAGAGTTAAGATTACAGTCTTGATAAAGATGGTTTAACCAGGACGATACCATCAAAACGCGTCGCTGCCTTTATCCCTAATCTGCGTTGTCGGCTGGCACAACAGATATAAAACAATCTTCGAGATATCGAGTTCCAGTCTTAACGTCATCTAGTCACAGATAGGCTTTACTGATGACAAAGTGCATTGTTTTGTAGAAAATCTCCTTGGTTTCTCTGTTTTTAATTCTCTACCTTTGATCATACCGTGTTTTTTGTATATGTAAATTGTGTAGGACATTATTATTGTGTATATGTATGCAGTATATGGGATTAGATTCCCTTGGACATTGGTTTTTATTGTAATGAATTGATATAAAGCTTTTGAATGATTTTAATAAACCTATTTGTACAATGTTATATTACATCTGCGTCGTGGCACAGTGTATTTCGCAGAAGTTGATATCTCCCCTTCGGTGCTATTTTTGTATGGAGTGAGGTATGCGGTGTGGATGAATATGATGAGTAGTGTGTAACATATGGTCCACCAAAGGATACATTGACATTTATAGAAATGGGTTGGTAGCCTTGAACTTGGTTGTGTGGCTGGTTGTCTGTGGGTTTGAGATTTTCATAGCTGTTAATGAAAGTGCACAGGTTTCCCACATCGAGGGAGGAGTATGTTACATTTGGGAATAGGGGGAACAGCTGCATGTGGGAATAAAGACTTTCTGTGGCCTGTTACGCAGAGAGGAGAGATGATGCTGTTGTAGGCAACATTAGTGGTTTACAAGTGAACCACTGAGCAGAGAGAAATCTTGTGTTAGTACATCTATTTTCTTCATTAGATGGGAGAGCAGTTCTGAGATGGGCACCATTTGGTACTCAGGGGAAGGTGGGAGATTGTGTTGAAATTGGAGTCAGGTCTCGAGTTAGGCTTGTGATTTGGACGTCCCGGTGGTAGGGAAAATTAGGATTAAAAAGCAGAAGAATCTGGCATGGGGAGGTGAAGGTACACAGGAGTCGGGGCAAGTGTAATATCAGGAAAGGGCAGTTGCCGAAAGGTGGACGGTAGGTTAGTTAGAGGGGAGTCCTGGGGTAGGCAGACTGGCTTGGTAGTATCAGGTAGCTGAGGGACAGATGTTGGAGTGTGGGCAAAGAGAAGGTGAGAGGTTGGCTGGACGATACCAGGTGTTGGGGGGGGGGGGATGCAGGAATGTGGGAAAAGAGGACAGGAAGGGGACAAATGGTGGGAGAGTGATAGAAATCAGAAGAGATGAGGGGAGGAAGGGGATATTCCAGGCAGTTGGAAGTGATTTGAGGGGAATGTGGAGAGGGTAGGTAGACAAAGGGGATGGGGCAGGAGGGTATGATATAATGGGTGGGCCTGGGAGACATGGTGTTGGGGTAAAGAAAATATGTTTAGGGTCGTTTGATCAGGACATAATGCTTTAAAAGTGCTCTCTGCTTCATTGGTTAACAATGCAGTTTAAATCTGGTCTCGATGACATGGTCAAATCTAAGCTATGTGATTTGAAAGGCACACTATCACCTGTGAGGGTATCCTGGCACTGAGCAGGTGTGTGTGTGCCTAGTGCCCCCGCCCCCTTAGTAGGTTGGTTAATTGAAAAGCCAGGTCTTCAGCTTATTGTGGAATTCAAGAAGAGTGAAGGAGGCTCTGGTGTGCAGTGGGAGGCCGTTCCACAATTTAGAACCAATTCAAGAATATGTCTTAGTGCCTGATGTGGTCCAGTGTATGCATGTGATGAGTTGGGAGTCCGGAGGAGAGGGGGTGTCTGGGTGGTTTGTGGACGAGATGGGACTGTTCAGGTGGGTGAGAACTAAATTGTGTAGCACCTTGAATGTGTGAGGAGTTTGAAATGTGTGCGTTTATGTATCAGGACGCAGTGAAACTCCCTCAATCAATCAGGGCTTGGTAAAGTGCAGCTACTCACCCGCGAGGGTCTCAACGTGCAGGGGGGGGAGGGAGTTCTGTTGAGTGCTGGGGTTATCCAAAGAGCCAGGTCTTGAGGTCCTTCCAGGCCTAGGCTGCGAGGAAGGAGAAGGACTTTACTCCCGTTTGGAGTGGTGTGATGCAAGTCCTAAGTGGTAGGTTGAGGATTAGTTCTGGATGGTTTGTAGTTTTCTAGCGAGTTGCTTGGAGATCCCAGTATACAGGATGTTCCCACAGTCCAACTTGCTGTTGAGTAGGGCGAGTGAAAGTTTTACTAGTATCATACATGCCAAACTATTAGAAGAGGAAAGAGGGAGATTTCAAAAAGATGATCAGGAGAATGTATTTACCCACTGACTTCCATTGAAGCAGACTCAATTTCAGGCGGGAGAACAGGTCAAATAATTCAATTTTTTGCTTCAAAGATCAGTGTCTCCCACCTGAATATGATCTATTGGCTTATTATTAATGATTATTATGGCAATTGCTGGTGTGATTTTTGTCACATTTTAAAAGGGGGATGATAAGGGGTATCGACACTTGAGGAGTCACCACACAGATGTGACTTGAACCACCATCATAACTAGTACCCGTGTTTTCAAGTCTCTGCAGAGTGTGCCGAGGACTGGGAATGGAGAGTAACTCACTGGTGTGCTGGAAAGAGCTCCCAATGTTGGAGCACAGCGAGGGAGGCACAGAGCACGAACTCTACATCGACGCTGTTCGCTGTAAGGCAACCCATCATTCAATAGGCACTTGCCTCTATGGCACTTGCAAAAAAAAAAAAAAAACATTACTACACTTAAGTGTAAAAATCTGAAAACAATACTACTAATTTCTGCAAATAAATTCTGAAAATCCACAGCGGTTTCCACTATGTAATAAATGGGTTCATATCGTAAATGAAATGTCTGGCATGTATTACAACATAAGCACTGCCACTGGAATGATGTGATGGTGAGGCCGCTGTGTTTTCTGCATCAGTATTCATTTGCCACATAGTCCCATCTGCTGCCAAATGTGCAGGTTTTAACAAATGTTTGCTTCTTGCTCAAACGCAAACGGTTCGAAAGATACTAAGAACGCAGCAACACATGTTGCAGCGCAGCGGACGTCTCTCTGCTAAAGTTGGCTGATAGAACCTTTCTTTTGCTTTTTGCTATATTTAGATGTTGAACTGGTACAACTGAGGAGCAACTTAAGATTAGAGAGTCTTAACAAGTGTGAAAATGACAAAATAATGAAATACTTCTATCACAAAATGTGCAGCAGTATGCCACATAATTTGCCTTTTTTTTGCCGCATAATTTTAATCAACCCAGCCACATATTTTGTCACTCTCCTGCTGCATAATTCCAGTGTCCCTTAACATAAGTAACAACATCTCAGGATATGGCAAGACAGCTGCGTTCACGGCCTGTTCCGTCCTCGCGTGAGCTCTAATATTAGCGGGTCGGGTGTCCCACAAGAGCGCATCTCCGATGACAGCTGCCCGGCAGAGCACCGGATGCAACACTGATAAGATGACCCCGAGGAGTAAAGCATGCCCTGTGGAGTTTCAGATCCCAGCAGGCTTTATCATCCTCTTTTGAAGCCGCTAAAAAAGAAAGCCGCAGACTGTTCCAGGCGCAAACTGAATGTTCTCTCTCATTTAATTTAATAATCTTGCCAGTTGCCACGAGGACGTCTCCCTTAACCAAAAGCATGTTTTTGTTAATCTCTCATGAGCCCACAACAGGTTACTCACTCAGTTGTGCATTTATAAAAGTATTAGCACGCTCATTCTTGGTAGACCGCTCCTCAAAATTCCTCAGTTTGCGCGAAGCGGAGACGAGAACACCGCGCCGTCCAGCAGAGATAGCGCCTTGATCTCCCGGTGACCTTGAGCGGAACCAGCTCAAGAATCCGAGTAATTGACACATGGTGTCCACTGAGGACGGCGGCAGCAGCAGCATCCGGTTACGCTGCGTTATGGGGAACGCGATCCCACGGCTAACAACTCCTGTCACCACTGTTGTGTGCGCGAGAATCACACAAGAGCCGCCAGAACCTGTGCGGAAATACTGCCGTCTCTTGGCGCCCTCTAGCGGCAGCGCGTCGGCACTTCAATGGCCTCTCGCCTGCTGCAGTCTGTACGCATCCTGCTCACCATGTTTTACTCGGTTTAAAATATGACAGTCCACCCTTTCAACCTGGGGTGGGAACTTTCTATGGAGGCATTTTGCTGATCCCGAGATAAAAGGGAACTGAGGTCTCGCTGGATGTGCTCAAAGTGGAGAGGAGTAGGCCTAACGGCTAGGGTTCGAATCTCGGTAATGACGCTGTCGCTGAACATCCTGTGATTCTGGGCAAATTACTTAATCTCCCCGTGCCGAACAAAGAATGAATGTGTGTCCTAATGTAACGTAACTGGTGCTATGTAAAGCGCTCTGATACCTGATTGGATTCGGGTCAAGTTCGCGCTATATAAAACTCTAGGAAAAATAAAAATAAAAAAAAAGTTCACTAAAAGTTATCTTTCAAGTGTGAGATATACAGCGCTGCTGGTCACCCGTGAGGGTATCCAGGCGCCACGTTTAAAATATAAACAACCAGGTGTACCCAAAACATACGTTTGCACATTAATTAATCCTTAAGGCTGGGGAAACAAATTGGGGGGTGGAGGGGGAATGGGGACAAAATCCATTGCGGAACCCATAAATAATAACCAGCATGCCTGCTGTAAGGAAAGCCCGGGGAAGGGGAGCCAGTGAAAACATATTTATTATAACATTGGGGAAGGTATAAACAATTAAAACTGAAAAATATCTAACCTATTATAAGCGTGGTCTTTAAAGAGATTCGAGTGTCAGCGCGTCCCGGTTGTCGCCATGTCCAGCTTTCCGGGGGATGAGGTACCAGATACCACAGAGGAAGAGAAGAGCGTCGGGGAGGGCGGTTATCTCCTTTAACACCATATACCACACGCAGTGTACGTAAGTCGGACCTTGGTAGAACGACGACCATCGTGGAGCGCATGTGTCCAAAATCTCATTTCATTGCAAAATGGTCCAGACACGAAGGCGCGTCTGCCGCTGCTAGGGAAGGGTGGGGTGACCGTTCTAAACCGTCCACTGCAAAACCGAAAATAAAAACAGTGCCAAGTGTTTAACTGAGTTATCCACAACTGAAGCGGCTGACTAGTCCATGTCTGTTCAAACACCCAAGTGCTGAACCCAGAGTACTGCAAGGTCTCAGGTGGCCTCCAGAGGAAGGCGGAAGTGCGTCACGCACCTGTGTATGTGGGCAGTGCAGAAGGGCCCGGGAAGAGGCAGCATTTGTTCAGATGGGGGCTAAGAGGGGGAAGCTGCAGCACATAGGTTGTCCGGCACAACCGAGAGAGCTTTAGAAATGCCGCTGCCCGCGTCCCACGCAGAGGGACATCAGCAGGGCAGCCTTCTAGTGGCCGCCCGTCGCAGCCTTCCCCCCCCCCCCTGCTCCGCCTCGCTAGCGAGGCCGCGCCCAGGGAGGGGAGCTCCCAATGAGTTTGCCTTTAGGAGGCATGCCGATAGGGGGGGGCGAGGCTAGACCCCCTACTTAGGCGTCTCTCTCCCCCAGATCCTCCTCTGCTTCCTGCGCGCCGCTCCTACCTGGCCACGCGTATTGCCTGCCGTCCGCACCACGCGATTACGACCGGGGCCCCTTCAGCGTCGTCGAGCTCTTCGAGATACCAACTCTCTGCGGTGAGTCTTGTCAACCCCTCCCACCCCGGCCCTGTCCCTGGGCATGACCAGGTGAACGGGGCCCTGTGGCTCGGATGCCATGGGTGTGGGGGGCGCAAGCGGTGCTCCGCGGCCCCAAGGGGCGATGCGGCGGGTTATGGGCATCTTGCGTGGTGCGATTCCGGTGGGGCAGGCTATGGGTGTGGTCCAGAATAAGGGTAGGGCGGCAGGTTGCAAGTGGGTCGGTTCGGCCACATGCGGTTTCGGTGTTGTTTGTCGGGTGTCTGGGGTAGAGAATTAATGACTTAGCCGCACCTCCGCACCAAAACTCTGGCCGGCCGCCCCTCCTTTATACAACCGCCATCCCATCCCGCGCGGACATCTTGCTGTGACCCTCTAGGTATCAAGGCTCTCACAGGAAAAGGGTGCGAGTCCCGCAAACGTGGTAAAATGACACAAGATGACAAATTTCAAACTCTCTTGGCCCACGTGTAGCGGGTTCCCGCGCAACGGGTGGATACTTTGGCGGGTCTATAATTATTTTAACACGGCACGAGTTGGGACGCCGCCGGGCTGCAGGGCGGCCTTGAGGGAGGGGTGGGCTGTTCCGCTAGAGGGCCGGCCGCGGGGGGTCGCTTATATCTTTGGACCGGGGCATTTCTTCGGCAACGCGTCTTTCGCAAAATTAAAGATCGGAACCCCCGCCGGACCCCCCGCGGGACACCAAACCCCCCCCCCGGTTACCATCAAATCCAGGCTCGGTGATGTCCTCAGCCCTACCGTCCGTGATCATATTATTGCAGGCTGTTGGCTGATACCGGCGGCAGTAGGGGTAATTGCTATACGATGCCGTGTAATGCGATGGTGCACGCGGGTAGTTTCGCGCCATGTGGGAATCGGCCGAACATGGGGCAGGCGCTACTGTTGGGCGGGACCATCGGAGGTGCTTTGGGCGGGTTAACTCTAGCCCCTTTGATCCACCCCCCCCACAGGCCGGCCCCCCCACCCCCCCTTCACCAGCAATTACAGGCGAGCGCTCGATGGTTACAGGGGGAGCTCCACGGAAGAGCCGCAGTCAAGAAACTGGCTAAAACGGGATGTAGCACAGATCGGAGAGTAAACGCTTTGGATGTACGCGCCCCCGAGTTCAATCCTTGGCATCTCCAAGCAATGTACAAGAAATTGCGGGTACATTTTCTCATGCTTCGCCGCCCCCCCCCCCCCCCCCATGCTGGCAGTGTTGAACGCGCGCGATCCTGATTCGGTGCTCCGATTACTTTCGGCCGCGATTTAGGGGGCAACGGGAGGAAAGCGAGGCGCTCGCATGCAGCGCCTCCCATGCTGCCCACGTCCTCAGCCAGCAGAAACAATTGGCGAATTAAATACTTGTTTCCGCCACCAGGAGCCATTGCTCAATGGTAAGTCTGGTGCCTCGGGTTATCAAGGCTCTCACAGGACAAGGGTTCGGGTTCCGCAACCGCTGTCAACGTGTCATAACTTGGCGAAATTTCAAACTCTTTTCAGGTGTGCCTCTCGTGGGCCACAGGTTCAAACCGCACGCTTCAGTGGTACAACATTATGGAACATGCGGTACCGTGAGATACATGCAGGTACAATTTTAAACGCACGCGATCCTGACGCGCTAGGACCAGGCTCCATTCCCATATGCGATGGAAGGGCGCCCTGGTACCCGGATTTAAGTGCGCAAGTGCGGACAGGGTGCTCGGGGGAAGTGCGCTCCGGGGCGATCCGGACGGGCGGGGGGGGTCGGGGGGGGCTTGCCATGTGATGCACACGGTGTCGCGGCCCCAACGGGCATTCAGGTGCAGCGCGAGCGCGACGCACTCAATTTAGTGGAGCCAATGTGGCCATGCAAGCATGCAGCGTGTTGGCAGGGCTGCCCTGGGGCCGTCCGGGTGGGGGGGCCTAATTGCATAATTGCATTGTTCCCTTGCCTGCCAGTTCATTGTACAGCTGATGTGAGGTCTGGCCAGCAGCTTAATGGGTGGGACACAGGCCATGCTGCGCAAGTGTGTGTTTGGGATAGCGACCATGTGGCTGATGGAGTATTTAGTCGCACTGTTTCTCCCATCGTGCTAATTCCGTTCCTCTCCCTACTTACAGATCCACTGAGGGACAGCCCGCAAACGTAGGAGCAGGGACCGAGGGAAAGGCGCAAAGGGGGACGCGCGCTAGCAGTGACCACAAAAGTAGAGCACCACGCCATGGAGGATATCGGGACACCGGGTCCACTGTTCTCCCAGGAGACGTCGATCGAGGAGACGCAGTTGAGCGCACCGCAAGACGGGATGTGGGCGGACTTTATGGCATTTGCCCGTGAGAATGGCACGGCGTGGGTCCAAGGTTTTCTTGAGGCCCGCAGGCAGGAAGACTCGGGCGTTGTCGTCACCCCCCCCCCCCCCCAGCCGAGGGCGTCCAAGGCCCTTCGGGGTCGAAACCCTGGAGGTCCACCCGGGTATGCAAGCCCACATCAAAAGACATGCCCGAGGCCCCGCCGGCCAAGAAACGACACGCGACCACACCGCGTACCGTCGTACCGGCCGTTTCAACACCTGCGGTGCATGACTCTGCCACAGGCCTCACGGACATGGCCCAAATGGGCAAGGCCATGGACCACATGCTCAGCCTCATGTCCGTCTTTCAGAGCCGCTTGGACGCTTTATCTGCACCGCCACAGGTGCCCCCAGCGGCGGCGCCCGCGGTAGCCCAAGCACCCCTGATCCAAGTTTGGGCTGGTCAGAGCGCAGCCGTGGAACCTCGTAATGGTGAGCCTGGGGGAGCCCCGGGGTTGTCACTCCCAGGGAATGCTTGTCCTCCCGCAAGTACTGCAGCGGCTGCACCCACGGCTGGCGCGTTGGTCTCCCCCCCCCCCCCCACCCACGAATGGTCCGGCCACCGCCGCTCTTGAGCCTACGCCCGCCGCGGCACCAGGGTCTGCTGTGCCAGTAGGGGAGGGCACGGGGCAGGTTCCCAGACCCCTTGTCACTCCGGCACCATTGGAATCAGGCCGCTGCTCCCTGGCATGGTTGGTACCGCAGGCCGCTAAAGAAGGGATATGGAGGCGGGAGTACATAGACATACTAACACTACTGATGCACGGGTCGGCAGGGGTGGACACAAGAAAGATGGGGCGTAAGGATGAGGAAAGAGTCAGATATCAGCGATGGCCTGACAAAGACAATTGAGAACTGGACGTCAGCATTTAACATACTGGCGGCGGTAGTAGTGCAGAAATTTCCTGAACAAAGCGAGGCCCTCATGCAATATGCCAGCACGATCCAAGAAGAGGCGAGGCTCTCTGGGGGGTTGGGCTGGTTCTATTACGACCAAGACTTTCGGAAAAGAATGGCCATATGCCCGGACCTGGGGTGGGATCAGAAGGAGATTCAACTTTGCGTACAACACATGTGCCGACCCACACGGGATAGGAAGGATCAGGCATATAAAGGGCAAGGGGAGTCAGACGACAGGAGAAAGGACCAGTTTCCCAGGCGCCCCTTCAAGCAGTCTTTTCGTGGGGGCAGGGGTCGGGGGCAGAGGCAGGGCTCCAAGCGCTTCAATTCAGGCACATGGCGGCTTTATAACGGGGGCAACTGCACTTGGGGAAGGTCATGCAAATTTGCACACAGCTGCAGCAAGTGCGGCACACAACACCCTGCGACCGCCTGCACCTCCAGCCAGGGTGCGCTACAGCCTTCCACACCCATCAGGACAGACACGCAACGCCAATGAAACCACAAGGGACGGACCACCCCCCACGCTAGGCCCCCCCACCACCACCACCACCACCCCCTGCGCTCCTGGGCCCCCCGCACAGCGCCCCAGGCCCGTGAAGGGCCCTTCCCCGATCATCCTGGATAATTTCATCCCGCTCATTAGGCGCTATCCGTTGGTGCAGGACAGGGCCCTACTAGCGGGTGGGTTCCTTGATGGTTTTAGGATTCCTTACAAGGGACCGTTGGAGTCCAGGGACGCACTGAACCTGAAGTCAGCCAGGGATATGCCCGGGGTGGTGGCTCAAAAGATACAAAAGGAGTTGTCAGCAGGGAGGGTGGCGGGGCCGTTCAGCAGCCCTCCCCTGGATCATTTCTTGGTTTCACCGCTGGGGGTGGTACCGAAGAAACAGCAGGGTGCCTATCGCTTGATCCACCACCTATCGTACCCCGAGGGGAATTCTGTGAACCACTGGCTGGATGAGGGGATTTGTTCTGTGTCATACTGCTCCCTGGACATGGCCATTGACATGGTCCGGAGAGTAGGGAAGGGGGCGTGGCTGGCGAAGACATTGAGTCCGCATTCCGCCTGCTGCCGGTGCATCCAGCTAGCCAGCATCTGCTAGGTTTCAAGTGGGCGGGGCAGTTCTTCTATGATTGCTGCATGCCAATGGGTTGCACAGTCTCCTGTGCCTACTTCGAAGCCTTCAGCGCGTTCCTTCAGTGGGCCTTGGGGGACCTTCATGGGATCACGCAGGTGACCCACTACCTGGATGACTTCTTGTTCTTTGGCCCGGCTGGGACAGACGAGTGTGCGGTAGGGCTGAGACGCTTTGAGGAGCTGGCAGAGTTACTAGGAGTTCCCCTTGCCCCAGGTAAGACCGAGGGGCCGGCACAGGTCTTGACCTTTTTGGGTGTGGAGCTAGACACGGTGAAAGGTGAATCGAGGCTTCCCGCTGAGAAGGTTCAGGGCTTGTTGCAGGACATCCAGGCGCTGCTGGGCAAGGACAAAGCGACGCTAGGGGCTGTCCAGAGCTTGGTGGGCAAGTTGAACTTTGCAGCTAGGGTAATTCCAGCGGGCAGGGTATTCTCAAGGAGGCTGGCAGGGGCCACAGCAAATGTAATACAGAAGCACCATTTGGGAAGGTTGACTGCAGGCTTGAAAGCGGATCTAGCAATGTGGGCAGAATTCCTCATTGGTTTCAATGGGACGGTGATTTGGAGGGCCCCGTGGATAGCCAGCCAGGAGCTTTGCTTGTTCTCAGATGCGTCTGGTAGGGAAGGTTTTGGCGTGATCCTGGGCGAAGAGTGGTGCGCTAAGAGGTGGCCTAATGCATGGCGTAAAAAGAAGGTAACAAACAACATAGCAGTGTTGGAACTCTTTCCGATTACAACAACGAGCTACAGCTAACCGTATTATCAAGATACAGGATAGTCGCGGAAACATTCAGGATAATCCAGAATCTGTTTTATCGTTTTTTTTTGAGTTCTATAAATCTTTATATACAGAAGAAATTAGGGATCGAGATTTAGATCATGATATCACTACCTTTCTATCGGATATCAACACTCTTAGAGTTTCAGAGCAAGAGAATGCTGTCCTGGCGGCACCCATAGAGTGGGTTGAGGTCGAAGCCGCACTGAATGCACTGGCAAATGGCAAAGCTGCAGGTCCGGACGGGATTCCGCTGGAATTTTATAAAATATTCCGGCTCGAGATCCGCGATGATTTCCTGAAAGTATTAAGAGAGGCACAACTAGGTCATATACCAGATTCTTGGTGCAATACAACCATAATTCTTTTCAAGAAGAAGGACAAACCAGAGCTGGATCCTGCTTCGTTTCGTCCGATCTCATTAATCAACACCGATAACAAAATATTTGCAAAAATTTTGGCAACAAGGCTAGCACGGGTGATAACTCCATTAGTCTCTATTCGGCAACACGGATTTATCCCTGGTAGGGACACGACGGATCACGTCCGTCGGGTTATTGCACTATTAGACTGGGCCCAGGCTTCGGGCTCCCCCTTTGGGGCGATCCTGCTGGACGCCGAAAAGGCGTTTGACAGGGTCGCCTGGGGGTTTCTCTGGCGGGTCCTACATTGGAAGGGGGTCTGTCCTAATTTTACTCATGCTTTGCAATCTTTATATATAACGCCTTGTGCAAGTTTATCCATATCTGGAAAGAGCTCTAGTTCTTTTCCAATTAGTAGGGGTACTCGACAGGGTTGTCCCTGTTCCCCCCTTCTATTTGCTCTATATATAGACCCATTTCTCAGTAAACTTGAACTCTGCCCAAACATAGCTCGGGTTAAAAATGATACAGTTGATTTTAAAGCTTTAGCATATGCAGACGACATTTTAGTGGTTACGTCAGATGTGTCCACTTCATTCTCAGCAATAAAAACTGCAGCTCAATACTATGGTCAGTACTCGGGCTACAAGCTTAACGCCCAGAAAACTCAGGTAGTTCAAACAACCGCAATGGGCCCCTCTACTGCACCGGTAGTTCACAGTGCTCGTTACCTAGGGATAGAAATCACAGCCGCAACTGAAAGTTTGCCTGATAAGAATATCTTACCCATCATTGATAAAGTTAATTTTACGTTATGCAGACTAGATAAGTTACATCTGTCCTTGTTTGGTAGGCGTAATGTTTTAAAGATGCTGATACTCCCGAAATTTTTATATCTATTTAGGACTATTCCCCTAGAATTTGCACAGCTCAGCATCGTTCGGGCCGAAAGATGCTGTAACAGGTTTTTATGGGGTTATCGTCAGCCTCGAAGGGCCGCAAAATGGATGCAGCTCCCAATGGATAGAGGGGGGTGGTCTGTTCCCAACCTGCTTCTATACAGTTGGTCAGCGTTTATTCAATATCTTGCCGTTCCATTGTTTGGGGACAGAGCAAAACTTCCTCCATGTAGGTCACCATCTATTTTTGAGATCGGGCTAGGACATGCTGCCAAAGGGATATTAACCTCAATTCTTGAGCCCAGCTACTACAAAAAGACTAAGTTCAAAGTTATTATCTCCATGTATTCAATATGGAGGAAGGTTCGTCGTAGCTGGCCAATTACTAATATAAATTTTTATACCCCCTTGTCAGCAGCCAGAATGCTTCCGTCAATTTTTCAAGATAACGTTACAATAAGGTGGCAGGCCGCAGGTATTAAGACAATAGGGGATATGGCATACGAAGGTAATATGGCCACTTTTCTTTCCTTGAAAGAAAAGTTTTCACTAGATATTCATCATTTTTTTAAATACTTGCAGGTCCGCAGTTGTCTGCTTAAACTTCTATCCAATACCCCAACATTATTCTGTAGGAACACACTTATGGATTTAATTCTTAAAAACTCAAGAATTGGACCAATTTATAGAAACTTACTTTTAGTCTTTCCTGATGATTTATTGAAATCTAAGGCTAAACTGGAGGTCAAATTTTGTAAGCCGGATATTGATATAGCTCTGGCCTTAGATCTCTCTGCCAAGGTTCTAATCTCTGGGAGCTTACGTTCCCAAAGTTATATGGCCCTTTACGACCTTTATTACACCCCAGCTAAAATACATAAATGGGGTGGTAGCGGTGGCCACAGCTGCCCTAGATGCGGTTTAATAGCGGCTGATGATGTCCATATGTTCTTTTCCTGCCCCAAATTGGCCCAATTCGTTCAAGAAGTTCAAACATTTATTACTGTTAGCCTTAAAATCCCATTGGTTTTATCAGCTGAATTAGTTATCATGGGTTGTGAAACTGATACATCATTGAATAGAACGAGCCATGTCATCGCTTTTATATATATTGCTATGTCGCAAATCAGATTATGCATCACATCAGATTGGAAAAAATCTGCCGCCCCAACCTTTATGATTTGGAAAGCAAGGATCCTAGCACTCCATAGGCTGGAGTCAGCCGTTTTTTCACGGGGGGGCAGAAGAAGGCGGGAAAGGGGCACATTAACATGGGCCCCATTCACACATTGGTTGGAAGGCTAAGTGAAATTTAACTGGCCCATGTAACGTTAATTTGACTTTGTTCTATTCTTGGTAATATTGCTAATGCCAAAAAAAAAAAAAAAAAAAGGGGAAAAAAAAAAAATGATGAAATGTACTGTTTTTCTTTTTCTGCTCTTTAACTATTGTTAAATAACGGGGGACTGCTTGTCCCAAACCTCTGTAATAGATTCTATTGTTTTTTAACAAGATTATATTAATTCTTTGTGTTTTCAAGCGAATAAAAAAAAATTTTTTAAAAAAAAGGAACTCTTTCCCATCCTTGTAGTGCTGCACCTATGGCGGGCCACCCTAAGCAACATGAAGGTAGTTTTCTGGTCAGACAATATGGCGGTGGTGCACGCCATCAACGGTCTTACTGCCTCGTGCCCGCTAGTTCTAAGTCTGCTGAGGGAGTTAGTGAAAGAGGGGCTGCGCAGCAACATTGAGTTTAGGGCGCGGCACATCGCGGGTGTACGGAATGTGGCAGCTGACGCTCTTTCTCGCTTTCAGTGGCTCCGGTTTCGAGAGGCTTGGCCGCGGGCAAGGGCAGAGATGACACCATTCCCAGACCACCTTTGGCGCCTGCTTCGGTGGGGGAAAGACTGAGGAGGATGGGGGAGAGGTCCCTGGCGCCGGCAACACAGAAGAAGTACGGCTCCCAGTTAGCGACGTTCAGAGCAGTAGTGGAGGCGCAGGGTGGTCTAGCCTTGGGGAGCGAGGATCAGGTAGAGACCTTTGTGGTGTGGGCCAAGGAGAACGGCAAATCCCACTCATGGACATGTGGTCATCTGGCAGCCGTGCGCCACGATGCCATGCTAGATGGGGGTGTCGACCCAACGGGGTCTTTCAAGATCAGGGCGGCCCTGAAGGGCTGGGCCAGGGAGGAGGTTAGACAACCGGACACCAGGGCACCCATTGAATTCATGGACCTACAGCGCATCCTGGACACTGTACCCCTGATTACTTTCTCCCCGTTCGAAGCAAGGCTCTTTTCAACGGCATTCTGCCTGGCATTTTTTGGCACCTTTAGGGTTAGCGAGCTGGTGGTGAAATCCAAGGTTGACCTGTCTGGCACAGCGCTGGGTATCGCAGACGTGGCCCTTAATGTATCCCTGGAGCTCCGCATTCGCAAATCCAAGACAGACCAGGCGGGGAGGGGAAAGACAGTTGTCCTACAAGCCTTGGGGGACAACAGGTACTGCCCGGTCCACACTGTCAGGGAATACCTGGCCTTACGCCCAGCGGCCCCTTCCTGATTCATGCGGATGGGTCCCCCCTCACCAGGTTTCAGTTTGATCGCATTCTGGGTGCCACCCTTGACAAGGGGAGTTTATGTGGGAGTGGGCGCAGATTCTCCTCGCACTCCTTCCGAATTGGCGCTGCCACCTCAGCGGCCAAAGCCGGCCTGGGCCCAGAGGGTGTGAAGGGTGTGGGGCGCTGGGAGTCCGACTGTTTTAAGAGATATGTTCGACCTTGATGCTGCATGTACATTCCAGTTTTCCCACTTGAGTTTTCCTTTTCGGATGAACATATCCGAGCGTCCTTAAACTGTGTTCTACAACGGGTATCCCCGAATAATTTTGTGTGCAAATAAAGATACAACTACCTAAAAGCTGCTTCATCGTTTCATTGACAGGTCACCAGGTTTGGTTGATGGGACACTCCTACATCACGAGGTTGGAACGCTGGGCAGCGCACAGGAATTGGTCGCAGAGTTTTGTTAACACACAGTTCGTGTGGTTGGGCTCCCCGGGGATGAAATGGAGTGATGCACGGGGCTCAATTGAACAGCATTTGGCGGCTGGGGGGGTACAGCCGTCGGTCATCATCTTGCACCTTGGGGGAAATGACCTTGTTTCCAGGGGAAGGAGGGCCCTGCTTCTGTCCAGGCAAACTGACCTGCCAGCCATTAGCCAGGTTGGGGGCTCATGCGAAGTGTGGTGGTCGGAGATTGTCCCCCGCAGGACTTGGAGGGGGGCCAGGTCTCCGGCAGCAGTAGATCGGTCACGCAGAAGGGTCAATAGGTCCATGCAAAAATTCATGGAGCGCAGGGGCATGGGCTTCATCAGACATGCATTGATCCAAGAGAAGGTGGAGGGGTTCTACGAGCCGGATGGGGTACACCTGTCCAGGGGAGGGATGGACATGTTCTTGCTGGACGTGCAAGAGGCGCTAGCAAGGGCAGGGCATCAATAGCAGCTATGGAGGGAGGGGGGCTCTGGCAGCGACGGAAGCCTCCCCAGAGCTGTGGCGGAGTTACAGGGCGATCTGGAGGCAGAAGGGTACAGTAAGGGTACCTCTGCGACAGGCGGTACAGTAAGGGTACCCCTGTCCGGCACAGTAAGGGTGCCCGAGCCAAGGTCCGGGAGCCGAAGGAGGTTCTGGGAAGACCGCGACGGCGCCCCGTTAGTCCTTCGGGCGGTTGGGGGGCCTGACCAACCGGGGGTGTGCCACAACACGCTCCGCCCCTGTCAAAAGGGGCGGGAGTAGGAGACAGATCACGTGACCCAGTGGATGATCTGAAAATAAATATGTGCCGCACTGCCGGGCATCGACCCATCGAGCGTGCTGGCTCACCAGGCGGGCGGAGCAGCGAGGGGCTGCTTGCCCTGGATCGCCCGTAAGATAACCCATTTATCGTCATACTTATGTTGTATGAAATAAACCTGCAGCAGTTCTTCACCCACAATGAAAGTGTCAGTGTAATCCTTGGGTGACGTCTGTGCATGCGTGTTGAGTGGAGCGGATGACGGTGTGGTCACTATAAATCTACCCTCTCTGGTCTTAAAGGCAAGAGATCCTCCGAAACCAGTGGACAGGCCTGGGGGTTGGCGTTGCTTTATTTGCCTCTATAAACGAGTCCTTGTTCACGAGACTGCGACTGCTCGCCTTATTTTCTGTAATGCTCCTGCAGGCCTCCATCTGCCCCTCGTCTACGCTCCTGACACGAGCTACCAGTTCGCAAGAGGGTTATCTTTACATTTGCTGTGAGTCACACAAAGCCCAATGGGGAGAGGTCCAAGCTCACCCCGCACAGCCCTGGAAGTTTTACGACCATGCAACAAAATGTTGCTTACAATCTCTCGGATTTTAAAGTCTCGTTCAGGGGGTAGAGCCTTCTCCTTTCTGGCCCCCTTTTACTGGAATACCCTTCGGGTTCATATAGGCGTCTTTGCCTGGATTATGCTAAATTCAGGAAGTTACTCAAAAAGGAACTGTTTTAGCTGTGGCGAATGTTTGTGTGACTGCTGCCTGTTTGTTTGTTTGGAAGGCTACTGCGCTGAGATGCCCCTTCGGTGGCGAGTCGTAAGCAACATAAAGAACCACACCAGAACAAAGCAAAGCCTCTAGGCACTGGCCACTTTGGGTTACTGTCAACTGGTAGGACGCATCCCCTCTGCACCTCATGAGGTCTCATCCAGATCAACTTACTGGGCTTCAGCAGAAGCTCCACCCGAGGAGCAGAGCGTTCAGCACCAATAACCCCCCACCCCACGCGCGCGCCCCCCTGCCCTCCCACCACCCCCCAGTGGGAACGGACCGGAAAGGGCGGCCCAGGCACTCCATAACTCCATGGAATGAATGGCATTAACCACCTCCACTGCCTTGGTGACGTCAG
Organism: Triturus cristatus; assembly: GCF_964204655.1. Taxonomy (NCBI): domain Eukaryota; kingdom Metazoa; phylum Chordata; class Amphibia; order Caudata; family Salamandridae; genus Triturus; species Triturus cristatus. The sequence continues at coordinate 816,497,395 of NC_140586.1, forward strand.
GCGAAGGTCAAACAGAGGCACCTGCAGCTGCCAAGAAGCCTTCAGCAAGGCCCCGTGGGGTGCGCTGCAGATTAATTGGCACTGCCCATCCTGCTGTTCCAGGTCGGCCTGTGGTCCCCTGGTGCAGGCAGTGCGCTGGACACCCACATCTTGCCTGTCAAGTCCTGGCTTCCCTGCGTCAGGGACATTTAAGACCATGAAGGTCATTTGCAATGCTGTTTCTACAAATCATTTTCTCCTCTCGATTTCTTTTGCGGAACATCTACATATATTTCCATGCTTTAATCCCAGGCAGCATGCATACATATCTGTATTCTGAAGGCCACGGCAAAAAGATCAAGTCATTAAAAGTACAAAGACACCCTTAACACCGAGCGGATTCAAGAAACAACACACAAGAGCAGGAGGGTTTCGAAAACCACCTAAGCTCGTCTCCCCCTGTACTCGAGAGCCTCGGCTGCTGTCAGCGCAGAGCCCGGCCTGGCTTTGACATGGAGGCTCTAACAAGCTTCTTAGATTTAGAGGGAAAACCAGAGTCTTCTGATAACGAGACGAGCAATCACTCAAAGTGACGGCAGCAGAGCCCGCAGCACCTGCAGCAACACGTGTGATGGTCTGAAACTGTCCTTGTGTGACCCGCCTCGACGGCAGAGTCCGTGTGCCTCGGAGAGAGCCCGACTTTATAAAAGGAGACATATTTTACAGCAAAACAATGACTATAGACCACCTACAGCCAGCGAACCCAGCACAAATGATTCCGGAAACTTTAAAGCACTTCACAATTTCAAAACAGAGAAAAAGCACATGATCCGCCCTTAAAGGTTCTGGTAAGTGGCATTTGGGGGGGGGGGGGGGGGGAGTCTATCGTTAACTCGACAGAGTGGCAGTGGTGAGCAGGAAGGCAGAGGATTGGAGGGTAGTGATGCGACAGGACTTGGACTGATCATATTACTAAGTCTCTGGGAGATGTTGAAATCGCTGCGGTAAAGCTGTAAGGGGTATGGCTGTGATAGAACGAACCTCACTCCTGAGACAGAGCATCATCAGATATCCCTTTGCAAAAAACGTTATTGATTTTGGATCATAACCTTAAAAAAAAAAATAAAGAAAAAAATATCCATTCCTTCAGTCTTAATGCACCAGTACCCGGCACCTAACCCTCCCCCATCACCCGGCATACATATACATTTAAAGCATGGGTACTCACAAACATTTTCCGAGGGGCCACCAAGTTTGGTCTGGGATGTGACCGAGGGCCGCATTGTTGCCAGCAGGGAGGTGGTCCTGGGGCGGGGGGAGAACATGGAAAGCAAAGCATATGCATCTAGTAACATCTAGTGGCGGAATTGCAGAATGAGAAACCAGAAAACCTGTGATTAATCCCAGCTTCCCCACTTGACCAAATTGTGTGATCCTAGGCCATTGTTTTATGTCACTTTCCTTCCTTTTTTTTTTAATTATCACATATAGGAGGAGCTCCAAAATACATGACTTCAGGATGAACACTGTACAAAACCTTCTTCTGTGTTTTATTTAATAAACTATACTGTTGTTCATGAATAATAGGAACCCAGGCCAGCCTAAGAGTGCACATAACAGCCGTGCCTTAGTTCACAACTTGCAATGTTGTCAGTGTGTGGGAAAAATGAATGTTTCTAAATTCCTGTTTGAAAACTATCACTTTTAAAAAAAATACTTCTCAATGCACTGATATAATCTGATATACTATGCTGAAATAGTTCTGCAAGGTTAATAAAAACACTTTTTGAAAAATGTAAAGGTCAGTACTTTGAATATCACTGATTTAAAGTATCCTTTTCACATGTGATGCACATCTGCTACAGCCACCCCTCCCATATCGTGCATCTGTATTCCAGTACAATCTATTCTGTATTGAATTTTATTATATATGTAAATATTTGCCCTAATTTAGAATTCGATGCAGTCTATTGTTTTGTGGGTCTTTCAGTTTAGTTAACATGTCAGCCCAATCCTGTGTCAGATTCTCATCATTTCTTTCTTTCATTATATTTATTTCGATATTATAAAATCATAAAAGAGATTACAATACAAATGACACCAGGTCTTTACACACTGAAATAAGACATTCTAAAAAGAAAAGGAAAATACATCTTCCAAAAAAGATATTGCTCAACAATAGAGACTTCATGTATGCCAAACAAAATCTCATTTTGTCACAAAAGTTCTTCTAATATTCCATACAGCAGCTAAATACTTGCTGACAGCAAATACAGTTAGAGGGGATAAATCAGATTTCAATAGTCGGTACGCATGCAAATGATGCCTGAACCCCCAATTTCTGCAAATGGGAATAATCCACTTTTTCCTAGATTTCACATAGGATGGACAAAAAAACATAACATGAATGTCATTCTCCAGCTCTTCAGTACAGGCTGGACAGTTTTTGGTGGTAGGTGGGTGCCATCTACTGGTAAGGGCTCTGATTGGTAAAGCGTTATATCTCCAATGGAGAAATAATTTCCTAAGACCAATGGGGTTAATATCATCCAGGACTGTCTCCAGCTTGTAATAGTCCTTCACTGTTAAAAATGTACTAGACATTATCCCCAATTTGTCATTTGCGAGGGAAGCAGACAAATTACAATCATAATACGTTGTGACCAAGTCTTTGCGAGATATACTACTACAGGCCTCTTCCGGGTTCGTCCACAAAGCCGAAAAACCCAGCCTCGCTAATTCATCCTTTATGTATTTTAGCCATGGAATTTTCCGTACAATTTGATGTTGAAATAGTTCCGTAAATTCACACCGGTAACTAGAGAGTTCGGGGGTTACCCAAAGTCGCCTCCAGAAAGTTAAGGGCTTCAAACCTAATTCCTCCTTTACTGATCTTAATCCCAGATCAAGCCTGAGAGGAAGAAGTGGTGAGCTCAATGGTAGGGCAGCCAAGTTCCGTAGGAACTTGTTTTCCGTCGCGACAATTTCAGGGGCACAATTGTGTCCCCACAATTCACCGCCATAAGTTATTGCCCCACGCGCCTGCATTTTATAGATTTCAAGTGGCGATCCAATGGGTTGTAAAATGGATTTATTCCATAATTTAATAATACCCCCCACCTTTTGGGTTAACTTTACGTTTGATTTTGTCTGGTGATGGACCCAAGTAAATTTTTCGTTTAAAGTCAATCCCAAGTACTCAAAAGTATGAACTCTCTCAAGACTAACACCATGAATAACCGGGTTAGGGCGGGATGACTTAGGAGGATTAAAAATCATACATTTCGTTTTGGCCGTGTTTATCTCTAGCCCCCGATCACAACAAAAAGAGACAAAACCATCCAGAACTCGCTGGACGCCCATTGGTGTCTTGGCGAGTAACAGGGTATCATCAGCAAACATGATAGCTGAGATCCCTATACCACCGAGTCTTGGAGCGTCTCTATTCGGGACCGCATTCAAATGGGAGATAAGTCCATTTACATAGAGGCAAAACAGGGTTGGTGCCAAAACACACCCCTGCCTTACCCCCCTGTCAACGTAAAAACTAGATGATAGATCTCCTTCTCTCCCACATCTAACCCTAGCAAAATTGTTGGTGTGGAGACAGATTATAATTTGCAAAAGAGGTGCTGGGACACCTAGTTCCTGCAACAGAGTCCAGAGTTTCCTACGTGGGACCAAATCGAAGGCCGCATGCAGGTTAACAAAGACAGTATAAAGTGATCCCCCCTCCACCTTAAATGTCTTCCAAAAGAGCATGCTCAATCTAAAAATCTGATCAGTGGTTGAGACGCTCTTTCTGAACCCCGCCTGATAGTGACTCAGGATTTCAAATTCCTCCATCCAGTCCAAGAGGCGGTCTAGGATTAGCCTTGCAAAAAGTTTCTGGGCAACATCTATCAGGCTAATTGGCCTGTAATTGCCGGGAGCAGAGGCGACCCCTTTTTAAAAATGGGGACTACCTCTGCGCCCAGCCAAGTGGAAGGAACTGGCATACCCCCAGCAATTGCATTGAATATTATTAATAGATAGGGCGCCCAGACTCTGGGTTCGGGTTTATACAGGTCTCCGGGAACCCCATCCAACCCAGGTGCTTTGCCCACGGGAAGCATAGATCTAGCATGTTGGACCTCGCCCAGGGTAAAACTAACCTGCTCAAGGCCAGCAGCGCCAGACGGCAATGGTTCAGGCACAGGGACCTCCAAACAAGAATGGTCCCCCTTATAGAGAATGCTAAAATGATCTTCCCATATTTCTGGGGCAATATTCGGGTTTACTGCTGGATCAGGTTCTACTGAACCAGTAGACACAATCTGCCAGAATCTCCGCGAATCCCTAGCCACAAGGGCGGATGTTAGCCTAGCCCAGTTTTCATTGCCCCACTCAAGCTTGGCATGGTGAATTAAGTTCCGATAGATTCGTCTCTTATGTTGGATAACATCCCTGTTTGCTTTATTTTTTAGTGCATCCAACAGTTCACTCTTTGCCAATCTACATGCCCTGTTATACCATTGATACCGTCTACATGTCCTTTTCGCACAGGGGACAGAAGGATTTAAAATATCTGTTAGACTAGTAAATAGTACTTTATTGAGTTCACCCAATTTTCCATAAGAATCAGGGAAAGATTGCTGCTCTATAAGAATAAGTACGTCATCCAATACTGGACTAACCCTAGCATAAACTTCAGATAGTTCCCCTGCATTACTAGCCAGATTAGCCCATCTAACTCTGCGTTTATTGTTAGACAGAATAGCTCTATTTGATACAACAGATTTGGATAGAGATAAAGAGTCACCCGTGCACAGACCTAGTAGGGAAAAATCCAATATCAGGGGATTATGATCGCTCTCTCCCCTAGATATCACCTTAAAATCGAAGACTCTATTCCACTCCTTACACTGGACGAAAATGTAATCTAGTCGAGCCTCTCTCCCTGGCTTATTATACGTAGGCCTTGAAGGATTATCAGATATTGTTCGACCATTGCACGCCCTAATCGAATGGGCCATCGTTAAGGAGGTGATTTGAACAGCCAGAGGGGCCCAAGACCTTACCAGTGGGCCTACCACATGTGGAATTTGCCATGTATCATCCTCCTCTTGATTTATTGGGTCCAACAGCCCCTCAAGTGGTTCGAAGTGGGAATTAAGATCTCCGCCTATAACAAACATAGTACCCTCGGGGATCTTGGTTAAAACAGTAGATAGGACATCAATAACCCCTGATTCCGCACATAGGCTCACAGGTCTAGAATACACATTAATCACCGCTAATTTAAGGCCTTTCCGCCAATCCAATAGCAAACAAAAACATCATCAGACCCTCTTTCTAAAACCCTGGCACTGCAGCCCAAATGGGTAGCAACCCAAACAGTTAAACCTCCTGAAGAACGACCCCTGCCTCCCCACCTGGCCGGGATTGAAAAAGAAGCAAACCCCAGACGAAGTTGTTCTTGCCTTGCCCATGTTTCTTGGAAACAGCATATATGGTGGAGGTCTATAAATGAACCCCATACAGGGCAAGTGAGCTTATTAGCAAGACCAGCTATATTCCAAGAAAGAATTTTAAGTAAAGATGGAGCATTTAAAGTGACAGAGGGATTTTTACACACAGCAGGTTCACTAGGATTCATCAAAGATGTTAGATGGGCACTATCAAGGGCAAAACGGGGGGACTGTAACTTGGCGGGGGACGCTGCCTCAGCAGCATCATCACAAATACCATCCTCTCGACTCAGTCAATCAACCTCCTCGAGGCAGCTGTACCTATTGGTACAAGAATAATCACCTCGTGTGGGCACATCAAAACGAATGTGCCTATGTCTTCTGCCTTATGGGCTGAATCCGACCCTAATCCAGTCATCAGCATTCTCAAGCTGAGTATGGATATTTGTTGGGGGATAGAAGAGAGACAGTGGGAGGGGTTTAATAGATGTACCTCCCGTGTTACCCAACCAGTTGCAGATGTATGATACAGTCTGTGGATTGCTAAAATTCACCAGGATGCAATCACCCTTAATTTTCTTTAAAGTGTTACCTAGCCAGGGAACCCTCCTAACCATTAAAACATCAGATCTCATATTTAAGGGGAGAGGCCTATGCGTATTTAACCAACTAATCACTTTATTTTTAAGAGAGGCATAGGTTTCTAAGGCGGGGTTAGTTAGCTCTGGGACACCACTTAAAATTATTACATAGGGCGCTGCCTCAGGGGGAAGGTTTATTACGTTTTTCCATCTTACGCTGGCCACTTCTTGGTGGATGCGGTCATCGGTATCCTTAGGAGTCTTCCCTGATTCTGTTGGATTTAATTTAGATACCGGATTGGGACTCCTTACCGAAGTGAGTAATTGGCTTTGTGCAAGTAGAGGGGTGAGGGTAATAGGAAGTGAAGAATTAGGTATAGGTGATAATGTTCTAGGTGGAATAGATTCCGTTACAGTAGAAAAATTTGTCGTAGCAACAGAATTAGAAGGAGAGAGCAACAGGGGATCACCCGTGTTCTTCGGGGCCACACTTTGAATTTTTCCCTTAATCCCCAAAGGATTTACTGTAACCCCTATAGCCCTTTCTATTTCTTTTAGCCTTGCATCAATGGTATCAAATCTAGCCATCAGGGGGGTGAGAAATCCCTTCAGGACATTAGTTAGGGTATTTGAAAGACAATCCTTCCCCCCTTCAGACCCTTCTCCCAAAATTGAAGAAGACGAAGGCTGGGATTGGAAAGTGGTTTGCACAGGGATTAAATTAGATGTTACAGTGGGACCTAAAACTGGCCGAGTAACCACTGCAGATGGTGTGCTTGGTAAATTAGTAGAAGAGAACTCCATTCTCGCCTTTTTTCCCCGCTTAGGCTTCCTATCTCCTTTCCTTTTAGGGTCTGCGCCCTCACGTAGCACTTGTACACAAGACATCCTAGGATTACTCCTCAAATCAGAAGGTATTTCAAATGTAGGAGGAGGTACACACTCAAGTATAGGCTGGAGTGTGTCTCTGCGTGAGGAGGTGCTAGTCCTAAGATCTTGCAGGACAGATTCAATTGTTTGGTCAATACTATCCATGAGAGCCATGTGTGACTCATCCAATTTAGCAGGGGACCTAGCGGATGCAAGTAAACCCAACGAAGACCTTCTAGTACTAATAATCCTATCTGACAGGCGTCTTTCTAGCATATTCAGTTTATTATCTACAACGGAATTTGCCCTAATGATAAAGCTGTCCAGAGTACCTGCAACCATGGGTTGTACTGTTATGGGTTTACTTCGAGTGTCCATGATGTCAAAAGCCTTAGTTCACAACATATCAACTGAGCAGGAGCCAAGGGAGGGGGCCCGGCCCGGTCTTGTTTGTGCTTGAACGGGATTAAACGGGCCCGCCTTTTGCCCGGGCTTCGCCCCGGACTGCGCCCCGCTCGCGTCCCGCTAGCAGGGGTGTGGGCGTGCCTTAAGTAATCAGGGGAGGAGTCAGGAAGAGGGCCCCAGGTGCTGGCGATGGTCTTAGCGCAAAGCGCCCTGGTCCTCGCAGTCCTGACGGTAAGAGTCCCGAAGTCCGTGGCACATGTTCCTGTTTTTAAAAATGAAAAGGCACCCCCAGTGATTTGGGGTGTGTCCCCCAGGCACTGGTGAAAGTCCGCAAACGGGGTTTCTAATTATTAGAACGGGTTTGTATTTTTCTCGAACAAAGGAGAAAAGGAGTTCATCACAAGTTAATATATTCACAAAGTGAAGCTTTACTGTTTTCTATTGCTTCATAGAAAATCAAGATGCCACTTTCAATCCATAGGCGAAATGTCTCCTTTACAATTTGCAATTACATTGTCATTCCCAATGCATTTCGGCAAGGTTGCCTTCGTCAGGGGAAATCTACAAATAATGATACATATCATGAGTGTAATATATGAGGATAAAGTGTTAATAGTTAACCAAATGCGTGAATGGTCAGCGGTAAGTGCGGGTTTAAGAGTGAGAATAGAAACCGTGTGTCCCTTGACGGTGAGCATATGAGTAGTGAAAAAATACGTGGGTGATGGATTAGCGGAAGGGTGAATAGCATGCGACTAATTGCGGGATGTGGTGAAGGTATAAGTGGCCTCGGGTGGTGTGGTGTGTTCGTTGGAGGTGTTTTGGGTGAAATAACGAGTGAGTGGCATGCGAGGTAACGGACAAGGTTGTGCTATTAATGGTAACGGGTGTGACGATCGTTAAAGATGATTAATGATCAAACGACCCCTAAAGTAAAATGGTGCATTTAGGTTGTGTTTTCTTACCGAATGCGCAGAGCATCGACGCGTGGGGTCAACGGTGGGTTAGTGCCGGATCTCGTACGGAGACTGAAAAAAGGGGTGATCACGTGGGGCAGTTCAATGCATTAAAGAGCGAAAGAAGACTATGCGGGTGTAGAGGATTGCTGTGTGAAAAAAAGACTGAAAATACTGGGATAATTTAGTATGTTAGACAAACGTGACATTTATGACATGAAAAAAAGAAAGCCATGTGGGAAATGTAAGCGGTTAACATTCGAGGAGGATGAATGAACATTGGAGGATGAAAAAAACAAGTGTAAGCAGTTGTAGGGGAAGTGAAGTAAGGGGAAAAAAGTAAAGGAAAAAAGTAAGGGGAAAAAATGTTATAAAAAAGAAAGAAAGCGAGGGAAGTTGCAACACTTGGGAACAGAAACATCAAAACACCGAAAATGGTTATAAAAGGGTGTGAGGCTATTGAGAAAACACAGAGACTTAAATGAAACAATGTCTGGAGATAGTCCATCTATTATGAAAGGTGGTTAATGAAGATGTTGTTGTCGTAACCACTATAGGTAACATGTGAATTCTATACGATCATTCATTCCATGTGGTTTCATAGAGTTCAACAAATAAATCCAATGGTTTTCTCGTTGTAGTAGGAATTTGTGGTCGTCTCTCCCTTCTTTTTTGTCGACGGTTTCCAGGATACAAAATTTCAATTCGCTGACGTTGTGTGCTGCTTCTGTGAAATGTTGGGCAACTGATGACTTCAACTGTTTAGTTCTGATGTTAGATTTGTGCTCGTTAAGTCTGACTTTGATTTTTCGTTCAGTTTGTCCAACATAAATTATGCCACAGGGGCATTTAAGCATATATATGACGTTGGAGGTGTCACATGTGGCTGTCGTTCTGATTTTGATTTTATGCCCTTTCATGGGGTGTGTCACATATTTGTCTTTGATGATGTTATTGCAGTTGTTGCAGTTTAGGCACGGGATGGTGCCTTTGAATGTTTGCTGGGTAGTAGGTTGAGGTGGTTTCAAAATTTCCCCAATGTTTTTGTTCCTGGTAAAGGCAAAACTTGGTGTCTCGTCGAATATATGATTGAAATCCTGTTCCAAAGTAAGTAGTTGCCAATAATTAGAAACCCCGTTTGCGGACTTTCACCAGTGCCTGGGGGACACACCCCAAATCACTGGGGGTGCCTTTTCATGTTTACATTCACACTCCACCTCGGAGAGTGATACCCCGTGAGCACGGTACACCCTTAAAGAATCTCCGGCAACCTGAGGGAGTGCGCGTACTATTTTCTTTTCCTGTTTTTAAAAACCCATCAGCTCCACACGTCGCCTCAGGAGAGTCTGGAAGTTAGCAACAGAGAACCAAGCCTACGAGCGGCACCCCATCATTTCTACTATTCCCCAGATGCTGCTCATGAGTCCATTCCAGTAAGTCCTTCCTCCAAGTGGTGCGTTCAGGAGCTCTAGGGGACTTCCAATGAAGAGCTAGTCAGCGTTTGGCCAGCACCAGAGCATCTTCACACCCAGCACGGCACCACGGGTATCAGAGCATCGGTTCCCTTAAACCTGCCTATGTGCCGTGCACATTTTCCAACGCTTATGCTTTGTTTTCTCTCTTTGTCATTAGTGTTGTTTTTACTGATTCCTACAAACTAGCCCACATCAATGACAGATGTGACTGTCTTGCATGTTCTCTTTTTTTCATGGATTGATTTTACATATTGTTTATGTATTTTTAGCAAATTTATATTGGGTTCTTCTTCCTTGAATGAATTTTAATCCTTTGAAAATGTTGTAATGATATTTGATATAAGGATTTTTTATTTAAAAAAACTTTTGATATGAATATTTAGCTAATGGAGTAATATTCTGCTCATTTGGGGCTGGGGTGATGAATGGTTGCTGTATGAGTGTCCATGTATGGGGTTTAGGAAATATCAGTGATTCTAAAGGTAATTATTTTTGACTTGCTAGTCCTTCACGGAGCCCTGGCCCGTAGGTTTGTGCGGCACCTTTCATTGTATTTATCTATACTCCAAGTACAAGCAGAAAGTTACATGATGAGGACAGTTGTGACAAATAAACAACATTTTGGCAAATACATTATTTTTCACCACCATTCTTCTGCCCAGGTGTCTTCCTAGTGTCCTTCTTGCAGAGGACAGGGCTGGCATCTGTGCCTGTGGTCTCTCCAGTGGTGGCTCCTTCGTTATGGCGGAGAAGCGTCGCCCTACTGCTTCCAAGTGGTGCGAGACGAGGAAACAATATGATAATCCCCTTCAGTTATTATCACGATAGGTTTCCTTTGCTGGCGGGAGGGTGGACGTGGCTGATCTGCTCACGGAGCAGGGCAGTAGCGGAGTGGTTTGCCCACTGAAGTGCGCAATGACCATTTGGTAGGCCCCCTCGGGCCTCTCTTATGCTCAATTGTAGGCTCCCGCTATCTCCACTGCAGTTTCTAGGGTGATTTTACTATGCTGCTTCTTCACCCACTTCTCTTCAGGGTGATAGTGGGAACTCAAGAATTGCTCTAGATATGTTTTCTCTAACATTTCTCCTTTGGTGACAGTCTCCGATTTCAACCATCTGTCTGTCATGCCTTTCACCCTGTAAAGGTTCATGGGGTGTCTCTGGGTCCCTCTTTTACTTGTCTTAATTTTATCCAATAAGTTTCCTCGTCAACCCTTATCCGTTCTATGACGCTTTTCTTGATATGTGTGTAAGGAGTAGTACCTCAGGAGTTAGCAGCTTGATAGGCAGTTTGCAAGTCACCCATCAATAAGGGTCCCAAATACTGCCCCCATTGATTTGCCGGACAGATGGCTGCCTGAGCTATACATCTGAAGTTATTCAAGAAGGAATCAGGCTCTTCCCCCCCCTTATATATTTTTGCAGCACTACAGAAGGTAGTGCCATATGTCCACCTTATCTATCTGATCCGCCTTGGTTTTTATGGCTTTTGGAAGGTTTTTCATTGTTCTGTTGCTAATACCATAAACGTTTCCAGAACATTTACCAGTCGCAGCGGACCTTCTACTATTTTGGCAACAACTGCCATCATTACCATGACACCACTTTGTGGAGAGATGGTAAAAAATAAGGCTTGGGAGGCTTATCTATTTTTTGCATCATGGCTCCCATCGTACAATTATGAGCGTTGAATGATTCCCTTCACTATCACCTGAGGGAATAACCTGTGTGCATGCAAACCCCCAGCCCCTTGTTTCTCTTCCTTAGTACCCCATATGGATTCCTCTTCACACCTTCAAGTATAGCAGAGGGAGAATATAGTGGAGGGAGAACAACAAAACCAAAAGAATACAACAAAAACAACAACACAAATTCAGTCATTCTATTGTCCTCTTCCTGTTTTTAGACTCCTTTGAAGCTCGAGAAAGCCCGACATGAGACCTTCGTTGCCATTATGAGGTAAGTCGGCGTGACGGCCCTCAGCCCCTTCACGTGGGACTGAACATCACATGTACAAAATTTAAGTACACTGCCCAGGTCAGGCGTCAGTCAAATTATACTGTGGCCCAAAAATCATTGTACAAAGGAGTAAATCATTTTAATGTCTCAAGAAGGGGAGCAGAAAGGATGATGGAGAAGAAGCTTTTCTGGGTATAACAGTACAGGGAGGTAGAAACAGATTAGGCTGACAGAAGTCCAATAGGGAGGCACAGGAATCTGGGTGAGTGTCGTACACAGTAGGCCCAGATGTCGGTCTTCCATTACCAACCAGTGGGCTACTGGATCGCAGCAACAGAGAGACACCTCATGGAACAGGATAGACAAAATTAATAAAGTGAAAGTGAACTTATAGGGGCAAATTCACAAAGGACCACCGCAGTCGTGGCAGAGGCCAAGCAGTCCTGGCGGGGGCACTGGACTTGTTGCGGGACTTCCACAATGAGTAACTGCAGTGAGAAGGTCCCGTTAAGAATGAGGGCTCCGGTCATGACTGGGGCCCTCCGCAACTAGAGATGAGACGCTTTGTGAATCCGCCCCATAGAGAGCAAACTAATACCAGGAGCGTGTCCTGGTGCTAAACACACCACGACAAAAGTAGAGCAGGGTACAAACAAAATTATGTACGTTGGGAAAGACAAGTTTTTATTTTATTTTTCCGGAAAAGGTTGTGACTAAGTATTTCCCTGCTCTGCAATGCAAGCAAATGCCACAATTTGGGTAAGAGATCAGAAAGAGACCTTTCACCTTGTCTAAAGAGCTTCATTTTGGTTATCACAAATAGATGACCGGTGACAAAGCAAAGAAGACGCAAAGTCTGGTACAGAAAGAATTTCTTTCTAATGTAGACAGGAACTGATTTATGCAGCCATATACGCGTAAAACAAAGTGCTTGAAATATAATGCATTTTCTAGCAGGCAACCTGGGTAGCTCTTCTAAGAAACCCAAAATAGAAGGCGGTTTGGGAATTCGGAGTTTGACCTACTTGTACATGCTATTGCAGAAAAACACTTTTGGTGATGTTGTGGTTTTCTGCAATAGATGCAACAATTTGTATATCATCAGCATGAGATACTATCATAAATCTGAAGGACCCACCTTTGGACCCGGGGCGGGTGTAAATGCAGGGGTCTAGGGGAGGACCCCCGAGGAACTCTTCAGGGTATGGTACCTGGAGAGGACTGGTACAGTGAAAGATAGAGGATCTGAGCTCGGTCTACCAGGACTGAAACAAGCCAGCTAAGAGCTTGTTAGAAAATAACAAAGTCCACCAGTCTGGAGAGCAGCCCTGCATGGCAGGAATGTTGAAGGCCGCAAAGTGATCTAAAAAGGATCAAGGCGGCTGACCTGCCCTGGTCCAAGATCAGTGCGAGGTCCTTAGTCATCACCAACAGTACTTAGAACTGATCTGAAGCCAGACTGTCCCTCATCTAGAAGAACATCATTCTCCAGATATTTTGACAACTGGATGTTAACTGCTCTCTAATTATTTGAGCTGGTAATGGTAGCACTGCCTTGGCCTATAGCAGGAAGAGAGTGAAGGATCTTCTGCAGGTTTCTTTGGTAGCAGAGTAGTCACCACGTTGTCCATGCAGCGGGAACCACTGATGAAGTGAAGAGTTTCACAGATCACTAGGGTTAGGTTCTATCTTGTCACTGGTTAGCTGCACAACGTATGTTGGACGGGGATTGAAAGGAGGTACTAATATGGGTGCCCGTAGGCTTGTTCTGACTTTATTTTTGCATATGGTGCCTTTAAACGACTGAAACGTATCAGCTGAGATGGTGGGGAGATCAACAGGGTTTGGCCTAGAAAACATTGAGGTACATTTTTTCTATTTTATCTTAGGAGAATGTAGCATTATAAATAATTTAGATGCTTTATTTTAGTTAGCAACAGCGCTCAGATTTTAGTTTAGTCACTAGTGTGCGTGCTTCCTGGAGGTTGCAAAGTAGTTCAGGCAGGAGTTTTTTGTGTGCAGTTTTTATCTAGAGTGAACCTGCCCCAAGGGCATTAGAGTGCAGTACAACAGAACAAGTTCGGCACAGGGAGATTAAGTGATTTGCCCCAGTTCTAAGGTTGACAATTCTAGCCTCTGGGCCACATCTCCTTCCTTTTTTGTCCGTCAGGGCTACAGTATTCGCTTTCCTCCTAGCTTACTGTCCATGAAACCACTGGAACCATAGAGAACGTAAGTTAGAGCGAGATCTTCTTTTATATCCCTCTGTCTGTTCCCATTGGTAGGCCTGTCCATATGCCTTGGCCTATTCAAACCTTGGGCTGAATTGTTTGGTCACGGTTATCTTTATATGGAAAATGCAGATATTCGCTTTTCTCGCTTTTCCAAAGCAGTTGCCAGGGCTCTTTCTTCTAATCTGTCCAAGTTGTGCAGCCTGGTAGAACATGCAATTTAACATATTCTGTCCCTTTCCATGGGCTTCCTTGCTTGTGTCTCAGGGGTCCTGAAAAGGGGCCAAAAGCAACCATGTTGCAAAGCCCCGAGGCATTTGCCGTTGTGGGTTGATGTCTTGTGTCAGTAGCTATCAAAATGAGCCTTCCACCCCCATGGTTCCTCCCAAACATTACACGGTCCTACCTGTACAAAATCAACTCACCGGTTGCAAAAGGAGAGATTTGAGGACACAGAAGGAAGATGGAGTGGGAACTGTGGGTGGATTGTGTAGGCGGTTCTGCCAGAGATATGAAAGGATGGACAGATGCCAGCAGTGAGCTCACAGATGACTGCATGACAGCCATTGGTGAACAGGAGGTGAGTGGCTTAGCTGACACAAGGAACAGGAAGCCAGCCATGGGCGACTATGCAGGACACTGTGGTACAGATATGGGCTTATGGAATTACATCAAGAACCTCATAGCACCCCTGCATAGCACTCCGCAGGCTGGTGGTAACTAAACAGTGCGTCATGATTCACAACAAACTCTCCTTTGCCACATAGGTGAAGGGAGTTACCAAGAAGGCAGTGCAACACCTGTGGTCACTAGGGGGCACAGTCCCCTTTCTGCTCTCCAACGTCTTGGATCTCCGTGTGATCATTTTGTGTGAACTATTAAAATAGCATTTTTATAGGATGCTAAAAAACACAAGTTTCAGAAAATGGCAAGAATTATGCCACCTGGCTCATTCTTGTTTTAGGATTAGATAATTTTGCCGCACTTATCCGTGAAGGGTGTCAATTACCAACCACGGAGTTTACAACTCAAAAGGCTCTGGACTATCCTCACGTTGTATAGTCCATGCACTAAGCAAATCCACAAAGGCAGTCCAATAATAATAGTCAACCAAGTACCATGGATGAATCCTACTAAGCCATTTGCTCATCTGTACGACTCACGCTCAAGAGGTCACAGGTAGATCTCACCACATGAGAAGATCTACTCTACATAAGGCCCTTTTTAGGTCTCGCCTGACCCAGCGCATGCGCTGGTCTGGCGAGACTTATTGAGAGGGCTCCAAAAAGTGCTACCAGGCCAGCCTAGAGCTACAGTGCATGTGCACGGGCGCGCGCGCCGCGTTTTACCGTGATTACTTTCACTTTCGGCCGCACGGCCGCTTTGATGTTTGGTCGTGATCGCAATCACTTTCGCGGCCGCACGGCCGCTTTGCATAGCCAATAGGTCTCGCTTTTGGAACCTTATAAGTATTTAGTTATGCAACTGTTGCATAGCTGAACACTTATAAGGTCCAAAAGGCGAGACCTATTGGCTATGCCAATGCTTGTTTAATCTTAGAACTTGAGTATTCTCTAAAGTTCAGACACACCCCAAGAAAAGACATTCACCATCATGGCTTACCACATGAGGACATTGGTTTACACGTAGAGCATTCCAGTTCTGAACTCCAATTCACATGATGTTTATAAACAATACTGGCCCTTTGGCCAACCAGGCGCTGAAGACCCAGCTCCTGTCCCTGCCCACTACCAAACAGCGATGTGCTGGGTCTAGCGTTACTATCAAGGTGTTCCAGAATAACTGATTCCAATGAGACATCCTCGTCACTGAACATCCTCCTTGAGCTCACCTGCCTCAAACTGCCAGATGGGGCAGAAAAGCAGACATTTATTTTGAGTAAATAAAATGAGTGCTTTTGAGAATAATAAAAGAAACATACAAGCTTATAAGGAAACTCTAGGTTATGCTTCACAGTGACTATTTCCATACGTCTCTACGTCTGTGGCATTTTTATTAACAAGGTCTCGAAATTAAACTGGGAAACAGTAACACAATAAAGGCAATAAGATGCCGGTAAAACAAACCAGAGCCACAGTAAAGACATGTGGCAAAATTCCAGGATAACATCAAACAGGCAGACAAAGATGAGACAATACCAGAATAAAATAGGGAACTTTTGTTGAGATGCCAGCAGTGTTCCCACTGCAAAGATAACAAGCATCTGCAATACAATAGGTCTCGCATTTACGCGAGTTTGAGCTATTGGCATTGTAAATGGCAATGCCTTTTTTATGTTTTGGTTTTTAAAACAAAAATAAAAGGCATTGTCATTTTTTTTTTACTTTAATAAGCGCAGCGCCGTCTTCACGGACACCGCGCTATGCAATGCAAAAGGTATTGCTTTTGGTATTGTAAATAACAATGCCTTTTACTTTTTTTAAAGACATTGCCATTTCCAATGTCAATAGCTCAAAATAATGTCATTGCCAGACCTATTGCATTGTAAATGCTTGTTTACATAAGTCCTTATTTTGCGGCATGTAATGTGCAACAAGAGGGAACACAATATTGTTGACATTACGGTTGGGGTCACCCCTGTGGGCTCACACAGAGGACCCGAACCACAGAGGTAAATTTAGACGTTTGGTCTAAACTCAGAACAAACGTCTAAGTTTACGACTCTGGGAATTTACAAAGGGCATTTACGCGCAGTACCTTGATGCCCACACTCTGATCTGCCCCAAGTGCGGACATTAAGATAGCTCTCGTAAATTCCCTTTGTGATTTCCCAAAGTTCTAATCTTCGAAGTTTGGTCTAAGCTTACCAATTTAACGAACCCGCCTCAGACGTAAAGTGGGAACGGGGTTCCAGCCAGCTCGGAGTGAGGAGTCGGAAATAGCACCCCTCAAGGTCACAACAGCGCTGAATAGATGTTCCCCCAGAACAATCTAGAAAACCAAAATGTACCTACTCGAGCCCCTGGGAGCAACTTTTGTTTAGTCTCTAAGGGACTCTCGGCTTGTAACTCTCTTTGAATGACGCAATTATTGACGTTAGTTAATCGTCCGTTACTGATCTCTGCTGTGACTGGTCACAACTCGTGATGCATACAGCCAATCCAGCCTTTCAGCCTTCTAAACTCTGAAGTTGGATGGCTGCATAGAGGGTGATAGTAACGCCGAATATTTACAGCACCTCGAAGCAGCAATACAGCAGCAGCAATGGCTATGTAAAACAAGGGTTGTATTATTGTGATATACTTATTATATAGGTTGGCATTTAAGGTCATTAAAGTGTAAACCATTTGTCAAATGTAAGCGTGTTTTCTTGTTGGTTAAAGGCGCGCATTTCACCTGTCGGAAGCGCCGACTGTTGCAGAATAGGGTGAGAGGTCACTGTGAAGGGGCGTGGCTTATCTCTGTTAACTCGGGGCACTGGTCCAGTCTTGAAAGGCAGCAATTGTACACGCATGCTATGGTGGATAATCCCCTGGGTGGGGCCCCTCGCATGTCTGGGCCCCTCCCTGTCACACCCACCCGATAGAGAAAGAGAGAAAGATTTGTTAATAATGCACCCTCCGGGGCTGGGTCAGAGTCAAGATTTCACCATGCTTTTTTTGTGATTTTTGTTCACTTCACAAATGCTGACAGGTACCACCCCCTACTTTAAAAAACGTAGCACCTCGCGCATGTGTTATCCATAGGGGTCCCTGTCCTACAGATCTGCATTTGTTGAACCTGGCACTCTTGGTCCTGCCAACAACCACGGCTTTGCAGCACTACAAGTGCAGATTGCGGGGTTTCGGTAGCTGTGGACCAGGCAGCTTTTCTTCTGGTTTCGGCTGTCTCATCTGGGGATTTCTATAACGATGCTACAAGTCTTAGAATACTTGGGAGGTGGGGGTGTTGAAGATCAGATGGAACCTCAAATAAAGTAAATTAGAGGCATATCTGTCATTGTAATTAAAATGTGCTGCTTCCATTGTTACTAATATTTACACATAAATACGGGTGTAAGATCACCAGCTTCTTGCCAGTACTTATTCATAAAAACAAGAAAAGAAAAAAAAACGTAAAATTTCTAATTTTTTTGTCTGTTGGTGCTGTCACTCACGTCTGTCTGTGCAGATGACACCCCGGTGAGTTTAAGAAATCTGGCTTTTTTACAACGCTGCTGTGGCTGCGTGTGTGCGATGCATTTCTATTTCCAAGCGGACTGTTTCATGTGAGTATTGTTTCATTCTATGTGTGCACATAGTGTTACTGCTGTCCAGACACTCAAGGGCGAGTTCAAGCTTATTGGTGACATAAATGTGGAATACAACAGGGAGGGAGTAAAGTGACGGGTGGAGATATCAGAAAGGGAATGGGGGGTGCAAACGGGAGGAGGGGAAGTGCCTGCGCAAGTTCCTGAGACGCATTCCAGCAGACAAAAGGAGCCAGGATAGTGGGGGCAGCCGGCGCCATGCGCGTTTTGCTTGCCTGCAGCCCTCCCTCTTTTTGGGACGGCGCAGTCGGACTGGTTCACTGCTTTTTTATATAACACGCCCCGTTAAGATAAGAAAGTGCTTCACGACAGCCGTAAACCAAGCCATCCAGTCCAGAGGGGCCCTCCCAAAAGGCGAAAGGGCGGCAACCAAAAAAGCTCATTTCCAATGGCAGGCCACCGTTTAGCATAAATGGTGATGCCAGCCAATGGAAATTAGGGGCGGGGCTTCAAGCCCCCTTTTGAAAGTCCTCATTCACAGTATCTCTAGCCGGAGAGCAACGCACGTGTGCTGCAACGCCAGGCGAGATCTAAAAATGAATTACATCTTTGGTGAGTGTTCCGGAAATTGAGCAAGTAAAGCTGGGATAGAATTTAACTTGAGGAAACAAATGCTGGACAGAACTAGAAATGAGATAAGCCCATAATAGTAACTTCAACTCCCTCAAACTTATTCTCCATCAAGAGCCCAACTGACAATCTCGCCCTTAACTCGGACGCTGCCATTGATGCAGTAGTGACCTTGTAGGGACAGTGGTTTGATCGACAAACACTATGACATCTTTTCTTGGTACTTCTCTGCAGCTTAACCCAAACGTTTGCCATGCTAGCAGTGTTGATTGCACTACTTATGGAACCTGGATGGACAAAGGTATCTTGTAAGCCTTTTTGGATGTGAATGCATAACTTATATGTGTTTGCCTCATAAATTGCTGGACAGTGAAAAGTCGTGAGGGAAAGCTAAGCAAGGTCATTTTTACTGACTAGCCAAGGTGAAAATGGAAAACTCGCAAAAAAAAAAAAAAGCACAAAAGGGCTTAGATGTTCACTTGCATTCCCTCCCTCACATATTACGTGTAAAACCTCCAATTCTCGCTTAAATAACACACACTATATAGGGGAAAATTATGTGATTTTGCCAAGCCCTAATCTTGATCATCAGCGAAACCAGTAACCTTTTAATCTCTGTTTATTTTACAACATGGTCTTTGAATAATGGATGGACATTATTACATCCCCTGCCACCTATCACCTTGAAAGAAAATAATAATTTGATAAGGCATTAATACATCTTCACGAGAGCACTCCACAACCCCCGACGTCATTTTTTGATGTACATTTAAATTATCCTTAGCCTTTTTTCATATTTTTTTTTACAAATTTGCCCTTACTATTAACTTATTCTATGTAACTTACTTCAGGTGATGTAGTGTCTGGTGGTGTAGTGGTCAGGTGAGTTAGTGGGGGCATACCAAGAATAAGAGGGGGCTATCGATATCACACCCAAGTGCTCTGGTTCACTGTGACGTAAGTGGGGTGAATACAGCAAGGTTGACGCCGGACACCTATATCTGGATGTACAGGTGATCGGGTCCGGCAATGATGATCAGGCATTGACTGTCTTTAAAAAGCATTACAATTTAGATTAAGCTTCGCTCACTGTCAATTGTTAGCAGATATCAGCACTTTTAAAGGAAGCTAACGAACATGAGATTTGTTATAATTTATGATTATTTTGAAAGTGATAAAATAAATGACAATGAAACACTGTGGAACCCAATTTGATAAGTACCAAAATTAAAACTGTGTTTCATGTTGTTTTGTTATGTAAGACTTTTTGAATTTTATGCGGGTGTTCACTATGTTATGTTATGTTATGTTACTGTTTTTTGTACCGCGCACAGCTACCCCAGCAAAGGGGCGTCCTGGCGCCAGAAAAGGTAAACACAACAACACAGAATGCAACGGGTTACTAAATTTTATTAAAAAGAAACGTTTTAATGACACCTCTGAACCTAGTTAAATCTTCCTCAGCACGGATGTCGTAGGGAAGAGCGTTCCAGAGCTTGGCAGCTACTACTCGAAAGGAGCGGCCACCCGTCCTGTTCAACAGAAAACGGGGAACAACAGCTAAGTTCTGGCCCAAGGATCTCAAAGAGCGAGAAGGAATGTACGGAGTAAGAAGGTTCGTGAGAATAGGAGGAGCCAAGCCTTTCAAAATTTTAAAGGCCAGGCAAAGCACCTTAAACTCAATGCGCCGCGCCACAGGCAGCCAGTGGAGAGTATGCAGTACTCCGGACACTGAGCAACGCTTGGGCAACCCAAATATTGCTCTTGCGGCCGCATTCTGCACTCGTTGTAGCCGCAAAAGTTCAGCCTTGTTCGTGCCTGCAAGCAGAGCACTGGCATAGTCTATCCTAGATAATACCGAGGCCTGGACCACCAGCTGTCTCGTGCTGGCATCAAAGAATTTGAGCACCGGCCTAATGCTCCTGATAATGCCGAAGCAAGAGGCAGCCACCTTCTTCGTATGGCAGGTGAAACTAAGGGAAGGGTCCAGCCAGACCCCAAGGTTCTTTAACTCCATTACAGGAGAAGGGATCATACCTAGCTCGGGGGGCCACCAACTATCATTCCAACATCCAGGAAGCTTACCAAACACCATCACCTCTGTCTTCTTAGTGTTCAATTGGAGACAGTTCTGATTCATCCAATTGGCCACCGAGCGCAACCCCTCACAGAAGTTGAGGGCATCCATGGCTGAGTCCCCACTTAGTGTGACCGCCAGCTGCGTGTCATCCGCATAGGAAACCATTGTCAGGCCCCAGCTTTTGACTACCGCAGCCAGCGGCCTCACGTAAAGATTAAAAAGAGTGGGGCTCAGAGATGAACCCTGAGGAACCCCCGACGTGAGCGGGTGAGAGGTGGACTTACCGGGTGGTATCGCAACCTGGAAGGATCTGTTGGAAAGAAAGGAGCGGAACCAGCCTAATGCCAACCCCCTAACCCCAGCTTCCTCTAGCCGCCGCATCAAGATGTCATGGGACACCGTATCAAAGGCGGCACTCAGGTCTAACAAAAGGAGTGCCGCTGTTTGACCGGTGTCCAGCACGGAGCGCAGATGTTCAGCCATATATAGCAGGGCAGTCTCCGTGCTGTGGGCTTTACGGAAACCATTTTGCGTGGGGTCCAGGATGTTGGCTTTATCAAGATGGTCCGCCAGGATCCCATTCACGTGGGTTTCGATGACTTTAGCAGCCCACGGCAGCAAGGAGATGGGGCGGTAGTTCTCAGGTTTAGTGGGGTCGAGGGTAGGCTTTTTCAGGATGGGAGTGACTACCGCTTGCTTCCACTTGGTAGGTACGGTCCCTGAACCCAGAGACATATTGATGAGGGAAAGTAAGGGAGCACGGCATGTATCCCGCATGTTTTTAAATAAGGCCGGTTTGAGGGGGTCTGCCGGAGAGCCAGATTTAATTTTTTGGCTCAGGAGATCAAAACCCTCCTCCGATAGGGGGGCTAGACAGTCCAGGATCCTATCCTTGAACTCAGGACAATCAACAGGATTCAAACAGTGCACGGCAGTAGGGAAGGAGTGGTAAATAGCTTGCACCTTCTGAACAAAAAACTATGACATTATGATGCGCCATCACTTAATTCAGCCCAATCAAGATTAAAATAATATTGCAAGTTATAACTTTAAGTCCAACCTTGCTTTCACAGAATTATTTTTCCTGTTCATTTCGTATTACTTTGTGATGTTTTGCTTCTGTATTTGTTTATAGTTTAAATGCATTTGAAATACATTAGTAGATGCAAAGTACTAGTTTAACAAACACAAACAAATCTGCCTCCTGTAAAATATTAGCCAACATTTATGATTAAGAAGCCTGTTGCTCCTCTCTCTTAAGCTACTGACCGATAAACTGACTTGTTGTTTGACTGGTAATTTAAATAGTTGGTAGAATTTCAGAGAGCAGGGCAGACTTCAGAATTCATGTTGGCGTCTTACTTATTAAGCCAGACTGGAGATCAAGACAAGATGCAGATAAATAATGAATGCCAGAGTGTCTTTCTGTTCACTTCTGCCTTCACAGACCCTGGATGACAGCCTGCATTTTATTCTTACCACACAGACCAACATTCCACTCACATCACCCACCCAGCCTAAGCAAGGACTACTAACACACAGAGAAGAATACTACAAATACCCATTCTTTATAAATACAACTCATGTGTGAGCTTCCACATATCACACTACACCATCCAAAGTATAACCCAAGTAAAACCTGTACGCCAGCATGCTGCTGCACCACTCAAAAGACAACCCAAACACCGAATACTCCTGCAGCAAACAACTGCTCCAAAATACTGTGCAATTGACACCCTATCATACCACTAAGCTCTATCCCCATTCCTAGCCAATCAGCTTCCAACCAAAATTTTAATCAACACTATCCATTGTTCCTTAACACTGGCCACCAACAGCAATCAGCACACACATTGGTGTAGTATCTCATTAAGATTACACACTGTAAAGATACCCATACACTCCAAGCACACCAAAAAGCTAATGACCATGAGTCCAACACCTGCTCATATGCACCAAAGTCTCATTGCAACCACTTCACCGCATTGTGCTCCAACACACCACAACAGCACAACATCGATTGTGCACATACGTGCTCCAACATACTGCAACAGCATTCCAACCCTTCCATTATCATGTGCTCCCAAGCATTACAATAGCATACCTGCCATTGTGTGTTCCAACACACGGAAACAGCATAGGACCTATTGTGTCCTTGCATGCTCCACCAAAGTGCAACAGCATCACAGATGTTACGTCCATATGTGCTCCAACATACCACAACAGCACAACAGGCACTGCAAACTTTACATGCTCCAACACCTCATAAAAGCATCACAGCCACTGTGATCTTAAACGCTCCAACGAGTTACAACAGCATCATAGGCAATACGGCCTTATGTGCTGCAACACACAACAGCATCACAGTGATAGAAAGTCCAAGCAATGTTTCATAATACACAGAGAAATGATACTATACAAGGTGCTCAAAAAGAAAAAAAGTAATAATTTTTAGCACGTTTCTCAGCATTTTCCACTTGAGGCATACATAGACAATCAATAACGGTCCTGTCTAAGAAATTAGTTAATGCTACTTCACAACAATTTCTTTTATCAATACCACAAGGAGCACATTTTGCATTTTAATTCACTGCATATAATAGCACAAATTAATGTTACTATTGTTTGTCTCACAGTTTATCAGCACAGGTTTATTTAGAATTTGGATGCATGTACTATCAACTCCAATGATGACATATTAATTCATCAATCTCCATTAAAATGGGAGTCAATACATCGGGAGGCAAACATCGCAAAAGGTATGGTTGCATTCATTCTATATTTATATCCTTAACCGCCCTGTCCCCAGCTTCACATCGTTTCAGGTTTTTTTAATAGCTTTTAAGTGTAAATTCCAATTGCATCAGTTGCATGTTTTATAGGTCTTTATTAACTGTTTTCTTTCGTACATTTGCCTATTTACCCAACCCAGCCCACTCTAGGTGTGTTTCGTCAGGAACATTTACATTTTTTTTGAGCTGTGATTGGCCCTGAATTTTTTTTTCTGCCATTGCCTCCAAAAAGAAAAACAAAAAAAGGACAATTCCTCACCACTCCCCCTAAATGGACTGCTCAGGACCTCACAATATTTATACCAATAAATAACAGGACTCACTAACCCAAGAATATTAAAAAACATTAAAACAAAAACAAAAAAACTATATCCACTATGATGTGATGGATAATGTCAACGGTAAAGTGATCTCTACTGTCACAAGTTGTGTCATTGACGTCAATTGGTTATGACGTCATGGGTGAGGCCATAAACACTCCATTTGGGGGGCGAGTTCTAACTTTTGTGGGAGGAAGACGCTATGGCTTGCATACTAAACCATACATTTTCAAGGCGCAATGGGTTGTTTTTTATCTTAATCATGATTTCCCTTCCACTGTAAGTTTACTCACGAATGTACTCGAAAAAACCACATCACAAAGGGTACATGCTGATGCATAGAGTATAATATGCTATTTATTACTATTGTTGAGGCAATGGGAGGGCACCGTGACCCACCCGCAGATTTGCCTCCGTGTCATGTGGAATATACCCCTCATAGAGCAGGCATACTCCCTGCCAAGTACCACGCATCAGGCATTAGACTAACGCATTTCAATGTGGTGGACCACATCACGGCACTGAAATGGGAAGTCACGTATATTAGTGCCTCCCCATGTGCCTGTCAAGCGCTGCAGCCCGGAGAGCGCCGTCTGCTAATAACACCATTTGATGGAGTCGAGTGGCAGGCAGTGTGCGGTACGCGCTGCTCTGCAGTCTTGGGGGCTGGCTGAGCTGCTTTGTACTATGTAACACTCTGGATTCAATCACCGCACAGCATACAGGATACATGTCACTGAGGCCAAGCCGCTGCCTGCCAAAGGCACGGTGGTCGGAGGAAGCGTATTTAGAAAGTCAAACAAAGCCTTACCTTCATTTAAAGTGGACCACCTGTGTCTGAAGCCAGCATCAGTCTGCAGAGTGTAGCTTTTATTACATAACACACAGACTTTGACAAAAGTGTCACTGAAACAGTGCCAGATGATTATTAATAAACAAATGTGCTTTTTAGTGCTTAGCCTGCGATCTACTGCCTGCAGCTCGGTGTTAGTGACTCAGACTCACTGGATCGGACATGACAACGAGGAAGGCAGATGTCTACTGTAATTTCTTAAATACTGTGTGATCCCCGTCGTCCCAAGCTGAGGCACTGGCCATTGCCGCCGTCCGGAAGGAGGCCCAAACCTGCCGGAGGGAGGCAAATGTCACCTGCCCAGCTCTCCACGCGTTGGAGGGAGTGCACTTCACAGCTCCCCCGCCGGATCAAGAAAACATCATTTGCCCACGTGTGAGGGTGCGAGGGGGCAGAGACACTTATAAGGTGACGTGTGTCAGAAGGTAACTTTAAGGGTCATATGGTTACGGGGGTGGAGGGGAGAGATACACTGTTTGTGCCGGTTCATGCTGGGGTTTCTCAACACAGTTTGATCAGTCCATGCAAAGGGAGGATGAGGCACGTGGTTCTGCTTAAGTCCACCCATGGGAGAACTATCGTGTGTTTGTGGGCAGTGGGGTGAATGGGGTGTTATGGAACAAGAGACTCATTTGCAGGAAGTGACCTCCAACATCCTGCTTGGTACAGTCGGGTCCAACAGTGCCCTTCATCTCTGGTGCTTTGAAGCAGTTGTAAGATCTTCTAAGAGTTTCTCGTTGCTCAAATTGGTTTACTCTTTGATATTTATATATTTCCCTCATCCTCATTGCTGGAGTTTGCTCGCGAGAAAGCGTCACTCGTAATTACACTGAAATATTAAAATCTCACAAATAACGATCTGAGCCCGTGGCAGCTTTGGGCATGCAGCCTGCCTTCCCCTGTGTCCAGGGTCTCTGAAGGGCGCATGCTGCCACGGAAAGAAGCAATCACCAGCCCTTCGGTTACAAAGACGCGCCATTTCGGCTAAGTGTCTTTTTCTTTGCACAACCTCTGAAACAAAGCATTAGATACATATACTCCTCTTTCAGCAGTCTGATGTATTTTGCAGAATAAAGGAAATATAAATTTACCCAAGTGCCAGGATCGTTGCTGCAGTTCCCACAGTAAACACCAGGGGGTACGCTTATGCCGCTGAAAAGGCTTGCTGTGAGTGCCTCCCGACAATTTCTTTCACTTTCCGGGTATCTAAACTGTTTGTATATAAAAGAAACCACCTTATGAGATCGCGTTAGGAAAACCGATGTAACAATAATTCTGCCCAGAGCCTACCGTCGAGCGCACTGGTAGCCTTTCCAACCGTCGTCAAAGGGCCCGACACGAGTACACACCACTCAGCACACAGAAGACACACAACTGCCGTCACATCCCTGACAAGCAAGGCAGCGCCGACCGCAGTATCTAGGAGCACAGACCGCAAAGATGGCTCTAGTGCAAGGAGGGGGGGGGGGGGGGCTCTAATCAAGGTGTTGTCGCGCCTGAAAGCCGCGAAAGGCTGTACCGTCTTCCTGCGGGTTGTGAATGTGTTGTGTATATTCAAGGCTACCCAGTGTGGTATGCAGCGCTTTATGAAAGACTGAAAGTATAAAATGATCGTCCTGCCTGCAAATCACTGGCAATGTGTGCGACGCTGTCCCCGTTAACATCCGCGCAGAATTCAACACACTAGCCACGTATCTATGGCGATTCCGCTGGGCACACGCTCCTAGCCAGAAGGGCAGGTTAGGTCACAGAGCTGCGCTATACAAATATTTCAATAGTTCATCAGTTCAAGAAGACCCTGTAACCTTTTCCACTATAAATGAGGGAAGGAAAGGTTTGTGTGATGTGTTAGGGCGGTCACGCATCCACGATGCTCCCTCATAGGTTCTCGGTCCTGCTCCCTCCAAACCCGGGCAAGTAATGTGCAGTCCACCGTCAGAGCTGCGACGGAGCCTGCTCAGGCTACCCAGGAGAGGACATGGAGTCGAAGCAAGAGATGTTTTAGTGTGCGCTCTACACTAGAGGGCGCTATAACCACGCCTTTAGACTAAGGCAGCATTGATGGTTTAAGGCGGTGTCGCTCCTGCAAAAAGCAGTCAGTGTGCTGGCGATTCCTTCTTTTTGGTTAACGTGAACCACAAATACAAGCACAGGGAGGGGAACGGGCGGACAGGCCAGGGGGGGGGGGGGGGGGGGGGGCACTGCCGGGTACAGTGATACAAGACCCATGCCACCAATGTGGCTATATGTGCCTCAGAGCGCCCCCTCCGGGGCTCACCGCCTTCAACAACCTCTCTGAAAATCAACTCTACGATATTATCAAGTACAAGTAGGACCTGGCGATGGCCTCCAAAACTTGGATGCACAGAGGATGATCAACCACATGAAAAGTTAAAACACTGAAAGTCAACGTTCACGGCCAGAGGAGCATGGGACGAACACCAGCCCACAGAGCCCTGTCTGCCATGCCAAGAGAGGTGAGAAACCGAGGGGTAACCATGGACTCGGATCTACTCGGAGCCATACGCCAATGGGGTCACAATGAGCACCTGCTAGACAGATGACAGCTGAAAACATGGTTGTTCCAACAGCGGACCCTGGCACAGACCCAGAACAATAAATAATCCTTCTACCGATATAAACACGC
This sequence comes from Triturus cristatus, assembly GCF_964204655.1. NCBI lineage: Eukaryota > Metazoa > Chordata > Amphibia > Caudata > Salamandridae > Triturus > Triturus cristatus. The sequence continues at coordinate 816,524,833 of NC_140586.1, forward strand.
TCAAGAGCTATGGGAGAGCATGGACAAGATAACACCGCACCCTGAGCACAGATGCAGGCCTTCAACCCGCGCTGGGAACCATGGAATGTAATAACTACCCCTTTCCAACCCACATTAGAAGCGCCCCCAGCGCTCTGCACCTGAAGACCACAACCTGCCTAACCATCCCCCTCTAATCACAAGGCCTGGGACGGCGAACCACGTCTCTGCGATGTCCCCCCAGTATCAGTTCGGTATGAGCCACACACGTGGATTACTATTATTATTATATCAGATTGTAAATCAATTCACTCCCTTGTCCCTCATGGGTATCGGTCGGGCACACAACGAAGGAGGACCAGTGGAACCTGGCTGGTAACTGGATGCCACGAGGTACATGCTTGGCCAGTACGCTTAAAGAACCCCTCAGCCCTCACCAGACTTACTTGCAGAGACACGGGGATCTCTAACGCATTACTGGTCAACGCTAGACACCAACATGGCCAACCCTGCGAGTGGCATTCTCTGAGCGCTGGCATCCTATTATGACAAATGGATAACAGTAACAGACCATCTTGGCAAATCTCCTCCTCTGCCATGTTAAATGGTAGCGGCAGTTTCAGTCGATAACCTTTCAAGTATTGCCCGGCGGTAATCGCCCCTTATACCATTCGATGTTAAACCAATAAAGAGGCAGGCGCCGGAGACTGGAAGGCAGGAAACAAAGTTTCATTCCGTCGGAGCAGAACACATCAGATCAGACAGCAAGGTATCGTCACGAGGTGCTCTAACTGCATCTCTGAGAACTGGTCTCTTATACACACGTTTATGACTTTATTGCAGGTTTATCATACATGGCACATTCTTGAGATCACTTTGATGTATGAAAGAACATCCTCGGAATCCCCACTTCGAGCTCGTTCCCACACATATCTACAGTGGAAGTCCCCACCCCACCCATAGTAGGAGATGGCTATCACACAGCTGGACATTCCGCCAATTCCCGGGGGTGTGTGCAACCGGTCGGGTCTCAGGGGGTGAGGGCCTTGATCTGCTGTAATCCCTTTGATGTGGGGTGTTTTCCTTACAGTAGGGGCAATAAACTGCATCCGTAGGGCTAGGTGATGGCCTGGGATCGATTCGGACAATGGGGCGCGGAGGATGGGGATTATCAGGAAGGATGTATGACCATGTATGGGATGAAAGGAGGTGTTGGTCAGGCACGGGGTGTGATTCCATGGCAGGGTCGCGCAGAAGGAGAGGGTTTATGGCCTGTGTATGAGAGAGCGGGGGTGGCCGGCGCGCGGGGGATGCTTGCAGCGCCAGGGGGACGCGCTGGCGATCGGCAATGAGCAGGGAGAGACCAAAGTGCCTAAAATGGCTGCCGTGCGCTTTCCTGTGTGTCGCGCTGGGGAGAGGCAAGATGGCGCAGATAATGTTCATTTGTAAACTAAATTTCCACAGTCCTCCCTTTTAACATATCTCGCCAGCTTGCCTGGCCGACATTCACCTTCGTTAACCCTTTAGCTATAATACCGTTAATGTTTTTCATGCATTCCTTAAAGGTACAGAGTTTTTAGGACAGGCAGGAGTAATCTGACACATTTGTACATAGTTACATACAGTTGATAAAGTAGGCGAGGAGGTAGTACATACAAAATTACATCAGCTGTGCCGCATGTCAGGCCCAGGGATAGGAGGAGGAGAGCTTGTTTGAGCACAAACATGATACTGTAAAGCAAAAAAAATGTTTCTGGCAAAACAAGGGATATTTCGCACATTACTTAAGGCCCAGACTTCGTGTGGGTCAAAAATAGTCAGTATAGTCGTGTGCATGGCTGGTGTTGTATGAATGTCATTATACAAAGTTAGATTTTCTTAACTTCTCAGTGTACAGTCGGAAGTGACTGACGCAACATCATGAAAACTCGATAGGAAGATAGTTAATATAAAAAGGTGGTTGGGAGAGGAATTCAACTTAACATGAGTTACAGTCATGGGAGGGAGTTCTTCTTTCCAGTGTCCTATTATAAAGAGCCATCACTGGTAAGCTCTTGTTGTTGTTCTTCTGTTGTTGGCACTGTTGAGCACCGGCGGTGGAGCTAAGGTCCAGCTCAAATCCAATTTCTCACGTGGCAGGGTGTGACCATTCGTTGTTCTCCGATCACAGTCCTGTTCCCTAACACAGTTCATCATAGGTACTTTGAGACGGGGTACCCGCTTTTTGTTCTTCTGTAGTTAAGTCAAATTCAAAATCCATATAAAAGAGAGAGAGAGAGAGAAGGGGTGTGGCATGCTTCGGGATGCCGGGGGAAGAGGGGGTGGAGTGGGGTCGGATCAAAAAGCGGACCAAGGGGGGCAGAATCTTCCAGCACGGGGCCCATCAATCGGGCCCGACGGGTTGGGACTTCAGGCACGCTGGTCAGCGAGCAGGGGGCCTCGAGATAGCCCTTCGTTCCATCGCTTATCATCCTGATAATGGTGCCTCGTCTCACGCCCTTTTTGCTTCGTTGCTTCCCCCTTGGTCGATGCCATAGATGTTCCATGGTCCGTAGCCAGGCTGTGCGTCACGTCCGACCCCTCTCTTCCGGTGGCCGCACGTTATCTTTAAATGAGTACAAGAAACAAAATCTTAGAGAGTTGGCAGGGAAGACATTTACACACTTCATCCTCTCTCCCAACCACCGAGTAGTTAGGGAAATGCTTTTATCGGTTGCTGTATGATTGATGTCTATTAACTCTTATGTCAGTGTGTGTTACTAATTTATTAATCATTGCTGTGGTGCAGGTTTCTGTGGGTGTCCCTGTCCATCGTCTGGCCTGCTAGGTGTCGAATCCTGTGCCCTATAATCGTTGCAGGAGGCCTGACATCTGTTGACTTTCTGGTTTATCAAAAATTTGAACCGGCTTCTCCGGTAGAGACTCGTTCATCTTAACACAAGTTCTGTTAATACACATTTTCCTCCGAGGACTGCTAAGTTTATGAAAAAAGTGCGAAGTGCTACTGTCATGGGTTCACAGGTATCTATTTCGGGGAGGGACATAAGCTAAACATTTTTCTTGCTGGAGACAATAGGTAACCCCCATCAGCTTAGGCAATGTACCTTTAAAGAATAAGGTCATCAGCAGTTTTGTCCGAAATACTCTGAGACGGCTAGTACAGGGCTGGGGTTATTTTGGGAGAACGGGGTGCTTAGACATTCTAGTTTGAGGTAATTGGGCGGAGGCAATTCTGGGGGGTGGAGATGGTGTTGTTAAAGCTCTAAAACGAAAACCACTGACATATAGTCCCCGTGATGAGGGCCAAATTGGGAGACATCAGTCGTCTTACCTGTCCTTTCTTTCTCAGCCAATTAAGTTCAACATTTGCAGAAAGGAGAGGTAGTAACGTGGTAAAGTACGGTCGTTTTTGTTTCTGTCAATTTGTTCGAACACCACCGTGTTTGAGGCCAATTATATACAGACTAAGGAGGTATGTGCTGTTAATTTATTCAAAAAGAAAGAGGGCAAGGAAGCCTTCAGTGAGGGAGGGAGAGAGAGTGAGAGAGAGAGAGTGAGAGTGAGAGTGAGAGTGAGAGTGAGAGTGAGAGTGAGAGTGAGAGTGAGAGTGAGAGTGAGAGTGAGAGTGAGAGTGAGAGTGAGAGAGAGAGTGAGAGAGAGAGTGAGAGAGTGAGAGAGTGAGAGAGTGAGAGAGAGAGAGAGAGAGAGAGAGAGAGAGAGAGAGAGAGAGAGACGTGCGCATCAAGTAGGCTATTTGGCATATGTACGACACAAAACGAGAGAGAGAGACATGTGTACGATAATAGGCTACTTGGTGCACACACAACATGGAGTAGCATGGGTCGGTTCTATGTAAGAAAACACAAGCGGGGGAAAGACATAAATTTGGTGATCACGCACACACAAATACCGGATAGGGTGTGACAGTACATGCATCAAGCGCAGAAACTTAAGACGGAGACTCAGGGCTACGTTGAGTATGGGGACCTCTCCTTTCCTGTCCTCTTTCCTATGTATGCTGCGTATTTTCAGTATTTTGTAGTTTCTCTTGGGGGGGGGGGGGGGTCGGACCTTTTACTCCCCTCCCTTTGATCGATGGACGAGCACTTCAATCATACGATGACGCTCTCTTCAAGCGACCCAAGCATGAAATGCATACACATTCATACCGTATAATCGTAGCACACACGCACAATCATACCATACAGTTTTTCATGTTCCCAATGGTGGTCTGCACTTTACGCACTATCCCACAACGTTTGTCTATGTTTTTCCCTATATTGAACACGGTGCGGTCCATGTCCACTCCATTCTTTAGTCGGAACTTCGTCGTGACCTATAGAGAGGGAAAAGAGGGGAGGGGATGTGCAGTATTCAAAGTACATTAGCGCGCGTAGACACGAAAAAGTTCTACTTACCACGTACCAGGCTAGCCGCAGGAGTGGGTAATACCACAGACCTATTATTCTTTTCTTCCGAAACAAAGGTGCTCTATTTCATTCATCTCCTAAATTCGGGTTCCCTGGTCGTACATGTATTTCTCAATCGGTTGTATATTATGGTGCAAGATACCATACCTTGCATTCGGCATATACCTTAAGCTATAGCCGATCATTTTCTGACAACTCTTGGAAAAAGACAGGTGTGACGGGTACAAATTCCGTTAATCAAAAAGATTCAGGTAAATGGGGTCTGCATTATCTGTTTTCTATTGCTTGGGAGTAACAATCATTTATTCAAGAAAATCCTTTACCAACCTAGATGATTTGTCACGACACTGATTCCGTAATTCCTTTAAGAAGCCCTTTATTTAAAACAATGTCAGTATACAAATACGGGCCTACAACCGTTCAGGCCGGCCACGGTGTGAGAGGTGTCTCGGCGCCATTTTGGGGCGAGGTCGGGTGGGTCCAGTGCACAGTCTAAGTCTTTCCACTAACTAGCTGCCGGACCAGAATCCCCTTCGGTAGTTCGAGAACTTTTCGTCAGCGTCAGCTTGCGTCAGCATGGCGTCACCGCGGTTTTGTAGCGATGCCGTGGTCCGTCCTTGGGGCGGGGTCAGCAGGCGGGTTTTTCCGCCGTCGCCCTGAATCAGTCTTTCTTTTACGGCACCAAACGGTGGCAAGATGGCTGCCGCCTGGGGCAAGGACAAGTTATCGTGGGATAATCAAGAAAAATAGCGGCGATTGTCCCCACCGGAGGCCCACGGGAGTCGAATGTCAATGACTCCCGCAGAACCTGCAAAGCTGAGAGGGTGTTTTTCAAGGGGTGGGGCCCTCGCCCGAGCAGACAAGCCTCCGAGTCCAGGGCCGTCTCACGGTGGGCTAGGCCTGGATCCGAAGAACCGACCGCCGGAGTCCAAAAGCAGCAGCAGCAGCAGCTCTTCGTTATAGCCACCGGGGTGGGTCCCTCGATCCCTCGGCTGCGGGGGCCCATTTCTCGAGTGAAACGCTAATGGCAATCTTAGTGGATCCGCGCCTGAGTGGCTACCCGGCAGGCAAGACTTGAATGGCTGTCCCGTTGCAGCCGGTCGGTGAGTGCAGGGGCGCCCACTCATCTGGGCGGCGAGTGAAATGGCTGGGTGCAACTCAGCTGGCCGGTGAAAGAAACGGCGGGGTGCAACTCAGCTGGCCGGCGAGCAAAATGGCAGGGTGCAACTCAGCTGGCCGGCGAGTAAAATGGCAGGGTGCAACTCAGCTGGCCGGCGAGTAAAATGGCTGGGGTGCCCTCATCTGCTGGTGAGCCTCCACCTGGGGAGGCGGGGGAGGCCCGTCCGCGTCGCTTCCCCCCGCCAGGGCACCCTTCGTTATTGAAGGAAGAAGAAGAAAATGGGAAGATCCGCACGACGTGGCAGACCCACATCGGCGTTGCCAGGGTCTTGGCGCCGCGTGTGGCTTCCGGACTATTCGCACAGTTGTCCGCCACTGATGTCAATGGATTTTTGCATGGCTTTTATAGCCCAAGGCCGACTAAAAGGACCGCCCAAAACAGGCCAATGTTGCAACTTCGAGGAAGGAGAGGCGAGGACGGTGTCACGTGGACGTAAATGCTTTGGGATGCAGGTCGCAGCAGACTGTCATGTAAATAGTTGTTTAAAACGTGTTTTAACCTATTCACCTTGTCGGAATGTTGTTATACCTATGAGTTATTAAAATGTTTAATCATACTACTTTGTTGGAGTGTTGTACATATTTGCAATCTAGTTACAGTGTAATCGGAAAATGGCATAGTCCAATTGTGCGTGATCCTAGTCAAGTTCGGTGACGTCGATGGTGGGTATCAACAGGCTTCCGGTTGTGTGGGATTTCGGTCGTGTTTACTGGGCGGGGTGGGTGGTAGGGCAGACATGTTTAGGCAGCGATAGCGATGGAGCCGAGCTACCTCGTGGCCGTCTTGACCGTGAGCTTGGCTCCTTCCCCTAGTTTCATATATCCCACAAAGGGCTATTTCCTAGCGTCTTTTTAGTTTTGTAGGGTCAAAAAGGATCCCACCAGTGGCCACTGACTCTCGGGGTCCCCCTTTGTATATTTATGCCATAGCTTGCTATAAGCTACGGCGACTAGTCCATATTTAGTGAACATGTCCTTATTAGGGGTGCCTTCCAGTGGAGCCGGATGGTCCACCTCGAATAAGCGGTCCGGGCAGAACCAACTACCAATCAGTGGGGAGAAGATAGGCATGACGGGTTTCAACGGGGACAAAAGTCAGCACTACCTATCTTTTCACTGCTTGCAAAGAATAGACAGAATATCTCTATTCCTCGTTATTTGTAAGCAGAGAATACCTCCAAAGAACCAATATCGAACAGCTAGTGTTCGGACAATCAATCAATCAATGGGGAGATAAAGATAGGCACGACGGGTTACAATGGGGACAAAAGTCTGCGTTACCTACCCTTCACTATTTGCAAAGACTAGACAGAATATTTCTATTCTACGTTATTTGCAAACAGAGAATATCTCAAAGAGCACTATTCTTCAAAACAATCAATGTTCGGACAATCAATCAGTGGGGAGATAAAGATAGGCACGACGGGTTTCAACGGGGACAAAAGTCTGCGTTACCTACCCTTCACTATCTGCAAAGGGAGAGAGAGAGAGTATTTCTACTCCTCCCCGTTTGTAGACAGCGAATATCTCAAAGAGAACAATCAATAAGCAATACTAGTATTTCAATCAATCAATCGTTTCGCAATTTGTCGTGTTTCACGACCTTACCCGGACCGCGTGGACAGTTTCTCGTCTTCCGCCTCCAGCGCCCTATCGTCCTCTACTCTCCGTATTTGCCGCGGCACTCCTGATGGTTCCCAGTCAGGACCGTAGATCACTCGAGAGAGGTCTGCTCGGAACCAGTGAAGTTCGGATGATCGGCTAACAGACGAGGGTCTATCGGGCAGGAGCTCTCCCGATCGTTGCAGTCGTTCACTCTGTCGTCAGGACCTCTCCCACTGGATCCACGTGTCGCTGATGGGCCCCACGCTTGGGACGCCAATTGTTAAATGGTAGCGGCAGTTTCAGTCGATAACCTTTCAAGTATTGCCCGGCGGTAATCGCCTCTTATACCATTCAATGTTAAACCAATAAAGAGGCAGGCGCCGGAGACTGGAAGGCAGGAAACAAAGTTTTATTCCGTCGGAGCAGAACACATCAGATCAGACAGCAAGGTATCGTCACGAGGTGCTCTAACTGCATCTCTGAGACCTGGTCTCTTATACACACGTTTATGACTTTATTGCAGGTTTATCATACATGGCACATTCTTGAGATCACTTTGATGTATGAAAGAACATCCTCGGAATCCCCACTTCGAGCTCGTTCCCACACATATCTACAGTGGAAGTCCCCACCCCACCCATAGTAGGAGATGGCTATCACACAGCTGGACATTCCGCCAATTCCCGGGGGTGTGTGCAACCGGTCGGGTCTCAGGGGGTGAGGGCCTTGATCTGCTGTAATCCCTTTGATGTGGGGTGTTTTCCTTACAGTAGGGGCAATAAACTGCATCCGTAGGGCTAGGTGATGGCCTGGGATCGGTTCGGACAATCGGGCGCGGAGGATGGGGGTTATCAGGAAGGATGTATGACCATGTATGGGATGAAAGGAGGTGTTGGTCAGGCACGGGGTGTGATTCCATGGCAGGGTCGCGCAGAAGGAGAGGGTTTATGGCCTGTGTATGAGAGAGCGGGGGTGGCCGACGCGCGGGGGATGCTTGCAGCGCCAGGGGGACGCGCTGGCGATCGGCAATGAGCAGGGAGAGACCAAAGTGCCTAAAATGGCTGCCGTGCGCTTTCCTGTGTGTCGCGCTGGGGAGAGGCAAGATGGCGCAGATAATGTTCATTTGTAAACTAAATTTCCACAGCCATGTCGTGATGGAAAGCATATAAAGAAGTGATGTAATGCAATCTATCCGGGAACATCTACGCTCCCCCCTCACTCCTAGAAACCTACCTCCCTCTTGCGGATCTGTAGGGATCATAGAATCAGATCGCAAACCTAAAAGGTAAACTACCAACACACTAAATGGCCATGCAATGCCAATTAGAGGTGCCAGCATAAGACATTTAAAAAATGTCTCACATTTCCTCATCCATCACACCGCTTAGGGCAGCATCCCATAACATGATTAGGTGGTCACCACTCCAATCATGGAAACACTCCCCAGAGAGGCTCAAAGCACAGACAACACTCTTCCAACCACACACCCATACAGCGTAGTGTGCTACCCACATGGGCAGGCACTCCAGTGCCCCATATAGAGGTATTAAGCACTGATCAAACATTAGAATACAATATCTTTCTATATCTAATGAGGCTAATAGGCAGAGGAGAGGGGGTCGGGAGGAGGGACGTGGGGAGAGAAACAGTGTGTCGAGGGAGTGGAGGGGGCGAGAGAATGAGGCGGTCTGAGGGAGAAACAGTTTCATCATTCTGCATTACTCGACTGGCAGCAGATAGACGATGAAGCTTAGGTGAGGTGATCGGCGAGTAACAAAATGCTGTTTTTCTCACCAACGAAGCCGACAAGCAGGTATGGGGAGGAAGTCCGATGGGAGGTGTTTTATAGTTCCATAGGACTGTCATCTGGGGCGGGGGGTGGGGTTGAGGAAAATAATCACTCATTTACTCTCGCTCAAACTATCGAAACATTTCCTCTTCCAACTACCCTGTGCACCTACCCACTTTTAGGGATATAAAGTAAATATTTTTGCTAAATCTGGTGATTTTGCTTCTTCTAAAACTGGTTGGTTGAGCTCCCAAACCCTTGTAATGATGTCTATAACACTGATTATCACTAGTGTTGCTCCAATAAAGTGCCATCTCCACCGAAGTCACTATATGTTTTTAAGATTAAAAAGCCATAATCCCAATAATTTAATTTAAAGTGTGAAACACAAAAAGTTGTAAGAGGGGAAAGTCTGGAACCAGGGGAAATTTGGTAGGGAGAGAAGCTTCCATTTAACATGGCCATAATTGTAAATGGAAGCCATGCCTATTTCTAAGAGGAGCCTTTTGCAAAGAATGTTGCACCTTTGTTAATCTCCACAATGCGGACACATTTTAGACAACCTCAACGGCCATTCTCCCCATGAAACCCATAGACGATAAACCTAAATCTCCTTCAGGGCCACGATCTCCCTTCCTTATAAATTCCGGAATTCGTTTTTTCTCCACATTAACACCAGCATCTCCAACCGATCTCAGAACTGGGGCCATAGAAGGCTCTGCTTTCTTGGTACAAGCTGCCAAGCTCTAAAAACTCATCACCAATTTCAGATGTGAGCAGAAAACAAGGTTGTTCCCAAGATGATTTCATCAACAGCTGACTCTGGGACAGACCCAGAAAAATAATCCTTCTGCCAATATGAACAGGTTCGAGAGCTATGGAAGAGTATAGACAAGACACGCCACCATACCTAGAGGACAGATGCAGGCATTCAACGCACTTTAGGAATCTGCATAACCTAAAAAAAGCCTCAAAATGACGATGGAGTATAATAACTACTGCTTTTCAATCCACATTGGAAGTCTTGTCGGTCCGAGCACAGGCATCTTTTCATTACAGTAACCAGCAATGATATTCAGTCTTCGAGAACTGAGCACAGCACTTCTTATACAGTAACTACCAATATTCAAGAGATACATTTGCATAAGATTGACATGTTGGTAAATTTATCAATTGAATACTATGGTTGGATATCCTGAAAATCTGACCTGTTTGCGTCTCTCAGGCATCAGAGTTGGCCATCAACAGTAACACGGTCCCTGTTGGTTCCTCTTTTCTACAACCAATGTCCGTTCCCACTACCCATCAGTACCTTGAGCGATAGAGTATCTCTCCCATCTCCTGATTAACAAAACAATCTCTCACCACGCTAGCATCGGGGCACCCCACCTCTCTCCAGCTAATGCCAATTATTTTATCGACATTAACAAGTAAATCCAACAGGCTCTCACACGCAGCGAAAGAAAAACATCATCCTCCTCAATGACAAGATCCCTCTACCTTAACTGCTGGTTGCCAATGTCTTGGTCTCTTCGGCTCCCACCGGTGCCACAGTTTCTTTTCACTAGTGCATCAATCTACATGGCAGTCTCAATAAGCGTCCGGAACTCTTATACCTCCTATCAGTTTCAGGGTCTCTCTTCACTCTTTTTAGTGTTCGGGTCATTCCCCCCTGAAGCCTACTAGACTTAGTGTGCCTCTTTCATCTCCCACTTAGTACCAGAATCTAGGTGTCACTTTTCTACCCAAACAATGCCACAGAGCATCTCTATTAGTGCCAACATTGAACGTCCAGAATTGTTCCAGTATTCCCTCATCCCATAAGCACCTGGGACCTTTGGCCCTCTAACAATAAAAGTTTCACCTTACCTCCCCCTAGTATCAGAACTGGTCTCCATCATGCAATGGCTAGATTCTTTTCTTCACTAGGGCCAACCCCCAGCTAGGGCCTTGGTATTTTCCCTGCTGTAACCAAAACACAGATCTTTGAGTGCGGCCTTCCAGCTGAACCATCATCTTGTTCCAGGTTGTTGCACAAAGCACCACTATTGTAACTGATTGCTATCCTGAGATTTTATCCTCATTGGATATACTGTAAAATTGTTCCCAACATAGATACATAACAAAGAGTCTTATTTTCAGATATTCCAGAAATATTTATTAGATTTGTTTAGTAAAAATAGTTGGCTGCCTAGCATCCCTGCTAGCTATCCTCACAAGGGGAGACGTCAGTCAGACACAGATGGAAAGACAAAGCAGCAGCATATTTGAAAGTACAATAAATGGCAGACGTCCATCAATACCTGACCCTCTACCACTCTAGAAGAAGACATCTGCTGGCTTGGGTTACTTTTCATTAACACCAGCACTAATTATTCTAATCTGTTGGTTTCCACTTGATGCTGAGCATGCTGTAAGGAGCTGACCGACAGCAACGCCTCGAATTCCTTATATCTTAAGTATCCGTCATATCACATCCGCCCAAAGCAGGAGCGGGTGTCCTTTACCCAGTATTTGCCATGGAAAGACCTGACAATCTTGTGCCAAGTGCATTCTACCCAATATATTTATTCAAGCACTCGCATGCGAAAAGCACCTTGCATAATGTTTGCTCTCATCTGCTGAGTGATGAGAAAGCACACCAGAACACTGCAAAGAAACTCAATGACTGGTACACAAACATACTGTTAGGATTTAAGTCAGTCAGCAAACCCAATCCTCTTTCGCAAACTCCAACTGTCTCGTGAACGCACAGCTAGTGCGTGATATCTTCCCCACCTTCACCCTAATATTGTAATGCTAAATTTATAATCTCTTAAAACGAAGCACTACTGTTCAAGGCAAAATTACTATTTTGCAGAAAATCTTTCTTACTCAGAATTATTTTGAATTTTGTAGATTCACAAAGCAGAGCCATCAGAAGATGTTGTGGGGCCACCTAAAAGGTTTTTCTGGGGCTTGCTCTAGTTTTTATCACCGAAATAGTACAAGTGTTCTCTGGAGAAGAGAAAGACAACCTAGTCGTGAGGATGCGTTAGCTGCATCATCATGAAGGAGCAAACCAGGACTGCCTTTCCATTATTAATTATATGAATTCATTTTGTCGCAGGAATGCAGGACACGTAAAAATGCTGACCCACTGGCAAAGATCCTTTGCTATCCTCTCCTTGTGGCAGATCGGTCACAAACTCACAGGCAAAGTCAGTTTAGCAACTACAACACTCTGTTTTTCAGCTCTTTTAATCACAAATAATGGATTAATAAACACATGGTGGTACTCTCTGGACTACACTCAAGGACAGTAATAAAATGTCAGGGCAATGGCTGACCACTGTTGTAACCTTTAACCTCCTCTATCGACTGTGTCCCTCATCTTAGATTTGGTTTTGGAGTCAATTAGGTGTTGGAGCCTATTTTAAGGCACCACTAAACAGCCCTTACAGCCCTTACAGCAAGCACAAAAGGGTTTTTCTCCCTCTCATATCCGTTTTTCCCCTGGTGGAGCACAGTTTCTACACAGCTTCAGCCCCCCACCCCCTTCAATTTTGGGTTGAGCGTGTAAGGCCCCTGCGCCTGATCCCCTCCTGAGTGCATGATTCCCTTAGAATACAAACATCCGAGCGCGCTTGAATGGTCTGGACAAGGAATAGTGGGTGACACACAATCTTTTTAGGTGACAGGAGGAAAATATAAATAATTAAAAAATAGCGGTCCCATTTCAGTGGAAACATTAGTGGTGACAACAGTGAGGTAGGGAGGAACAGTCAAAAGCGGTCAATCCTGATCAACAGCGCCTAACAGCAAATCACAAAAACCCTTTCCTGTTTCTAGATCCGAGACTTAAAACTCAGATGATACCACCAAAGTCTCGAGGCACAACGTAAACAGCGCGGCAACAGGATGACCTTTTCTCCTGACCCTGGTCAAAGGTCTGTAAAGCAGGGAATTGATTTTGGAACTTTCCTGGTCTTATTATGTTTCTTTAGTGATAATAGGACTCTTCAATGAAGGCAAGTAAGGATCCATGCCAAA